>NC_135096.1:0-1200000 GCF_051107435.1 Chaetodon auriga | reverse complement strand
TGGACAAGATGAACCAATCAGAACAGTGATGACAAAGGGAGTGGCTGGCATTGGGAAAACAGTCTTAACACAGAAGTTCACTCTGGACTGGGCTGAAGACAAAGCCCACCAGGACATACAGTTCATGTTTCCATTCACTTTCAGAGAGCTGAATGTGCTGAGAGAGAAAAAGTTCAGCTTGGTGGAACTTGTTCATCGTTACTTTCCTGAAACCAAAGAAGCAGGAATCTGCAGGTTTGAAGAGTTCAGGGTTTTGTTCATCTTTGACGGTCTGGATGAGTGTCGACTTCCTCTGGACTTCCACAACAATGAGATCCTGACTGATGTTACAAAGTCCACCTCAGTGGATGTGCTGCTGACAAACCTCATCAGGAGGAACCTGCTTCGCTCTGCTCGCCTCTGGATAACCACACGACCTGCAGCAGCCAATCAGATCCCTCCTGAGTGTGTTGACATGGTGACAGAGGTCAGAGGGTTCACTGATGAACAGAAGGAGGAGTACTTCAGGAGGAGGTTCAGAGACATGAAGCAGGCCAACAGAATCATCTCCCACATCAAGACATCACGAAGCCTCTACATCATGTGCCACATCCCGGTCTTCTGCTGGATCACTGCTACAGTTCTGGAGGATGTGATGAAGACCAGAGAGGAAGGAGATCTGCCCCAGACCCTGACTCAGATGTACATCCACTTCCTGGTGGTTCAGTCCAAAGTGAAGAACATCAAGTATGATGGAGGAGCTGAGTCAGATCCTCAGTGGACTCCAGAGAGCAGGAAGATGATTGAGTCTCTGGGAAAACTGGCTTTTGAGCAGCTGCAGAAAGGAAACCTGATCTTCTATGAATCAGACCTGACAGAGTGTGGCATCGATATCAGAGCAGCCTCGGTGTACTCAGGAGTGTTCACACAGATCTTCAAAGAGGAGAGAGGACTGTACCAGGACAAGGTGTTCTGCTTCATCCATCTGAGTGTTCAGGAGTTTCTGGCTGCTCTTCATGTCCATCTGACCTTCATCAAGTCTGGAGTCAATCTGCTGTCAGAAGAACAAACAACCTACCATGAAGCTGCAGAGACACACTTCTACCAGAGTGCTGTGGACAAGGCCTTACAGAGTCCAAATGGACACCTGGACTTGTTCCTCCGATTCCTCCTGGGTCTTTCACTGCAGACCAATCAGACTCTCCTACGAGGCCTGCTGACACAGACAGGGAGTGGCTCAAAAACCAGTCAGGCAACAGTTGAGTACATCAAGAAGAAGATTGAAGAGACTCCCTCTACAGAGCAAAGCATCAATCTGTTCCACTGTCTGAATGAACTGAATGATCGTTCTCTGGTGGATCAGATCCAACAGTCCTTGAGTTCAGGAAGACTCTCCACAGATGAACTGTCTCCTGCTCAGTGGTCAGCTCTGGTCTTCATCTTACTGTCATCAGAAAAACATCTGGACGTGTTTGACCTGAAGAAATTCTCTGCTTCAGAGGAGGCTCTTCTGAGGCTGCTGCCAGTGGTCAAAGCCTCCAACAAAGCTCTGTAAGAGATAGTGAAGTTTCTTCATCAATAAATACTCTGATATCTAACTTACTGTTTGCGTCCTTCCTGTGTCTCTTCAGACTGAGTTGCTGTAACCTCTCAGAGAGAAGCTGTGAAGTTCTGTCCTCAGTCCTCAGATCCCAGTCCTCCAGTCTGAGAGAGCTGGACCTGAGTAACAACAACCTGCAGGACTCAGGAGTGAAGCTGCTGTCTGCTGGACTGGAGAGTCCACACTGTGCACTGGAAACTCTCAGGTCAGGATTCAACTGATAACCATTTAAAATCTGATTTTCATTGGAGGATAAACAGCTAACCTGTGTCAAGTTGTGTTTGATAACATGATTTGTCAAAAGACCTTTAACTAAACTGGTTTCTAGACTTACAGAATTACTTTCCATGAGTATTTTTGAAAGCATTTTCTCTCTTCTTTTGTTTTTGTTGTTGAAGACTAAGAATCAACAGATGATTTTAAAGATTTGCTCTAGATTTTTATCGAACATAGAGCCAAGTCTTCACAGGGGTTCATCAATTGTTGGTTTCGGCCTAAAGAGCAGACTAGTTTCCTCTGTCTGGTGGTTACTTTGATTTACCACTGTGACACCACATTTTCCTTTTGTCAGTGCACACAGCACTCTGCTCAAAGGACATTTCTTCATCATCCCTTTGTGACGAAAGCTTCACTCTTCAGAAACACATTTTAATGTTTGCAGCCATGCTAGCAGCATGTCTTTATGGATGGTCATGTGGGTCAGTCAGTCAGTCCTCCACATGTTCAGATGTTCATGTTCCCCTCAGGATAAATTCTAATCACTTTGATCCTCTGATGTTTCATCTAGCGCCATCATCAGGTCAACATTTTAAAGTGTTCAGTACTTTGCTTTATGATCAAATACCTGCAGAACTAAAGACATTCCCATCAGCCTCAGCTGTACTTTGTCTTTACTGCTAACTACCTAATTGCCTTCAGTGCCTGCTGCCCTTTATCGAGGAAAGAGGCCTTTCTGTCTTGAGTTTGCATGTTCTCCCCATGTTCACCTGGGGTATCCTCCATAAAAAAACCCCACTAAAAACATGCAAAAAGATCACCACCTGACCAATGGTGACGAAAAGGAACTGGGTCCCCGGCCGCCGCAGTCGGCTGACAGCCCACCACTCCTGGTCTGCCGCGGAGGAAGGACTTTCCAGGATGGGTCAAATGCGGAGGAACAATTTCACGGAAGCATGGCATGTGCATGGTGTGTCATGATTTAAAAAAGTATACTTTTTCTTCTTCTTCTAATGAGAAGCAAACATTGTACCTGCTGAACATGAACATGCAGACATTGTCCTGGTGAGTATCTTAGCATGTTGATGTTAGCAAGTGTTAGCAAGTGTCTCAAAGCACTGCTGTGTCTAAGTGCAGCCTCACAGAGCTGATAGCATGACTGCAGACTTTGACATTGAGATCACAATGACATGGTCACTGTTAACACGTTGATTCAGCCGTTGTGTTTATTGATTTATTTATTTAGAGACAGTTTCTTCTTGATTTGACAGACACAGCAGGACCCTCAGATGATCTTCCATGTGTGTTGTTCTGTGTGTTTTCAGGCTGTCAGACTGTCTGATCACAGAGGAAGGCTGTGCTTCTCTGGCCTCAGCCCTGAGATCCAACCCCTCCCATCTGAGAGAGCTGGACCTGAGCTACAATCATCCAGGAGACTCAGGAGTGAAGCTGCTGTCTGCTGGACTGGAGGATCCTCACTGCAGACTGGACACTCTCAGGTATGAAGAGGCTGCTGCAGCCAAAGTCAGTCAGTGTGAAAGAGGAGGAAGAGCTGGAAACATGTTGTCTGTCTTTTTGGTTGATGGTGGGTGTGAGTGAGACATGAACAATCACACATGTAGGAAACCTTTGTCCTTTGATCAGAACACTGGTTGAACATGAACAGGACATATTTGTGTTGGAGGTCTCAAGGAGAACATCTCCAGGAACACACATGATAATGACCTGTTGGTCATAATTGATGCAGTTTGGACAGATCTCTGCATGGAAAAATAACTGTCTGTCAGTTTGACAAATGTCCTTTTTGTCTTCCAAAGACATAAAAACAAGCTTCCAATAAGTCCAAAGCAGTTCTATTTAGTTCCAACTGCTGGAACCTGACAACCACAGGACAGAGCAGGACTTTTGAGATGCTTCATTCAGGTGTTTTTCTCAAAATGTTGTACTGTTCCGTCATCAGTGGAGAACAATTGGACTGAACATGGTCTTCACAGCAAACAAAGTCAGCAACAGATTGAAATGAGGAAATGAGCTGATGAAGGCAGATTTAATGATGAGAGAGAATCAGTGTCGCTGTCAGTGTCTGAGCAGAGCTGAAGAGGTTTAGGGGCAGCAGGGAGAAGCAGGCTGGATCAACATGTTGTGTTTGTGTGTATGAGAGTGATGTAACGTCCATGTTTGCATGCTGAAAGAGGAGGTGCTGCTCTGACCCCCCTCCTCCTTTCAGGGTGGAGCCTGCTGGAGTCCGATGGTTGAGACCAGGTCTGAGGAAGTGTAAGTGTGTCTTTAATTTGACTGATGAAAACAAAGCAGAGCACATTCAGCCATCTTCAAACTGTGACGTCACTCATTCACATCTCTGATGTCATCATCAAACTGTCCATCAATCAACAGATGATGGATCAATAACTGCAGCTGTTTTCTTCTTCTTCTCTCCATCAGATTCCTGTGAACTCAAACTGGACACAAACACAGTGAACAGAAAGATCAAACTGTCTGACAACAACAGGACAATGACGTATGAGGAGGAGGATCAGTCATATCCTGATCATCCAGACAGGTTTGACTGGTGGCCTCAGCTGCTGTGTGGAACTGGTCTGACTGGTCGCTGTTACTGGGAGGTCGAGTGGAGAGGAAGAGTTCATGTATCAGTGAGTTACAGAAGAATCGGAAGGAAAGGAGACAGTGATGAGTGTGAGTTTGGATTGAATGATCAGTCCTGGAGTCTATTCTGCTCTGATGGTGGTCGTTACTATGTCCGTCACAATAGGAGAAGAATATCCTTCTCCTCCTCATCTGTCTCTCACAGAGTAGGAGTGTATGTGGACTGGCCCGCTGGCACTCTGTCCTTCTACAGAGTCTCCTCTGACTCATTGATCCACCTCCACACCTTCAGCACCACATTCACTGAACCTCTTTATCCTGGTTTTGGGTTCTGGTCCTGGTCTGGTTCCTCAGTGTCTCTGTGTCCTCTGTAGGAGGGAGAGTCTCCTCCTGTTAGAGAAACACTGCTGAACAGATCAGTTGAGTCTGTGCAGGATCTCAGTCACATCAGTCTTTCAGGTTATTGGAATAAATTGATCAATAAACTTTGTTGAAAATGATTGAAAAGATTCCTCATTTACTTTGTGAACTTCTTCCACTTCCAGTCCTTTAAAGATGGAAGCTGTGATCATTAAACTGTGGAATCACTGTTGACTTGAACCTGCAGCTGTGTGTTGATTTTATTCTGGATCTTGTTCCAATCAAAGCTGAATGTTGCTGTGAGTGTTTTCTGGTCTTTCTTCAGGTCAGGAATGCTGACCGGACTCAGCTGAAAGATACGAGAAACGTTTCTCATGCTGTTGTCCATAAAGAAATGTTTTGTTTTTTGTTTTTTTTTCCAGTTTGGTGTAGAAGAAGTCAGTCGGTCAGACCTGATCAGTGTTGGACCTCAGTGATGCTCTGGTGTCCGACCGGGATCAAAACAGCAGCTTCAATATCTGCTGCAAAGGCTGAGCGCAGAAGACTGGAGGTTGATGTGGCAGCACAGGCATGAACACAGTGTCACAGTCACGTTAATCACACACTGAGTGAAAGTTCAGCCGTCCACACACTTTTGGCCACAGTGTGACAAAAAGCCAAAGCGCAGACTGAGATGAAGCTGCTCTCTTTAGTTCAGTCAAGGTGTTTTGTCCTGTCAGGTTTTGAGTCGCCGACACCTTCATGAAACTGTGCAGATTGTCGAGTTCTTCCAGTCCAGCAGGGGGCAGCATCATCCCACTAATGAAGAGGAGGGAGCCCAAGTGAGGAATCAAAGTGAGTCAGATGAACGGAAACACCACAGAGTCCAGATTTCACACTGAAGAAAACTGTGAACGTTGAGAGGAAACACACGAACAAACGCTGGTTTTCCTGCAAAATCTCTGCTTAATATTCAAAACCTTCCTCTAAAATTCAACCTTCTCTCAATGTTTTCCACAAAATATTTCACATTTTCACCATTTTACTGCAGTGAGTCTCTGTGTGTTTTTGTGTGTATTTCTGTGTGTTGTTGTGTATTGTGATGTGACTCTGTCCTCCAAACGTTTGAAATGTCACCTTTTCTTCTTAAATTAGGACTTTTTGTACATTTTATCTTCTAAATTGTGTGATTTTATTGTCAAATGTTGTGTTTCTTCCTCTGTGTGTTTTAAAGGTTGTGTGTCTGTGTGTGTCGGTGTGTGTTGTGCTTTTTGGGCATCAGTGTGTCCTTGTTGCTGTTGTCATGAGGAGGTTGATCATGTGATCAGCTGATTCTCTCACTTTAAACTCAGTCAGACGTTCCATCATCACTTTCAGCCTCCTGAACACACAAACACACGGTGAGTCTCTTCCGCTTTGATCACATTCATGAAATCAGATGAACTTTTGTTCCTTTTAATCCAAACTTTACTGTAAACTGATCTCATTCAGTCACAGCTGAAATCACTCAGTCGTTTGTTGGTGCTGAATTATTGAACCAAGCTGCATTTAAATCATCAGGTTGGTCCATTCAATCTTTACTTAAAGTTTCTGTTCAATAGTTTGATCTGAAAAATGTCAAATTTCATCTTAAAACTGCAAAACATTAGTCAAAAATTCAGTCGATAGACCAACTGAAGACACAATGTTCATCCAAACGGGCTGTTTCTGCTGCTGTTTGATGTCTGAATATTGATTTCAGACAAAAGGTCTTAATGTTTTATTTTGAAGGCTTGAATCAGGTGGTTTGTTTTGAAGTTGAGTCAGATGTTAAACATCAAGTGGAAACCAAAACATGTGAAAGGTGTGAAAGTGGAGAAGTATTTCCCAGACAAAGAGCTGTTCATGGAGTCAGTCAGGTCAAACATGAGGACATTTGGACAGAAAGTCAGACAAGAACTGAACACAGATGATGGAGAGGACACAGAATAATGTCTCTGCTCTTTGACACTGTGTTTATGGGCGATCAGTTTAAATGATAGGTGGCCCTTTGTCGTTGACGTGTCCTTCCTCCTCAGACCTCCTGAATGGACGCAGGGGGGAAAGGTCAGTTGCAGGTCTGTTCTCCTATAGGATGACGTTGAGGAAGACTCTGATGATGAGAATGAGGTGAAAATATATGAAGCTAAAAGCAACGTGAAGCCAGTGAAACACCGAAAACATCTTCCTGATAAAAGAACCAAAACCAAAAGGAATAAAAGTGAGATGTTTCTGAGAAACGTTCCACTAGAGGGCACAACTGTGCTGAGAGTCAACGGAGAGCGGGAGAGATAAATCGAACAAAGAAATATAAAAAATTAGTTGGTGGATTTGGCATAATCTGGACTGTGACTGGAGCAGGTTGGCTGCGCCGCTCCGCTATACACAGGAAGCAGATGCCCTCGTAGGTAGATGAATGGGGGCTGATGCGCGGAGCAGAGCGGCTGCAGGTTAGTAAGGAGCTTTTTTGTTGGCGTGCAATCAATTTAATGTTCAATGTGAAGGTTAACAGTCACTTTGTTGCCGACTGCAGATGTCCACGAGCCGTCGGAAGTTGCCAGTTGAAAGTTGTGAATACTTGAAGTTCTGCTGAAACTGTTAACAATGCTTGAATTTGTGAGTGAGCTAAACTTATGGTTAGCCTGTTGCTAAACCAACTTGCAACTTGACCATACATTTGTTGTCAATGTGTATTTGTTATTTGTGCCTTACGTGTCGGCGCATGCTTTGTTAAATGCCCGACGTAGTAGCGTGTGTGAGCACATAATGAATGGTTGATACAATGTTTGATGTAGCGTGTTAGCAGTCAGCTGATACAATGTGGACGCAGCGTGTTGGCAGCCAGCTGATTACAGGTAGCGTGCTGTGTGTAGCATCTAGCGGCGCACACTGCTTCATTAGATTTACCAGTGTGTTAATGAGTTGTTAATTTTCTAATTGTTTAATTGTTACATTTGTGTTTTAATTTACAACTCAATATTACTGGTTAAGACTATTTGTCTGATTGAGAGTTATTGTCTTTAACTGTCATGCTGTAATTAGTTACGAGCTCTGGCCTTTATGTTTAACCAGGCCAGGTGCCTTGTGTATGGACGATCTGTGATGGCGAGCTATTCCAATGTCACGTGACCAGGAGCCGACTCTGGAGGAAACAAGAATCATGCTCAGCAGCAATCATCATATTCCTGCCGCAGTGGTAGGACACTGCAGCAGACACTTTCCCCCCCATTCATCTTTTTTTGCCCCTTCACTCACACTTCACACCACACACTCTTCGGCCCAGCACGCTGAGTGACAGTTGACTGACGAATTGACTTATGGACTTGAAATGACTTGTGCTGAGGCTCAGATGAACCATGAATTTAAGTGTGTGTTATGAATGGGGTCCACATTTATTCAATGTGTTTTTCTTGTTTGGGTTGGGTTGTTTTGTTGCTTTGAAAGGTTTTGTTGAGGTGAATGCATTCTAATTTTTGATGACCAATTGAATAAGTGTGGTAGAAAATAATGGTGCACCACTGACCTAATCAATCACCTAGTCATAAGCTAACAAAAAACCTTGTGCAGTTTTTTCTTTCTTGTTGAGGATTTGCATTTTTTTGGTAGTTAAAACTTTATTTACATGCCCATTATTTATTTTGTAATATTTGCAGAAATTATTTTTGTTCTTTTCCTAAATACATGGTACCTTTTATACTGCACACAACTGTCTCTGTGTGTTGATTTGTTGTCCCTCAGTTACTGGTGCTCCTCGGCCGAATCTGGTCTTCTGTTTTCACTAGCCTGTTTCTAGCTATTTACTGCCATAACACAAAGTACAGTCAAATATATGCTACAAAAAGATATTACTGAAATTATATAATAGGATATGGGAAGATGGGAAATTACCAGATCAGTGGAAAGAGTCCATAATTGTTCCTACCTGTAAACCAGGTAAGGATCCAAGTTTGGCAGAGAGTTACAGAGCGATAGCCCGAACATCACATGTTGGTAAAATTATGGAAATAAGATTAACGAAAGGCTGGTCTGTTATTTAGAAAGGAGGGAGAAATAAAATGCTGTCAGAGCGGATTCAGGAAAAGAAGGAGTGCTGTAGATCATGAAATTAGGAAAGCTCAGGTAAATAAAGAGGATGTAGTGGCTGTGTTTGGATGTGGAAAAAGCCCATGACATGATGTGGAGGGAGGGGCTGCTAATCACACTGTATCATATGGGGATAAGGAGGAAATGTACAGGTGGATTAAGCATCTTTAACAGACAGGATGACATCAGTGAGAGGGGGGAAAACTTTCAGTGGAAATACAGAGTAGAGAATGGAGCCCCTCAGGGCACTATTATAAGACCACTTCTGTTTTCAATGATGATAAATGACATATTCAGTCATACAGACAGGTCCACAGGGACCTCTTTATTTGCAGATGATGGGGTTATGTGGAAAAGGGGACGGAACGTGGCATTCAATGCTAGGAAATCACAAGAACAATAAGGAAGGTGGAAGCTTGGGCTTTGGAGTGGGGCTTTAGGTTCTCAGTTACAAAGACAAAGACAGTTAACTTTTCTAAAAAGAAAACACAAAACCAAATCAATCTTAAACTATTTGGACAATATCTAGAAATAGTAGATTGATTTAAGTACTTAGAGATTTGGTTTGACAAGAAGATTACATGGAAAATACATATTGAGAAAACAGTTGAAAAGTGTAAAAGATGTTAAACATTGTTTGGTGTTTGAAGGGCAGAGAATGGGGAGCAAACAGAGCATCTTTGAAAACATTTTATGTGGGTTTAATCCATTCAGTTATTGATTATGGATGGATAGAGTATGAATCAGCATCAAATACAATGCTGAAAAAACTCGATGTCATGGTGAAATGCCATTGGAATTAAGAAGAGAACAGATTTCATTAAACTACTGGGCAAACCTACGAGGACATGAGGAAAATCATCCGGGTCAGAAAACAATCAAACCGTGCCAAGAGAAAGGAAAAGGACAGGCGAGGAGTTTTGGATGGACAGTTGAGAAACAAACAAAACTGTAGGCCAAGCTGTTCCTCTCTCTGTCGTGCCACCGTGGACAATGGAAGAAGTGAAAGTCCATTTGAAACTGTTAAAGGACCAAAAAGGAAAGATTTGAAGTGCAAACAAAGTTAGAAAGTACATCAATAGAAACTACTCACAGTCTGTTAAAGTACACACAGATGCATCCAAGTCACAGAATAATAAGGTGGGAACAGCTTCTGTAACACCACATTTAGACACAATGTCAAGTAAAAGCATCAGTGATGATTCAGCAGTGTATACAGGGGAGTGATTGGCTATTCTGCTTGCACTGGATTGGATAGAGGAGGTCAGACCACAGAAAGTCTTAATAGGATCTGATTCAAGCAGTGTTTTAGAAAGTATTAGACACAACCATTCAAACACCAGGCTAGACATCGTACTGGAGATAAAAGATCCACAGAATCAGGAGGACAAGGGTGGAAATTCAGTTCATTTGGGTTCCAGCTCATATTGGATTAGAAGGAGATGAACTGGCAGATAAACATGCTAAGAGTGCAACACGGACTAGAGAAATAAATAATACAGTAAGTCTGAGATTAAATGTATCATCCAATCAAAAATAAATAAGAAATGGCAGGAACGATGGGACAGAGGGAGTAAGGGTAGACACCTCTACAGTATTCAAAGGAAAGTTGGAGGAATGAGAGAAAGTCATAGGAGCAGAACAGAAGAAGACATAATATCCAGGATGAGGTTATACTGGTCATACTGGCCTGAACAGTAAACTATACATCATAAAGAAACATGCTACAGGGAACTGTGAACACTGTGGATCACAGGAAACAGTGCAGCATGTATTCTTACATTGTCCAAGGTACCGACAGCAGAGACAAACACTGAAAACAGAACTCCAGAGGAATCGACTAACACTGAGTACGACTGAGCTGTTAAGGAGGGAGTCAGGAGATGTTGGGTACAGGGCTATATTTAGGTTTTTACACAGCACGGGGTTATTATCAGGATCTGATGTAGAATTACAAGCTATCCTGCTCCACACTCCAGTCTAGAAGGTGGCCGTAATGCACCCAACAGCTGTTTGTCAACCGCCAGAAAACAACAGAAGAAGAAGAAGAAGAAGAAGAAGAAGAAGAAGAACCACAAACATGGCGGTGCAACATGGTGGACTCTGTGGAAGAGGACCTGCTGCCTCTGTGGACATAAAGACTCATTCTAAGGTAACGAAAACACGCTGATTCTTATTTTGAGGTGATTAAACACTAATGAAAACAGAACTATGAAGATTATTTTCCATTTCTGCCAACAGATCCTCTGAATCCTCCACACTGGACCTTTAACACTGACTGCTCTTTAATTTTGGGCTCTGGTTGAAGTTCATACTTGTTGGCTGGTTTTCAGCTTCATGGTCCCAGTTTTTATGATGCTTTGTTGTTTTGAAAAGAGAAACTTCAGACTGAGCTCAATGAAATTTTGGACATTTTTAACAAACAGCTGACGAGCAGAGGTTCTTCCAAACCATACCACAAAATAACTCAGTAGGAGTGATCCGAGTGATGATCTGTGTGACGGCAGGCACAGATCACCAGCCCTGAGTTCTGGAGCTCAGAGACACTTCCTGACAACGGTTAGGCCACAGCAGAGAAGCTGGCGTCCCTCCATCCTCACCGTCACCAGTGCTGAGGTCTCGAGTGGGGGAGTGTGGAAGTTGCGGTCATGACAGCCAGAGCTCCCACTTTCAAATGTGGTCTCCTAACCTCAAACCCAGTGAAACCACTAATGCTCCAGTAAAATCTCTTTTAAACCATTGCAACCACTGACCAACCCACAAAGCCTCCTGAAAAATCTCTCACACCTCAAAACATCTGTGTGAAAACACTTGGAAACTAGTAAAATCAAAGTGAATTCAACAAAATCCTGAAGTGAATCCTGTATAGGCTCTCAGGTCAATCCAGCAACACCTGGAGTGAAACCTCATCCATATAAGGACCTGTGTTCCAAAGCCCTGGTCCACTCCTTTGATACGTCACAAAGTGGCTTTGATCCATCAGAGATGACATCAACATTCCACTGAGCTCATGGCTTGAGTGAGGTCATTCGTTTCCATGGCAATGTAGGGGAATCAGTTCATTCCCTCTAAGTTAACGTTGCATTTGTTAATAAAATACGGGGCACCAACCTTCCTCAGCTCAGGATTTTATTTATTATTTCTTGTAATGCTGATGTAATGACAACGAATGAACCAACAGTAGACCGAAGCGTAAATTCTCGATAAGGGAGTGCTTATATCCAGCTCAAAAGGACACCGTCTGACCACGACTTGAATGAAAAGTCTTATTTATTAAAACACAATAATGTATATGAATAATGAATAATACGACAGAGGATATGGGTGACATGACGTAACACAAACAACTGCATTGAGAAACTTATGGCAAATAATGGCAGAATGAGTTTGGCAATAGTGAGAAGTAGTTTTGAGGGAAAAATGGGGATGCAAATGTAAGGTTAATTTCTTGAATGAATGGCTGAGAGGAATTAAGAAAATTGAGATGTTGTAACCTTACGGACCCAACTCGTTATTCAAACCTGGATAAGCATGCCTACTATGCCAGCGGCGCTCATCCGGTGGATGTCTGGTCCGAACTGGCATGAAGGAACTCCAGGCTGTCGTTGGCATGAAGGAACTCCAGGCTGTCGTTGGTTGCTCTGGTCTGCACTGTGGTCCAAAGGACGAACCAAGCAAACCGCGGTTGAGAGCCAATGTTGAACAGGGATGTTTCAGGAGCTGGAAGGCCTCTGGTGTCAGTTACAGATGAGGAACGGCTTCTGATGGTTATTTAACTCAGACAAGTGGGTCGAGGCTGGCTACAGGTCTTTGGTGTAGAGAGTTGGCGACCGTATGGCAAAAACTTTAGATTAATAAAAAAATTGAGAGTCTCTTCGATGGCCGGTCGAAAATGTCTCCAAAATTATTATTATGTGACTAGAATTTAACTTTGGAAAAGTTATGCGGCTTAACGTGGCGAGCAAAAATCAAAGTTTCACAAATATAAAAAAAAAAAACTCGGAAAAGAACTTTTTTCTGAATAAAGAAATCAAACTACTCTGCGCAACTATGAGCAGCAACAACAACAAAAAAAAGACTGAGAGGACGACAAAATGAAATGAATAACTGAAGACTCAGAGAAGACTCAGAGAAGACGAAAGACTAAACTTAAGACTGAGCGTCCGCTGCACGCTGCAGCCAGTATACTTGCTCCAGGGCGTGTCAATAGACTGTCGCGCATGTGGGATGGTTCGCAGGCGAGCGATGTGATTTTACCTTAAAGAGCGAGAATTTACAAATGATTCGTTCGAGGGACTCATCTGCTTCTCACTATGGTCAATCACATGTATTTTAAATGATCAATTTTCAACATCGTTCACAACATGCGTTAGACAATTCTTATGAATAATGACAACATTCAACAATAATCATGATAACATTCTCGAATATTCTTCCTAATATACATGATGACTAAGGGTATAACTAACTTAATATGACAAAGACAAATAACTGTCTCATATCAAGCATATGCAACCTAACCACTACGAAACTCTAGATGGCAGTATGGATCCATGGCAGAAACTCAGACCAACTTTTTAGGAGAGTTAAAATCACAGATTCATCATTTTATAAGCTAGAAACACCGAAGAGCATTGATATCATACAGATTATGAGTTTTGTGTATATTGTAAGAACATCCAAAATTAAATCAAACATAGAGATGTCGTTATCCTGGTGTGATAAAAAAAGAGGCACACAGACATACCCGCTTCCCTGAAAGAATGAGGAAGAGGTGTTTCTAAGCCAGACGTCCTGTCTCTCTCTGAAATCACACCTCCCTTTGAACAATACAAATGATCAATAACTCTTAAAAGTTGGGATGTTTTATGACTCCATGTCTCCTGAAGAAACAGGGGAAAAAGGGGTCAGTTATATGTCAGTTCTGCTACAGCAACAAGAAAGACAATATTGAAGTCCTCATTGACAACTGCATGTGAAATCAATCAAACCAGAGAAATCCCTTCTGAACCCACTGAAAATTGTTATAAACCAGCAAAAACTGCTGCAGGCTGACTGCTGGTCAACCTGTGAAAAACTCTGATCCACCTGTCAACCCCAAACAGTGAAACACGTAATGACCACTAAATCATACAAGATCACTAAATTAACTTACTGTCAGCCTAGTATGAAAGTGGGACATAAACATGAGGGGACCATGTCCATCATCCACATTACATGCACAGCCATGATCCACGGGAACCTATGAGAGAAGAAAGCACAACAACACCAGGAAAGATGCTGAGGTACCAACACGCATTGATAGGAAATGAGTGTGTACAGATGGAGAGGCAGGTGTCCTCACTGTGTCATGCAAAATACTTGGACGGGCATTGCTCCCACTGAGTTGAAATGTGGTCTACAAACCTCAAACCCAGCAAAACTACTAATCCTCCAGTAAAATCTCATCCATATAAGGACCTGTGTTCCAAAGCCCTGGTCCACTCCTTTGATACGTCACAAAGTGGCTTTGATCTATCAGAGATGACATCAACATTCCACTGAGCTCAGGGTTTGAGGGAGATCATTGGTTTCCATAGCAACAATAAAGACAATATTGAAGTCCTCATTGACAACTGCATGTAAAATCAATCAAACCAGAGAAATCCCTAGGGGGGGCGCTAGTGAGCCAGTAATGGAGTAAGACACATTGTATCGTGCTCCTGCCAAAACTCTCCTAAAACTCCATCTTATTGCGTTTCTACGACCAGCTTGACGTGTACTGCTTATAAATCTTCTTAGCGATTTTGTGAGTTTGACCTGTGTGCGTTAAGTAAATGGCGAGTAATCTCCGTAAATATAAATATACTGGACCCACGGCTAGCAGCAGAGCTAACTCAACGGTGCATCCTTCACCTGCTCAGCCGGGTCAATTAACTCCCCTTCCCCTGGAGGGAGAGATGGATGCTGTGGCCTTAAAAGTGGAGGTTCTCGCCTCTCTGAGAGCAGACATTGCTTCAGTCATCAGGTCAGAGCTGAAAAGTGTTCTTTCCGACGAGCTTAATACTTTCAGAAACGAGTTAAGAGAACTCGAATCTACCATCCGCTCTGATATGGACTGTGTGAAGGCCACAGTTGCCAGTGTGGAGGAAGGCTTAACAACATGGTCGGATGAAGTCACCGCGTTACAAACAACTGTCGCCGAGCTAAAAACAGAAGTTGCAGAACTGAGAGAGAGGAATGAGGACATCAAAGGGAGACTGCGACGGTGCAACATTCGTATCATGGGCATCACAGAAGAACCAGGTTCGAGCTCCACTGCTTCAGTTTCCAAACTGCTGAAAGAAGCTCTGCACTTGGAGAAAGACATCCTAGTGGACCGCTCGCACAGAGGCCTCACACCGAGGAAGCCAAACGGTAAACCCCGGGTCATCACTGATAAACTACATTATTACCAGGACTGCATAGACGTGCTACGCCATGCTCAAGAGCAGGGACCACTGCACTATCGCTATTTTTCCAGATTACACAGCAAGAGTTGCTCAAGCCCGTACTGCGTTCAATGATGTCGGGAACCTGCTCCGTGGCAGAAGTGATGTCCGCTATGGAATACTGTTTCCTGCACGTCTCCACATCTCATACAAGGGGGACACCAAAGAGTTTCGGGACCCGGAGAAGGCGATGGCCTACGTGAGGAGCACTGCTGTGTCAGCTGAATCTACAGGATAATATTAATCAGACTCGTGCTTGCACCTTGAGAGGCACCTTTTTCTTCTTTCTCTCTCTCTCTCTTCTTTTTTTATTGTCTCTCTCCTCCTGTGTGCCTCGTTGGGCGCGAACTGGTGAGAATTTTGAGCGATAGACGTACGCGGTTCATATATTATGTTTACAATGATGTTCATAATATGCACTGTCTTTAATTTCAGTTTGTCGTAATATTAAGAATGCATCTTCAATACTAAGGGGAGCGGGCTGGAGCTACCCTGCTGTTCACTTTGTAGTTCCCAGTATCCACACTCGTGTGATTTCTTACAAGATAGGGTTTTTTGTCATCATGTTCTTTTAGATGACAAGGGAAGGAAAATCAAGAAGTTCTATGCTACCTGGCAGCCTTTCTTGACATTTATAGGAAATATTGAGGCAGAGAAGTTGAGACAATGAGGAAAAACTCGACTTTTACTTAGCTTGGGGAGTGACTTTAGTCTGATCTTGTTTTGGTAGTGCGGGCCTAGCAGGTTGGGGGGGGGGTTCAGATCCACTCAGGCCAGGCAGTTCTGTTAATCTAGAACTGTGTGTATCTGTTTTTGTTTTCTTTGTTTGTGTTTTTTTTTTCTTGTTTTCTATAAACCAGCTAATCATTTGGCTGTATTTTTTTGGTTAATTGTTTTTGTAACCTGAAAAATGCAAATTAACAGACCTTGAACAAAAAAAAAAAATTTGCACAAACCTGAATGTGAGTTTGATTGAAAAAATCTCACAAATGAAAGTTTAGCTGTAGAAATATTTTTCCATATTTTAAAAGGTTTTGTGCAAACAGATAATCTGAATATACTTCAGATATTTTCAGCAGTGAAGTTTCAGAGTCTGAGAGACTGAAACACAAATTTCCTATCTTTGTGAGTGACACTGAAGTTTCAGCTACAAGTTCACTGAACTGGTAGGAAATAATTCACTGAGTGTCTCTCAGTCCACGCAGACGTCCATTCATTGTCCTCATGTCTGTAAGAACACAGCTGTGCTGCTGTTCCACTGACTGAAAGCTCAGAGTTGTGTGATATATTCAGAGGAACAGTTTGAGTCAGCCATAGAGGCTGTGTTCTGTGGAGCTCTGGTTGTGTCTGTGGTTGAGGCTGTCACAATCCCTCCTGATGGCCACACACATCAAGCACCACTTTGCTTCATTCTCTGGCGAGCTGGACCCAGACCCAGCTCTGAGACTGGACCAGCACCTGCCAACAGCAGTCTGTCCAGCCATTGGATGGACCCTGCAGTCGCCATCTTCCCTGATGAGTCCTCTCTCTCTGGTCAAAACAAACCCTGCCCACACCTGACCTGCTCCAGACGAGGTTCTGTTCACAGTTTCAGACTGAACTTTAATTCTTCTCCTAATGGTTTTCTCTATGAGGATCAACACTCTCAGCTGAGGGAATACGTTCTGTCTGCAGACCTGCTGAGCCAGACGTTCAAAGCCGTGTGACCACAGCAGAACAAACCTGATGCTTCATGTTATTTTCAGACACAGGAACCTTCTTGCATTTAGCTGGTAATCAATCATTTTGTCTCTGTTTGCTTCAGGTCACATTAACACTTTAAATCTGACACAGCAGATCTTCAACACACTAAAAAAATGATGAAGGTACAGAATCTAGAGACCACTTTGGATTCTGGTTTTATGTTTGGTCCTGATTTACTGTCAGTTTCATTTGACACTGCTGGTACTGCAGCTAATAGAACAACTGATGAGTTTATTGATATTTATCATCGGCTCGTAGCTTTCTGTCAGCATATCTCTCTTGTCTTATTTGCAGGAACAGTTTTGATGAAGCAAACAGCTCTTCTTTTGGAATCTGCACAGAGGCTGATGAAGAAAACCTCAGTGAACAAAGAAAGCTGTTTTGTTAAATTACATCGTAGTTCATCCTCCAGAGCTACACGTGATACAGCCTCTATGCTTGTCAATACAAACAGTAATGTAGACAGTAACTTGATCCTACCTGAGAGTTTCCATCACACAGTGTGGACTCTCCAGTCCACCAGACAGCAGCGTCACTCCTGAATCCCGCATGTAGTTGTTACTGAGGTCCAGCTCTCTCAGACTGGAGGACTGGGATCTGAGGACTGAGGACAGAACTTCACAGCTTCTCTCTGAGAGGTTACAGCCACTCAGTCTGAAGAAGAAGAAGAAAAAGAACATTTATTTTCAAATGTTGAGTCTCTTCTCAGCGTGTCTTCAAATCTTTGCTGTTCCATCATAAACATGTTGTAGATGTTGATTCATTGTCTTCACGTCTGTAAGAACACAGCCATGTGTCCTTCATGAGGGGACAGTGTCAGACCTGAATCCAGTTCCTGAGTCTCATGTTTAAACCTGCTGGATGAAGTTTAAAGTTTCAGACTCTCGAATGTGCAGTTAGAAATAAACAGGAGGCTCTGAGAGTGACTGAGTACTGAAACAAATCTATGAAGTGAACGATTTAAAGGATCAGCAGTTTTCTGCCAGCATTCCTCTCTCGTCTTATGTGCAGCAACAGTCTTGATTTTCCTCTTTTATTTTTTACGTTCTCCAAAGCTCTCGATTATAACAACCTGTTCCTCTGGACTGAAGGAGGGGGGACATGATTGGTCCTTTTTGTGGTGACAGAGTCAAATGATGGAGCAAACGTCTCTTTTTATGGGAACGTGCACAGAGCCTGATGAAGGAAGCCTGAGTTAACAAAGGAAGCTGATAACCACCGTCGTGATGCCGTTATCTCTGCCTGGAGTTCATGTTTAGTTGAGGCAGCTCACACAGAGGAAGCCTGGCTTGGTCCAATTTGTTTTGTCCGTCATCCCACTGAGCTTCACATGAGACAGCCTCTGTGCTTGACTCAAACTGCTGACTCATAGTCTTTAAGAATTCATGTTTCCCATGACTCAGCACTCTGATCAATAGTAAATTCATCAGATTTAATGACCCATGCTGCACTTTGTGAAACCTCACTGTAGAAAATATTCCTGCACAGATTTTAATTAGAGATACACAAAATATTTCTACAGCGACGAAACTTTATGACACATCCGCAAACTTGAATTTGAGATGTTTTTGTTCTTAATTCACACATTCAGACAAGTGTACACATTTTTCTGACATGCACAGACAAGATGATCGACAACTGCAGACTGGGAAATTATTTCTGATCATCATGTCACAAACTCAATATCATCAATCTCAGTCAGAGATCTGAAAATAAAGAGAACAGACTGAAAGATTCAAATCCTGACATGAGAGAGACTGTTTAAACTAAATGAATCTCTAAATGTACAGAACTAACTTAAATCTGTCAACACAAACAGTAACTTGATCTGACCTGAGAGTTTCCAGTGCACAGTGTGGACTCTCCAGTCCAGCAGACAGCAGCTTCACTCCTGAATCCTGCAGGTTGTTGTGACTCAGGTCCAGGTCTCTCAGACTGGAGGACTGAGATCTGAGGACTGAGGACAGAACTTTACAGCTTCTCTCTGAGAGTTTACAGCCACTCAGTCTGAAGAGACACAGGAAGGAAGCAAACAGTAAGTTAGATATCAGAGTATTTATTGATGAAGAAACTTCACTATCTCAGTACTTACAGAGCTTTGTTGGAGGCTTTGACCACTGGCAGCAGCTTCAGAAGAGCCTCCTCTGAAGCAGAGAATTTCTTCAGGTCAAACGAATCCAGATCTTTTTCTGATGACAGTAAGATGAAGACCAGAGCTGACCACTGAGCAGGAGACAGTTTATCTGTGGAGAGACTTCCTGAACTCAAGGACTGTTGGATCTGATCCACCAGAGAACGATCATTCAGTTCATTCAGACAGTGGAACAGATTGATGCTTTGCTCTGTAGAGGGAGTCTCTTCAATCTTCTTCTTGATGTACTTGACTGTTACCTGATTGGATTTTGAGCCACTTCCTGTCTGTGTCAGCAGGCCTCGTAGGACAGTCTGATTGGTCTTCAGTGACAGACCCAGGAGGAATCGGAGGAACAAGTCCAGGTGTCCATTTGGACTCTGTAAGGCCTTGTCCACTGCACTCTGGTGTAGCTGTGTTCGTTCATGTTCTCTGTCTCTAAAGACTTTAGACCACCAGGAGGTTGCTTGTTTTTTTGACAGAAGATTGACTCCAGAGCTGCTGAATTTCAGGTGGACACGCAGAGCAGCCAGAAACTCCTGAACACTCAGATGGACAAAGCAGAACACCTTGTCCTGGTACAGTCCTCTCTCCTCTTTGAAGATCTGTGTGAACACTCCTGAGTACACTGAGGCTGCTCTGATATCGATGCCACACTCTGTCAGGTCTGATTCGTAGAAGATCAGGTTTCCTTTCTGCAGCTGCTCAAAAGCCAGTTTTCCCAGAGACTTAATCATCTTCCTGCCGTCAGTCCAGTGAGGATCTGACTCAGCTCCTCCATCATACTTGATGTTCTTCACTTTGGACTGAACCACCAGGAAGTGGATGTACATCTGAGTCAGGGTCTTGGGCAGCTCTTCTTCCTCTCTGGTCTTCATCACATCCTCCAGAACTGTAGCAGTGATCCAGCAGAAGACCGGGATGTGGCACATGATGTGGAGGCTTCGTGATGTCTTGATGTGGGAGATGATTCTGTTGGCCTGCTTCGTGTCTCTGAACCTCTTCCTGAAGTACTCCTCTTTCTGTTCATCAGTGAACCCCTCTGACCTCTGTCACCATGTCAACACACTCAGGAGGGATCTGATTGGCTGCTGCAGGTCGTGTGGTTATCCAGAGGCGAGCAGAAGGAAGCAGTTTCCTCCTGATGAGGTTTGTCAGCAGCACATCCACTGAGGTGGACTTTGTAACATCAGTCAGGATCTCATTGTTGTGGAAGTCCAGAGGAAGTCGACACTCATCCAGACCGTCAAAGATGAACAAAACCCTGAACTCTTCAAACCTGCAGATTCCCGCTTCTTTGGTTTCAGGAAAGAAGTGATGAACAAGTTCCACCAAACTGAACTTTTTCTCTTTCAGCACATTCAGCTCTCTGAAAGTGAATGGAAACATGAACTGTATGTCCTGGTGGGCTTTGTCTTCAGCCCAGTCCAGAGTGAACTTCTGTGTTAAGACCGTCTTCCCAATGCCAGCCACTCCCTTTGTCATCACTGTTCTGATTGGTTCATCTCGTCCAGGTGAGGGTTTAAAGATGTCTTCTTGTCTGATTGTGGTTTCTGGTCCGTGTGGTTTCCTGGATGCTGTTTCAATCTGTCTGACCTCATGTTCATCGTTGACCTGTCCAGTCCCTCCCTCTGTGATGAAGAGCTCTGTGTAGATCTGATTCAGGAGGGTCCGCTTTCCTGCTTTAGCGATCCCCTCAAACACACACTGGAACTTCTCCTTCAGGTTAGATTTAAGTTGACGCTGACAAACTGAGGCAAGATGTTCTGAATGAAGACACAACAAATAAATCAATAAGTGATTGATAAAGTTCAGATGAGATTTTAATGTCCTTGTCTGAAATATTTTGGTCCATCTGTTGAGACATCAGTGAATGTTCCACTGATCCAGCAGTTAAACCTTTAGAGAAATCCTCTTACTGCTCTGAAATTCTCCAGATTCTCGAAATTACAATGATATATTAGGTCTAAATTATTGGGTATGATAACGCCTAGATATCTCACTTTATTCTGGTCCCATTTAAAGTCAAACTGTTTTTTAAAGTTTCTCTCCAAATGGGTACCATTTTCCATAGCTTCAGTTTTATTTAAATTTAACTTATAACCAGACAGTATTCCATAGTTTCCAACTTCATCTGGTAACGCAGGCAATGAATTATGTATATCTGTGAGGTACACCATAATATCATCCGCGTACATTGATAATTTCTGTTCATCTTCCTTAATTTTGAGACCCTTTGTCTTCTCACTTGCCCAAATCTTCTCCGCTAATTGTTCTATGTATAAAGCAAATAGTTGTGGGGATAATGGGTCTCCCTGTCTTGTTCGTCTTTTTAAATTAAAAGTCTTAGAAAGGATCCCATTCACTCTCACTCTTGCTTTTGGTTCTTTATACATATTCTTCATCAAATCAATAAAAGTTTGGTGGAAGCCAAACGTCTGGCACATTCCAAATAAAAAGGGCCATGACACCCGATCAAAGGTCTTTTCAGCGTCGAGCGTCAATGTTAGCATTTGTTGTTTTGTTTTTATTGTATAGTCAATTACATGAAGAGTACGCCGAACATTGTCACTTAAAAGATGGTCTTTGACAAATCCTGTTTGGTCTAAATTAATAATTTTAGGTAGTATGTATGAAAGTCTGTTTGTTATAATTGATGTAAAAAGCTTTTCATCTACATTTAGGAGGGACACGGGTCTATAAGATGAGCAGTGTTTTAAATCTTTTCCTTCTTTAGTTATTACAGTAATAATTGCTGAATTCCATGAGACTGGCCAGTTTCCTGTTTGTAGAATTTCATTAAAAACTCTGCATAGAATGGGAGAAAATAAGTACCTGAATTCCTTATAGAATTCACAAGTGAAAGCGTCACTCCCAGGACTTTTTTCAGTGTTGCTTTTCTGAATTACCATTAGAATTTCTGTTTCTCCTATTGACTGTCCTAAACCATCATTCAGTTTATCCGTCACTGTTGGGAGGTTTAAGAGTTCCAAGTACTTTTTCATTTCCTGCTTGTCTACTTCTGCTTCTTCTGGGGTATAGAGGTTTTGATAGTAATCCCTAAAACATGAAGCTATTTCCAACTTGCCCCTCTTACTTATGAAGTTTTTATCTATAATGGTGGTTACTGCAGCTTTTTCTCTCCGTTTCTTTAACTTAGTTGCTAATATCTTCAGTGCTTTTGGACTGTTATCATAGTATGTTTGTCTACAGAGCATGAGTTTCTTTTCAATTTCTTGTATTTCTATTGTTTCTAAAGCTTTTTTTTTGGCTACAATTAATTGTTTGTATATCTCTCTTCATCCATTTTTCATGCTCTTCTTGTAATTTCTTTATTTTCCAACGCCCTCTTTTCTTTTTCTCTTTGCCTCTTTTTCCAGCAAGAATATGCTATTATTTCTCCTCTTAATGTTGCTTTAGCAGCTTCCCACAGTATTATAGATGTTACTCCCCCATTATCATTTATCTCCAAATAGGACTTCATACTTTTTTTTATTTTTTCCTTAAAACGTTCATCCCCAAATAAGGAGTTATTTAACCTCCATACCGTTTCTCCTCATTCCCTCTTCAAATTTAATTCCATTAAAACTGGTGCATGGTCAGCTATAGTTATAGGTAATATTTTGCATTTTGTGACATTTGAAATTTCCTTTTTGAACATAAGAAATTAATCTAATGTAGAATCAACCTTATGTGCATCAGAGTAAAAGGTGAAGGCCTTTTCCTGTGGATGTAAACAACGCCAGCCGTCTAATAGCCCCAACTCTGTTTGAGCTTTTCTCATTAAACTTGCTGCTTGTTGTGATTTATGTTTTATTCTACTTTGAGTGTCAACCTTCTGGTTCATCACCAGGTTGAAATCTCCCCCCATTACAATTATTCCCTTCGCTTCAGTCATTAGCAGATCTAGAATCCTTTTCAGGAGGTCAACTTCTTTTCCAGGTGGATAAGCATTATGTGTTGTTCTTCTATTTCCCCCATTACAAATACATACCTTCCTTCCTTATCTCTGATACATTTTTCTTTTTTAAACATGAGATTATCTTTAATGAGAACTGCTACTCCTCGTTTAGCTGTTGTGTGGGAGGAGGAAAACACCTGTGCTGAGGCTAATTTCTCCAGTTTTGCATGTTCCACCTTACTCAGGTGTGTTTCCTGTAGAAAAATAATTTCTCCTCCTTCTTTCTTAAGTTTTTGGAGTATTCTCTTCCTTTTTATTGGATAATTTAGGCCGTTTGTGTTGAGAGATATACATTTAAATTTCCCCCATTACATTGATTTAGAAAATATTTGTTCCCTTTATATATGTATAGAAAGCCTTTAAACCTAGGAAAAAGCCTACAAAATATATGTATAGAAAGCCTTTGAACATAAGAAGAAGCCTACAAAGAATACATTCTGTGTGCATAAAAAACACCTGTGACCCGACCAAAATAACCAACCCTGAACTTCCAAATCCTGCCTCCTCTATATGGTTACAGCAAATATTCCACATTGTTAGTCTTATGTGAAAAATGGGGTTAACTTTAATCAACCCCTGCCACGAGATGGTAGATGTGGCTGCAGTTATGGGACTGAGAGTAGCCCATACTTGCATGGTCAGCTGCATACAAGTGTAAGGTCCCTCCAAATACTCTTTAATAGTTTATATACCGAGTACAATTAGGCCTCCTGTGCCTTTAATCCCCTTAATTAAAATAATAATAAATAAATAAATACATCGCCTAAATAAATAAACACCAAGAAATACATCCCTTCTTCACATCCCTCTTTTATTTAATATCCATGTGCAGAGTTCATAGATGGGTTTTAGATCTCTTGTGCGGGTAGAGATAATTAATTTCAATTCATTTTAAAAGAACCTCTTTTCTCTTTGAGTTAATCATAAAATAAATAGTCTTAGCCTGTACAATGGCATCCATTCTGTCCTTAGGTCATGCCTACTCACTTCGATATGGAAGGTGCAGAGAAAGAGAAAGAACAAAAGGTTTCCAAGAACAGATAAATAAATAAAAGTTTGTCCCATTAAGCTTAAGGAGAGAGAGAGAGAGAGAGAGAGAGAGAGAGAGAGAGAGAGAGAGAGAGAGAGAACTGTCCACTTAGTTTGAGATAATTTCCATTTCCCAGTTGGAAGTCATTTTCACAATTTTAACTCCGAGTCTTCCAGAGATCCGGTTACAGTCTCTCCGCCTCCGCTGTGCTTCTAGTTATGCATTTTCTGGAATGGCTTGGATTGAGCCTCCGCTGCGCCCACCAGCACGTGATGCGGCCTCGGGTTGGTGGTGGAGAGTATTCCCTGCTCCTGTCGGTGCGCTTCTGCATCCTCCAGGGTGTTGTATGTCACGGACCCCCCATCTCCAAAGACTCTCAATCTGGCTGGATATATTATGTGTGATTTCACTTTTTTTTCTTTCAGCTGTCTTCTTATTGAGGCATACCCACTTCTTTCTTTCTGTATCCTGCTCCAGAAAATTGGGAAAAATACATTTTGACTTTTTTTGACCAGGCTGCTTGTGTTACCCGTGCCAGACCTAGGGGGAATGTGGGCTGATAGAGAAGGTCCACAGGCAAGGGTGCACTGTGGATTAATCAGAGAGAGAGGACACGAGTTGGCGTCCTGCTCCTGCCGTTGCTCATTTAATTTTTTTTCTTTAACAATTTCATAAAACTATGATACATCTTCAATGAAATCATTCCAACTTCATCTGTTACTCATTACATATCTGAAAAATTAATAATAATTATTTGGAGATTTAAAATGTAAAAACAAGAGGTGTATCTCATGCAGCCAGTGGAGTACTGTCATCCCACACTGATTTTGAGTCCATTGGTCACATGACCTGGGAGCTACTGAGCTACAATGCTAATATTTATATATGAAAAATTAATAAAAATTATAAAAGGTGTAAAATGTAAAAGTTGAGTAACATATGCCCCTTTTTCCTATTGGCATAAGGGACATTTCCAGGTTTTGTCCTTGGCATCCTCTACATCCATGGACAGACATGAGCCATGGAACCACCAGTCACAGTTATCACATTGGATCTGTTGAGGCAAAAACAAATAGGTAACGCTTTATATTACGGTCCTTGTAATAAGCATTAATAAGACCTTTGTAAGTTCTTATAAGATGCTTATTAACATTATTATTAGTTTATATGGCTGCATGAGTGTCTAATAACGTCATTGTAATAGTTAATACAAGAATAAAAGGAAGTTATAAGAACTTAGTTTGCAAGACTCTACAAGCTTTAACAAGATCTTATGAGATGCTTATTAAGTTAAGCTTATTAAGTTATTAAGTGTTTATAAGATTGTATGACCTTTAATAAAGCCTTTATGAGGTGTTTATTTAGCGTTTTTAAGACTGTAAAAGCCTTGTAAGAGACAATCCACGCATTATGTCATAATTTCTTGCTCATCTATAATCAGTTTACTAGGCACTTGTCAACAGTTAATTGTGCTTTTTGCAGCTACCGGATCTAAAGCGAGAACAATACCTTATTAAAGCTTATGAATATTTCATGATGCATTATTATGCCTTTAATAAACAGTTAACTATGCATTTTACAGCTACCTGATCTAAAGCAAGAACAAGACCTTATTTTGACTAATAAAGCTTTTATTATGCATTAATTAATGGTCAGTAATGATTTTCACAACTTCCCCATCTAGAATGAACACTACATGTGGTCAAGATTATTAATATGGTTCGAAAAAACGCACGTTTCAACAGTGAAGCTCAAAAGTGCCATTTATTGTGTAGGAGTCATTTTAGAGGTAGATTTATTTTTTTGACAGTAAACATGTAAAAGTTATCTAAATGAGGCATTTAGAAGAGAAAAAAAAGAGTCCACTCTATAAACAAAAACAGGTGCAAGTCGATAAGGTGCTGTAAAACTGAACTGGATTGGTTTCAAAAAAGTTCCAAACATTTCACAAATTAGCAT
Source organism: Chaetodon auriga (assembly GCF_051107435.1). NCBI lineage: Eukaryota > Metazoa > Chordata > Actinopteri > Chaetodontiformes > Chaetodontidae > Chaetodon > Chaetodon auriga. The sequence goes on along the minus strand of NC_135096.1, from coordinate 1,173,867 downwards.
TTTAAATAGCAACCGCTATTGGCTTCAAAAGCAGTTCAATAGTTCCCCCTCCCTACAGGCAAAGGTTTTCCTGATTTCTTAAGTGCTGTAACTGCACTGGCGATATCTGGACTGTCACAGATGGCATCAAGACATTTCCCAGCAAAATCACCAAGCTTGTGCTTTCTTGTATGCTTATCTTCTAACTCTGCAAACTTTTCTGGGGCAGCAATGGAGAGCTCTGCGATTGGTGCATTCAAGACAATTGTGTTGCAATCCACTCCCACTATTTTGCAAGCAGCAATGATGCTATGCTTCTTCTTGTAGAGCTTCAGCACTTTCTGGTAATGTACAATCACCTCTTTTGGACCACATGCTGTTGGTGAAGAAGAAAGAGAGTAGATATTAGTCTCAGTGACAAAGGATCTTCCATTTAATACACTTAGACCATTCATGAAGTAAACTAACTATCCACACAAGTTAAGAGCATTCAGCACTAATTAAAGCAGCACTCCAGAAGATTCAAGCCTTCAAATACCCCGCCACAGAATCGCTCGTATTTTTTTTCCTCTTAATTTTCTCTTTTCAATTATCAAATACAATAAATTTAATTCAATCATTCCAAAAGAGAGTTCATTCATTCCAAAAGAGAGTTCATAATACTTTGTCACACATGAGAAAAAAAAAAAAATAAAAAACAAACAAACCCAACAAACAAAACAATTAAACAAATTAAATCACCATGATTTGTGTAACAAAATATAGAAACATAATACTACTAAACATATTTGTGATAAACTCCAATTATTGACTTACCCTCCACCAGTTGTTCCTTTAAGAAATCTCTCTCCTTGGTTAGTTCCTTGATCAAGTCTTCCTGACATGTTATTTTAACTTTTGCCAGCTCCAGCTCATGTTTGTGCTTCTGGAGTTTTGCAATGGGGGCCATTCGTGTGGCAGCACCTTTGGCACCTTTAGCATTGGCACAGAAATAACAGTTCAAAATCAATACTAATCACATACACTGCTAGCTATGCAGCTAGCCTAGCTAGCTGCGTGTTTGAGAGTTTGCAGTAACTTGTTCATACCGGTGAAACTTACCAGCAGACACATCTGTCTCGAAACGCTTCCTCTTGTCCGGTTTTCGTGGCCCAGAACGGGTTTGAATTCTCCTGGGGGGCGAAGATGGCGGGAGAGGATCGACTTCCTCCACGTTGGACGAGTCGTTGTTGGTACATGACCTACGCGCTAGCTCAAACCGGAACTTCTCGTTTTACTGCCTGCCTTCAAAATAAAAGCGCATACTTGAACGCAATACGTAAGAAGCGCTGGAAGAGAAGGAAGAACCATTCCGGATTTCAAAATAAAGTAATGCATCATGAAATATTCATAAACTTTAATAAGGTATTGTTCTCGCTTTAGATCCGGTAGCTGCAAAAAGAACAATTAACTGTTGACAAGTGCCTAGTAAACTGATTATAGATGAGCAAGAAATTATGACATAATGTGTGGATTGTCTCTTACAAGGCTTTTACAGTCTTAAAAACGCTAAATAAACACCTCATAAAGGCTTTATTAAAGGTTATACAATCTTATAAACACTTAATAACTTAATAAGCTTAACTTAATAAGCATCTCATAAGATCTTATTAAAGCTTGTAGAGTCTTATTAACACATACTAAGGTTGTTAAGCACCTTATAAGACCATATAACTTGCAAACTAAGTTCTTATAACTTCCTTTTAGTCTTGTATTAACTATTACAATGACGTTATTAGACACTCATACAGCCTTATAAACTAATAATAATGTTAATAAGCATCTTATAAGAACTTACAAAGGTCTTATTAATGCTTATTACAAGGACCGTAATATAAAGCGTTACCAACAAATATTATATTTTATTATTTTTAATCTTCTATTTACTGTTATTTGAGACTTAAACATTATTATGGGTTTTTATGGCTATATAACAATTCAATGTGTCTTTAACTGTTTCCAATCCTCACTCCAACACTCACATATACACACACACAATCAGGACAAAACCCTTGTTTGTGAGGACCACACTGGTTTAACAGGACATTACCCATACACGCACATATACACACGCACACACACAATCAGGACAAAACCCTTGTTTGTGAGGACCACACTGGTTTAACAGGGCATTAACCATACACTCACATATACACACACACAATCAGGACAAAACCCTTGTTTGTGAGGACCACACTGGTTTAACTGGACATTACCCATACACGCACATATACACACGCACACACACAATCAGGACAAAACCCTTGTTTGTGAGGACCACACTGGTTTAACTGGACATTACCCATACACGCACATATACACACGCACACACACAATCAGGACAAAACCCTTGTTTGTGAGGACCACACTGGTTTAACAGGGCATTAACCATGCGCACACACAATTAGGGTAAAACCCCTTGGTTATGAGGATCACACTGGTCTAACTGTACATTACTTCATACACTAGTCTCATATGGCAGATCCACTACTGACAAAAGTATCTCACTACAAGAGTTTTGAGAATTAATTAAATAAATAAATAACCAGCAATCAAAATTACCAGCATTTTCAATGGTAAAATCAACTGAGTATTTTTATCTGGATGATGGAATCTGTCTCTATTAAACACAATGCTGGCAATAATGTTAGGCCAGTGGTATGAGTGATACTGCAGATATTAATAACATTCCTGACTGACTGATCAACTTGGGTACAAGGAGAATGCAGGCTGGCCTGGGTACGGTTTCTACAAACACGCAGTGGACAGCATCATATCATCCTGCATCACTGCATGGTATAGAAACTGCTCTGGTGCAGAAAGAAAGGCTCTCCAGCAGGTAGTGAAATCAGCACAGGATCACCATTAGCTGCCTCCCATCAGCCACAAACATTTACATCAGCAGATATAGGAATAGAGCTGCCAGCATTCTGAAGAACCCCTCTCACCTTGCCCATGGACTGTTCACCGACCTCCCCTCAGGAAGAAGGCTGCGCAGCATCAGGGCCAAAACAGCCAGACTTCAACAGCTACTTACCAGAGGTTGTCAGACTGCTAAACTCTGAAAAACATTACAGACTAATGTCCAACAAACAATTAATATTTATTTTGTCTATTGTATTTTTATGCAAAATGCTGTTTTTAACGTTTATATATAATTTTTATTTTGCTATTATATTGTCTGCTGCTTTTATTTGACCTTGAGTACTAAGTTCCATTCCTTTTTTTATCCTCGCATCCTGGAATTACAATAAATACACATTGAATGAGATATGAGAAACACTGGTTTTAATAAGTATAATTCACACAGACTTTTTAAACCCGTATGGAACATCCACAGCAAGAACATTGTACCAAGCACAGTACAAAGTACAACCTCATAACAAAAAGTGCTAAGTGCCAAGCCATAACATGGCATAAAGTGTAAAACTGTTGAAACAAAAAAAACTGTTAAAACAAATACACAAACTTAATCAGACCCTATTTTCTTAACCTAAGGCCCCTGTTCCTGAGAAGATCCTAAATATTTTGAAGACTTCCATCTTTCAAAACTAGTAAGAACAATGTGCAAAACAAAAATAATATAATGCTGCAGCTGGCTTGCAGTATTTCTTGAGTGAGTCAGGTACAACCTCATAAAAGAATCTGGACTAACCCTTAAAGATAAAATAATAAATGAAATAATTCGGATTCTGATAGTGCCAAGTCATAACACAACATATCAGACCCTATTTTCTTAACCTAAGGCCCCTGTTTCTGACAAAATCCCGAATATTTTGAAGACTTCTATCCTTCAAAACCGGGTGCTCAGCAAGCTTACACTGTTGACACTCCATCTTACTTGCTAGGTTTCCTTTGTCAATATGTATTTTGAAGTGTTTCATCACAGCACTGATTTCGGTCTTGCTCCATGGCCTTTTCACACATTTTCTGGATTTTATCTCTGTCAACCAAAAGAATATTTCACATGTTAAGATAGTGAAGATAATAGCTGTTTAGTGTAAATTTTCTTGAAATAACTCTTGAGCTACTGAAATGTAGGTTAATTATGTTATATGCAAAAGTGACACATAGTGATTGTTAAATTAAAATCAGTATGATATCAGATTATTATGATGAAGAAGAAGAATCGGGGGGAGACATTCCCCTTTATTTGTTACACACATGCACATGCACGCACTGCACACAATGTGAAATTTGTCCTCTGCATTTCACCCATCCTGGTCGTCCCTCCTCTGCGGCAGACCAGGAGCGGTGGGCAGGAAAGAAATGAGCTGATGCAGTCATGTGGGACATGACATGACTTAAAAGGGGCTATCAAGGCCAGAAATGGACAACCGTTATGGTGTTGATGGTCCCAGCGTCATGGCACGGTGGCACGGTGGCACGGTGGCAACACTGTCGCCTGTCGCCTTCACAGCAAGAACGTCCCGGGTTCGATTCTCGCTGCGTCCATCACCATTGGTCAGGTGGTGATCTTCTTGCATGTTTTTAGTGGGGGTATATTTTTATGGAGGATACCCCAGGTGAACACGGGGAGAACATGCAAACTCCACACGCAGCAGGCACCGAAGGCATGGTGGAGGACACACCCCCGGTGCCCACAGCGACCCGGGACCTTCTTGCTGTGAAGGCGACAGGCGACAGTGTTGCCACCGTGCCACCGTGCCATGACGCTGGGACCATCAACACCATAACGGTTGCCCATTTCTGGCCTTGATAGCCCCTTTTAAGTCATGTCATGTCCCACATGACTGCATCAGCTCATTTCTTTCCTTCATATGCATAATGAAAGTTTCCTGCCTATCTAACTGAAAGACTTTTGTTTTTCTTTCAGTCTTTTGTTTCTTGAAAATTCTGGGAAAACAACAAATGTCACATTTGCTTGGCTGCCATGGACTGTTAACAAGGCACTGAGGCACTATACCTGTAGTATTCTGTAAATGTTTTCTTATTAAATTGTGCTAATTAACTCAAGGTTAATCATCTAAGAAATAAAAGGAATGAATGGATGAAGTCCTACCTTTGGAGCTGGTAACAACAGTCTTGGTTGCACACTTTGTTTTTTGTTCTGGAGAAGCAAGAAATTCTTCTGTTAGAATAGCCAGTACAAACTCCAAACCATTTATGGAGAAGTTTACTTTATACACAAAACAATACTATTTACTGAAATTGAGCTGTAACTTGAACTTGATCCTGAAATTATGTGTAGCTGTGAAGAGACACATCTCGACATTTGGGAAGACTAGATGAAATTACAAATTACTTTACACACACACAGACACACTCAATGTCATTTGGACTGAAGGAGTAGGACCATCAATACCTTTACCTCATCACAAGGTTAACAAACTCAGTGTTCACTCAACCCGATTTCTGGAATACCCTTCTGAACCATTACTACAATTCTAAACAAATTATCAAAAAAACATACCTTTGGAACTCTTAGCCTCGTTCTGGGTCGATACCATTCTTTTTCTTTTCCCTACAACAAACAAACAAATAAAAATCCAAAATGTCTTTTTAACAATTATGAAAATTAATTAATTACTAGCAACATATCTATGACAGGAAAAGCAAGAGAGTTAGTTGACATGATGCAAAGGAGGTGCTTTCTCACACATTACCAGAGGAACTGGTGGGCTCTTCAGCCATCTTCATTTCTTGATTTCCTGGTGAAAAGAATACAAAAAAGCTTATCAGCATCTTCAGCTTGAAGATAAGTGATCAGTGCACTACTTTGGTAGTTACCATGATAAGGTGTTTTTTTTTCTATGTACCACACAACTACCCGTAACTGTAGAACCACACCATGGACTTTACCCTGATGGCAACATTTAACTCATTGTTAGGTCTATTTATCGTGGTGACACCTTGGTGGCTTTGTGGTAATATTAAAACAATGCCACGTAACTAATATAAGAAAATATGGTCCTTAATCCACAATATACCATGAATGCATACCAGAAGATATTTAATACATACCCCTTAGTCCAAGGGCACAACCTGAGTCCTCATTGCCCCCATCTTGATCGTCTCCACCACTTTCTTCATTGTCTCCATCCCCGTCATTGTCTCTACCACCGCCTTCATTGTCCCTGACGTTTTCGTCATCTCCATTGTCTTGACTGTCTTCATCGCCTTTGTCATCTTCATCATCCTGCTCACTTTCATCCATTTCTGGATCCAATTCATCTAAAGAAAAGTATGATAAATGCAAAAGATAAATATCATTGTTGTTGTTGTACAAGGCAGTACAGTGGCACAGCAAGTAGTGCGCGTGCCTCACAGCAAGGAGGTCGCTGGTTCGATCCCCGGGTCGGGCAGGGCCTTTCTGTGTGAAGTTTGCATGTTCTTCCAATGCATGCAGGGCCTTTCTGTGTGAAGTTTGCATGTTCTTCCCGTGCATGCGTGGGTTCTCTCTGGGCACTCGGGCTTCCTCCCACAGACCAAAAGCATGCTCATTAGGTTAATTGGTGACTCTAAATTGTCCTTAGGTGTGAGTGTGAGTGTGAATGGTTGTATGTCTGTCTATGTTGCTTTGCAATCGGTTGCCGACCGGTTCAGGGTGTACCCCGCCTCTCGCCCATTGCTAGCTGGGATAGGCTCCAGCCCCCTGCAACCCCGAAAGGGATACGCGGGTAAAGAAGATGAATGAATGAATGAATGTTGTTGTTGAATGAATGTTGCACCTGACATATTTTTTGTATAATTTACAAACATATTTACTTTTTACATTCTAAGTCTATATTTACATCTTCCCAGTTTAGAGAATGACCAAAATACTGCATTCAACTGTTGTGTTATTTCTTCTGTCTCACTACATCATTGAATTTTTCCTGTTCCTGTAAAAAAATTGTAATTCTTTTGAGATGAGTCATTAAAAACGTTGTTACCACCACATACCTTCAATCTCAATTTCGTCAAGAGACTTGCCCTGAAACTCTGCCAGATTTCCTCTCTCCATTGCGAGCAGAATCTTCGTGATTTTTGCCACTTCAATCGTGGCCTCTGGCAGACGGTAGAAGTCTCTGTGGACCCTGATGTCATGGCCCAAAAAGTTGGCTAGTTGGTCCAGCTCGTTGTTCTTAAGGTTCAGGATTTGGGACTGGGTTGCGACATGCTTGCGAAGTTGTGTAGACCTCAGATTTTGAGGATTCTTCGCACCACACAAGCGTGCAAAAGTTCTTACGCAATCCTGTCCTCTGTAGTGACTTGTGGGGGGGCAATCTGGCCGTCCAAATAGGAAAGGGTTGTCCTTATGCACATTGCATGTTTCTCTTTTCTCCACAAGAAGCGTTGTTGCACAAACAACCTCAGGGTTGAATAACACTGCCACTTTCCTGCCTCTTTTTCCCATAATTTCAACCCTGCTAAAGTGCCTTGCTAGCTTCTGTTCAAAAGCTGACAGGCTGGCAGCTACATCACTGTGAAGCTCAGTCTGGTCTCTTTTCTGGAACGATTCAAGAGTCATTTTGGATACTTCACCTGCACGACGTCTATTAAAGAGTATGATTTGTGTAAGTGTCACCCTTGTAAGTTCTGCATATGCCTGAGGAGACTCATGCTCTTTTAGATTGTCCATGGCACGAGCTGATTTCTCGTCCAAGTACTTGTGTAAAAGTTGCACATCCTCCGTGAATGGTATGGTGCACGCTTTGTTGAACTTTGACTTGCTCAAAGTTGCCAGTGCAGTGTGTGAGATCTGTCCCGCCCATTCTTTCGTGCAGAGTTTTGTGAATCGATCCGCTGCTTTGATCAAATTTTCATCCTCTGCTGCAATGGCCCTGCAGAGAATGATGTCACCAACCTTCTTAAGTGAGTGTCCTAATTTCAGGGCAAGACTTGGTGTACAATATGAGTGCCTCTCTTCGTTATATCCAGCAACTGTTTTCACGGCACCAACGATTTTGTAAAAATTGCTTGGCTTGACAGCATCCTCAAAGCTGAGTATCGAATACTTCTCTCGGAGGGTCAATAAAAGTCTGCCCATTTCCCGAACCTTTGTCCTGATGTACTCAAATTTTGTAGGATCTCTCCCATGCTTGTTGTAGAGTGACTGGGCCAGTTGCAGGATGAGGAAGTCATTCCGTACCACAGATCCTATGTTATCTTTCCTCATGTTTCCAAGCACCTTCCACACTCCAGCAGAAATTGCTTGGGAGCAGGTTGACTCTGCCATATCGGCCAAAGCTAAGACTTTACTCTTGCCACTGGCTTCAGTTTGTGTCTTTGATGAGCACCTTCGTGAGTGGCGCCACAGCTCTTTACGGACAAACATGCCTTTGCAAAATGTACAGTGCACATACATTTTGGCATTCACGGAGACTTCTGATCGTCCAGTTCTTCTTTTGACTTTCAGTGGTCCACCATGATTACTCATAACCTCTTGGTTATGTTCATAATTACCTCTGTTTCGCAACTTCTCGAGTAACCGTTTTCTCTCTTTTGAGTTCTTCGGGAACGAAAATGCTTCAGCAACATCATGGTCTTCTTTCTCATGCTTTTTAAAGTGACGAGATATTTTGGATTGAGGAGTTTTGCAAATGTAGCAGTAATTTTTCGAAGTGCAAGAAGAACCTCCTGGGGCTGCTGAGGTAGTAGAAGACTCTGCTGTAGAGTTGGAAGCATCCTGCTCCATGCAGGATATACTTTGCAGGACTCTCTTTGTTTTTTGAGAAGAAAGTGATTTAACTGGTGATGGAGACTGTGGATCCTCACTAACACTATTTAGTTCACTGTCAGGAACAAAATCTTCATCAGAGCTGGATCCATGACAACTCGGTGAAGGTAGGTAGCCATCATCAGAAGGGCAATCACTACTTTCAGAGTCCGAAACATGCTGAGAAGGTGCAACATCCTATGCAGGAAAAAAAAAAAAAAACAGAGCTTTGTTGATATAAATTCAAAAGAATCTATTGCTGTACATGTCATAATCTAACACTGAAACATTTTCACGCCAAATTTAAAATGGTAAAGAAGACAATGAACATACCAGTGATGAACTGACCTTTACAAAGCAGGATTTGTGCCATGATCGTGAACACACTAAAAGAACATTGAAATGGGAAGTTAGCAAGTTGTGCAAATGATTTCATTTTAGTTTGACATAAATAACTACACTAAACATTGGCAACAAAAACTGTGTTTGAGTGATGTAAATACAAACATTTGCACGTGAAACCAAGCCATTTGAAACCGGAGACAGGTCCACTGCAGTTGTCACAATTGTCCAAAGCGTTGAGAACTGCACTAGCAATTCTATGGTGGCACTGAAAAACCAATGATGTATGGCAGTTAAAAAAAAAAAACGATACAAAATTTAAAGAAAACTATAAATATAGAATATAAACATTTAGCCATAGACTCGTGAGAAAGGGTGTCCTCATAATTCAGGTGTGTCAGGTGTTCACCTGACACACACAACTCATCTTACAGCCTATGTGAAGAAATGTAGGCGGGGGAGGGGACTCTTGAGAAGAGGTGTCCTCATAATTCAAGTGTGTCAGGTGTTCACCTGACACACACAATTCAGTTTCCTGCCTGATCAACAAGTTAGCTCCTGTCCTCAAAAGGACACTGCATCCTGACAGTCCTGTGCTGTATCAGGTAGTTAACAACATTCAACAGTGTGTGGACTCCTGAGCACTGTCATATGATCAAACAGAACAGAATATGATTGGATGTAAAAGCATGACATCACAAAAATACAGTCAACTTACAGTGTCGTCCTTTGACGTTCCAGGACTGGGACTGACCCCTGTCATCTCATCATCAGTTCCACCCAAGGTTTCCTGTGTATGAGTCATGACAGGACCAAATTTCAGATTACTTGAAGCAGAAAAAAAATCTTTTTCATTCCGCAAACAGTATGTTATGACACTGGCCATGTTTAGTGCAGAAATGTCAGTCAATAGTTCAGCAGGGAAGAAGGAAGACATGAAGGACCAATAGCATTTTTAATATACTGAGCCAAGTCATTGTGACGGTACAAAGCACTACTTGCCCTTTCTGGTACTGGCTCACTTCCGTTGACCTTCGGGTCACAAAGTTCTTCCCGGAGTGCCTGAAATTGTAAAGAGGAAATGTAGTGTTGTCTCGTTACTTGGCTGACAGCGCAATCACTTACAGCATGTTTCCACTACGTAGTGCTATCTCAACTTAACTCTACTCGCCACAGGTACCAGGTGCTATTCTGGAGGCTGTGTCCATTACAGGATAGTACAACCTTTAGAACAGCAGGTTGTCATAGCGATGGTGACCACTTAATAAAACAAAATTTCAGACTGACCTGTTCATTTTATTTATTGATACGTGGTGATATCTGTACATTCAGAGCCCCGAGGCAGCACTGCTCTTTTGTCCACCACAAACATGAAGCTTCACTTTACATTCAGACAAACTATTGTGGCTGCAACAATTGTTAGATTTCACCTGGGAGATCAACATATATCTCCAAAAGGAAGTATATCAGACAACGCTAAATCTGCTGCTGAAGAGCAGCTGTAAAATAATCTGATCACTTTCTCCCCAAGATGACGGCAAAGTTTAAATCAGCGGATCCTCTCAGGAGACCGGCTGCTGTCTCAGTGATGGCCCGCTGCTCTCGGACGGCTGGCCCCATATAGGCGGCTCTTCACATCGCCGAAACATCGGAGCAAAAGTCCAAACAGGCATTATTTGGATAAACTGACCTCAAATTGGGGATGTAAACGGTCACTTTCTCACATGAAAAAACATTTAAACTTCATAAAGTGACATTAACAGTGCTACAGGAGGAATTAAAACAGCTTTTGGCCGTGTGTGATATTCGTGCATGCCGCTCATCGAAGATGCAATGATGCTATGATGTATATCAACTAATCGCTGGTCTGCAGTGTTTACACGTCACCTTTTAGTACCTATTCACCCGTTTTGGAACCTCGGCCGAGCAGGTACTAAGAAAATAGTACAGGGTACCAGATTCCAGGTACTAGGTACCTAATGGAAATGCACAAAAGCCAAGTAGAGTTGAACGGAGCTGGTACCACACAGTGGAAACATGGCATTAGTGGTAATTAAGAAGGAAACCAGGAGCTGATCAAAGGTGAAAGATTACTGTAACGATGTTGTTACACACAACAAAATTACATAACTTTACAGAAGATTTCATTAAATTTATGACTTCCAAGGCTTAGAAAAGTATTTGATACTCCATGACATTTGCAGACTTTCTAGGATCGTGGGAACATTTAACATAAACTTCAATATAACACATAACCAACTTCTGCAACCTAATATGTGAAGAAACATCGTAGAGGCTTTGCCACAAAGGGTGTCCTCATAATTCAGGTGTGTCAGGTGTTCACCTGACACACACAACTCAGCTTACAGCCTGATCAACATGAAGCTCACTATGTGAAGAAATGTAGGCGGGGGAGGGGACTCTTGAGAAGAGGTGTCCTCATAATTCAAGTGTTCACCTGACACACACAATTCAGTTTCCTGCCTGATCAACAAGTTAGCTCCTGTCCTCAAAAGGACACTGCATCCTGACAGTCCTGTGCTGTATCAGGTAGTTAACAACATTCAACAGTGTGTGGACTCCTGAGCACTGTCATATGATCAAACAGAACAGAATATGATTGGATGTAAAAGCATGACATCACAAAAATACAGTCAACTTACAGTGTCGTCCTTTGACGTTCCAGGACTGGGACTGACCCCTGTCATCTCATCATCAGTTCCACCCAAGGTTTCCTGTGTATGAGTCATGACAGGACCAAATTTCAGATTACTTGAAGCAGAAAAAAAATCTTTTTCATTCCACAAACAGTATGTTATGACACTGGCCATGTTTAGTGCAGAAATGTCAGTCAATAGTTCAGCAGGGAAGAAGGAAGACATGAAGGACCAATAGCATTTTTAATATACTGAGCCAAGTCATTGTGACGGTACAAAGCACTACTTGCCCTTTCTAGTACTGGCTCACTTTCGTTGACCTTCGGGTCACAAAGTTCTTCCCGGAGTGCCTGAAATTGTAAAGAGGAAATGTAGTGTTGTCTCATCATGCCATCACTTAATAATCATTAAGAAGAAGACAGGAGGAATGAGTCATGTAGCATATAATTTGGAGGCCGACAAAGAATTTCTACACATCTCAAAGTTTTCAGTTGTGCAGATACATGTCTACAATGACGCAGTTGACCATCTACTACACCTAGTGCTGTTCAAATATTTACTGATTAAATATCACGCTCAAGGTCATGCTGTCATCTTGCACATCAGTACTGCTGTGCTATGGTTGTAGACATGAGGCTGCAGAGCCCAAAATTAAAAAGTTAAGAGAACATGGGAATCTTAACTCACCACTGAGCGCCACGGCCAAGAGGAATCACCATAGTCATATGTTATCTCCTCTCCTGGAAAGATTTCTTTGATGGCAAATAGGCACAAGTGTGGTCTCCCTCTGACCATTATCCTTTTGACTTTGCAGTTAGGATGAACATGATCATCATTCACTAGTCGTCCCAGTGTTTCGTCTTCTTTTGAAGCATCTATACTGTGAGATAAATAGACCACAAAAATCTTCAAACTTGGCTTGTGGTTATGTTCTTTAAAGTGTTTTGATAGAAAACAGGAAAAGGAACTTCAGTCCAACCTTTGGTGTCGTGTAAAACACAAACTCTCTCTTTTTTCAATACATGTTCCATTACACCTTTCTCACTAGCATATTGTTCAACAAAAGCCCTAATACCTGGTGGTATTAGTCAGATGCATTATTTGTAAACAGAGAGCAGAGAGGGATGACTGCAGAAGTTGCACATTCTGTGTGCTCTAATAGCCTTCAAATTATATAGAAACAGCTAACATTGTGTTGTAAACAATTTGTAGTGCATGAAGTTTTTGACTAAAGTATATCATTAAGTTCACTTGGCTATAATTTCCTACCCCTGCATGTTTAATTCAACCAGGGGTGTAACTTTGAACCACCAATGAAGACAGTAAGTAACAGGTTAGATCAGACATTGGCAACTCATTCCACAAAGGGCCGTGTGGCTGCAGATTTTTATTCCAACCCATCAAGAGCACACAGTTTGACCAATCAACTGTCTGAAGTCTGAGATCAGTTGATGAAATGAGTCAAGCCAGGTGTGCTGCAGATTGGCTGGAAGAAAAACCTGCAGCCACATGGCCCCTTGTGGAATGACTTGCCCATGTCGGGGTTAGATTAGTAAAACTCAAGATTAATTAATCCAGTCCACGCTTTCACAAATTCAAATATGCAACCACATGACAACTCATAAATTAAAAAAATGACAACTTCTCGTTAGACAAGTAACACTTTTTTTGGTCATTTTGGTAAATGACCAAGCAGGATACTTACCAATGCTGCTTCCCATTCCACATGAAATCAAATAGATATTTGTTGTTTTTGTCATCTGCACCTTTACTCAGAGACAAAACTCCATGGTACTCCACCACAAAACTTTTTGGTTCGATGTACTCTCTTGCAAACACACCTCTCCCTGAAGAAAAGAAAGAAAACATTAACATGGGCTCAACTACTTGTTAGGTAACCATCCTCATTTGTGGCTGTCTTTTCAAAGAGATATTAAAGGTATAGTTTAAATGAAAGTTTGATCATTATCTACTTCCCCTTGTGCTGATTTTTAATCCACCAAACACTTTCTGGAGTGTCACAGGAAAAGGTTTGCAGCATTTTTCCAAACAGCAGAGGTCTATCGCAACCAGTTGTAAAAAGAAGTAAAACAGCCCTTAAAAATGGCTCTAAACTGCTTGGGTAACTTCAACCAAGTCTCCTGAAGCCACCACATGCAGTTCTTCACATACATCGTGCTTTTAAGGGTTAGGGTTAACTTTGATGATTGCTCGGCTTTAGCTCTTCTTGAAACAGTGAGGATTTAGACTACAAACATGGTCTAAGTGACATTTTTTCAAGTCAGCTGCATCTGTTGGCTTCAGGAGACTTAGATAAAATTACACAAGCTGTTTAGAGCCCCTTTAAGGTTTTTAGGGACTGTTTTACTTCATAGATCTCTGCTGTTGCAAACATTTTTCCTGTGACACTCTAGAAAATGTTTGTAATTAATTAATTCATTCCTCACTTTTACACTGGGCTACAACTGTAAGGCTACTACACTAGGAGAAACAAACCTTAATACACTGGGTGAAAAACTTGCCTTTATAATCATTAATAAACTTGCCCTCGAGGAAGGCTTTATCCTCTCCCCGAATAATGTGCTCCAGTGCATCTTGTTCAGGAGTCTTTCTCCTTCTGCTCCTCTTCTCAGTCATCTTTGCTGTAATAATGCCCAAACAACAATAAATTTCAAACAAACTTTAATAAATGCCATGAAAAAGAAAACATACGAAGATATGTTTAAAGAAGACACGAGTACCATATTGAATGTAACGTCCACTACTCATAAAAGCTACAGAATATTATTGAAGCAAAGTTAGATCAGTCTAAAACAACCAGGAGGGCTGGCAGTGCTCTACAATTGCATTGTCATAGGATTAAATACACTAGGCCAGCCAGACATTTTCCATCCCAGGAAAAACAGCACTCTATCTGATTTTAACTTTTTTTTTCAAGCAACACTATGCAGCACAGAGAAATATGCACAGGCCTAAACTTAGAAAAACCTCTCTCCCCAACCAAGTTGGTATATTATTTGGTGCTAATAACACTTAAAGGCAAACAAAAGACTAAACTAAAATAAACAGAATCAATCTTCCCTCATTAACACAACGTCTATTTCCACATCAGTTATTCGCTCAGTGTTTGATAATCAGAATATAAAAGGTTTCTTCATTCACTTCCACTTATGCTCACCCCCCTCCCTTCTCTCAGCAGACTGATCTGATGTGAACTTCAGCAGACCCAATGTCACTTTAAAGATGTGTTTCTCCGCGAAGCTTTGCCTCAAACAAACAATGCATCTATATTTAACACAGGTAACACTGATGTAACTAACCTGTAACACAGGTTGTACACTTGGTTTTTTACATCCCTCCATGTGCGCCGCTTCAGTGCACGTTCAGCTTGTAATGCTTTCACGCACTCCTCTTTCCCAGGAACTCGTAGAAGTGAGATATACTTCCCCAACTGCCTCCATACAGCTTCTTTCTCCAGTTTGCTCCAAGGCCTGCGACGAACACCTTTTGGGAGATCCATATCTTTAACAGAAATATTATTTATGAATTCAAGTGGTCATCATGTAAAAATCATTTATTTCTACTTCTACACAATTTTTAAATTCAAATTCAATTAACCAAAAACAATACAGTTTAATTTGGAATAATCATTTTCATTTGGAATTAGGTGTTTATATGGTCTTTTTAAAGCTGAATAGCGAGGCTACACAGGCTCCACTGATCAGCGCTCAGATGGAGGTTAGATCTTCACATGTTGAACTGTGTGCAGCCAAATACCAGGCTGAAGAGAGAAAACTAGCAGAGGCTCCTCTGACAGCTGCAGGTGAGACGCAGGTGAGCTACAGGTCAGCTGGCTGGAGAGCACAGGCCATCCTGTGCTTCATTACTAGCACATAGGACTCTAAGTCCTCCCATATAACTTTCTGTTGTGAAATAAAGGCACTAAGACAGAACCTGTCTCACAGCTATAGCTGCACTTCCCTGTCACTCCTTTCTCTCTCTGTACAGATACCATCAGCTTTGGCTCTGTGCTAAAAAGGATGTCTTCATTACTTGTGTCATAGTCAGACATGTTTACGTTAACTACCTGAGCAGTAAATACTAGGGGTATCACGATTTCGATTTTTTTAGCCGACACCACTAGTTAGCTAATCTCCAGTTTATGACACCATGGCAAGTGCAGATAAAGGAGACGTGGCACTGGAGCTTGAAGCCGCTCCTGCTTCTCTTAAATCGCCAGTGTGGAAATAATTTGCACTCCAGGTGAGTTATGTCGACAACGTTCACAAGACTGCAGTGTATAAGATGCTATGTGCGTGTACCATAGCCGGCCACGGGGAACACTACAAACATGGCAGGATACATTCGCTGGCATCACAAAGATGTAGATATGACAACTGGGAAAACACCATCACTGGTCCAGCCAACTGTTCCATCTTCATTTGCAATAAAACTTCCACAGACCGAAGCTCACGCAAAAGCTATAACTAACGCTATAGGTCTATATATAGCAGCAGACCTGCAGCCTTATTCGGTGGTCGAAAACGCTGGATTTTTAATTGTTCAACTGTTAGGGTATAGTTTGTTAAGGTTCTAATTGTTCCATGACTTTGGACATGACTGTTATATTATTGATTTATTTAGTTTTGTTGCACATTGTTATTTTAAGAGTAGTGCACACTGCTGTAACCAAAAAGAGTCACTAGATGGCAGCACCCTCTGTAACTTCTCATTTTTGTTATTATTATTATTATGTTTTTTTTTGTTGTTTTCCACTTGACTGAGAACAAGATTGTTACCTTTATATTGTATACAATTTCAATTTGACCATCAGTGCCTAATGTGATACATACATTACACAAGAATAATGGAAATTGCATCACTTATCTGTAGCCCATCTTTTGAGATAAGATTTACTGTACAAAATTTAATGAATAAAACCAATGACTGGAGACTAGACTAGTCTGAAAATGGCCTCTGTGCTGTAAGAAAAGAAAAAATCGAGAATTGAATCAAATGGTGACCCTAAAATCGAAAATCAAATTGAATCGAGGATTTGGAGACACCCCTAGTAAACACGTGAAACAGGCGATGGAAACGGGCGCAGCTGTCGTCAGACTGCAGCACACAGTGGTACGAAGGGAGAGAAAAGAGGCCGAGCGATTGTGAGGTCTGACTTTTCCAAGGACAGTGGTTTGCAAATGTGTTACTCTTTTGAACACACATAGGTTTGAGAAGCAAAATGCTTCATTTTGTGACCCCAGCCAACTAGCTTTGACAACACCAAAACCGGACAGGAACATTGCTCACAGGACACAGTAGGGGGAAAGTCACTGTTGATGCACGACTGCTGATTAGGATGTGATGCAGATTCATCTCAAAAGTTCCAAAAAAACTATCCCTTTAAGAATAGAATAGAATACAAAATACTTTGTTGATCCCAAAGGGAAATTCCTTTGTCTTATAGCTCATCTTCCATTTGCATAATAATTAAACAGTCTGATGGCTGTACAAATGTGGTACAAGTGTTAAGGAACAAATGTGCCATAGTTAAGCTACAAATCCTGCATAATTCCTCTTTAAATTACTCACAAGTCGTCGTTTATGTTAATCCTTTTCTACTTTGAATTCATCTAGTTATTTTGTTGATTACAACTTCTTGGGTTCTTTCACTTAGTAACAGTAATTTTAGGAAATAAGTTTACCTGTCTCTCCTCTCTTCTGGGCTTTAAGTGGTTTGGAGATGGAGGGGCTTTGTGGCTCTTCTAAAAAAGAAAACGCCACATAATCATTAATACAAACTACATTTACAGGCAACAGAGAATGAACAGATCAGGGAAGTCATATTCATACCATCTGAATATGAAGAAGACCGAGAACGCTCCTTGGTCCATTTTCTTTTGGGGGACGCTTCATGAGAAGAAAAACAGAAAGAGAAAAGACTTCTTAACTGTAAGGTACCTTAATAAGACAAATATAAAGTCCATGGTTGGACAGCACGAGACAATTATTACACAGGAGCAGGAGAAAAGTTTTACCTGTCTCTCCTCTCTTCTGGGCTTTAAGTGGTTTGGAGATGGAGGGGCTTTGTGGCTAATACAAACTGCATTTACAGGCAACAGAGAATGAACAGATCAGAGAAGTCATATTCATAGGACCACAGTGATGTTGATAGGTTTTCAATGTAGTGAGTCCCCGGGACCCACAGGTGGTGATCTGAGTGGGTCCCTGGGAAATTCAATGGGTCCCCAATAAAAAATGTATTTCTTTCTATTTCTTATATTCTTCTATTTCTTAAATTGTAGTGTTAAATAAATGGTGGTATGGGATATACAGACGAAGCAGAAAATACAGCTGCAATAGTCTTCTGACCAGCAATAGGTTTCATCTTTTTCTTAGGTGGCATTTTTGCTTTGTGTTCGCAAGCGGGCAGAGGTGGGTAGAGTGGCCAAGAGTTTTGTTACTTTAGAATAATATGACTCAAGTAAAAGTAAAAAGTAGTCTTCCAAATAAGTAACCTAATATGTTAGTAATAGTAATAAGAGTAAGAAAGTATTTGGTGAAAAAACTCCTCAAGTACTGAGTAACTGCTGAGTAACTTCTGATTTATTGTTTTAATAATCAGGGCATGCATGTAATGAAATAGACAAAATTAAAAAATAGTAATGTGCAAATTCAGATATTGCCAAACAGTATCCCTTTAACTAACACAATAATAAATTCATATATATAAATATATATCATTCATATAAATACCAGATGGCCTCACATCCAAGTACAGTGTACCTCCAGGGTTCTCCAAGTTACATTTAAGACATGTTGTAAGACCTTTTTAAGAACACTGTGTGTTTTGTTGCTCATATGTTATCAGCTGAGCACAACGAGCGCTTTAATTAATCTGGGTGAAAGTGCAGCATCCGATGGATTTAAGGTGAGCAGCTGGCTGTGACAAAAAGCGCACCTCATTGAAGAAAGACGCAAAAAAAACTGCCAAATCCAGCCGAAGCCTCACAGCAAGTGAGTGAGAACTGTTTTAGAGTTTTACTTTTTAATGTTGAGCGATCATTTACTTTATTAAAACCGCTATGTTAAACATTGATACGCGCACGGCGCGAGCCGTCTGCTGCGCTCAGCTGATCACGAACGGAATGTAGAATCTGTTTCGGCTCAATATTATAACTTTAAAAACACCAAATGACTTGACTTAAGGTATTTCGTTTGATTAAAATAGAGGAAAGGTAAAATATCACTTCCATGAGGCTGTTCAGTCAGACAGCGACAGATGAAAAACTGAACTCGTTTGGCACACAGCCACAGCGCAGGACGAGCGAAATAAAACAAACAGATCGTGCATTGAATAAGATGGATAAAAATCAAAGTAACGAGTGGAATTTAGCCCAATGAAACGGAGTAAAAGTAGTATTTCTTCTTCACAAATGTATTCAAGTAAGGGTTGAAACAGCGCTCGTCCGGTCCGCTGTTTTTCATGGGGAAAATGAGGTGCGTCCCTGGGACGCATGGATTGTGAATTTACTGCGTCCATTCAGATTTTAATGCGTCAGGGACGCAGGACGCGTACCTAGCAACATCACTGGGACCATAAAGTCCATGGTTGGACAGCACGAGACAATTATTAAACAGGAGCGCTAGAAAAGTTTTACCTGTCTCTCCTCTCTTCTGGGCTTTAAGTGGTTTGGAGATGGAGGGGCTTTGTGGCTCTTCTAAAAAAGAAAACGCCACATAATCATTAATACAAACTACATTTACAGGCAACAGAGAATGAACAGATCAGAGAAGTCATATTCATACCATCTGAATATGAAGAAGACCGAGAACGCTCCTTGGTCCATTTTCTTTTGGAGGACGCTTCATGAGAAGAAAAACAGAAAGAGAAAAGACTTCTTAACTGTAAGGTACCTTAATAAGACAAACATAAAGTCCATGGTTGGACAGCACGAGACAATTATTACACAGGAGCAGATGAACCGAAGAATGAGAACACAAGATGGGTTTACCTGTCTCTCTATAACAAAAGACCAAGTCGTGTCACACTATCAGATGCACTATCATTTTTTGTTTAGTCCTCCAAATCAGTAAACCAGCTCCTTTCCTCTGCTCCTAAAGCCCTCCATGCTCATGAACCAGCCTGCCAACTAGTACTATTAAGATGGTCTGCTCTCCCAGCTTTCCAAGTTTATAACCCAGCAATAAAATCAAGTTGAAGCACTGAAAAGAACGATAACCAATCAATTAATTGACAATGAAGAAATTCATACCATCCATGTCTTCAGGAAGCTCCAAGGTTTCCCCACTGTCAGTTCTAGCGTTGCTTTGCGTGACTTGGGATTCTTGTACTGCTCCATCTTTGGCAGCCAAAGCCGCTGTTTTGACAGAAAACAAAACAATTCCAAGTATATTAAATCCACCATACATTCTTAAAAATAAATCATGTAACTATAAATTATGATTCATAACATGAAATCTTTTTCTTATTTTATACTCACTTTCTAAGCCTAAATCAAGCTCATCAAGAGATTTGCCTTTGTAGACATCAGTTCCAAGTTCTATTGCCATGAGCAGCTTGCTCATTTTAGCAAGCTGAAGTGTGTTCTCTGTGAGCCGATAATATTCGCGATGAACACGAATATCGTGTCCCATGAATTTAGCAAGCTGGTCTAATTCATGGTCCTTCAGGTTCATTATCTGGCTCAGTGTAGCTACGTGTTTCCTCAGTTGGGTCGAGGTGAGCGTTTCAGGCCTCTTCGCTCCACTTAGAGCTGCATACTTTCTCAAACAGTCTGAACCTCGAATATGGGAATCGGTATTCTGTCTTGCAAAAACATACTTATTACTTTCCAAAATGTCATTCTCCTCACCCCTTTTCCCAACGAGGAAGTCAAGTGAGGAAGTCATCTCTTTTGTAAGAAGCACTGGCACTTTACGTCCTCTCTTTCCTCTGACCACTAACCGGGTAAACTCATGACTCAAATCCTTTTCTAGCCTTGAGAGGCACTTCATGATGTCTTCATTTGGCTGCTCTGCGGCTCTGTCTCTGTAGGTCACCAGAGGCATTTTTGCTGCCTCACCTTGGCGTCTTCTGTTGAAGAGGATGATTTGGGCAAGAAGGCACTCGCTGAGCATCTTGTAAGCTGTTGGGTTTGGTCCATTCTGGAGCTTGTCTTTTGCCTTCTCCTCTGTGGACTTCAACACTTTATGAAGCTTCAAGACATCCTCTGTGAGTGGAATCATTTCTTTTTTGTTCCATCTTTCTTCTTCTAGGTTTGTTCGTGCACGGCGTGACACATACAGGTCCCACTCTGCAGCAACCAAGCCCAAGAAGTTCCTCACTCGATTGGCAGCCGATTCATCTTCAGCCTTTACATGTTGTCCTATCACAATGTCACATGCTGCCTTAAGTGAGTGCCCCAATTTTAAAGCAAGAGATGGTGTGTTGTATCTATGTGCTGAGTTGGTGAAACCAGACGCTTTTTTGGCTGCTGCTACCGCTAAGGAAAACTTTGGTGGAACCAAAACATCTTGAAGGGATTTCACTTTTCTGTCCAGGGACTTGGCAGCCAGTAGAAATCTACCTAACTCCCTCATCTTTTGGCTCACATGGCCATCTTTTGTCCGATCATTTCCATGTTTTTCGAGCAGTCTATCACCAAATTCACATATCAGAGGGTCATTTTTAACTTCAGTTGAAACTTTGTCGATAACCATTCTGCTAACAATTGCAGAGCATCTTTGTGATGACTGTCCTCTATATGGAAGAAGGGATGAAGCAGCACTTTGAACTCTTCTTTTTTTCTTGGACTCTGACACAGTCGTTGTTTTCCGACACACTTTTTCATGTCTCCATAGCTCAGTTTTTAAGAAGAAACCATAACATATGTTGCAGGGCAAGTAATTTTCTGCATCTGTATGTTCAGATGGTTGTCTGTAGGTGACAATTTCACCCTTTCCCTCCTCCAGCACACTAATGTTATGATAGTAATCACCCCTTCGGCGAAGCTGCTCCAATATTTGTGTCCGTTTCTTGGACTTCAGTGGAAGACATATCACCTGTGCCACTTCTTTTTCATTGTTATGTTTCCGCATTAGATGTCTTGCCATCTTAGTTTGAGGTTTTTTGCAAAACACACAGTAATGTTTCTTATCCCATTTTCTCTTGTCCCCTTTCCTGCAGGTTTTAACAGTGATGCCACTTGACCTACAATCATCTCCATCCTCATCGTCTGTATCTTTGTCAACATCAGTGTCAGCGTTGTAATCGTCAATATTGTCTCCATCTCTCTCGTCTCCATCACTCCCGTCTCTGTCACTCTCAGCTCCATCTTTGGTAGCAGAAACCGCAACTTTTCTAGTTTTCCTTGGTTTTCGAAGTGTAGATTTTGTTTTACCTTCGGGTTCTTCTGCCTCCGAAGATGAAGATGATGGCACGTAGCTACTCTCTAGATCATGACTGGACTCGGATGCATCAGTGCCACAGACATCCTGAAAGAAATTAACAGATCAAAATAATTTTTAAACTGTTGACACACAGCACTCCTACAACGGCCAAAAAGTTTAATCCTCAAAATGTCATATTCTAAACGAAACACTAGCACAGGTTATTGTGGACCTCTCTTCATTTTCTTTGGTTTCATTTAATATGAATTAATATGAATTGTTTTGCTTTTTATCTGAAACATTCAGTACAAAAAATCCTAACTTGGCCCATCTCAGAGCAGGTTTATGAAACAAGAAGACGGGAAGTGACAGAATTTCTGCAGTAATGGATGAGTCAAAATTCATTTTTATAGGAAGAGAAAATCTCAGACAATACTCAGACAATAACTTTATAACAGGAACCTGGCAAATACAAAAAAAGAAAATACTGGGAAAAAAAGCGTGGACACAGGATCAAAGAGTTTTCTTTTCATAAAGTCGATGCAGATCAAAATGACTACATACCAATTCTTGATCTTCGTCCTCCTCTTGTTCCTCCTTTTTCTTCATCATCTGTGGCAAACAGTAGAATATTAAATATACTGGTTAACAAAACTCATTAAACAACATAGCATAGATAAACTCAAATTCAATGATGTTATCAAAGAGTTCAATCAGAAAAAAATGCTTGACCAAATGAGGTCAATTTTAACAGCACCTTGAATCAAAAAGCTGTCCACTACAAATATTATACAGATAATATATTTAGTAAGCATATCAGTCAAACCCAATTATTGATTGTACATTTGCAAACACATCATTTTACTATAGCAATTAAATAAGGCAAAACACTGTATTCGATTACTCGATTAATCAATGAAATAATCCATAAAATAATCTATTAGAAAAATAATCAATAGCTGCAGCCTACGCATTTCTGATGCATTATATTCTGCTCTGTTTAATTTGGAAGATCAAATATCTTGAGAGAGACAGGGACACGGAGAGACACTGAGAGATGACGCTGAAGTTAGCTTCCAATTGGCCAGCTTCCGTTTTGGGACAGCTACCAGCCTCATACTCCTTTAATGTAGGGAAAAGAATGTGTATTCTTTTCTTTTTTTTAAGTGTTTCACCATCCCTCATCTTTGTCAGTCAGCCCCTCCTGCTCTCTCTCTCTCTCTCTCTCTCTCACACACACACACACACACACACACACACACACCGGCGCATGAACAGGTCGCCCTGTACGCACCTGCAAGAAGCACTGCTGTCTGGACTCCTCGTCTGTCCTCCCGCCAGATGATTTTCAGCCAATTGCTAAGTTTTTTTTTCACTGGTTTTAAACACATCAAGTGTGACTGATGTCCAGATATCTTCTGGGATATGATCACTAACATTATGATTTATAAAAGACTGGATAATGGCCTCTTGCCCCCCAGCTTTTTCCCACATGTCTCTGGTCCTCTGTCTTTGGCCTTTTTTGAAGCGCCCCATATTCAAGACCACAGTTAACCTAACCTTGTCGTACAACCTGTCGCCATCAACAATTCTACCGCTTAAAATATGTAGGCTTAAACGTTTCGCGCAATCGAACAAAATGAAAACGGTTTCTGAAAGCAGACATTCGGTGCTTTGTGGTGATATACGAGTCATTACGGTAATCCCAGGCACTCTCAGCAGCAGAGTACTTGCAGCAGCCCCTCGATAGCCGACGTTTGAGGAAGGATGGAGCTGGTAGCCTATTGACAAGTGAGATTTTGTCGCACTTTTTTATGTTTTTTCCCCATTGTTTCTAGTTAGGCTATTCTTTTTACATTTCACATCTTTTTGTAATTTTTCAATAATTTACATTAGAAGTTCAGCTGAATAGCTCCCAGGTCATGTGACCAATGGACTCAAAATCAGAGTGGGATGATACTCCACTGGCTGCATGAGATACACCTCTTGTTTTTACATTTTAAATCTCCAAATAATTTTTATTAATTTTTCATACATGGCGAATGATATTGGAGCGGCTTAGGAGCAAAGGTCTGTCGAATATCCAACTTAAAACTAACTTCACTGTGGTTGAGTTAACGTGAACCAGAAACTTTGTGTAAAGTTAAGGTTGATATGGAGAAATAAAGCCCGACATGATGAATCTTCCGCCTATTGCACGTTGTACGAGTGAAATTATCAGTTTGAGACATAATGTTGATCAAAATTTGACTTTTAGCGATTTATAAATTGTGTTATTTAGCGTATAAATCTGCTCGTTGTATAGATCCAGTCACTTTTCCGCTGTTTTGCTAACCCTCCTCCCGGCCGAGTGCATTTGTTTTCAATGAAGCCTTTGAGAAATCAATCCGTGGAGCGGTGGATTATCTGTACAGTTCTGTACAATAGTACTCATGTCCCATGTCTGTAACATTTGTTATTCAATTTTGCCTTTTTTCTCACTCAGGTGCAATTTAAAGAGATCATCAGCACTGCACAAAATGTGGTGTCAATGCTGAATAAGCGTGTGTCAGGGAATGTCAGGCTGTTAGCTCAGGGACAAGCAGGAGAAGCTGCGCAGTCAGGTCTGAGGCCGCAGCAGGCAGTGCAACGAGTGAAACAAGCAATGGCGCGGGAGGATACATGAGTCATTTGTCTGGACAAACATTCGGACAGACTAGGTCCCTGATTCTGATTTAAGCAGAACGCAAGGAAACAGCTGCAGATGTTTTAAATTCTGTTATTTACCTCAGAATATTTTCAGGAGCTTTTTAGATCTTTTCCAGGATTCTTTAAGAAGGAGACAAGAGGCAAAAGGCGTTTTGCAGCTTACAAGTCAAAAGAATATGGGAAGAGTTTTTTGGTGAATGTATTCCTTCTCCATAAACAATATGAAAAGACACCAAAAGAGGAACTGCCTCTCATGCTGGCTGGCCTTGGAAAACGTACTCTAACCATCTCTGAAAACATGACACATTCAGAGGTATGCCACCATTCATTTACTGCCTTGTGTCAAGTCACATCTAAAGAGAACACACATCTAAGAATTCATCTTCAGGCATAATTGAATTCACATTTGCATGATGAAATACACGGTGTTTCAAAATGTAAGTCATTGCAATAAAGCCTTAACCATGCTTTTATCTCTTAATTTTTCAGATTTGCTTGTGAGAGCATATCCAAGACTGGCAAACATCTGTGGTGGCTGGATGCTGCACAAGTCCACAGGTATGTAGGCGTATACACTGGATTAACGCTGTTTCAAAATACTCTGCCTCCCACTGTTTGCTCCAGGGGAAGACGATAAGGTATATTCTTACATTTTAAACTACTTTTAATTGAACATGAACATCTTTTGCAAGAAGTACAATGTTGAATGTAGCACTGAAATGCACTTCCTTTTTCTTAAAGGTGGATGCAGCCTTCCTCCTGGAAAGGAGTCGCCCTGTCTTCAGTGAGATTGGTTCTGCCGAGCACCGGATGGAAGTAAACATCATGAACTTTCTCCAGGACTACCTTCAGGAAATTGAGGATTCTGGTATGTTTTAGCCAAGATGAAATATAATGTGACCTCTAGGATAACACAGTTTCATGAAACGAGACATGGAGGGCTAACAGATGGATGACTTGCATAGTTATGTTGGCAGTAACTAGAGGTGTCTGAACAGTTGCCACAACATAAAGCCTGTCATCCAGCCAAAACAAATGCAATTTTTGTCAAAATCTCCATGTAGTTTCTGCTTTGATTTATCACTTGAGAGCCCATACAAGATTCACCTCAGGATTTTGTTGAATTCACTTTGATTGAGGACACCTGCCTCTCCATCTGTACACACTCATTTCCTATCAATGCGTGTTGGTACCTCAGCATCTTTCCTGGTGTTGTTGTGCTTTCTTCTCTCATAGGTTCCCGTGGATCATGGCTGTGCATGTAATGTAGATGATGGACATGGTCCTCTCATGTTTATGTCCCAGTTTCATACTAGGCTGACAGTAAGTTGTTTTAGTGATCTTGTATGATTTAGTGGTCATTACGTGTCTCAGTGTTTCAGGTTGACAGGTGGATCAGAATTTTTCACAGGTTGACCAGCAGTCAGCCTGCAGCAGTTTTTGCTGGTTTCTAACAATTTTCAGTGGGTTCAGAAGGGATTTCTCTGGTTTGATTGATTTTACATGCAGTTGCCAATGAGGACTTCAATATTGTCTTTATTGTTGCTATGGAAACCAATGACCTCCCTCAAGCCCTGAGCTCAGTGGAATGTTGATGTCATCTCTGATAGATCAAAGCCACTTTGTGACGTATCAAAGGAGTGGACCAGGGCTTTGGAACACAGGTCCTTATATGGATGAGGTTTCACTCCAGGTGTTGCTGGATTGACCTGAGAGCCCATACAGGATTCACCTCAGGATTTTGTTGAATTCACTTTGATTTCACTAATTTCCAAGTCTTTTCACACAGATGTTTTGAGGTGTGACAGATTTTTCAAGAGGCTTTGAGCAAGTGCATTGTACTCTGACTCACAACTGGACAGTGCTACAGTTGGCTTCTTTTGGTTTTCCATGCCACTAAAGTGCCACCCTTTGTTAGGCTCATACAATAACCTGATGTACTTTGTCTATCACTGACATTAGCAGGCCAATCCGTTTCACTGTATGCTTGTATACTCAGGTTCTCATCACTTTTCCTGTAGCACAACTCTTTGTTAATTGTGCCTTTGAGATACATCAGTACAGCTTAACTGTACTCCATTGCTGTGCAGTAGGTTCAGTAAAGTACTTTGACTATTTGCTTACAGTGCAGCTCAAATCAGATCTGGTACACACAATCAAACAGATGAAGCTTCCTACTGCCTCTCTGTATCTTGTGTCATCATTCATCAGTGCTGCATCATCCACGTAGTTCAGTTTTTGTTCACACGGTGTGGATCTAGGTTTACAATCCTGCATGTTGAACCCCTCCAGGATTTTTTCAACATACTTTGTCTGTGACATTGTCACACAGTTGTCACTCTGGTTAAAATCAATGCCAAGAAAATATCTGAGTTTGCCCAAATCCTTCATTTTGAACCTTGCTGTAAGCATGTCTTTCACAAGCTGCAATGCATTTTCATCACTTACTGCAATGATGAGGTCATCAATCCAAATAACCATGATCACCTTATCATGTTCTGTTTCCCTTGCGTAAACACAGTGGTCAGCCTGGTTCTGTACAAACATGTTTTGGGTTAGATAGTCATGCAAAACCTTGTTCCAATTCCTGCCTGATTGTTTTAGCCCATACAGTGACCTCTCTAGCTTACACACCAACTTTTCATGTGTGAGATTTCACCTCGTACCCCTCTGGCTGTTCCATGTAAATGTCACAGTCTATTGGTGCATTTAAGTAGGCTGTTTTTACATCCATTTGCTGCAAAATCAAATTTTCTTGCTGTTTTCTGCATCAGCACTCTGATACTAGTCAAGTTAGCTGTAGGAGAAAATGTCTCCTCATCATCTACACCCATCTTTTGACTGTATCCCTTAGCAACATATTGGGCCTTGTGTTTCTCAGATCCATCAAGATTGTTTTTAATAGCATACACCCATCTACCCCCCACTGCTTTCTTTCTGGACTTGATCAGTCTCGTCATCAGACACATATTTAGACATTCTACAATCTGTGTATCTGTCTGGCATCCTTCTCTCTCTCGAAGGGTAACACCTGGGCTCAGGCTCACACTTGACCTCTACTGGCTGCAGTTGGTGGCGGCTCACTCCAGGCTGGTGGCTCACTTCAGGATTATGTTCTAGTGAGACATGGCGATCTGGACTTTTGGACTTGTACTGAATAAAGTCATCTACAGGTGTTAAGTTAGTCTGTGTCTGCTGCCCTCCACCTACACCCTGCACTTCTGCACTTTCTTAGTGTCAGGAAAGTAGACAATGTATTCTGGACTGTTTTTGTCATACCCGATGAAAACACCCTTTTCACACCTTGGATCTAATTTTCTTTTGTCTTGTTTTTAAGCAAAACACTCCAACCCAAACATCTGCATTCGAGGCAGGTTCGGCCGTCTGCCTGTCAGTGCTTGGATTGGTGTCTGCTTTGTGCGTTTATTAAAACATCTGTTCCTCTCCACAGCAGCAGTCTGGACTGCATAAGTCCACAGTTGTTTTGGCAGATTACTTTCAATCAACATGCAGCTTGCCATATCAAGAAGTGTGCGCCAATTGTGCTCAGCAGTGCCATTCTTCTAATCCCATGTTCAATGAGTAAAGCCTGGTAACCTTTTCCTGTGTATTCAGTACCTTGCGAGATCAGAAACACTTGATCTTGCCGTATGGGGCTGTGTCAGCCAGAAACTTCTCTGTAGCTTTTTAAGAAATACTACCGGCCTTACTACCACAAGTGGAGGGATCTCCAACTTTCTAAATTGCTTAAGAACGCACACTAATCACTGCAAAAGAACACGTCAACAACAACATGTTTTTTCTAAGAGTGTTATGAACAGAACTGTAACTGTGAACAATAGTTTGATGAACAATTTCCAATGAACAGTGAACATAAGCTATAAATCTAGATGCAATACCACTTCAGGCTTGCTGGGTCTAAGGACAGAGGATGTCACACTTTGTACAGACTGTAAAGTCCATTGGGGTGATGTAAATTGTGATTTTGGGCTAGACAAATAAACCTGACTTGTTTTTCTTTTTCTTCTCCTCCTTCTTTTATGTATTCAACATCGTGTAAGTTGTGGCCTCTTTAGTCTGGTCTCAGTGATCATAGGGACTCTCCAGATCGGCTCTATCCTGCACAGCTTACTCCTGCCTGACCAAACAAGAGTAAACTCTGCTGGGCAGAGCCAATCTGGAGAGTGCCTATGATCACTGAGACATACAAGCCTCCACGCCACGTCAAGGCAGAGTCCATGTGGAGGGTTTTTTTTTTTTCTATTTTTTAATTTTGTTTGTTTTTGTTTTTAAACGTATATAGACTATACAAAGATCAGAAATCTACACAGATTGGTTGTCAGTTCTGTCTCGGAGAATCATCTTCTTTTCTCGTTCCTCTCGCTCCAGCTGAACTCTCAGGCGTAGCACATTTTCACAGCCATATCCTGAGTGTGGTCTGTGCAGGTCCCCTCAGCGGCTACCGGAGGGGACGACGACAGACAGACAGGTAGACACAGACAGAGCCTTTAGGATGAGGCAACATGGGGGGAGGTGGCGAATCAGAGGCAGGTTAAGGTCAAAGGTCAAATGGGAATAAGACTACCTTTAGGTTCGGTTCCAGGTCCAGATCCAGCTGCAGGGTCAGACAGGAGGCTGGGGAGACGAGGGAGGGTGGGTGGACGAGACAGCCGAGGACAGAGGACATCTGGAGCAGCCAGGAGTTTGTCTGCAAGGGGATGTGGACATGTCATGTGGACATGTGTGGACATGCACTGACATGTGGACATGTCAGTGCTGTTTCGGGACAGAGTGGACAAATGTCCAACACTAATCTAGCTCTAACCTTCATCATCATTCTAGGACAACTTGAACATTAGAGGGACAACTGGTCAGACTGGATTTAATGAGGACAAACATCAGCAGTGGACAACATGAGGAGGACATGTGGACATTTCAGGTCAAATTGTCCAACACGAGTTTAATACTGAGAACAACTTACTGTCTGTCAG
Source organism: Chaetodon auriga (assembly GCF_051107435.1). NCBI lineage: Eukaryota > Metazoa > Chordata > Actinopteri > Chaetodontiformes > Chaetodontidae > Chaetodon > Chaetodon auriga. The sequence goes on along the minus strand of NC_135096.1, from coordinate 1,144,117 downwards.
AGACATGTTGCTGTTTAAAATGAAAGAGGCGATCCATTGACCGGTCACTCCTGAAGGACACACAGCTGGGTCCAGGTCCAGGTCCAGGTCCAGGTCCAGGTCCAGGTCCAGGTCCAGGTCCAGGTCCAGCAGAGTCTGGTGGGTCCTGCTGCTCTGGCCTTCAACACAACACACACAGAGCTTTGAGTGTGAATAATGATGGTGGAGAGATTCGAGTGCTCTGACATGGAGACGAGTCCCGGACAGTCAGAGATCCTGGTCTCACCTCTGAGCTTCGGTCTGACCGTCATCGTCCCCACACAGACTGGTTTTAGAGGGACGGACTCCCTCCTCTCTGTCCTCACATCGATTCATGCTGCTGAACTCACGTCAGCTCACACACACTTTAATCTGGAGAGGAAACACAAATCAGTCATGTGCACGTCAGCTGAAATCATCCTTTCATGGTTTCTCCTGTCCAAATATCAGCTGCTCCTCCTCTGATTGGCTGTTATCTCGTCTTTCATATCAGTGTCAGCTGAATGCAGTCAGACAGCAGTGTGAGGCCGAGCTGCTGTACTTCTATCAGTCCACTAGATGGCGCCACGAAGCTGCAGTGAAGTGAACACACACTTGATGCCTGGATGACCGTTGACATCCACTGACACACACTGACTGAATCTGACAGGAAGCTTCAGTTTGTGGAATATTCAGTAAATTCAACATAACTGAAAGATCCTCGATCATCGATAAGTGAAGGAGAAAGTCAAATATTTACACAGGAGGCATGTAAAATAGCAGGAATATTCAAGTAAAGTACAAGTACTTCCAGACTGTACTTAATAACAGTACTTGAGTAAACTAGTTACTTTCCACCACTGAGAGATCCTTTCAAAATAAAAGCCTGTCTCAATCAAGCCCTCTCAGGTCACATTAAAAGAGGAATCTTTGATTTGATTCTTGATCACATTGAAGCACAAAGTGAGAAAAAGCAGCGACACTCGGAGGAGAGTTCAGAGCTCTGACAGCTCATTTAGTGACACAGTTACAGATTGAATTGAGAAATAAAAGGTTTCAGCTCCTCACAGCCCTCTGAATGCTCCTTCCTGCTGTCTCCACATCAACTATTGAGGATCAACTCACTCTGCTTCTGCTCTTATTCCAGCGTTTACACTCACAAACATCCACACAACATGGCCGATGTTTTTAACAGAGCTGCTTTCAGCTCCTTCGTCCAGAGTTCGCAGTTAAACTCAGAGTTTGGAGAAACGATGGACGGAGCTGCAGATCGATGCCGTTTGTGCTGAAGCTAAGCTAACGACAGTTTGAGTAAAAAACACCTGAAACGAGTTACTTTACCTTCAGCTGGAGCTTCAGAGGAGAAAACAAACTGCGACACACCGAAGGCAGGAAGTGAAAGTAAAGTTTAAACACTCGCCCAACTGGAGAAACCAGTTTACACCAACAAAAGTGATCAAACTGGGCAACCAGCCCAACCTTGTAGGTCTGTTTGAAGCTGATTCGTTGGTTTGGGACACTTCAGCTACAACGACAGCTGGTCTGGCTGCTGCTGATGATGATCGCAATCAGACGACATGACAGAGTCGGTCAGTGGGTTATTTTAGCTGTTTAGTAGCAAAAGGAACGGAGCTGCAGACGTCAGATGGAGTCAAGGACTTCATGATATGAACCAAAGATAAGCAAAGCAATGAACAGCTGGAAAAGACCCTCTCCTCTTAGGAGACTTGGCTAAAATGCTGCTTTACTGTGACTCTACAAGTGATTGAAGTTTACAGGTTTGTGAGATTTGGGTTCTCATCAAACACACTTGCGGCCGTCAGATTGGACTTTTGTCCAGTGTTGTCAGGAAGGAAGCATGTTAGCGCCATCGTGTCTTCCACTGGAATTCATTTCTGTGTTAATGACTCAGGATGATGAGACATCTTTGCTCTTACTTGTCTGTTACCTCTGAAAGAACATTTCTGCACCCCGAGTGATAAAAAGCACCTTTATATCCAGGTACAACAATGTACCTGCTGCAAAGGTGCTGAACTGTTAGCCAATGAGCTACAGCTTGAGCCACACGCCATGTTGTACCTTTATGAGGCACAAATGTTCCCTTACAATCAGAGACAAAATGGATTTAAAGAACAATGAAACTAAATCCTTTTTTACATGTGAACCAATCAGTTTTCAGTGGATTTCAATGAGAACATCGCTCTGCTGGGAAACTTGTAGCACGTCACAAAAAGCAAAAGGTGGAAGGAGCCATTCGCTAATCAATGAGCGCAACAAAACTCCACTTCACAGCGTACACGTAACAAAACTGAGCAGAAAGTACATCGACGAGACACAAACTCCTGATTCACATGCAGGGTTAGAGTCAGTGTTTCAGTACTGACCAGGGGCGGAGCTTCCAGGGGGGCTAGGAGGGCGACATGCCCTCGGCCCGGGGCCCAGGGGGGGCCAGGGGCAGGGCGGAAAAGAGAGATGTCTGTTCCAAGCACGGGGCACCGGGCCCTTTCTCTTCAATATTTTTTAATGTGTGATATGTATGGGCTTATACATGTTGACCCATTCAGGATGAGTCATGGTTGGTAAAAACTTTATAAGACTGACTTTAGTGATGTAGTTAGGTGTAAAATATGAATAAAATGACGTGCTGCGGCTCCATCTGTTTACATGGAGTTTGCGTTTGATAATTATCGACAACAAAAATGATGATGTAATTTTACTTTACATGCGCTGGAACAGGGACTGAGCTACAGGAGGAGAGAGTGGGAGAGAGGGAAAGGAGTAGAGATGATGGAGAACTTCTGTCCCTCTCATATTGTGTAATTTCTCGTCATGTGTGTCACATATGCAGATACAGACATTGTAATCGCTGTGAAATACTCACATGATACTTATCTGACTGCGGCGAGCCTTGGAATGTCTAGTTGATCTGATCTGATTGTCAAGTCTGTTGTTGTCGAAAGAAAACCTTCGGCCACTCGGCCCTTTGTGGAATAGAACAAAAAAAAAAAAAAACACTTTACTTCTGCTAACAATAGTCGTTGGGTTCCATTGATTGCATTTCCATTTGATTTGAGGTCAAAATCACTGCTTTTTAATGGTTTGTAAGTGTAGGACTAATGGTCGTTGTTACTTCCAAAGGTGGATGCAATGACTTGTTTTGTCCACTAGATGGAGACAAGTGACTACGGACACAATAGTTTATCTGTGTTGAAGTCTTGGACCCACTGCTAAAGAACAATGAGATACTCCTTTAACACCTAGAGCTTTGACCTTTGTCCCTGTCTGTCTGTCTGTCTGTCTGTCTGTCTGTCTGTCTGTCTGTCTGTCTGTTCATGTCAGTGTGATCCATTAGTCCTGTGCTTTTTTTTCATTGCAGCATATCTCAATAGAGCAGCCTGTGAGACACTAATGCTGGACAGAGCAGAGTAGGTGTTGGATACATTCTATATGTAACCGGCAGGTTAGGTCTGCCCCACCACCGCTGTATTCTAACAGTAACGTCCCCGCTTCTTCCGGTCACGCACCTGCAGCGAGGCTCCTAATCAGCACCATTAGCGGGACATAAATGCGGGTAGCGGCGCGCCAGCCAATCTCTCTCTCTCTCTCGATTTTAGTCTATTTATACATATACCTTTTATTATTCATATATTTTTTAGTATATTCTTAATTCGTTTTACATTTTACCAAAGATTGTAGCTTGTTTTAGGGTTGTGAGGCTTGTTTTTGTGTAACTACATTTTAAAACTGGCTGATTCATACAGAGGTGGCCTTGTGCTTTACCGTGTAAAAGGTGGCTGTGTGATTTGACTTATTTATTCCCTTATGTGTTCTTTTATATTTTATTTTGTGCTTTGTTTGAAGTGTTTATTGGGTTACAAACATATTTGGAAAAACGATACAAGTTATAAAATGTTGATGGGATAATGCTGCATGCTACTCTTTTGTCATTCTCTTGCAGACAAACTGCTGGCTGCTCCGGATGTCCTCTGTCCTCGGCTGTCTCGTCCACCCACCCTCCCTCGTCTCCCCAGCCTCCTGTCTGACCCTGCAGCTGGATCTGGACCTGGAACCGAACCTAAAGGTAGTCTTATTCCCATTTGACCTTTGACCTTAACCTGCCTCTGATTCGCCACCTCCCCTCATGTTGCCTCAACCTAACCGCTCTGTCTGTGTCTGCCTGCCTGTCTGTCGTCGCCCCCTCCGGTAGCCACTGAGGGGACCTGCACAGACCACACTCAGGATTTGGCTGTGAAAATGCGATGCCCTGAGAGTTCAGCTGGAGCGAACGAGAAAAGAGGATGATTCCCCGAGACAGAACTGACAACCAATCTGTGTAGATTTCTGATCTTTGTATAGTCTATATACGTTTAAAAACAAGAAAAAACAAAAACAAACAATAGAAAAAAAAAAAAAAACCCTCCACATGGACTCTGCCTTGACGTGGCGTGGAGGCTTGTATGTCTCAGTGATCATAGGCACTCTCCAGATTGGCTCTGCCCAGCAGAGTTTACTCTTGTTTGGTCAGGCAGGAGTAAGCTGTGCAGGATAGAGCCGATCTGGAGAGTCCCTATGATCACTGAGACCAGACTAAAGAGTCCACAACTTACACGATGTTGAAGACATAAAAGAAGGAGGAGAAGAAAAAGAAAAACAAGTCAGGTTTATTTGTATAGCCCACAATCACAATTTACATCACCCCAATGGGCTTTACAGTCTGTACAAAGTGTGACATCCTCTGTCCTTAGACCCAGCAAGCCTGAAGTGGTATTGCATCGAGATTTTATTACTTTGAAATCACAATATCATCTTGACACTTCATTTAACTTTCATGAAAAACATTGTGACTTTGAATAAATACGATTCATACAGTTATCACTCATTATTGTTCAATTACACATACAGAGAGGGAGGGAGAAAGAGGGAGATACAGACAGACAGAGAGAGAGAATGACAGAGAGACGCTCAGTCGCAGAAGCGGGATTGGCCAAAAGACTGAGGCTGTAGTTTGGACTGTTGACCAGTAGATGGAGACAAATGATAAGGCTTGGCAGCTGGGACAGACTCAGCGAGTCCTCTGGAGCCAGCTCCAAAGAGATTTCTGAATGATAGAAATCAGGAAAACACACTAGATTAACCAGCTGTATGTGCCGTGACAGACAAAGAGACCCACCCTTTTTCAGGTTTGTTTGATTTCCTCACCTGGCAAATCTTTTTATTCTCTGTTATTTTGATTTCCAATGTTATTTCATTGCTTGGTGTGTGCTTTTGAACCTTTACTGTTATTGTTATTTCTTTATTAATATTTACTTTTTAAGTACATTGATCTCATAATAATAATAATAATAATAATAATAATAATAATAATAATAATAATAGAATGCCATGTCTAACACAACTATGCTGTCTAGCAGCTCGAGGAGTATTGCAAAGATCCAGCGTCTTGTGTCAGCCTATGCCTTCGCCTTCAGAGTCAAGGATTCATTGTCACCAACACTCCTCAAATGTGCCCGACAGTTCAGCCAACTGAGAGGTATGCTGATCTTATTACCACTGCACTGTGACTTGCACTGATGTAGTGACTAATACACCTTTTCTACTCTGTGTTACCTCAGTGACTTTTGCAACAGGTCTCAAAAGAAGGATGTCCTTACTGCTGCACAGAGGGATATTGATTATATCCACCAAAAACTAATCAGTGGCGATTACATCCCCAACACTACAGTCACATCTTTCAGACACTACTGTGAGGTTATCCTGCTGTTGGAGCACCAACTGACAGGGAAAGAAGTTCATTATTTTTCTTTGTTTCTCTGGAGTTTTTGGAATGCTTCTTTAACAACATCAGGCCGTTTTCCCTTTAACAGCAAGATGGAGACAAGATGGACCAGGGCAAGTTCTTCCTTGGAGAAGGTGGGGTCCCATTGTCCAACCCTGCATCAGATTTACAACGGCTGAAGTCAAAGTGAGTAATCAGTATTACTACATCAAAAGCATGCTCTATGAATCTTTCAAGGCTTTGATTTGACTCATAGCAATTAAACAGACGAGGACACATTGCAGCTGTTTTTGTTTCATTCGTTGTGTTGAACTGCTGTCAAATTGGTCGACACACACCCGCATCCCTGCAGGACTGGGACGCTTATTGCAGCACCTTCCCTGTAACGCTGACGAGTGACCCGCCTTTAAAAGACCAATGTACAAAGGCTGGTTTTCTGCACTGCCGGCCTTACTACCACAAGTGGAGGGATCTCCAACTTTGGCAGTGGAGTTAATACATACTGTGTAAGCATTGTGCATGTCTTGTTAATGGAGGCAGCTGTATTGCATCATTTTTTTTTCCATGCACACCTTTTCTGCAATATATATATATATAGCTCTTATGCTACTCACTCACCTTTTTGTACTCCATGGTACAGCTCATTCCATTTACAGATTTACAGGAAAGACAACCCCCCTCATGCAGCCCGAATACAGAAGACACTGGACAAGGAGACAGTCTGGACATCAAACAGACCCACTGTCGATGACCTTGTGAAGGCCGGGGTTCCCCCTCAGCAACTAATTGAGGACAACAACGTCCTCATCCGCTCAGTCGCTGAGCAGAATTGGAAGGGCTTGGCCTTTAAGGATTTTGGAGAGGAAAACGGCAAAGGTACATGCACACATGACTTGCAATCCAATCCCCAATTTTAAGTGAGTGATTACTTCTATGTGCATATGTTGAGTCGGTGCTCCCAATTATTAAATGTTCATTTATTATTTTGTGTTTATGATGGGCAAACTTAATGTTATATTTTGTTTATTGAGTGTTTGAGTTGATTGAGGACTGATTGACTGCAGCTGTCTGATATCCATTGTGGGCGTGTTTAATAAAAGTCTCACACCCGCAGCTGAGTTCAGTTGTGTGTAGGTGACCTGGGAAACAGCATTTTTTCATCATTTCTCCTTGTATACAGTGCTTTTTCTCTAACTTCTGGGTCGACAATGCTGTGCTGCTGTATAGCCCTACTCTGTCAACAGGTTATGGGCCCAGAGTAATCCAGAGACAGTTTAGCGTGTTTCCACCGTGTGTGATGATTAGATGCTGTTAGCACCATGAGCAGAAGAATTGCAGACACAAGCCGCTGGTCTCGGCTCCTATTTGACGGAGATGAAAAGAATTACGAACTATGGGAGACGAAATATTTGGGCCTCCTTCGTCTGCAGGGCATGAAAAACATTGTTTTAAATGACACCGAAACGGAAGACGCAGAGGAGCTGCCAGTGGATGCAGCCTAGAATGCCGAGGCATATGCAGAACTTATTCAGTTCTTGAATGACAAAAGTCTATTGCTGGTAATGTGAGAGGCGGCAGACAACGGCCAAGAAGCTCTGAAGACTTTAAGGGACTATAAACAAGGGAAAGGAAAGCCACGCGTTATCAACCTTTACACAGAACCAACATCACTTCAAAAGTCAGACAGTGAAAGTGTGACTGAATATGTGATCCGCGCTGAGATCGCAATCACAGCATTGAGAAATGTTGGTGAAACATTCAGTGACGGACTACTGGCAGCTATGGTTCTGAAGGGGCTGCCTAAGTCCTTCAAACCATTTGCGGTCCATATTACACAGCGTGCTGAGAACGTATCTTTTGCCGAGTTTAAAACAAAGCTACGCAGCTACGAGGACACAGAAGATGCAGGCTGCAGCAACAGATACGTGATGAAGGCGCGCATGCAGCAGCAGAGAGGGAGACCTGCCAGCGCAGGTGACCAGGGAGCAGAGAGGGCAGCAGCGGACCTGGCGTGCTTCAAATGTGGCCTGAAGGGACACCTGGCCAGAGCCTGCCAGAGAGAGTTGTGGTGCAGTCACTGCAGGAGCACCACACACCGGGACACCACCTGCAGAAGGAAACAGAGCAGAGACCGAGACGATGCAGCAGGTGTCAACATGAGGGGTCTGATGGTCGACTGCGGGGCAACATTGCATATGATCACAGATCTCGCCAAGTTCAAGAGGTTTGATGAGCAGTTCCAGGCCGATACACACTGCGTGGAGCTGGCTGACGGCACAAGGTGCAAGGGGGTGGCAGAGTGCCGCAGCAATGCAGAGGTCTGTCTGATTGACAGCAGAGGCAGACATCTGATCACCACGCTGAGGCAGCCCTGTACATCCCATCCTATCCACAAGACATTTTCTCGGTGAAAGCAGCCACTGCCAGCAGAGCCACCGTGATCTTCAAGAAAGGGAAGGACGTTCTGATCCACAGAGACGGTACGAAACACATTCAGGTACATCACAGATCATATTATTTGCACACAGTAAATAATGATGATGATGAATGTGATGACCAATGCAGGGGATGTTTAGATATGCAGACATGGCATGAGATTCTGGGGCACTGCAACTATGATGACATTCAGAGGTTACAAAGTGTTGTTGATGGCATGAAAATTAAAGGTCCAACAAACAAACCTCCACATTGTGAAGTGTGCACTCTGGGAAATTTTTCCAAACCAGAAACAGAGACCCTGATACGAGAGCTAAAACACCTCCAGAGCTAGTACACACAGATATGGCAGGACCGATCCACCCAGAGTCCAGAGATGGTCACAGATATGCACTTTCATTCACTGATGACTTTTCCAGTACAGTGTTTGTGTATTTCTTAAAAAGCTACAGAGAAGTTTCTAGCTGACACAGCCCCACACGGCAAGATCAAGCGTTTCAGATCTGACAATGGTTCTGAATACACAGGAAAAGGTTACCAGGCTCTACTCATTAAACATGGGATTAAACATGAGACATCAGCACCTTACTCTCCTCACCAGAATGACACTGCTGAGCCCAATTGGCGCACACTTCTTGATATGGCACAGTGCATGTTGATTGAAAGTAATCTGCCAAAACAAATGTGGACTTATGCAGTCCAGACTGCTGCTATGGAGAGGAACAGATGTTTTAATAAACGTGCAGGGTGGTAAAATTTGTGGCTAAAACAAGTGTAGGGCAGCAGACACAGACTAACTTAACGCCTGTAGATGACTTTGTTCAGTACAAGTCCAAAGGTCCAGATCACCATGTCTCACTAGAACATAATCCTGGAGTGAGCCACCAGCCTGGAGTGAGCCGCCACCAACTGCAGCCAGTAGAGGTCAAGTGTGAGCCTGAGCCCAGGTGTTACCCTTCGAGAGAGAGAAGGATGCCAGACAGATACACAGATTGTAGAATGTCTAAATATGTGTCTGATGACGAGACTGATCAAGTCCAGAAAGAAAGCAGTGGGGGGTAGATGGGTGTATGCTATTAAAAACAATCCTGATGGATCTGAGAAATACAAGGCCCGATATGTTGCTAAGGGATACAGTCAAAAGATGGGTGTAGATGATGAGGAGACATTTTCTCCTACAGCTAACTTGACTAGTATCAGAGTGCTGATGCAGAAAACAGCAGGAAAATTTGATTTTGCACTAAATGGATGAAAAAACAGCCTACTTAAATGCACCAATAGGATGTGAGATTTACATGGAACAGCCAGAGGGGTACGAGGTGAAATCTCACACAAATGAAAAGTTGGTGTAAGCTAGAGAGGTCACTGTATGGGCTAAAACAATCAGGCAGGAATTGGAACAAGGTTTTGCATGACTATCTAACCCAGTGTTTCTCAATTCCGGTCCTCGGGCCCCCCTGCCCTGCATGTTTTAGATATTTCCTGCTCCAATTCAAATGAGTGGCTCGTTATCAAGCCACTGCAGAGCTTGATGACGAGCCGATCATTTGAATCAGGTGTGGTGGAGGAGGGAAACAAAACCGAACTGCATGGATGATGCAGCGCTGATGAATGATGACACAAGATACAGAGAGGCAGTAGGAAGCCTCATCTGTTTGATTGTGTGTACCAGATCTGATTTGAGCTGCATTGTAAGCAAATAGTCAAAGTACTTTACTGAACCTACCGAACAGCAATGGAGTACAGTTAAGCTGTACTGATGTATCTCAAAGGCACAATTAACAAAGAGTTGTGCTACAGGAAAAGTGATGAGAACCTGAGTATACAAGCATACAGTGAAACGGATTGGCCTGCTGATGTCACTGATAGACAAAGTACATCAGGTTATTGTATGAGCCAAACGAAGGGTGGCACTTTAGTGGCATGGAAAACCAAAAGAAGCCAACCGTAGCACTGTCCAATTGTGAGTCAGAGTACAATGCACTTGCTCAAAGCCTCTTGAAAAATCTGTCACACCTCAAAAAATCTGTGTGAAAACACTTGGAAATGAGTTAAATCAAAGTGAATTCAACAAAATCCTGAGCTGAATCCTGTATGGGCTCTCAGGTCAATCCAGCAACACCTGGAGTGAAACCTCATCCATATAAGGACCTGTGTTCCAAAGCCCTGGTCCACTCCTTTGATACGTCACAAAGTGGCTTTGATCTATCAGAGATGACATCAACATTCCACTGAGCTCAGGGCTTGAGGGAGGTCATTGGTTTCCATAGCAACAATAAAGACAATATTGAAGCCTGCATGCAAAATAGGGGTGGGACTTTAACACGTTAATTACGATTAATTAATTACAAAAAAAAAAAAAAAAAAAAAAAAAAAAAAACCACGTCAAAAAAATTAACGCATTTAATCGCAGTTTGCACTCCAGACACACGTTTGTAAGTGCACGAGTTCCTGGTCCACCGATCACACTGATGCACAAGACGCGTCAGAGCTAGGGTCGTTTCTCAATAGCAAGTACGCCAACTTGGCAGTTCGGACTTAGCAAGTTCAACCTGGGAGTACAGTCTCTCCAGGACGGGAGGACGCAGGACGGTCATTCTGCAATAGGGACGGCAGCGTACTTGATGACGTCACCATCGCAGCTCGTCTCCGAAAACTTTGGAGCAAATTTTAAACTACGCGCTATCGTGATGAATCGACCACAGATTTTAAGTTTTAACATCCACTTTCTCACATAAAATAATCTTAAAACCACATTCCGTAATACTAAAATAGTAGCATTTCGAAACTTGTAACTTTACAGTTGTGAGTCCTCTCCTCCGCTATCGTTGCTACGAAATGCATTCTGGGATACATGGCTGCCCCAAGTCCAAGATAAGAGCGTGGTTTTGTGCAAATTGTGCAAAAAAGAATTTGCCTACCACCGAAGCACATCAAGCCTGCGGTACCACCTGAATGCAAAGCATGTTGCAGCGAGCACAGAAACCGCCGGAGCTGTTAGTGCGAGCAGTCCTGGTCCGAGTACGAGCAAGCGGCGCCGGCAACCCACACTGGAGCAAATGAAGCAAAATGTGGCTTCTTGTGGCAAATATTGTTATACCATTAAACTGCGATTAATTGAGATTAATTAATCACAAAGCCTCTAATTAATTAGATTAATTTTTTTAATAGAGTCCCACCCCGAGTATTTCTATTTATATTGGATGTGTATTTTATATATAGTCTATGGGAAACTGTCTATCTAATGATTGCAACATCATCTAAAATAATCTTTTATCTACAATGATTGAAATTAATGAAATCAATTAAAATCGAAATGAATGATGCTCATGTTTTGTGTTAATGTTTAAATAATGACAGTGGATCTAGTTGAATGTGATAACAATGTGTAGTGGGCAGTGGAATAACTATTGGTTTCCGTTTGTGATGACTGCTGACTGAGATAAGGGATGAGATTAAATAAATCCTGGAATTTAGCCTGGTCTGGAGCAGGCTAGCTCCACAGAATAAATCTCCATGGTAACTTATCCCATAACATATCCCACTTTCCAATATCCTGCTTTTGGGCAACCGGATCACGGATAAATTGAGCCACGATAACCGACATATCCCGGCTTAATCCCTTATCCTAGTTTTGTGCAACGGGCACCAGATCAACGCTCAAGTTGAACACACACAGGGACAGCGTCATCGTGAAGCAGCAGCAGCAGCAGGAGAAGAGAGAGAGAGAGAGAGAGAGAGAGAGAGAGAGAGAGATAGAGATAGAGATCGGCTGGCGCGCCGCTACACGCATTTATGTCCCGCTGATTAGGAGCCTCGCAGAATGAGCATAGTCGTCAGACAAAAGTTCACATTTATCATGTTGGGTTTGACCAAACCCAATACAATAATCAGATATACGTTACAGAATATAATTGGTCAGTTCCCAAGGCCTGGGCATACCATATCTTTGTTCTGGACATGTGATAAACAACCTGTATGAGGGTGTGTTGTGTGAAGCGTGTATCTAAATGCAATAGACATCACAAACAGAGAAGAGGAGACAAGACTGTCAACAACCAGAGTGCCATCTGCCTTTTTGTTATGAGAAGTGGAGAAGTGGCTCTCACCAGTCATGTTATCCTTACGACTCTAGGCTATGAAAGACATTCATGTAGGTTAAAGATCATGGGATGAAAACACATGAGATGACCTAAAAGGGCCTGATCTTTACAGTTTCAGCTCAGTTCCTTCTCTTTGTCTTTGTCGTTGTGATGGTTGACTTTGAAGAGTTGCTGCTGGATGTTGATGTTTGTCTTCTTTCTGTTCATGAAGCTTTATTGAAACAGGAGTCCGTCTCTGCTGGTCTTTAACTGGAACAGCTTCAAATATTCTCACAGCTTCACACCATGTTTTCATTGGTTTGAAGAAAACTGTGTTTAAAGCTCAGTCGCAGGCAGAAATGAGCACATCCAGAGTTTTTGAAGACGCTGATTGATTTTCTCTTCAGTTCCTGAAATGAATCCAGTGTGAACCATCAGAAATATAGACAGACTTGCTGCAGCATGAATGTAAATGATTCAAGCATCAATAAAGGTCCGATATGGCAGAGATGGCCAGAACTTTAGAGTCAAACCACTGCCGCTGTCCTCCTGTCCTGCTGTCTGGCTCTGGCATCATGCAAAACCCTCAGTGGGGGGACAGTGGGCCATCAGAGTTTGTGGTCGGGGACCTCTCACACCTGGTGTAGAAGGTGTTGAAGCACAGACCTGCTGTTTTGTATATGTTGATATATGTTGTTGTTGTTGTCCTCAGGGATTCTCTGAGACTCCCAGTCGTGACACTCCATGCATCCTGGAGCATGTCAGTTGCTTCTGGAGTCCATCACCTTCCTGTGGTCCTGGATGGTTTAGTCCTCTTCAGGTGCTGTCTCAATGTTGGGACCATCTGTATGATGCAGTGATCTGAGAGTCCAGGACACTCACAAGGACGATGGACGAGATTTCTCTCTGGATACTGGAGTAATGTTGATGTGTTTTTACTGCGTCCAGCTGTTGGTGGTGTAAAAACATGTCGCTGTTGTTATCTGTCGCAATCTGAGCGTTTTCTGTCTTTTGACAACAGAAATCCATGTTGGTGTCTGTTGAGTTTCTTGTGAAAATTGACAAAATGAGCGTCTGAAAACACATAAAGACGTCTCGACCGTGTCATGAAATTGCTGTCACTGTAAAAAAAAACATTTCCAGTTGAGGTCATTCAGTCTGTGAAGGAGTTTTGAGTCTGAACGAGCTGCAGTGACTTTTAGTGTTGTTCTTTTTATGCAATGCAGGAATGGACTTCAGGGACAGACTGAACCTCCTGACGTCTGTCTTCAGAGGACAGATGGACCATCACTGTGGGAGAGGTGGCGTCTGGACTGTCCTGCAGTACTGATGGTCCACCTCACGTAAATACACCAACACTAAACGACTGCTTGGATTCAGGAATGAACCGTCTCCTGCAGACATGCTCGATTTAAAGCTTGGATTTTGTAGACTTGGTCAGCTGTGTTAGTGTTTTCTTTGCTTCTTCTTTTAATGAACGTAGTTTGAAAAATAGACGGTAAGTGCACCCATAAAGTCCACCTCTCTGTTTACAGGGAACTTTCAAGGTAAATTTGTTGGATTTATACAGAAAAAAATATGGCTAAACTGAAAAATTAATGTCCTGTTCGACGTATGGTTGATTACCATAATATATGATGAAATGATGTCTTCAGTGGGTCATCACATACAGATTCAGTTCATATGACTTCTCACTTTTTATGATTAAGACTAAACTAAGTACTCAGATTAAGACTAACCCGTCATATAAACTGAGTTGTTTTACATCCAGAATAGTTTGTTCCCATTTCAGACTTCCTCATGTCACATGCTCTTCATGCTGCTGCACCTTTAAACCTTCCTGTTAAAACCCCTGATGATAAAAACAGCTGATGCAGCGAGTGTGCTGCCTGGGCGTCTGAAACATCTCATCTTTGGAAACTGTCTTCATGTTGCTGCTGCAAATCATCCAAACCTTTCACACTTCAGGGCTTGAACCCAGGAGGCTCCAGCGTCACGCTGACAAATCCTGATTTGCTGCCAGTAAAAATGCAGTGAAGCAACTCATTAACTGATTGTTTTCAAGCTCTAATTTTTCAATTCATATTTTTATTTTCATGGAATTCTTGGAAGGAGTCGAAATGCATCCCACATTTGATTTTCCTGAATGTGTTTGATGCAGATTTAATATCCTGTTAATTTTCTGCATGTTATGCTCAGAATTTGAAGCCTCCTCTTTAAATCTGTAAATCAGTGCTCCACATGTGTGTTTGGCCTTCAGAAGTGACCGATAAACGTCTCAAAGCCCGATGCCTCCAGCGTCAGTGCTGAAACACTGACTCTAACCCTGCATGTGAATCAGGAGTTTGCATCTCGTTGGTGTACTTTCCGCTCAGTTTGTTGCGTGTACGCTGTGAAGTGGAGTTTTGATGCGTTCATCGATTAGTGAATGGCTCCTTCCACCTTTTGCTTTTTGTGACGTGCTACAAGTTTCCCAGCAGAGCAACGCCCTCATTGAAATCCACTGAAAACTGATCGGTTCACATGTAAAAAAGGATTCAGTTTCATTGTTCTTTAAATCCATTTTGTCTCTGAATGTAAGGGAACATTTGTGCCTCATTAAGGTACAACATGGCGTGTGGCTCCAGCTGTAGCTCATTGGCTAACAGTTCAGCACCTTTGCAGCAGGTGCATTGTTGTACCTGGATATAAAGGTGCTTTTTATCACTCGGGGTGCAGAAATGTTCTTTCAGAGGAAGCAGACAAGAAAGAGCAAAGATGTCTCATCATCCTGAGTCATTAACACAGAAATGAATTCCAATGGAAGACACGATGGTGCTAACATGCTTCCTTCCTGACAACACTGGACAAAAGTCCAATCTGACGGCCAATAGTGTGTTTGATGAGACCCCAAATCTCACAAACCTGTAAACTTCAATCACTTGTAGAGTCACAGTAAAGCAGCATTTTAGCCATTTTACACACAAAATACAGCAGGTGTTGGTTTCTGATGAAAAATACTCAAATCTGAAGGGAGAGAAGCACACAGACGGTGCAGTTGAAGAGGAGAGGGTCTTTTCCAGCTGTTCGTTGCTTTGTTTATCTTTGGTTCATATCATGAAGTCCATTGACTCCATCTGACGTCTGCAGCTCCGTTCCTTTTGCTGCTAAACTGCAAAAACAACCCACAGAGCGACTCTGACCCTGTCATACCTGATTACAATCATCATCAGAAGCAGCCAGACCAGCTGTCTTTGCAGCTGAAAAAACGAAGCAGCTTCAAACAGACCTGCAAGTTTGGGCTTGTAAAGTGTCTTAAGTTTACTTTCACTTCCTGCCTTCAGTGTGTCGCAGTTTGTTTTCTCCTCTGAAGCTCCAGCTGAAGGTAAAGTAACTTGTTTCAGGTGTTTTTTACTCAAGCTGTCATTAGCTTAGCTTCAGCACGTACGGCATCAATCTGCAGCTCCGTCCATTGTTTCTCCAAACTCTGAGTTTAACTGTGATCTCTGGACAAAGGAGCTGAAAGCAGCTCCGTTAAAAACATCGGCCATGTTGTGTGGATGTTTGTGAGTGTAAACGCTGGAATAAGAGCAGAAGCAGAGCGAGTTGATCCTCAATAGTTGATGTGGAGACAGCAGGAAGGAGCATTCAGAGGGCTGTGAGGAGCTGAAACCTTTTATTTCTCAATTCAATCTGTAACTGTGTCACTAAATGAGCTGTCAGAGCTCTGAACTCTCCTCCAACAGCAACGAGTGTCGCTTCTTTTTCTCACTTTGTGCTTCAATGTGATCAAGAATCAAATCAAAGATTCCTCTTTTAATACGACCTGAGAGGGCTTGATTGAGACAGGCTTTTATTTTGAAAGGATCTCTCAGTGGGGGAAAGTAACTAGTTTACTCAAGTACTGTTATTAAAAACAGTCTGGAAGTACTTGTACTGTACTTGAATATTTCTGCTATTTTATATTTCTCCTGTGTAAATATTTGACTCTCTCCTTCACTTATCGATGATCGAGGATCATTCAGGCGTAAAGAACCTTTCAGCCATGTTGAATTTACTGAATATTCCACAAACTAAAGCTTCCTGTCAGATTCAGTCAGTGTGTGTCAGTGGATGTCAACGGTGTGTGCTCACTTCACTGCAGCTTCATGGCGCCATCTAGTGGACTGATAGAAGTACAGCAGCTTGGCCTCACACTGCTGTCTGACTGCATTCAGCTGACACTGATATGAAAGATGAGATAACAGCCAATCAGAGGAGAGGCAGCTGATATTTGGACAGGAGAAACCATGAAAGGATGATTTCAGCTGATGTGCACATGAATGATTTGTGTTTCCTCTCCAGATCAAAGTGTGTGTGAGCTGACGTGAGTTCAGCAGCATGAATTGGTGTGAGGACGGAGAGGAGGGAGTCCGTCCCTCTAAAACCAGTCCGTGTGGGGACGATGACGGCCAGACCGAAGCTCAGAGGTGAGACCAGGATCTCTGACTGTCCAGGACTCGTCTCCATGTCAGAGCACTCGAATCTCTCCACCATCATTATTCACACTCAAAGCTCTGTGTGTGTTGTGCTGAAGGCCAGAGCAGCAGGACCCACCAGACTCTGCTGGACCTGGACCTGGACCTGGACCCAGCTGTGTGTCCTTCAGGAGCGACCGGTCAATGGATTTCCCCATTTCTTTTAAACAGCAACATGTCTCTGACAGACAGTAAGTTGTTCTCAGTATTAAACTCATGTTGGACAATTTGACCTGAAATGTCCATATGTCCTCCTCATGTTGTCCACTGCTGATGTTTGTCCTCATTAAATCCAGTCTGACCAGCTGTCCTTCTAATGTCCATGTTGTTCTTGAATGATGATGAAGGTTAGAGCTAGATTAGTATTAAAGGACATTTGTCCAGTCTGTCCCTAAACAGCACTGACATGTCCACATGTGGACACTGAAAGCTGAGGACAATATGAGGCTTCAGCACAAATCCAGTAGGGACCTTCCAAAGTCTGTTTACCATCAAACTTCCTCTTTGAATGTTGGACTAAAATGCTTCAGTGACCATCGTCTCTAAATAACAGTCAGGATATTTGTGCTGAGTCTCGTGATGCAAACGTTCGAAAACAGACCAACAGAGTCGGTGCTGATGGACTCCACAGTTTAGTTTGTTGTCTGTCAATCACAGTAAAATCTGCTCAGAAATCAGTCTGTTGAGTCCTGCTTTGGTCCAAGATTTGATGGACAAATGAAGCGACGATCCACAGACTGAAATCATTCAGCTTCATGTTTGATTGAACTTTGGTGTGTTGATCCTTTTCTTGTTGATAGCTGCTAGTTTCTCCAGCAGCTTCTGAGTCTGAAGAAGTAAAAGTGAATTTCCATCCCTGGTGGTCTTCCTCTGTGTCTGACAGGATCGATGGGAGACCAGCCTCTGATGGACCTGGACCTGGACCTGGACCCAGCTGTGTGTCCTTGAAGAGTGACTGGTCAATTGATCGCCTCATTGAGTTTAAAGTAGATCGACCGTCTGCTGCAAAGAGGTAAACTGTTAATAAAATTAAAGTATCACAGATACTGTTATTTACTGTTATTTATCCAAAGAAGTTTTTTCAACCTGTTTGTTTATTTTCAGCATCGTTCTTCTTCTCATTCGTATCCTCACATGTGGAAGCTGCCCAGTATAACCACCATAACCAGTCAACTCTTGACTCCAGTTGAACATTTCCTCCACACACATCTTCTGACTGATGACTGCATGAGTATAAAACAGTGACTTGATTGAGGCTAACAGATGCTAACGAAGGCTAACCCTGATTCCACTGAGTTCCTCCATCAAATCAACATGTTGTGGTTTTCAGTCATGTGACAACACAAACACAAACATGTCAGTGATAACAGCTGGACTGAGATCAGCTGCTGTGAAACACAGAATGAAGCAACACAGAGAGTCTGAGGAAACACACAGTCTGTTTGTGATTGATGCTGCTGATGGATTCACAAAGTCAAGAACAACACTGACGGCGGCATCATGGCGCCTCACATCAGGCTGGAGTTGTGCCTCTGTGAAGACGTTTCACTCTCTTTATTGTGACTCACTGCCAATTTGTGCTGGACAGGTAGCATCCAGTTAGCTTGTGTGAGCTGTGTGACGCTGTCCACAGTATTATAGGGGTCAATGAGAACTGGAGGGACTCAACCAGACAAGCTGGTGAACCAACACAGTAAAGTGAAAGCTGCACAGAAATGCAGACTGGAATGTTGATTCACGGTGGGATCAGCAGTACGAGCAACACTTTAATGTCAGTGGAAACCATCTGATTCAATGTTGGAATCAACACTTCAGCTCAAAGGACCTTCAGCTTGTGTTTGTGTCTGTGTGGACGGACATGATGTGAGCTAATTCTTCATGATTCCTCCACAGAGTCCAGCAGGAGAGCTCAGAGGTTCCCAATGGTCAGTCTGCCCACCAGCATCAAACTCACCTGGACTCCATATTTATGGTCTGTACATGTACAAGAGCTGCTTTCAAATCTGTTCTGTTCACAATAATCTCCACACTGCACTTTTTAGACCAGTGGACCGTCAGTCTGTCCAACATGGATCTGATGTTTGCTTCCATGAGTTCAGTTTGTGTCATTCATATCATCTTCTGTTCCAGCTGCTGGAGGAGAACATTGTCTCTTTTGTGAGGAACGAGCTGAAGAAGATCAAGACGGTTCTGAGTCCAGATGACCCAGAATGCTTAAAGAGTCAGGGGGAGGATGAGGATGATGATGCAGAGCAGAGGAGGAGCAGCAGAGAGGCATTTCTGAAGATCACACAGCACTTCCTGAGGAGAATGAAGGAGGAGGAGCTGGCTGAGCGTCTGCAGAGCAGTAAGAGGATTTCTCTAAAGGTTTAACTGCTGGATCAGTGGAACATTCACTGAGGTCTCAACAGATGGACCAAAATATGTTCAGACAAGGTCATTAAAATCTCATCTGAACTTTATCAATCACTTATTGATTTATTTGTTGTGTCTTCATTCAGAACATCTTGCCTCAGTTTGTCAGCGTAAACTTAAATCTAACCTGAAGGAGAAGTTCCAGTGTGTGTTTGAGGGGATCGCTAAAGCAGGAAAGCGGACCCTCCTGAATCAGATCTACACAGAGCTCTTCATCACAGAGGGAGGGACTGGACAGGTCAATGAAGAACATGAGGTCAGACAGATTGAAACAGCATCCAGGAAACCACACGGACCAGAAACCACAATCAGACAAGAAGACATCTTTAAACCCTCACCTGGACGAGATGAACCAATCAGAACAGTGATGACAAAGGGAGTGGCTGGCATTGGGAAGACGGTCTTAACACAGAAGTTCACTCTGGACTGGGCTGAAGACAAAGCCCACCAGGACATACAGTTCATGTTTCCATTCACTTTCAGAGAGCTGAATGTGCTGAGAGAGAAAAAGTTCAGTTTGGTGGAACTTGTTCATCACTTCTTTCCTGAAACCAAAGAAGCAGGAATCTGCAGGTTTGAAGAGTTCAGGGTTTTGTTCATCCTTGATGGTCTGGATGAGTGTCGACTTCCTCTGGACTTCCACAACAATGAGATCCTGACTGATGTTACAGAGTCCACCTCAGTGGATGTGCTGCTGACAAACCTCATCAGGAGGAACCTGGTTCCCTCTGCTCGCCTCTGGATAACCACACGACCTGCAGCAGCCAATCAGATCCCTCCTGAGTGTGTTGACATGGTGACAGAGGTCAGAGGGTTCAATGATGAACAGAAGGAAGAGTACTTCAGGAAGAGGTTCAGAGACAAGGAGCAGGCCAACAGAATCATCTCCCACATCAAGACATCACGAAGCCTCCACATCATGTGCCACATCCCGGTCTTCTGCTGGATCACTGCTACAGTTCTGGAGGATGTGATGAAGACCAGAGAGGAAGGAGAGTTGCCCAAGACCCTGACTGAGATGTACATCCACTTCCTGGTGGTTCAGTCCAAAGTGAAGAACATGAAGTATGATGGAGGAGCTGAGTCAGATCCTCAGTGGACTCCGAGGAGCAGAACAATGATTAAGTCTCTGGGAAAACTGGCTTTTGAGCAGCTGCAGAAAGGAAACCTGATCTTCTACCAATCAGACCTGACAGAGTGTGGCATCGATATCAGAGCAGCCTCAGTGTACTCAGGAGTGTTCACACAGATCTTCAAAGAGGAGAGAGGACTGTACCAGGACAAGGTGTTCTGCTTCATCCATCTGAGTGTTCAGGAGTTTCTGGCTGCTCTTCACGTCCATCTGACCTTCATCAAATCTCGAGTCAATCTGCTGTCAGAAGAACAAACAACCTCCCGTGAACGTGCAGTGTCTAAACTTGTTGTCCAGTTGGCAAAAGTCTTCAAAGACAGAGATCCTCATCTTTCACATCTCCACCAGAGTGCTGTGGACAAGGCCTTACAGAGTCCAAATGGACACCTGGACTTGTTCCTCCGATTCCTCCTGGGTCTTTCACTGCAGACCAATCAGACTCTCCTACGAGGCCTGCTGACACAGGCAGGAAGTGGCTCAGAAACCAGTCAGGTAACAGTCGAGTACATCAAGAAGAAGATTGAAGAGACACCTTCTGCAGAGCGAAGCATCAATCTGTTCCACTGTCTGAATGAACTGAATGATCGTTCTCTGGTGGATCAGATCCAACAGTTTCTGAGTTCAGGAAGTCTCTCCACAGATGAACTGTCTCCTGCTCAGTGGTCAGCTCTGCTCTTCATCTTACTGTCATCAGAAAAAGATCTGGACTCATTTGACCTGAAGAAATTCTCTGCTTCAGAGGAGGCTCTTCTGTGGCTGCTGCCAGTGGTCAAAGCCTCCAAGAAAGCTCTGTAAGTACAGAGATAGTGAAGTTTATTCATCAAAAAATACTCTGATATCTAACTTACTGTTTGCATTCTTCCTGTGTCTCTTCAGACTGAGTGGCTGTAACCTCTCAGGGAGAAGCTTTGAAGTTCTGTCCTCAGTCCTCAGATCCCAGTCCTCCAGTCTGAGAGAGATGGACCTGAGTAACAACAACCTGTGGGATTCAGGAGTGAAGCTGCTGTCTGCTGGACTGGAGAGTCCACACTGTGCACTGGAAACTCTCAGGTCAGATCAAGTTACTGTTTGTGTTGACAGATTTAAGTTAGTTCTGTACATTTAGAGATTCATTTAGTTTAAACAGTCTCTCTCATGTCAGGATTTGAATCTTTCAGTCTGTTCTCTTTATTTTCAGATCTCTGACAGATTGATGATTTTGAGTTTGTCAAATGATGATCACAAATAATTTCCCCGTCTGCAGTTGTAGATTATCTTTTCTGTGCATGTCAGAAAAATGTATGCACGTGTCTGAATGTGTGAATTAAGAAAAAAGAAACCTCTCAAAGCCCTGCGATCGGCTGGCGACCGGTTCAGGGTGTACCCCGCCTCTCGCCCATTGCTAGCTGGGATAGGCTCCAGCCCCCCGCAACCCTGAAATGGGATGCGCGGGTAAAGAAGATGAATGAATGAATGAATGAAACCTCTCAAATTCAAGTTTGCGGATGTGTCATAAAGTTTTGTAGCTGTAGAAATATTTTGCGTATCTGTAATTAAAATCTGTGCAGGAATATTTTCTACACTGAGCTTTCACAAAGTGCAGCATGGGTCATTAAATGTGATGAATTGACTATTGATCAGAGTGCTGAGTCATGGGAAACATGAATTCTGAAGGACTGTGAGTCAGCAGTTTGAGTCCAGCACAGAGGCTGTCTCGTGTGAAGCTCAGTGGGATGAAGGACAAAACAAATTAGACCAAGCCAGGCTTCCTCTGTGTGAGCTGCCTCAACTAAACATGAACTCCAGCCAGAGATAACGGCATCACGACGGTGGTTATCAGCTTCCTTTGTTAACTCAGGTTTCCTTCATCAGGCTCTGTGCACGTTGTCATTAAAAGAGACGTTTGCTCCATCATTTGACTCTTTGTCACCACAAAAAGGACCAATCATGTCCCCCCTCCTTCAGTCCAGAGGAACAGATTGTTATAATGGAGAGCTTTGGAGAATGTAAAAAATGAAAGAGGAAAATCAAGACTGTTGCTGCACAGAAGACGAGAGAGGAATGCTGGCAGAAAACTGCTGATCATTTAAATCATTCACTTCATATATTTGTTTCAGCACTCAGTCTCTCTCAGAGCCTCCTGTTTATTTCTAACTGCACATTCAAGAGTCTGAAACTTTAAACTTCATCCAGCAGGTTTAAACATGAGACTCAGGATCTGGATTCAGGTCTGACACTGTCCCCTCATGAAGGACACATGACTGTGTTCTTACAGACGTGAAGACAGGGAATGAACATCTGCAACATGTTTCTGATGGAAAAGCAAAGATTTGAACACACGCTGAGAAGAGACTCAACATTTTAAAATAAATGTTCTTTTTCTTCTTCTTCTTCAGACTGAGTGGCTGTAACCTCTCAGAGAGAAGCTGTGAAGTTCTGTCCTCAGTCCTCAGATCCCAGTCCTCCAGTCTGAGAAAGCTGGACCTGAGTCACAACCACCTGCAGGTTTCAGGAGTGAAGCTGCTGTCTGCTGGACTGGAGAGTCCACACTGTGCACTGGAAACTCTCAGGTCAGATCAAGTTACTGCTTGTATTGACAAGCATAGAGGCTGTATCATCTGTAGCTCTGGAGGATGAACTACGATTTAAGTTTGACAAAACAGATTTTTTTGTTCACTGAGGTTTCCTTCATCAGCCCCTGTGCAGATTCCAAAAGAAGAGATGTTTGGTTTATCAACACTGTCCCTGCAAATCACACGAGAGACATGCTGACAGAAAGCTACGAGCAGATGATAAATACCAATAAACTCATCAGTTGTTCTATTAGCTGCAGTACCAGCAGTGTCAAATGAAACTGACAGTGAATCAGGACCAAACATAAAACCAGAATCCAAAGTGTTCTCTAGATTCTGTACCTTCATCATTCTTTTAGTGTGTTGAAGATCTGCTGTGTCAGATTTAAAGTGTTAATGCGACCTGAAGCAAACAGAGACAAAATGATTGATTACCAGCTAAATGCAAGAAGGTTCCTGTGGCTGAAAACAACATGAAGCATCAGGCTTGTTCTGCTGTGGTCACACGGCTTTGAACATCTGGCTCAGCAGGTCTGCAGACAGAACGTATTCCCTCAGCGGAGAGTCTGGATCCTCATAGAGAAAACCATCAGGAGAAGAATTAAAGTTCAGTCTGAAACTGTGAACAGAACCTCGTCTGGAGCAGGTCAGGTGTGGGCAGGGTTTGTTTTGACCAGAGAGAGAGGACTCATCAGGGAAGATGGCGACTGCAGGGTCCATCCAATGGCTGGACAGACTGCTGTTGGCAGATGCTGGTCCAGTCTCAGAGCTGGGTCTGGGTCCAGCTCGCCAGAGAATGAAGCAAAGTGGTGCTTGATGTGTGTGGCCATCAGGAGGGATTGTGACAGCCTCAACCACAGACACAACCAGAGCTCCACAGAACACAGCCTCTATGGCTGACTCAAACTGTTCCTCTGAATATATCACACAACTCTGAGCTTTCAGTCAGTGGAACAGCAGCACAGCTGCGTTCTTACAGACATGAGGACAATGAATGGACGCCTGCGTGGCCTGAGCGACGCTCAGTGAATTATTTCCTAACAGCTCAGTGAACTTTTAGCTTCAAACTTCAGTGTCACTCACAAAGATAGGAAATTTGTGTTTCAGTCTCTCAGACTCTGAAACTTCACTGCTGAAAATATCTGAAGTATATTCAGATTATCTGTTTGCACAAAACCTTTTCAAACATGGAAAAATATTTCGACAGCTAAACTTTCATTTGTGAGATTTTTTAAATCAAACTCACACATTCAGATTCGTGCATACAGTTTTTTCACATGTACACAAAAGATGATGTTCGACTGAAGGCTGTGAAATTATTTCTGAACATTATTTCACAAAAACTCAAAATATCAATGAGCCTAATTTTCTCCCAGATTCATTTTTTGTATCATGTGACGTTGGTTTCTGGATGTCTGTTTACTTGTGATTCACTGATGATTTATTGTCACATCTACAACATGTTTATGATGGAACAGCAAAGATTTGCACACATGCTGAGAAGAGACTCAACATTTTAAAATAAATGTTCTTTTTCTTCTTGTTCTTCAGACTGAGTGGCTGTAACCTCTCAAAGAGAAGCTGTGAAGTTCTGTCCTCAGTCCTCAGATCCCAGTCCTCCAGTCTGAGAGAGCTGGACCTGAGTAACAACAACCTGCGGGATTCAGGAGTGAAGCTGCTGTCTGCTGGACTGGAGGATCCACACTGTGCACTGGAAACTCTCAGGTCAGATCAAGTTACTGTTTGTATTGACAGATTTAAGTTAGTTCTGTACATTTAGAGATTCATTTAATTTAAACAGTCTCTCTCAAGTCAGGATTTCAATTTTTTAGTCTTTTTTTTATTTTTAGATCTCTGACAGATTGATGATTTTGAGTTTGTGAAATGATGATCAGAAATAATTTCCTAGTCTGCAGTTATAGATCATCTTTTCTGTGCATGTCAGAAAAATGTGTGCACGTGTCTGAAAGTGTGAATTTAAAAAAAATCTCTCAAATTCAAGTTTCCAGATGTGTCATAAAGTTTTGTCGCTGTAGAAATATTTTGCGTATCTGTAATTAAAATCTGTGCAGGAATATTTTCTACAGTGAGGTTTCACAAAGTGCAGCATCGGTCATTAAATGTGATGAATTGACTATTGATCAGAATGCTGAGTCATGGGAAACATGAATTCTGAAGGACTATGAGTCAGCAGTTTGAGTCCAGCACAGAGGCTGTCTCGTGTGAAGCTCAGTGGGATGAAGGACAAAACAAACTGGACCAAGCCAGGCTTCCTCTGTGTGAGCTGCCTCAACTAAACATGAACTCCTGCCAGAGATAACGGCATCACGACGGTGGTTATCAGCTTCCTTTGTTAACTCAGGTTTCCTTCATCAGGCTCTGTGCACGTTGTCATTAAAAGAGACGTTTGCTCCATCATTTGACTCTTTGTCACCACAAAAAGGACCAATCATGTCCCCCCTCCTTCAGTCCAGAGGAACAGATTGTTATAATGGAGAGCTTTGGAGAATGTAAAAAATAAAAGAGGAAAATCAAGACTGTTGCTGCACATAAGATGAGAGAGGAATGCTGGCAGAAAACTGCTGATCATTTAAATCATTCACTTCATATATTTGTTTCAGCACTCAGTCTTTCTCAGAGCCTCCTGTTTATTTCTAACTGCACATTCAAGAGTCTGAAACTTTAAACTTCATCCAGCAAGTTTAAACATGAGACTCAGGATCTGGATTCAGGTCTGACACTGTCCCCTCATGAAGGACACATGACTGTGTTCTTACAGACGTGAAGACAGCGAATGAACATCTACAACATGTTTATGATGGAACAGCAAAGATTTGAACACACGCTGAGAAGAGACTCAACATTTTAAAATAAATGTTCTTTTTCTTCAGACTGAGTGGCTGTAACCTCTCAGAGAGAAGCTGTGAAGTTCTGTCCTCAGTCCTCAGATCCCAGTCCTCCAGTCTGAGAGAGCTGGACCTCAGTCACAACAACCTACGGGATTCAGGAGTGAAGCTGCTGTCTGCCGGACTGGAGAGTCCACACTGTATACTGGAAACTCTCAGGTCAGATCAAGTTACTGTTTGTATTGACAAGCATTGAGGCTGTATCATCTGTAGCTCTGGAGGATGAACTACGATTTAAGTTTGACAAAACAGCTTTCTTTGTTCACTGAGGTTTCCTTCATCAGCCTCTGTGCAGATTCCAAAAGAAGAGATATTTGGTTCATCAAAACTGTTCCTGCAAATAAGACAAGAGAGACATGCTGACAGAAAGTTACAAGCAGATGATAAATACCAATAAACTCATCAGTTGTTCTATTAGCTGCAGTACCAGCAGTGTCAAATGACACTGACAGTAAATCAGGACCAAACATAAAACCAGAATCCAAAGTGGTCTTTAGATTCTGTACCTTCATCATTCTTTTAGTGTGTTGAAGATCTGCTGTGTCAGATTTAAAGTGTTAATGCGACCTGAAGCAAACAGAGACAAAATGATTGATTACCAGCTAAAAGCAAGAAGGTTCCTGTGGCTGAAAACAACATGAAGCATCAGGTTTGTTCTGCTGTGGTCACACGGCTTTGAACGTCTGGCTCAGCAGGTCTGCAGACAGAACGTATTCCCTCAGCAGAGAGTCTGGATCCTCATAGAGAAAACCATCAGGAGAAGAATTAAAGTTCAGTCTGAAACTGTGAACAGAACCTCCTCTGGAGCAGGTCAGGTGTGCAGTATCAGTTACCACAGAGACCGAACCATGTTAAGAGAGAGACGCCTTCATAACACTGAAAACTGTTCTCGGCTCAACAGACCTGCTGACCATTGGTCTCTGTTTGGAGTTCAACCCTCTGGTTGTGTTTTTCTCTTGTTTGCTTTGTAAAACAAACAGCCGGCAGTGCTCATACGGTGGATTGTGAGCTGTAGTTTTCCCGGGAAACACACCGACCTCTTTGGCTGTCACAGTCCCTGTCACTCTCCGGCCTGAGTGGGTAATCCTGACCACAACCAATTCTCAGATCAGGCAGTGATCATCCCTCCCACCTGGCCTGGTGCTGCTCCACCCTTTGCTGACGGAGTGTCTCTGGGCTGGACAGAGTGGACAGGCCGGAGTCCACGGCACCACCTGCCGTCGGCTGCCCCTCCACACGCACCGAGCCTGGAGAAATCACTGACGCGGCAGGGCGGGGTTTGTTTTGACCAGAGAGAGGACTCATCAGGGAAGATGGCGACTGCAGGGTCCATCCAATGGCTGGACAGACTGCTGTTGGTAGGTGCTGGTCCAGTCTCAGAGCTGGGTCTGGGTCCAGCTCGCCAGAGAATGAAGCAAAGTGGTGCTTGATGTGTGTGGCCATCAGGAGGGATTGTGACAGCCTCAACCACAGACACAACCAGAGCTCCACAGAACACAGCCTCTATGGCTGACTCAAACTGTTCCTCTGAATATATCAATATATTCAGATTATCTGTTTGCACAAAACCTTTTCAAACATGGAAAAATATTTCGACAGCTAAACTTTCATTTGTGAGATTTTTTAAATCAAACCCACACATTCAGATTCGTGTAAACTATTTTTTCACATACACACAAAAGACGATGTTCGACTGAAGGCTGTGAAATTATTTCTGAACATCATTTCACAAAAACTCAAAATATCAATGAGCCTCATTTTCTCCCAGATTCATTTCTTATATCATGTGACGTTGGTTTCTGGATGTCTGTTTATTTGTGATTCACTGATGATTTATTGTCACATCTACAACATGTTTATGATGGAACAGCAAAGATTTGAACACACGCTGAGAAGAGACTCAACATTTTAAAATAAATGTTCTTTTTCTTCTTCTTCTTCAGACTGAGTGGCTGTAACCTCTCAGAGAGAAGCTGTGAAGTTCTGTCCTCAGTCCTCAGATCCCAGTCCTCCAGTCTGAGAGAGCTGGACCTGAGTAACAACAACCTGCAGGATTCAGGAGTGAAGCTGCTGTCTGCTGGACTGGAGAGTCCACACTGTGCACTGGAAACTCTCAGGTCAGATCAAGTTACTGTTTGTTGTGAAAGCGTTGACGTCTTTCTTTAACCTCAGAAGTCCACACATTTGACATATACAAACATTGATTGGCAGATGTTTTCTCTCAATGTTCCTTTTATTAATGAAGTCTGGCTGAGATGGAAATCCTCTTTTCTGTTTTGTTGTCATGTGACTTTGATTAGTGGACATCGCTTTATTCCTGATTCAGTCATGATTAATTACCACAAAGGTGTCACTGAGGACCTCAGGAAGTGAAGTGTCGAGTGTGAAGTCGTTGACCTAAAACACAGAAACTGTTGAGAATTATTATGTGTTGTAAATCCTCCCACGTGATGCTGCTCAGCCTATCAGATCTCTGCATTTTGAGAGCAATGATTTGACGGACACAGCAGGACCCTCAGATGATCTTCCATGTGTGTTGTTCTGTGTGTTTTCAGGCTGTCAGGCTGTCTGATCACAGAGGAAGGCTGTGCTTCTCTGGCCTCAGCTCTGAGATCCAACCCCTCCCATCTGAGAGAGCTGGACCTGAGCTACAATCACCTAGGAGACTCAGGAGTGAAGCTGCTGTCTGCTGGACTGGAGGATCCTCACTGCAGACTGGACACTCTCAGGTATGAAGAGGCTGCTGCAGCCAAAGTCAGTCAGTGTGAAAGAGGAGGAAGAGCTGGAAACATGTTGTCTGTCTTTTTGGTTGATGGTGGATGTGAGTGAGACATGAACAATCACACATGTAGGAAACCTTTGTCCTTTGATCACAACATGAAACACTGGTTGAACATGAAAAGGACATATTTGTGTTGGAGGTCTCAAGGAGAACATCTCCAGGAACAAACATGATGACAGAGCAGGACTTTTGAGATGCTTCATTCCAGTGTTTTCCTCAAAATGTTGGAGTGTTCCTTCATCAGTGGAGAACATTTGGACTGAACATGGTCTTCACAGCAAACATGGCTTGTAAATATTTCCATGTACAGACATCAAGTGGCTCTTCTTGTTCTGGTGAACTTCAGGAAGTTTGACATGAAAAGATTTCCATACAACAGAGTCATGATGACTTGTCTCAGATATTGAATTTATTGACAGTATTCACACTTCTAATGAACACATGAAGCATGGTCACATATGGGACATGACGAGGAGAACCGTGTCCAATAATCAATGATTAAAGCTCTGTTGGTTTGTTGAGTGAAGACAAAGTCAGATTGATTATTGATCATCACAGGTGGGAGAGCGAGAGAGTGATCAATGAGTGAAGCCGTTTCGAATAGAAGTCAGCAACAGATTGAAATGAGGAAATGAGCTGATGAAGGCAGATTTAATGATGAGAGAGAATCAGTGTCGCTGTCAGTGTCTGAGCAGAGCTGAAGAGGTTTCGGGGCAGCAGGGAGAAGCAGGCCGGATCAACATATTGTGTTTGTGTGTATGAGAGTGATGTAACGTCCATGTTTGCATGCTGAAAGAGGAGGTGCTGCTCTGACCCCCCTCCTCCTTTCAGGGTGGAGCCTGCTGGAGTCCGATGGTTGAGACCAGGTCTGAGGAAGTGTAAGTGTGTCTTTAATTTGACTGATGAAAACAAAGCAGAGCACATTCAGCCATCTTCAAACTGTGACATCACTCATTCACATCTCTGATGTCATCATCAAACTGTCCATCAATCAGGAGATGATGGATCAATAACTGCAGCTCTTTTCTTCTTCTTCTCTCCATCAGATTCCTGTGAACTCAAACTGGACACAAACACAGTGAACAGAAACATCAAACTGTCTGACAACAACAGGACGATGACGTATGAGGAGGAGGATCAGTCATATCCTGATCATCCAGACAGGTTTGACCGGTGGCCTCAGCTTCTGTGTGGAACTGGTCTTACTGGTCGCTGCTACTGGGAGGTCGAGTGTAGAGGAAAAGTTCATGTATCAGTGAGTCGCAGAAGAATCAGAAGGAAAGGAGATAGTAGAAAGTGTTTGTTTGGAGAGAATGATCAGTCCTGGAGACTGGACTGCTCTGATGGTCGTTTCTCTGTCTGTCACAATAACAGAACAACGTCCTCCTCCTCCTCCTCCTCCTCCTCCTCCTCCTCCTCCTCCTCCTCCTCCTCGGTCTCTCACAGAGTAGGAGTGTATGTGGACTGTCCTGCTGGCACTCTGTCCTTCTACAGAGTCTCCTCTGACTCACTGATCCACCTCCACACCTTCAACACCACATTCACTGAACCTCTTTATCCTGGCTTTGGGCTCTGGTCCTTGTCCTGGTCCAGGTCTGGTTCCTCAGTGTCTCTGTGTCCTCTGTAGGAGGGAGAGTCTCCTGTTAGAGAAACACTGCTGAACAGATCAGTTGAGTCTGTGCAGGATCTCAGTCACATCAGTCTTTCAGGTTATTGGAATAAATTGATCAATGAACTTTGTTGAAAATGATTGAGAAGATTCCTCATTTACTTTGTGAACTTCTTCCACTTCCAGTCCTTTAAAGATGGAAGCTGTGATCATTAAACTGTGGAAACGCTGTTGACTTGAACCTTCAGCTGTGTGTTGATTTCAATTCTGGATCTTGTTCTAATCAAAGCTGAATGTTGCTGTGAGTGTTTGTTGTGTCTCTCAGATCAGGACTAGAGGTCCACCGATACAGTTTTTTCAGGGCTGATACAGATTATTAGAAATCAAGGAGACGGATAACTGTTAAAATATCAGATATCATCTTGATTGTTTCACTTCATGTTGTGTTTTCATGGTTCATTTTACTCAACAACATCAAGCTGAACCAAGAATCAAGTGAGCACAAACTAATTCCTGATGGCTGATAACACTTGAACTGTTTGTTGACGTATTAAGACATGAGGAAGGAGACAGCAACCTTCAAAATCCAAGACAAGTGACCACAGCGAGAGCAGCACAGGTTTCCTCAACACCAGAGACAACCTGAGGGACGTGGACCTTGTCAGCAGACGTCCACTTCATTCAAACAACTTTATTACCACCAACAAGTCTTCAGTTTGACCAGCAGAGGTTTTGGTGTCTGATAACATGTCGTGATAC
Source organism: Chaetodon auriga (assembly GCF_051107435.1). Lineage (NCBI taxonomy): Eukaryota > Metazoa > Chordata > Actinopteri > Chaetodontiformes > Chaetodontidae > Chaetodon > Chaetodon auriga. The sequence goes on along the minus strand of NC_135096.1, from coordinate 1,113,175 downwards.
TGTTTGTGACTCAAACTTTGATTTGGAGTCCAGTTTCATCTTCGAAAGCAGAAAAACAAGTTTGGAAATCGTTGTTAAACAAATCTGTCAAAGACTTTTAGAAAAGTCTTCAAACTTCAACGGTACATGAGAAACAACTGAAAAAAGGAAACTTTTTTTTTATACTTTATTGTGTCAGTACAGTATACGACATTCCTACAATACACATCCTGTTATTTAAATAACTTGACACAATATTTAGTTTTTTGTTATCTTTCACCCGTGTGGCACAGTCAAACATAACCTTTCATAATGTAACCCGCTAGTTACTTCAGAGTTTGGACCAGAGACTAGGTTCGTGGAGGAGGGTTTAAAGAGGAAATGACAGACACAATAACTAAATGGAGCCACAAGGTATGTTGGAAGCAGTCAACTATATTAACAGTAAAATAAAATAAAATAAAATAAAATAAAATCAAGTAAAATAAAATAAAAAAAAATTTAAAAAAATAAAACAAAATAAAATAAAATTCAGTGCAATGGCATCTGATCACTCAGTGGTTCACAGTTTTCCTTTTCCAGTACAAAACCAAATAAAAGTGTCCCATTGGAACAGTAACGTTCCTTTAATTGTTCCTTGAATGTTCCTTGAATGTTCCTTTAATGTTCCTTGTATGTTCCTCTGATGTTTTCAATGTTCTTGAATGTTCCTTTAATGTCTTGTCGTTGTTAGTCAGTGCGCTTTGTGTGTATGTCAAGTCAAAGGAAGGTTCAAAGAGTCAGGGGTCACACGTCAGGTGTGTGTGTGGTGGTCCTACCACAGACACCAACAATTAAGGTGAAGAAGTGGTTGGATGTCCTCTTCCGGCTCAGGTGCTGGTTCCCTACTCCGTTGGCAAGGAAAATCTTCACTGGCTCGCCATCTCCCTCAGCCAGGAGAATCCAGATCCATCTCTAAAGGTTTCTATAGGGTCTCAAAAACCTAGCCAAGTCTCTGCCAAAAATAATAACCCACAGATCCTCGACCACCTCTCTGCTGCAGGTAGGTACACTTTCACGGTTTATTCTGTGTTGATAAGTGAGTTAACAACCGCTGTTTTTGTGACTTCCTATTGACTTTCTCTTCCGTGATTTCCCTCTGCCCGTACCGCTGCTCTGGCTCTGTAGCTCTGACTCCGCGCCGCACTACTCTGCATTCTCCCTCCGCACTGTAACTCTCGCGAGAAGAGGGTGGGACTACTTTCTCTCACAAACCATCAATATAATACAACAAATAAGAACTGAGAGTGTGCGAAATTAATGTTACTGACAGAATAATAACTAAAGAGGGTTAATTAATAAAAAAAATAATATTTTAAGGGGAACAACAACAGTAACTGTTTTCTACTGGGTTACCAAAACTCAAAATACATATACACAAATACCCCAAAAGTACAAAAAATACACACGCAATTACAACAAATACAACAGTAATATAAATGCGCGCATAAACGGTAAGTAGTTTTTTCCTTTTTTTTTTTTTTTTTTTGCTTCATCTCTACTGTATGCTACGGAAGCTCTGAGAGGCAAGGTGGAAAAAAAAAATAAAACGGCCAATGTTTAAGTTTATCTCATACGTACGAGATAGTATCTCGTACGTACGAGTTAGTATCTCGTACGAGATACTATCTCGTACGTACGAGATAACTCGCAATTATTATTTTTTTTCACCTTGCCTCTCAGGGCCACTGGCTCAGTTATTTTGGAGGAAAAAAAAAAAATCTGAAACGAGAGGTTTAACCTTCTCAGTTACTTTAACTACAAATATCTGCTGTAAACCACAATGGGACTGAGAGATTTCTCCATAAAATATTTATATCACATAATTTTATATAGAATTATGAATGAAAGCTCCATGTGACAACACGTAGCTGTTCCGCCACTGACAGTATGCCACGTCATCCAGACTGACCTGCCATGCAAAAGTACGTAAGTGTGTACGACGTTGCTAATGTCAGCTAGTCATCACAATGAACTTTACAAGATGCCTGCAAAATCTGTCAAAGATATCTATCAACGATGTTCATCGTATCGTGGATGCCCACTCCCCTGCTCCGAAGAGCAAACGGGAAAAAGGGTTTCGTCTCTACATCTCTAGTTACGTTCACCAGTACGAGGATAAGTGATTTATTGGTGACGTTAGCTGACTAGCTGACGTTAGCAACGTGCTAATTTTTTTAGTTTTGTGTTTGCTTTGTATGTTCTTTACTGTTACTTGTTGTGCTAACTGTGTTGACTTTATGTCCATTTCAGTGTCAGACAAAGATCAGGGCACAGGTGATGTTTCTGGGCTTGATGTCAGTCGAGGGCGGCGATCCCAAACACCGGCTCTTGTCTTGGTTGCTGTGTAACTGTTCCATTCAAACAGTGTTGGCACTGCGTTTGCTGCTAAAACCCGTCTACCTTTGGGGGTATTTCGAATTTGGGCATTTTCGAAATGTCGGCTGCATACCTTCGTATGCTGAGTTACCGAAAATCCCGTCCTGCATATTTTCTGCAGCCACTGTGCACGAAGTTCGGTGTCCTTCGGGAAGCAGTGGAAGCTAAGCTCGCTGTTATAGCGACTTGAGCCGGCACAAAGTGGTACACAACAGTGCTCATTAGAGCCATTCACCATCTTCTGGAACTTAAAAGTCCCTCTCACATTATACTTCGTCTTCTTTCGTGGATGTTGATTCATTTTTCATTCCTTGTATTTATTTTAGCACTGTTTTGACTGGAGAGGGAAGTAAACCGGAAACTGGTTTGCCGATTTCAGGCGGAATCGGAAGTACGTCACGAGGCTTGCGCACAGAGCCTATTGAGTGGTACCATAAATTACACAAACCGACATAACGCAAATAAAAAGACATTCTCAGATAGATAGATAGATAGATCGATAGATCGATAGATCGATAGATATAGATTGCATCTCCACTCAATCAGAGCACGCCACTTAGTTACCACAGTAAAAAAAACAAACAACAACAACAAAAAAAAAACAAATCGACCACGATCTGAATCTAAAATCTGTTGTCGCAAGAGTCAGTAGGCTACATGACGTGCATTAGCCCACTACTTTAAAGCATCGATTGAAAAAGACAAACACCTGATAAAAATGATTACAAATATGTTTGAGCCGCTTGCAGCTCACTTTTGCATGGCAGGTCAGTCTGGATGACGTGGCATACTGTCAGTGGCGGAACAGCTACGTGTTGTCACATGGAGCTTTCATTCATAATTCTATATAAAATTATGTGATATAAATATTTTATGGAGAAATCTCTCAGTCCCATTGTGGTTTACAGCAGATATTTGTAGTTAAAGTAACTGAGAAGGTTAAACCTCTCGTTTCAGATTTTTTTTTTTTTCCTCCAAAATAACTGAGCCAGTGGCCCTGAGAGGCAAGGTGAAAAAAAATAATTGCGAGTTATCTCATACGTACGAGATACTAACTCATACGTACGAGATACTATCTCGTACGTACGAGATAAACTTAAACATTGCCCGTTTTATTTTTTTTTTTCCACCTTGCCTTTCAGGGCTTCCGAAGTATGCAGAGGATATATCTAGTTACTTTGATTTAAAACGAGCCCATCTTTTTTCCTACAACTTTTCTTTCTTATTAATTCTATAAGTTACCCTCTCCATCCTATAAATATTCTCTACAGTCTCTAGCCATTTATTTATTTAGGGGGCTTACAACTTTTTCCAGATTCTTGTTATTTGTTTGAGTGCTGTAATTCTCAGAATCCAAAATAAATATTTGTCATCCTTTCGAAGGCCATTAAAACCTATTCCCAACCATAAAGTGTGTTTATTAAATTGGCCCAATTTCCCAAACATCTGTTCTATTATGTGTATGACTTCTGACCAATAAATTTCTATTTTTTTACATGTAAAGAATATGTGAGTGTGGTCCGCTTTGTCTTCCCCGCATTCCCTCCAGCAGCTAGAATTATTCTGTGTATATTTGCTTAACATCACTGGTGTTCTAAAATACCGTATATTTATCTTCCAAGCATATTCTTGGCAGAAGGCAATTTTATGTTTGAGAAATGATCTTTAAGACTCTGATTCCACTCGTCATCTGATATAGATGTTTTCAGTTCTATCTGCCATTTATCCTTCATGTTATTTCTGTCTTCGGTTCTGTAATCCTGAAATATTTGATACATTTGTCCAGTTATATTTTTCAAATTATGCTTTTGATTGGCCTTTATCATATGTCTCAGAATGGGATGGAGATCTCCAAGAGATGTAATTTGGACTTTTTCCTTCAAATAGTTTCTCACTTGCAAATATCTGTAAAAGTGATTCTTGTTTAAACCATATCTATTTACTGTATTTTCAAAAGAATCCATTGCCTCTTCCTTGTACATTTGACAGAATCTTGTGAGGCCCTTACTCTCCCATTTTTTAAAAACATCATCAATACTATTTGGAATAAAATCTGGATCCCAGGCTATCTCTCTTAAACAAGTGATTTCCTGTTCCTTAACTTTGGTTATTTTACATATTCTTCTCCAGATTTTAAATGTGTTATGTACAGAATAACTTTGTGTTTTAATCTGTGCTTTTCTCGAAACTGAGAAAATCAAAGTACTGAGTGATTCAGCCAAATGAAACTCAATGAGTTTCCATTTGGGTCTCATCTCATTATTCATCCATATTAAAATTGGTTTCACCTGTGCTGAGTAATAGTAGTTAATTAGATTTGGTAATGCAAGTCCCCCTCTTTCTTTTCTTTTTTCTTTTTTTTTGTTGCAAAATTTTAAGTTTCACTTTTGGCTTCTTTTCGTCCCATAAAAATTTTCTAAGCAGCCCATCCCAAACATTAAAACTTGTGGGTGGTATGTATGTAGGCACATTCTGAAATAGAAACAAAAAGCATGGCAAAACATTCATTTTAATGGTATTTATCTTTTCAAATAATGTGAGAGGTAAGATTTTCCACCTATTCAGATCTTGCTTTACTAAATTCTCCAGATTCTCGAAATTACAATGATATATCAGGTCTAAATTATTGGGTATGATAACGCCTAGATATCTCACTTTATTCTGGTCCCATTTAAAGTCAAACTGTTTTTTAAAGTTTCTCTCCAAAGGGGTACCAATTTCCATAGCTTCACTTTTATTTAAATTTAACTTATAACCAGACAGTATTCCATAGTTTCCAACTTCATCCAGTAACGCAGGCAATGAATTATGTATATCTGTGAGGTACACCATGATATCATCCGCGTACATTGCTAATTTCTGTTCATCTTCCTTAATTTTGAGACCCTTTGTCTTCTCACTTGCCCGAATCCTCTCCGCTAATGGTTCTGTGTATAAAGCAAATAGTTGTGGGGATAATGGGTCTCCCTGTCTTGTTCCTCTTTTTAAATTAAAAGTCTTAGAAAGGATCCCATTCACTCTGACTCTTGCTTTTGCTTCTTTATACATATTCTTCATCAAATCAATAAAAGTTTGGTGGAAGCCAAATGTCTGGCAAACTCCAAATAAAAAGGGCCATGACACCCGATCAAAGGCCTTTTCAGCGTCTAGCATCAATGTTAGCATTTGTTGTTTTGTTTTTATTGTACAGTCAATTACATTAAGAGTACGTCGAACATTGTCACTTAAAAGACGGTCTTTGACAAATCCTTTCGATCTACATTTAGGAGGGACACGGGTCTATAAGATGAACAGTGTTTTAAATCTTTTCCTTCTTTAGGTATTACAGTAATAATTGCTGAATTCCATGAGACTGGCCAGTTTCCTGTTTGTAGAATTTCATTAAAAACTCTGCATAGAATGGGAGAAAATAAGTACCTGAATTCCTTATAGAATTCACAAGTGAAAGCGTCACTCCCAGGACTTTTTCCAGTGTTGCTTTTCTGAATTACCATTAGAATTTCTGTTTCTCCTATTGACTGTCCTAAACCATCATTCAGTTTATCCGTCACTGTTGGGAGGTTTAAGAGTTCCAAGTACTTTTTCATTTCCTGCTTGTCTACTTCTGCTTCTTCTGGGGTATAGAGGTTTTGATAGTAATCCCTAAAACATGAAGCTATTTCCAACTTGCCCCTCTTACTTATGAAGTTTTTATCTATAATGGTGGTTACTGCAGTTTTTTCTTTCCGTTTCTTTAATTAGTTGCTAATATCTTCAGTGCTTTTGGACTGTTATCATAGTATGTTTGCCTACAGAGCATGAGTTTCTTTTCAATTTCTTGTACTTCTACTGTTTCCAAAGCTTTTTTTTTTTTTTTTTTTCTACAATTAATTGTGTTTGTATATCTTTCTTCATCCATTTTTCATGCTCTTCTTGTAATTTCTTTATTTTCCAACGCCCTCTTTTCTTTTTCTCTTTGCCTCTTTTTCCAGCAAGAATATGCTATTATTTCTCCTCTTAATGTTGCTTTAGCAGCTTCCCACAGTATTATAGATGTTACTCCCCCATTATCATTTATCTCCAAATAGGACTTCATCCTATTTATTATTTTTTCCTTAAAACGTTCATCCCCAAGTGAGGAGTTATTTAAGCTCCATACCGTTTCTCCTGGTTCCCTCTTCAAATTTAATTCCATTAAAACTGGTGCATGGTCAGCTATAGTTATAGGTAATATTTTGCATTTTGTGACATTTGAAATTTCATCTTTGAACATAAAAAAATAATCTAATCTAGAATAAACCTTTTGTGCATCAGAATAAAAGGTGAAGGCCTTTTCCTGTGGATGTAAACAACGCCAGCCGTCTAATAGCCCCAACTCTATTTGAGCTTTTCTCATTAAACTTGCTGCTTGTTGTGATTTATGTTTTATTCCACTTTGAGTGTCAACCTTCTGGTTCACCACCAGGTTGAAATCTCCCCCCATTATAGTTATTCCCTTCGCTTCAGTCATTAGCAGATCTAGAATCCTTTTCAGGAGGTCAACTTCTTTTCCAGGTGGATAAGCATTATGTGTTGTTCTTCTATTTCCCCCATTACAAATACATACCTTCCTTCCTTATCTCTGATACATTTTTCTTTTTTAAACATGAGATTATCTTTAATGAGAACTGCTACTCCTCGTTTAGCTGTTGTGTGGGAGGAGGAAAACACCTGTGCTGAGGCTAATTTCTCCAGTTTTGCATGTTCCACCTTACTCAGGTGTGTTTCCTGGAGAAAAATAATTTCTCCTCCTTCTTTCTTAAGTTTTTGGAGTATTCTCTTCCTTTTTATTGGATTATTTAGGCCGTTTGTGTTGAGAGATATACATTTAAGTTTCCCCATTACATTGATTTAGAAAATATTTGTTCCCTTTATATATGTATAGAAAGCCTTTAAACATAAGAAGAAGCCTACAGAATACATTCTGTGTGCATAAAAAACACCTGTGACCCAAACATCAGCTTCAGTGTGTGGATCTCCCAGATTTGCATTTGATGATCATCTGCATCTGATCCACCAGTCCATCCGAAACAGTGAGACACGTAATGACCACTAAATCATACAAGATCACTAAAACAACTTACTGTCAGCCTAGTATGAAACTGGGACATAAACATGAGAGGACCATGTCCATCATCCACATTACATGCACAGCCATGATCCACGGGAACCTATGAGAGAAGAAAGCACAACAACACCAGGAAAGATGCTGAGGTACCAACACGCATTGATAGGAAATGAGTGTGTACAGATGGAGAGGCAGGTGTCCTCAATCAAAGTGAATTCAACAAAATCCTGAGTTGAATCCTGTCTGGGCTCTCAAGTGATAAATCAAAGCAGAAACTACATGGAGATTTTGACAAAAATTGCATTTGTTGTGGCTGGACGACAGGCTTTATGGTGTGGCAACTGTTCAGACACCTCTAGCTATTGCCAACATAACTATGCAAGTCATCCATCTGTTAGCCCTCCATGTCTCGTTTCATGAAACTGTGTTATCCTAGAGGTCACATTATATTTCATCTTGGCTAAAACATACCAGAATCCTCAATTTCCTGAAGGTAGTCCTGGAGAAAGTTCATGATGTTTACTTCCGTCTGGTGCTCGGCAGAACCAATCTCACTGAAGACAGGGCGACTCCTTTCCAGGAGGAAGGCTGCATCCACCTTTAAGAAAAAGGAAGTGCATTTCAGTGCTACATTCAACACTGTACTTCTTGCAAAAGATGTTCATGTTCAATTAAAAGTAGTTTAAAATGTAAGAATATACCTTATTGTTCTCCCCTGTAGCAAACAGTGGGAGGCAGAGTATTTTGAAACAGCGTAAATCCAGTGTATACGCCTACATACCTGTGGACTTGTGCAGCATCCAGCCACCACAGATGTTTGCCAGTCTTGGATATGCACTCACAAGCAAATCTGAAAACTTAAGAGATAAAAGCATGGTTAAAGCTTTATTGCAATGACTTACATTTATGAAACACCGTGTATTTCATCATGCAAATGTGAATTCAATTATGCCTGAAGATGAATTCTTAGATGTGTGTTCTCTTTAGATGTGACTTGACACACGGCAGTAAATGAATGGTAGCGTACCTCTGAATGTGTCATGTTTTCAGAGATGGTTAGAGTACATTTTCCAAGGCCAGCCAGCATGAGAGGCAGTTCCTCTTTTAGTGTCTTTTCATATTGTTTATCAAGAAGGAATACATTCACCAAAAAACTCTTCCCATATTCTTTTGACTTGTAAGCTGCAAAACGCCTTTTGCCTTTTGCCTCTTGTCTCCTTATTAAAGAATCCTGGAAAAGATCTAAATCCATCTAAAAAGATGGCATACTATTATTCTCATATTTTATGTTCCATCAACGCGAAATAACTTCACTCAGAAGACGTCTACATTCTGATGAAATAATTATGTTGCGTTAAATTTAATTTGTTTAATGCAATAGTTTACATGATGATGATCTGAAGCTCCTGAAAATATTCTGAGGTAAATAATAGAATTTAAAACATCTGCAGCTGTTTTCTTGCGTTCTGCTTCAATCAGAATCAGGGACCTAGTCTGTCCGAATGTTTGTCCAGACAAATGACTCATGTATCCTCCCGCGCCATTGCTTGTTTCACTCCCGGGCGTTGCACTGCCTGCTGCGGCCTCAGACCTGACTGCGCAGCTTCTCCTGCTTGTCCCTGAGCTAACAGCCTGACATTCCCTGACACACGCTTATTCAGCATTGACACCACATTTTGTGCAGTGCTGATGATCTCTCTTAATTGCACCTGAGTGAGAAAAAAGCCAAAGCTGAATAACAAATGTTACAGACATGGGACATTGATTTCTCAAAGGCTTCACTGAAAACAAATGCACTTGGCCGGGAGGAGGGTTACCAAAACAGCAGAAAAGTGACTGGATCTATACAATGGGCAGATTTATACGCTAAATAACACAATTTATAAATTGATTAAAGTCTAATTTTGATCCATAAAGTGTCTCAAACTGATAATTTCACTCGTAAACCGTGCAATAGGCAGGAAGATTCATACAAGGTTGAAGTTGGCATCCGATTCACAGCTTCTGATTGGAATTTTCCGGTCCACCTTAAAAGTGTCATGACGCCTGTAGATGGCGGTATTCAGTCGTTTTCCCTACTCATGAACTGAGAGCGTGAAACATTGTAGGAGGATGAAAAGAGAATCAACCCTCGATTGCAACGGTATTTAATTCATCTAAAAACCAGGATTTTATTTATTATAATTGTAGATCTACTCTCTAATATGTGTAACTCACAGTAAAATGTAAAAGATGTATTTCTATGTCTTTTTCTGATCTACATCACATTAGACCTGTTCCTGATATAAAACCACAAGACTTAGACTCCTCAAACCTGGACTGAATTATTCTTCAGAGCCTAAACATTCATAAAAACACAGTCTCTGATTTGTGAAACCTTTATTCTATTTGTGAAAGTGCAAAAAAAAGGCTCAGTTCAGTCTTTCTTAACATCTTTATTTTCTTTTTTATTATTTTCTTTTTTATTATTGGTGAGATAGCGTGATAAACATGAAACAGAGACATTGGGAATTGCAGATATATAGCACAAAACAAACATGCAATGGAGAAAGGATCTAGATATGACAAAACAAAATTAAATGATCAAACAAGCAAGAAACAAATAAGTCAAAATACTTCATTAGATAAAAACAAATACATAAATAATTTCAGTATATTACATCACGTATTAACATTTTTATTTTCAGACGATCCCACGTCTCTCCATCTCGTTCCTGAGTGACATAAATAGTTCTTCTCTCTCACTTCAAAACAAAAGTAGAAAAGTTATGTTTACCTCTTGAGAAACATTAAACACATCTTCGCAGATTGGTCATTTGGGAAATATACCAAAAAAAATTCTGATTTGCTCTTACCTTTCCTCCATCCGCCCATGTTCCACCGCTCCCACAGCTTCTGTCACTGCCAGTTTCCTCACCTCCTGAAGAGCCTTTACTGTTGCCTTTGGTAGAACCACTTTAGCTGTTAGTGTGCTTATTTTTCATTTGAACAATATGAGGACATGTACAGTAAACCTTTTCTGTCAGTACTCATCACACTTATGAATATTTGATGATTAATCAGTTTGTTGGTTTTACTAACATCTGCCATTATTTCAGACCCTGCTCTCGTTTTCCTGGCCACCAGTTGTCCTAACTGTGTTCCTTCCTTTGCTCGTCACCTGAACTCCTACCTACCTGCAGACATGATCCTGATCCTACCCCACTATCCAGAGTTTACAATGTAGACCTGCAAATCATTTGTAACATAGTGTATTCTGTCTCCTAGACATACTTTACAAATAGGAAATTAATTCAGGTGTTTGATAGCTTTACTTTTAATTTATAAAGGTGTGTTATAAGTACATCAATAGCATACCAGGATAAAATTATTTATTATAATGTGTAAGGCTGCTGCCCCTTTGTTTTGCTGGATTCTGCCTTCCTGCAACAAAGATTGTTACTAGTTAACAATCTTTGTTTTTTTAAAGCTTTTTCCTGCCTGCTTGGACCTTTTAGCTGTTCCGTTTGTTAGCGTCTTGTACAATACCTGCTAACAAAGTAAACTATGTTCCTAATACTTAATTTTCATGAGTCTGTGATTCTGCTTTTATGTTAAAGGCAACATTTAAAGTTTTCCATTCTCTTGCTCTCACTACCTTCTCTGTTTCTCCTCTGTTCCATATTCCTGCAGTTCTCTCACTTCAATCAATGGATTTGTTGTTGTCCTATTTTCCTTCACTCTTTTTTCTATTCCAATTTTATTTCCCTTTTCCTTTTATTTTATCATTTTCGTTAGAGCACAGGTAGTTACTATTTCTAATAGAAAAATGTTTTTTACAATAACTCACATCTAGTGGATCGTGGATTTTTTTGGCGTAACTTGTCTGAAAGTGTACTGAGCTGAAAGGTTAAAAATAACAGAAATATATGTGCTTCATAGAACAGAGAAGTACACATCTTCTGAGGTTAAATCTCAACTACCAACACTTCTCTTAATTGTACTATGCACAAGGAATAGGAATACTGTCATTCATGTATTTAAGTTCATAAATGAAAGTCAAACAGCCGTTGACCTACCTCTGACAGCATGACATTCAGGATATATTTGATCCTGTCAGAGGACACCATGGTGCAGACTTCAGGAGAGAGGGTGTCACAGCTGTCAAGGAAGCCTGACAGGTACCTCAGAAATCCTGTCCAGCTGCATATCATCATCAAAGATGATTGGAACCCACAGATCTTTAAAAGAAAAGTGGGGCTTCTCATCAGTGGAAAGAATGGCCTGAAAAATATGAATTATGGAAATAATGAAACATGTATGCATGTAATATTCAGTTCATTCTCCTTTGCTCCTTAGCACTTTTCCAAACATATTTGCAAAGACCCATGTTTCCACAATTTGGTTGTGGTCTTGTACATATTTGAAAGATGGCGTTCTTGGCAGAAACGAATAAAGCCTTACTCAAGAAAGTAAGCAGCTCTAATTCCACTAACTCTATAATTGGTTAATGGGTGTTTAACACATCACATTACTGTATATCACAGGGTGATACTTTATAAATGGATCAGGTCAAGTGTTGCTCTGTAATTTGGTAATTTTTTGTGGCAAAACTGTTCCATAGGAATGGTAAAGTTATTACATGTCAAGTAGAGACTTACCTTTAGCTTTTCATCTGCACCATTGTGGTCCACAATGAAGGTTACAAGCTCTTCATTTTTTTGCCACCTGGTTTCACCAGCTTCTGCTGCTTTGTCCTAATGCAAGGAGAATACAAATTATTTTTCTGATAAGATTATGTAAGAGGACTAAAACCAAATTTCTCCATAAATGAATGTCACCAGAGTTTGAAAGATAGTATAAGCAATAAGCTAAGCAAATCTGATCAACAGTAGTTATAGTTATTACTGATTGATTTCAGTTTCTTGATTGTGAACCAATGAATATTGTTGTTTTATGTTGGAAAAAGGAGAGGAAAACAAAGGAAAACTAGTTTTAGAAGTCAAGACAATCTTGTGCCATAATTAGATGTCCATGCTTACCCTGATCATGACAATGTGTCTGACATTACACTTAGCCTTAAGTTTCTTCCTCACAAATGTGTCACTGATGACAACATCTCCCTTGCCAGGGTTGAGGAGTTCTTCAAGGGCATCAAAAAAATGCCAGCCTTTTTCAGTGCCCAGTTTGTGGAATGCCACAAAGTGATTTTTTGTGCCCAGGTGGTACGTCACTGCAGCTGGCTCGTACCTTTGTGGGTGATGAGAGTATAGTAGAAAAATGTGATGGTCACAAATTAATTGAAACTACATTAGAATAACAAAAACAAATAAAAGCAGTGACAATAAATTATTCAAGTGTGACACAGTGAATTGTAAAGTCTTTACAGTACTTACTTCCCACCAAGAATTGTCACCAGGTGTGGCAAGGTTGTAGGATGCAGCTTGTGACTGAGCTTGTCTTTGTGTGTCACTGAGACCAGTAGAAGACATGGCTGTCCATTCATAAAGACACGCTGCAGTGCTTGCTCACTTTCAGTACACGGGACAGGGCCTCTGATGAGATAAAAGGTATAAAAGAATAAATACTAGTAAACAGACTATTAGGCAGTAGATCTGTCTAACTGCATTTGAGAATGATTTGTATGAATGAAACACCTGTTTGCATACTGTATACTTACCTTTTGCAAGGAGCTGTGAGGGATGCAGTCATCCACCTGTCAATATCTGTCCGTAAAGTACTAAAGTCTTCACACCTTGAAACAAATAAACAAAACGCTTGTAAGCTATGAAGATGAAATTAAATATGACCAGACTCTATATTTGTTAATGTATATGAAGCAGTATTCGTAGTTTTAGAAGAAACTATACTATTTTTCCACAATTACAGTCATTTGATTTACAAAAAACATGCATAAATTTTAATTCTACAGAATAAAAAAATCCTTCCAAGATATCAACACAGTTGACTCTTCTTCTCCAGACAGGACAAGCTGCATTCTTGCACCGTTGCAGGATTTCTGTTGTCATGAGGAATTCAAGACGACATGCAACCATGTCTTCCTCTGTCCCATATGCATCCCATGAGGTCCCTTTGAAGCGCCCAATGGTGTTTAGCCACAATAATTTACCCTGGGACCACTTCTTCTTGTCAAACAGTTCGTGGACTTCTAGTAGGATGGAAATCCAATCACTCAACTTGGCATTTGCATTGAGGTCAGTTTTAATCCCAGGTCTCCTCTTAATAGCCAAATGAAGCATGTACAGGAGGTTGTCCACTGTACATGTATTTGTCATGGACACTGTTTGCTGCTTTATAGTCCCTTCTCCTCCCCAAAATGGACAGCATCCCTTTTCTTGTGGTGGTGGTGGGTGTGTTGTTGCACCTTTGATGTGACTCTTTGACCTTACATTTTTTTGCTGGCCTCTGTTGCTGGTTTTGCCACAAAATGACTGACTGGAGGAGGGGAGTTAAAGTACTTTGATTTTGTCTTCCGAGTACTTCGCTTCTTCCATTTCTCCTCTTGTGATAGGGGAGGAGAGTCTGGACCATCAATCTTCTCTCCATCTTCATTGCTGCTTGGCTGTTTTGTCAGTGGTACCTGTTTATTGACTAATGTTCCTTTTATTCTTCCCACTACAAACTCATGCTGGAGCTGCAGAAAATCTCCAGCTCTTCTATGCAGCTTTGATGCCAGAACCACAGTTTTTGTGGTGCGAAACCAGTTCTCAACTATGGCATTACTGTCTCTTGTTTTTCCAAGATGTTTCAGCATAACACCTGACCAAAGAGGAACAGTACCTGCATAATCTAAAAGAATCTCCACCACAGACTCACAGAAATGGGTATTCTTTTGTGTTGCTCCCTCTGTTTCATCTTCCTTTCTTGCATTCTCTTTGGCTTCCCTCACCACTGTTTCTATGGGGGCAAAGAAAGGTGATGACTTTCTGATTGATCTATGCTGGTCTTCAGAGATCCTGGGTTCACTGTCATCATCATCATCATCTTCATTTTTTATGTCTATCTTGTCCGTCTTCTGTGTCTGTATGGCTTCCTGCAGTAATGACAGATGTTCCTGACACGCTTCTGTCTTAGTCCTTGAGGACAAAACAAACACTACAGATTTTACAATGGACAAGATCACACAAAAATCTGTGGCATTTTGGAGAAGGGCAAAGCAGTACAGAAAAAATTTTTGGTTTCTTTTTTGCATTGCACCTTGCTCAATTTCATGCTTATCAGCTTAAGCATGTGAGCAGCACAGAGGTGCATCAGTCATTTGCACTGTGTGCTGCTCCTGGCACACCTGGAAACAAAGCTGCAGATATTCCTGAATGCTGACAATGTTAAATGCCTGAACAACTGCATGGATCATGGCCCAACTGAAATCAGTTTCAATTTTTTGTGGCTTCAAGTGTTTCACGAACAGCTTGTAGTAGTCTCGACGCAGTCAAGTCAGCCAATGTTTTGGTTGTGGACTTTGTACACCATACAAAGTGCATAGTACAGTACTGACTGGCTGGAGGGGTGAGGTTTGGCAACTACACTGCCAGTTGCATCCATATATAGCAAACACTTATTATTCTTCTGTTGTTCATGAAGAATCTGCAGCTGTGATTCAGAATAAGTGTGAACAACAAAAGGAGACATTGCAACATACTGAATGCCACTGTGTTTTATCTTGGAACTGGGATTTTCCACATCCTGCTTTTGCTGAATTTGAAAACACTCCATGAAAGCATCCCTGTCTAAGCCATTTTCAAGATTTTTTTCACTTGATATCTTTTGCAGCACTGGGACGGACTTGACATCATTTAGATTTCCAGCTAGAAGTTTGTCTTCATCCGTGGATGCCAGTTGTTTTGTGTGGACCAGCGTGGGAGAACATTGACCAAGTTGTCCTTTGAGCGTGTGGCGTTCAGGTTGGCGACAGTGTCAGCGGTGTTGTTCATGGCAACTGTGTTGAATTTTTCCCTGGACTTTGACATTTACAGGTATATCACCTTCTGTCATTAGGGTCTTCTTCTATGGACAGGAAATAAGTTGTGCAACCAGAAAACTTGCACACAGCCTTACCCCTCCAATAGACATTTTTAGTTTTTCAACTTCGACTGCATTTTACTTTATTAGTCTTGAAGGAAAGGACACAAAATTTGTTTACAGAGCTTATTTTGCGGCTCATAACATCAGCCCAGCCTTTCTTCAAGATTCTGTGTCCTTCTCTGTCAGCTGGCTGAATTGCTGCCCATTCCGTCCTTGTCAGGCTGACACTGAACTCTTGGGGACAAGAAGGCAATTCTTTTCCAAAAGATAACCTTCTCTTCACCTGGTCCTTATCTCCACACTGTGATGTCTGGGTATCTGTGGTACATGACGGACAGTGCCATGGGGATATGGCAGCAATGTCTTGAACACTTTGGAAGCCAACACAAACAGGATGAAACCAGTCTTTGCAGAGGCTACATTGGGCATATGGCTCATTAGGATTATTTGGCTGTCTACAAATACAAATTAAGGCGTCATCCAGAAACAAAGTGCTGTCAGTTTGAATGCACTCAGACGTTTCATCTCCACTGGCTTCAGTCATAACCGTTGTGTCTTCATGTGTTTTCTTTATCCCTTCCTCCATTTCCAATGTTTTCTCAACTTCTTTGCTAACAGCCATGCAGTCACCATCATTATATGTGTTTTTTTCAATACTGGGATCCACATGGGTCTCCTCTTGAACTGCTTCAGTTTTATACTGTTCCTTCTTTTCAAGTCTTTCCTTAATCTCAGACTCTGTGTCTCTTGTTTCCTCATCTTCATTTTTTTCCTCAGTTGCCTTTTCACCAGAGTCACATTCTGTCATGACCACCTGCTTTTGCTCCTTCTGCCTCAACAACACCCTTGTTCGAATGAACTTTCTGTCACTGTGCCATAGAGTGTACAGCCATTTCCTTTTCTTTAAACTCTTGTCCCTGAATATTTTTTCTGCCAACATTTCCCACATGGGGCTATTCCAAGAAATTTTTCGAGTAAGATTTTCAAAAGCTGACAGTTCAGTAACTATCCGGTCCTGTCCTCCTGACTCTTCATAAATCTGGAAGGCCATGTCTCTGACCTCTTCTTAATTTCTTCATTTTGAAGCCTAAGTAATGAAAGAAACATGTATTTATAAAGGTTATTTGGAGTACAAAACAATGCTTACATCCAAACATTTTTTGCAGTTAAGAGCTCCTACTTAATCCCTGAAAGATAAATTTTGGCTGATGCTTTGCGCCCTAAACCAGCTAAATGCGCATCACTCCTTTTAACTGCACCTTCTCTATCACCCATTAATAAATAGCCTACTGCAGTCAAGCCAGCCGTATTCAACATTTTGAGTGTGACCGTGTCATGGAACTTACGGCAAATGCTCGGAGTCCACTGAGAAAGTCGGCGATAGAGCGCTGGAATAAAACATCGCTGGTTTAATACCGAGCGAGATAACTTCCATTTTTCAAAGTAAGACGTTGGCGTAACTAATGTGCATATTTGATTTTGTTAAATGGGCCTATTAATCAGGGTTTTTTTCTTATTCTACTTTCGCTTTATTTTATCATTATTAGTGATACAGTGCTGAGCGCTATGACATGGCTATTGCACGGAATGTTCGTGTTAGAGTGATGTCATCGGTCAGAGTGGCCGAAAAGAGAGCCTAAAAAAACTCCAGATTTTTTGTCTTTCCACGCTCCTCCCAGCCACAATTTACGCTCTAGACACATGATTTTTTTCCACATTTGTAGACAAATGTGCTCTGTCTCTCACAATGTGCTCCAACAATCAGAGAGACTTACAGAATTTGAATTAGCAGCCTCCAAGCGCAGCCACGTCTGTCTCTGCTCCTCACTGACTCCAATACAAAGATTTTCTGAGAGAAGCACAACGGACCCCTGTTTTTAACTCGCAAGTGTCTGCAAAGTATTTTGTGTAGAAACACCAAAAGCACACCAAAGCGTTCAGGAAGTCCTTACGGCAATGGTGGTCTGTGTGTTTTTCTGATAGGAGCTGCCGTTCTCTCAGGATAAGCCCAAATGTGAGAGCAGTGCAGAGGCAGAAAATGGC
Source organism: Chaetodon auriga (assembly GCF_051107435.1). NCBI lineage: Eukaryota > Metazoa > Chordata > Actinopteri > Chaetodontiformes > Chaetodontidae > Chaetodon > Chaetodon auriga. The sequence goes on along the minus strand of NC_135096.1, from coordinate 1,095,627 downwards.
TCTTTTCTCCGCTTTTCTGTCTGCCCCTGTCTGTCTGCCTGGGGAGCCCCTATCATCAATGGCAACCAGCTCAAGTTGCCGTGACAACCTCTGAGCCTCAGTACTTTTCTGAGCACTCCTCTCCCACACACCCAAACACACATATGAAGCTTCGTGTGATTACAGATACACACACACACACAGACACAAATGCCAACACACATGTAACCAGGGTTAAAATCCTCACATGTGGCCCAGTAGACCTCTATAGCATTTACAAGGATCTCATGCAGTGTTGTCTGTGGTGTTTACTAACACAAACACAAACACACACAGCTGAGATGTGTGTGTTTCTGTGTGTGTGTTTTAATAGCACTGCAGTGCTATAGAGGTCAGTGTTCTGTCTTTAGTACTGGACACTGACCTCTATAGCACGAGCCACACACCCCGGCGTTTGCGCACTGTATCACTCTCAAAATTTCCCGCCGGGGGGAAATTGTCTAGTTATTATTGTTATTATATTAATAATTTTGTTTACATGTTTGAAATAAATATATCAAGCAAAAAAAAGTCTATGTAGCCTTGAAGATTGTGTGCATTTATTAATGGTAAAAATATATAGTTTTAATAAATTGCTTTGAAATGCCGTGGTGTCACAGGGTTCATTATAACATTGTTGACATGAGCCAGTAGGGCCCTACTCTACCTACTAGTAGGTGCAGGAGGCTGTTATCACCCATTAATCTAGTTAACCCAATGTTATTAATGCCCAGTAGGCACGGAAGGTTTATTATGGAGCCCTTGCCTCCCCCTCCCGTTTTTGTTTATTTAGCAAGAATATTAAAAAAATGAACCATAGAAAATGGCGGATCTTGTTCATTAAAAACAATATATTTTCGCCTTCGTAAAGATACGGAAAGACACGAAAAGATACGGAAGGACCAGGAAACAGACTGTGGAGGAGTTTAAGTAGCCTACCTATCTCAGAAAGACGGGGTCATGGATATATTAATAAATCAAAGATTGGGGCTTATTTTGGGAAAGCTGCTTTTTTTTCTTCCTCCCTTCATTTCGTTTGGTTTGATGCGGTTTGATGTCGGCAGTACGCCTCGCACTCCAGGAGGTGGCGGTGTTGCACCTGTAAGCGCTGCCTGCTATAAATTGGAAAAGATGACAAAGAAGAAGCTTGTGGAGAGGAAGGCGCGTTAATGGCAGGTTTGTAACTCATGTTCTTGTGTAGCAGTAACAACAACAACAATAGTAACGATAAAGTAATGCGTCTTATTTCTGATAGATGTCTGAAAACTGTCCAGGTCCGTGAGCCAGCTGGCTTACTGAGCACTGACCACTTGTGGTTAATGCAGTCCATTGAATATACTGTAGTCTACCTGTAAACACACCTGCCTGTGAGTAATAGAAACAAACAGGTCAGACTGAAGGTTTACAAAGTTTAATTGATGGAAATACACAGACATTCATTCTATGTAATGTTATAGCAAAGATAGGATTCCAAGGTCCACATAAAACACAAAACATGACAGATGTTTCCAGCACTAGCTAGCTAGCTGAAACGGTTATGATAGGATCTACTTGGAATACAGTGCCACATCTCCCATTTGCCAATATATAATTTTAGTATTTTTTTATTTTACGTGATGCTCGTGTATAATTTTGTAATGTGATCATGTTAATGTTAATCTTGTTTATTCTTTTTTTGTTTGTTATTTTGTTAAATATTTGAATAGATGAACATGGTGAAAACAAAGAGAGTGAGACCACACATAACTTTAAAAAAAATCCCACTGAGAGGAAGGGCAACAGTGTCCAGGAGATATGTGAGTGAGAGGACCCCTTTGCCCTCAAACCCACCAGCAGAAAGGTGCTGCTCTGCAGCTCCATCATCAGCTTGCAACTTCCCAATTGCAAGTGATGAGGAAGCAAGCACCAGCAAGAAGCAGGGTACGGTGGAAGCATGGGCCAAGGCAAGGGAAATACTCCTCGATGTGAGGTCGGAGCTTTTCTGTCCCTCAGAAAACCCGCCTTGCACAGTTTGTGGAGTTTCCCTCGCCAGTGGTGCAGACATCTGGCGATGCAGTGACTGTGGCAGTGAAAGGTACTACTGTGGAGGCTGTATCAGCACTGTACATGAAGGCTCTGCTGTCACACATGGACTGGAAAAGTGGGAGGTTTGTGTTCTTAATTTTTTTCTCTTCAATTTAGCAAATTTGTAAACAAATTATTATTTTTTAACAGTGTATTTTCCAAAAAAGTATGAGTGGCACTCATAGAAAGAGTGGTACAGAATACAATTGTATATCGGGCTTGCATTATGATCGTAATGCTTTAATCTCTTGGTTATAACCTCTATCTAGTGGACAGCAAAACTTTATAATGTGATTTTTATATTTAAGGATGGGGAATTTTACCAGAAAGTGCCAGTAGGTTTTCGGTGGCACTGGACAAGGAAGGATGGGCACCAGTGTGAGACATCCTAATCCCGTCAATTAAATGTGTTTGATCAGCAAGGTAAGTAATGCAGTATTTCAGAGACAGTCATATCCACCCTGCACAAAATGGAAAGTTGTACAAATAATTACGGTGTTTAACACTTATTCTGTCGTGAATTGTAGGAAGGCTTCATGATGTGTGGATCCAGTTCTGCCACTGTGAAATAGAGGTTGCATCACTCGTGCGTTATGACCTTTGGCCAGCGACAGCGAAGCACCCTCAAACTGCAGTCTCCATGGCGCTGCTGGACCTGGTCTGTCGCCTTCAGCTTGAGTGTGGTGCATCACTAAAAGCTGTCTGTGCAGCAATTCAGTGTTCGCCAGTTGCCTCCAAGGTTTGTTTATTATTAGCTTCTGTTAATATGTATCCTTTCTCAGAGTGACTGTCATATGCAAATTTCCAATTTGAAAAACTTTTTTTATGACTAACCTATTGTGATTATGATCACTTTATATTGTCATGACTTGTATGGAATTCTCATAAATGAGTCCTATGAGGAATACAGACACTTCCGATACCAGATGTCAACACTACGCCATCTTGGACCACACCTAACAGATGGAACACACTGTCCTCTCTGTCCAGAGGTATAATGTACACATGTGCTAAATCAGTTATGTTGAATCACTAGGAATGTCCTGATCACCTTTTTTTGGTCCCGATCAGATCCCGATTTTTTAATGATGAGTAATTGCTGATCCTGCGAACTTTGTTGGAAAGCTAAGCTAAAGTATAGCTATAGCTATGCTCGTTATGAAGTGCCTAGACGGTAGCTTGTAGAATGGCTCCAAGAATTCCAAAAGCCGACAAAAGCCAGTGTTCTCTAACACAGAAATGGGCTGGTCGTCTAAACCATTAAACTCTGTGAGCCTTTTGGTAATCATCCTGGCCTTCTCTCCACCGCAAGGAAACTTGTCTTTTCTTAAACTAGAGAGCAGCATCTGCTGCTTCAAACCCGCTTTTGATTTGGTAGCAGCACTGTGTTCCTTATATTCTGCTTTGTGTTTCTTGAGATGCCGAATGAAATTAGTTGTGTAGGAAGGTCTGTTGCTGCCACCACGTGAAACCATTAGCTTGCAGACTCTACATTTTGCTGTGGGTCTACATTTGTCTTCCAACTCATAGAATTGCCAAACGGCCAACATAGTTGTTTTGTTTACAAATGTGGAGACTAGTGATGTGTCCTACTGTGCCAAGGCTTCGAAGCGTGTGTCGAGTAAAATCCAGGATGATTTCCATGAGGCACGTATCGAGGCGTGTTTTTGTGACGTGACAAGGCCTCACAGACCGGTCTGCCACGTGAGAGGTTCAGGAAGCTTCATGTGTGCCGTCTGAGCGTATTTTCAAAACCGCGTGAAACAATCTCAAAAAAAGAAACCACCTGAAGCCAAGCACTGTTGAAAAGTTGCTCCTCTTGGACACATCAGGTTACATGGAGCCCTATCCACTCTCCTCTCCTCTCCTCTGCTCAGGCGTCACGATCAAGAATGAAAAATATAATCTGTTATAATGTTTTGTTTGAAAGCTGTCGCAAATACCTAATGACATGTTTTTACTCTGACTGTCACTTGTTATAGAATGGATGTCTGGTTGTTGCGGTGGATGGACTGTTTGGACTTCCAAGGAAAAAATCATCTGGAAGTAGCCTTGAAGCCCCCCAAGCACTTCAGCAGGTTCTTTTGCCCCCAGGATGTTGTTGATGCTTTTACTGGAGAAAAGGAGCATTCTTCTGAGCAGGTAAAGTTTATACATTGAAGTTTAATATCTTCCTCCTTCATTACTGGGGGTTATAAAATGTAATGTTAATGCAGCATGGATTTATCCATAGTTTATGTTCACACATTAACCCTAAAAAGTAATTTCTTATGTATTTAGGACATGTGATCAAATAGGGATTTGACAGTGTAATTTGAAAGAGTACCATACCCAGCAATGTGAATACAATCATATGCAACAACTTTTACAGGGTTGTGTCAGCTTTCAAGCAGGCAATGCCCTCCGCTCAAAGGTGAAGAACTCCAAACTGCATGAGACTGGTGTTTTTGGCGTATCCTGTAAGCATGAACATCCACGTCGTTTTCTGAGCCTGAAGAGAGGTGAAAGGTAAATCCAAAGCTTGCACATAAGAATCTTTTGTTAAGATGGTCTCTAAGTATTTGTTTTTTCTTTTAGCCTTTCAAATGCTGCCTACCTGCTAAAGGAACTGCGAGAGCAGTTTGGGACAGACAAGAAAATTGTGTTCATGTACGATATTGCATGCAAACTGAAACCTCACCTGCAGGTAATTTTTTTATATAAATCTTTTATTGCTTGTCTTTCAGTTATAGAGAAGCCAAATTATCTGTGTATATGTATTATTTCTCTTGCAGAAGTTTTATCCCGATCTTCTGACAAATACGACATTTGCTGTTCCTGCATTCCATGCTTATGGACATGATGTTGCTTGTCAGGTTGCCATCCAAATTTTTTGAGAGATTTTAGATTTTGCTAGTAACTGGAAAAAGTTATGATTAGTAGTCTATAACTTATTTAAATGATCAACGTCTGGTTTTGTTTTGATTCTCTTTTGTAGATTTCCTATAGCTGTAGGAATGTTGAAGGTTCAGGGTTAGCTGATGGGGAACAGCTGGAACGACTGTGGTCATACCTTCGCCGTTTTGGTAAGGTGACCAAAGAAATGACACCCTCACACAGAGTCGACCTTCTGACTGATGCTTTACTGCATCACAGTTCAAGGATAAGGAAGAGCCAAGGTAAAGGTGTAATCTGTTAGTGTCTTTCTCTCATGTTATTGTATACATGGTCTTTGAAGATGCTTTAAAAATGTACAAACAACCTTTTAAGTCATTGTTATCTTAATCTTAATTTGTTTAATAAGTTAAATTAATAAGTTGTCCAATAACCGATCAACTATGGAGACAAATAAGACAATATTATAATGTCTTACTTTGGATTTCTTGACTCTGTTTAAAGCAAAAGCCCTGGTTCTCAAAGCTGCAAAGGTCAAGTCAGTTGAGGAGGAAGCAAATGCAGAGATGGCTGAAATAATGGAAAATACAGGTAGGACACAAAATGTTGGAAAGGTTTTAACAGAAATGTAATAATGATCACTGTACTAACTATACTATACCAGTTTCAAGGTATTGAAGTATGTCATGTTCTTGTCTTAAGGCCTCACACAGCAAGACATACAAGTCTGGACAAACGAATACCACACAGAGGCCGAGCGGTCTGTAGACTGGACCTGGGAAGAGGACTATGTCCAAAAACTAATAGAGCACCAGGAACTGTGAGTTTTTACAGCAAAATCTATTTTAGCTGTTCTAACTGTCTGAGAGGAAATTACAAATAATCCCTGGGCTCTAATTTCGTGCCTCGCCGCTGCCGACCTGGGCCTGTGGACCCCTGCGCAGCGGTATTTTAGTCTGGCGTGGCGGGGTGTGCAGTCGATTTGGTAATTTGGTAGACTGAGGTGCGCCAAGCTGGGCGTGGTGACGAAGTAGTGGAAGGTTTCGACAGTTTCCGCCTGGCGTAGCGATAATTTCTTGACCAAAAACCTCGCCGGCGGCGGACTGAGAGAGCTCACCAACTCCAACCTGGTCTAAACCTGGCGCAGGCGGAGCGCGGCTGGCAGATCTGGCACGCAATGCACACAAATCACCAAAGCCTCGCAGGCAGGTTTCCAGAACATTTCAATGCAATAAATAATCATAACAACCACTATTCAGTGTAACTATCTGAATCAGCACATACATTGATCGATATTGATCGTCTATTCGCATCTGATGACAGATCAAAGGCGGCTGACACGCGTAATGGAAACTCAACCTGACTGAATTAACACATCTTAAACTAACGAGCTGTCGTCTCTCACGGCCACAAACAGCCTCAGCATCAGATAGTGAGGATATATTCAAAATCTCTCATCTCAGAAAATTCAAGAGAAAAGAGACAAAGAGAGACGCTCACCACGGAGCTTGGTGATGCCTCCTTTACGCACAGGTGCCTCTGATTTCATCCCGTTACGCACGGTATTTGTTTGTGTATGTTTGCGAACACTGGACACCTTTTGTCATGGGGTTAAAATATAGTTTTCTAAATGTGAACGGTTTTATTGGAGAAGAATAACAATGTAATTGTTGCGCTTCGCCTCCGCCAGGTCTACGAAATTAGAGCCCCCTCTGTGCAGTTCAATACCACAGAGAAATACACTGAATGTATGTCTTCTTATATAACACATGACACAATCTAAACAAAATGGCCAGTTAGGGTTGCTGCACTTTTTGTTTGAATTGAATGACTATATCATGTGTTAACAATCATGAATGCAGTATACAGATTGCAACAGTTTTATGTATGTTGGTACTAACAACACATTGTTTTTCCCAGACAAGTCTTGAGCAGTGTGACTGCCAGCAGGACTTGTGATGTCATAACACGTCTTGCTAAGTAAGTATTGCTTCAGCTGGATCCATATATATATATATATATATATACATATACATATACACACACACATATATATATACACGTATACGTGTATATATATATATATATATATATATATACACACACGTATACGTATATATATATATATATATATATATATATATACACACACATATATATGTTCTTACTCCTACTTTCAAACATAATGTAATCTGTAGTTATGTGAGCCTTTATTTGATCTCAATCCATTTATCAATAAGATTTATATTGCATAATCAAGACTTGTATTTATTTATTTATTTATTTATAACTTTCAGACTAGATAAGAAAATAAAAACAGTTGAAAAGCAACATGGCCTTGGAGAAAGATGGAGTCTGACAAGTGAATCATGTCTGCGCATCCAAAGTGCAATAGAAGACAAGAAAAGACACAACTCATTGCAGGCCATGTATCGACTTGTCTTAGAGCGGAGGTTTCTGTGTGGCCTTGTGAGAAAATATGCAGGTACAGTAGGTATATAAAATGTTACATTTGGTTAATCCTTTCTTCCATTTATGAAACTGAATCAACCATTTGTTTTGCAGAGGGACAGAAAATTGCAATCTGACTGTCAAGGAAGATCTCTTCAGTCTGCCAGAAGATAAAACAAAAAGTGAAAGAGTTCAACATTGCCACCAGAGCAGTCAACCAGCCACATGCCTTAGACTACACTGATGTCATTCAAATCGACAACCCCATTTGGTCAACCCTGACTACAAGAGAAATAGACAACATGCCAGTGAAACAGCAGCTGTTTGTGTTATGGAACACAATACGATGGGCAAATGAAGAGAAGGCATATCTGTTGGAAGACTGCAAATCAGCCAAAAGGTTTTATGAAAAGCAGATAACTGAAATTGACCGACAATCCCAGCCAGAAGGTCATTCCTCAAACAGGCAGGAGAGAGGCACAAGAGCAGCTTTGCAGAGTAAGAGGAGAGAATTTTCAAGGTATCTCTCACAGTTTGAAAGTGTCTTTACAACACTGACCACAGGTGACTGTGATGTTGTGAACAGTACTGACTCTGACACAGATGAAGAGGTGGAGGATGTTGAGAATGAAGAGGAAGGTGATGATTTGGAGGATGAGGAGGAAGAGGGACAATAATCATTTGGTCTTTAGAAAGACAACACTTGCTCATGGTATTTCTAAGACCTGGTCTATGACCTAGTTCACTAATCTGTATTAACACTTTCACCACACACATTCACTACCAAAGTTTTTTTTCTCATTCTATTTGTGAATCTTTTCTTATCTGACTCAGATATTGCATGAAGGTAGTCCATACCTTTATCAGATGTTATCTTGAACTTGAATACAGTTTGCTTTTGCACTTGTACATTTGTATAATTCTGAGATTCTTTGGTGAGTGTTTTTTTTTCATTGTTGAGACTTTTTTGACACATTTTTTGATTTTTCATGGTGCTTTTCCACAGGCAGTTTAGTGTTGTGAGAAAACCATGAACTCTTTTGTGATATTTAAGGCTAACATCCTGTGTAGATACTGTAATCACATGTTGGATTTTTCTATTGTTACTGTGTAGCATTGTTAGTAATTGTGGCTGTGTTGTAGGGAACTATTGTGGAAATCAAAAATGTCTGATGTTACTTTTTGACATGTCACATGACAATAGTGAAAACAGTTGTTTCATGTTTTTTGGTACAACTGCTTCATGATTTATTTTGCTCGATCTTTGAGGAGGCAGGCTACATGAATGGTAATATTAAAAAAAATGAAATACCTGCAACCTGTCACTGCATGTGCTCATTTCCATTCAATTTAGTTTCATGATTGTTTACATTTTATAAATTTGCAGCCTGATTAAGTGTGTTTTCAATTAAAAAGGGTGAGGGGATAACAGACAACTCCATCAAATCACATCCATTACAGCAGTTCAGCCAGCATAAAAGACACGGCCATTTCATCAAGAAATACAGCATAAATCTGTACAGTAGTTACACTATAGGTAAGGTAAGGCTGGAGGTCACAAAATATTGAAATCAAGGAATATCCCCTGTCATATATCCACATTAGTTGTCTGTTAAGAAGCTTATTTTTTTAATTAAAACACACAAAGTCAAAGTCAGTTTTATTTGTCAATTTCTTCACATGTACTTGACATACAAAGGAATCGAAATTATGTTTCTCACTATCCCATGCGTAGACAAGCATCAAGACAGGACAGGGCAAACAGTAAAGTGCATAGGCACAACAGGAAAGGACAGGAAGGTAAAGAACAAAAACAGCAGTGAGATTTGGCAACGAAGTGTCGTTGCATGGCTTCCGGATTACAACAGAGATGGAATTGTGGGGCAGTTTAAGAAAATATAAAAATATAGTCTATATAACTAAAAAACAAGAGCTAAATAATAATGAGTGCAATAGAGAATAAATAGATAAACAGAATGTAAACAACAGAATAAATAGTGCAAAAACAGAGTAAATAGTATATAAACAGTGTAGTGCAAAAAACAGAATAACCAGTATATAAACTGTGTAAACAGAGACATTGTAGCAGCTGGGCGGGTTATTGCACAAACGAGAGGTAATTAATTAATTAATTAATTAATTAATTCTCCTCAGGCCCAGGGTGAGTTGCCCGGGTCTGGGGGACTCCCCTGGGGTGAGGAGAACCAATTACCAAAAACCATACCTCCATAGTTATATTGCACAGAAATATTGTCCATATGAAAAGGTGCACTGAGAAAAAGTTGTCTTGTCCATCAGAAAGATATTCTGATATTGTCCGTGGGGTAGGTGGAGTCTTACAGCCTGATGGCTGAGGGAGGGGAGGGGAGAGAGTTCAGCAGTCTCACAGGCTGGTGGATGAAACTGTTGGTGAGTCTGGTAGTGCGGGAGCGGAGGCTCCTGTACCTCCTTCCAGAGGGCAGGAGGCAAACTACAGATGTCGGAAATTACCCATTAGACATCCTAACAACAGCAATGGTAACTGATCTACTCAAAATCCCTTGATAAATAGCTGTGATTTTTGTTTTCACACTATGCCAGCCATCCTCCACATAGCCACACAGCCCTTGTCACCTGATACTACGGGGTCAGAGGTGCCCACATCAGAAGGCAGTGGGTTTCAGGCACCAAGTGACACATTTTTATCTTGCTCCAGGTAAAAGCCCTTTTAGGTGTATTTTCTCAGATCCTTCCTAGGACCACTGGATGAAATCAGTCTAACAGTGTTTTAAGTGGTACAGTAGCTAGTGGCCATATGTGTTCAATGTATTGATGTCTGTCTGAAAAAAGGAAACATTTTTTTTGAGCAATGCAAATAATTTATTGTTGGCATGTGACCATCCACTGCACATACTGCACTGTGACCATGAACGCCACTTCTTCTTGCTGTTCTTCTTTATGTTATAGAAATCTGCTCCACAGACACAGCAGGCATTGCTTGTACCTTTGAAAGTAAACCACATAACAAGTATCAGTTCATTCTACTATTTCATGATTATAACATCATACATACAATTTATGTATGATGTTATGTTTATGTTTTAATTTAATCTGAAATACATGTCAAGTACAGATATCTAAATTAAATGTATACTGTACCTTCGACAACAGCTTCCACTACAGCCACCTCCCCAGAGGAATGTGGGGGGCCTGCTGCTGCACCTAAATATAAAAATGCAAATAATTTGCAAATGTCTTTCCTTTACATGTATTTTGAGTCCGATGTATACAGACATAACCACAGACTAGAAGACAGAGTCGTGTCAGATTCAGATTCAGATTCCAGACACTGTAATGCCATACATGTAAACTTCCTCAGTTGATAAGACATTCTTTTGAACCTCTAATCAATTTTCTCAAAATCTTCAAATTAGATTCCCAAACCCCTGGCTTTTCTATCAAAATCAAATAGTGTTTGAGTGCCTGATGGTGGCCTTCTCAAATTGAACTTGAGAAGTGAGTGGGGCAGGGGAACCCACAGTCTGGCTGACTGTCTTTACTAGGTTATATTTTTGAGATTTGACTCCAAGATTACCAAACCAGGATGTGATGCTGTATCTAAGGATGGACTCAGTGGTGGCACAGAAGATGATGTTCATGTTACTACTCACACCGAACAAGCAAAGTCACCTGAGAAAGTAAAGGCACTGATGGATTCTGGCACACACACCTGCCACATGAGTGTGCCAGCTGAGGTCACTGTCTACAGTATGTGCACACCCAAATACTTAACAGAGCTGACCTGTCTGATGTTGTTGTTGTTTAAAGTTTGGGCAAAAGACAGTTTGATTCAAAAACTGAGTTCAGGCCACAGAGAGAATTTGGTTCAGAGAAAGAGGTTTGGATTTTTAGTAACTGGGAAAAAACGTAAAACGTAAAAAGGAATATCCTAAGCATTATAATGATTGATTAGTATTCTGATTCTTTTTCTAGTTAGACACTTACCATCGTCAAACATGGACGCGAAGATTTCCTCCACTGTCTGATCATGGGTACCAGCATCCTCAGCTAAATGAACAAAGACACAATGAAAAAATATACACAAGGACACAAAAATCATATGTACTTGGCAATGTTTTATAGAATTGTGTATATTTGCTCATTTAAGACATTTTCTGGTTCTGCATAGCATTTGTGTCTATCTCAACAGCACTAATGGATTGTCATGTGTCTAGGGTCCAATTCCAATCCAACCCCTTACGCACTCACTGACTTAAAGGCGCGGTCACGTTGAGTCAGTGAGTGTGTGAGGGCTGTTCCACTGTCATCAAGTCATCAAGTCAGTGAGTCCATGAATGAGCCCTTTCTGCCCCCTTACCATAAGTCAGCATCGATGCTGACTTACCGTGAGGAATTACCCACAGTTCATAGCGTTGTGAAGTCAAACACAGGGGATGCCGTCAGAACGCGAGTGTTAAAAAAAGTAAATAAACGTAGCCAGAGAGAGCTCTGCAGGTCTCTTTATTGTTAATGGAGGGGGCAAAGAAAAAACTATTAACAATTTCACATGCGTAGTTTATGTTTATTGATGAGAAATCGACCTGATCTGATCTGATCTAGGATAATTTTGTTTTGAGTCTGCCTCCTCACACTCCTTGTGTGTTTGAAGTAAACGGTAATTTATTAGTCCAAGACGAGTCAACAACATTAAGTTGCCGAGGTAACATGTCGTGAAAGTGGGTAATTGCTGTTCCATTCACGTCTACAGCATCTGGACCCTCACAGACTCGGTCACTTACAACGGACGTCAGTCAAGTCAGTGAGGGTTCAGGGCTTGAGTCTTTAGGGGGCGGATTGGAACTGGGCCTAGATGTTTGCTCGTGCAGGCTACAGAAACTAGGCATTAGCATCTCTTTTACCTTGTGGTGTACATTCCACGGTGTCGACAGGTAATTCAGATTCTTTCCCTAAGCAAGTCAGAAAACCACAACAATCTATAGTTAAACATGTTGAGTTTTGAGACACGTAGGTACTGTATAGTGCTGCTTGTCCTAAGGTTTCAGGTGAGCTAGAGCCAATCCCAGCTGACATGTGATATACAGCCTGAACAGGTCACCAGTCTAATACAGATCAAACAAATACACTGATGGCCATATCTTGAGACAACTGAGTGTGTCTTTAGATTGTGGGAAAGGTCAGTTTAATATGTCACCTGAATATGCAAAGCAGGACCTTCTGGCTGAGAGGTGACTGAGATACTGCACTACCTTACTTATTCAATATATTTACATCATAATTCACCACAATTTTAAGAAGCTCTCACTGATCGGCTTGTATGTCATACCTTGTGGTTCAAGTTGGACTGCATCGACTTGGAGTGGTTCTGGTGAAACAGGGAACATATTTAAGAAGGGTTCAAGTCAAATATAATTCCTGGACTACTCTTTGTAATAACAAGAAGCAAACTTACTTATCTGGAATGATATTTTATCTGCTGCCTTTAAGATCACCTCCAGCTGCTTCCGTCCATAAAATGAAGGCTTCCTCGGTGTGAGGTCAGTTGGCAGCCCTTGCATCTCTATAAGCAGTGTCTGGTTGGCCAGTGCCTGGTATGGCAGTCTTCCAGAGCCACCTGCAGCAACTTTACGAGATAAAATTAAAACCATTATGTCAAGTTCACTTTTAAAAAGCTGAAAAATGTACAGTATGGTTTAAGGTCACTTTGTGCCCAGTCGAAGCGGGGCTGCCTGCTGTGAGGACTGTAGCGTCTACATGAGATGGCAGAGGCCCACATGGACTAGATGAAATGTACAATTTTCATTAATTATGGTGAATTGGTACAATTTTTTGAAAAAGCAGCATTGTCAAACTCTTCCTATGCCATTCATCGTTGTGCATGTGCAGTTTCAGGTGGCTTGACCGCATTACCGAGAAGATACCATAGACTGTATAAAACATGGACGTAGCACCTGTGACACCCATTCATTTTGGCGAGTCTGTTTTGTGATCAAAATATGGCCAATATGGACCTCGCCATCTTGGGTTTAGTGGGAGTATACTTTCCATATTTGGAGGAGAGACGGTAATTCTACAGGTCCGCCGGCCGAGAACCCGCCCACTGAACTCCAAAGTCGCCAGCTCATTGTCTGTTGGACCTGTCACTCAACGTATTTATATGAGAATTTAAAGCCTAAATAACACAAAAATGGTTGTGTTTTTAAAAACTTCACTTGACACCAGATTCATAAAATGAACCAGGCTGTAAATGTGTTTTTTTAAGCTGTAAAGTCAGCGATTTTAACATGGGGGTCTATGGAGAGTTGCTCACTTCTGGAGCCAGCCCCCAGCAGCAGCTGAGATATTGCAGCTTTTTGAACGCGGAAGCGAGCTTTACTTCTCAGACCCAAAACTCCCCGCTTGGAAGATACATGCATAGTGACAGACAGACATTTCTTCCTTTAAGGGTAGGATACAAAGTCAACAGATATTCACATGAGAAAGAGTAAAGAAAAAAAGAAAAACATTCAGAAAGATTGTGGAATCATTAAAAGACAAAGTATAACCCAAAGAGATTAGGGCCAGGTCATGTCTATATCAAATTTTAGACTGATGCTGCTATGCTGAACATCATTGCTGGATTAGCACATCTATCGATCTATCTTTAGCACATCTATTGATCTTTCTATCTTGTTCAATTTTTTAAGTTTATTGTTTCTGCAGGAAAGAGAACTTACTGTATTTCTGGTTGAATAAGTCTTGGACCTTTTTCACCAGGTTATGGACAGACTCCACAGGAGATGGTGAACAGCAGCTTGCTAAACATATATTGACAGAACATATTAAATTAAAAACACAGTGAAACACAATCCAGTGGACTTAAGTGACATAAAACATGTTTGAGACAGTAGAGTATAGGTACTCTTGCAGCTGAATGATGGCACAAACAGTGACAAAATTGAAGTTAAAAGTTAATAGTGAAGACAAAGCTTATTAGGACAAGACATAAAAATGTGAGTTTATAATATTACCTGACATTTTAAGAGCAAACTTGTTTGCTGTGTCTGTTTCCTCCAGAAAGGCTGCAGCATTTTTGCTGGCAACCTGCATGACTGATGTCATGGAATCCAGGCAGTCGACACATAATGCAGCGGTTTCTACGCCCAACTCCTCCAGTTTGGACGCCTTCACCACACACAAAAGAGAACAGACATCTCATGCTAAAACAGGATCAGTAGAACAAATGTTAGAATATTAAAGAAAATAAACATGCAAAGAAATTAGTTTAAAATCTCCCTCTCAAAAAATTGAATCTTGCCAAATATCTATCTGAGCAAATTTTATCACTGAACTTCACTAACACTCAAGTCCTGTTCTGTGTTACTGTATACTGTATTTAAACAGGACCACAACAACTCAATAAAGAAAATCTGCAACACCATCACAGCTTCACTGAGACACAGTACTAACAAACCTCCAACTTAAGCTGCTTTATGTGCCTCTTAATTTTCAGGGCCCTCATTCCAGGACTAAAGTCCTGTGGTTTGGTAGAAGCCTTTAAAGCTGCTGCCTCCTGCTTGTACCTCTCCCTGTCTTCTTGCCCTAAACTGGACCACTGTCTGACATCTTTCAGGGTACCTGGGAAAACGTTTAGATCATTATTTAGATCATTGTTATCTTTGCTCACAACAAAGATGTGTTCAGGAAATGTACAAGTACAGTACAAGTATCTACTTGTTAGACCAAAGTTCCAAAACAATTCCTGTAAAACCTGCTATGAGGATAGAAATTTTATGCAGTTATTACAGTAAAAATTCTGTTAAACTTTGATGTAGACATTGAATTGTATCCAGAAGAGAAGTTCTGTACCATCTGCTTTTCCAAATAAACAATAATTAAAAATTCTATGTTAAGTGAAGAAAATACAGAATTCAATTGACAAACTAAGACATCTCTGCAAAAGAGATTATATGCTGATAAATCTCTCGTCAGCAATTTCAGCTTTGGTGGTTTTGAGGGACTCTTGAAGGCCCTCTTGTAATTCCCAATCCAGTTCTGAAAGAAAAATTAATTTTTACCCTTGTTATTAACTGTGTGAAATATTTTGAAATACACTATTTCTTGATGTAAATCAGTATAAATAGTTAGGGATAGTTCAGTTTTTTGAAGTGTGGTTGTATAAGGACTCAAGGAGAATATTTAGATGTATAGTGCAGATTTTATACTGATGCAACATGTGTACCTCATACAACCCCACTTCAACCTGAACTGTTCCCCGAAGTACTCATGATTTTGAGTTGGTAGAAAATAAACCAGACCTCTATGATACTGATGTCTAAACCAGTTGCAGCGGAAGCCTCTTCAACAAGTCGTGATCCTACTCGGGTCATTCCTCTCTCGAAGAATGACTGGAGCTTTGTCCTGGTCCCTTCATCTATTTTTGTACGTTCTGTTCAACAAAAGAAAAAAACATTTAAATGGAAACAGTATTTTTTTTCTTACACGGATCCACATTTATTCCAGTTAAACACCAGGTGATGACTTAGTCTGCAAAGGTACACTTACCTCTGATTTTCTCAGCCATCATGAGCCTGAATGAATGCACAGAAATTCAAGTTCAATTAAAGTTGTTCTACAAGTAATATATATATATATACGTGTGTATATATACATATATATACACGTATATATATATACGTGTGTATATATACACATATATATATATATGTATATATATGTATGTATATATATATATGTATATATATATATACACGTATATATATATATATATGTACAGTATAGGTGCACTCTATACTATACTGTGGATATACTGTATAGGATGAGTTCAGGTAATGTGGGATATCAGGTAAAGTGGGACGTTAATGTATTGTGACGATTTAGTCAAAATCATATTATACAGTGATCAAAAGTGATCCTGAATTGTTGCTACAACACTTCTTGCCACTAAACAATGATTTGGGTTGGTCAAATTAGGTAAACAACATATACTACTGTTTCATAACGCGGTAATCTTTGTTTTTATAAAATCATGATTCATGACACTAATGTGGGATGGCATTGTTCAGGTAAAGCAGGACAGCTGTTTTTTTTAATCTTAGAATGCCTGTCCCACTTTATCAAACAAACTAGCCTATAGCTTCTAAAAAAAAGATTTTATTCCCATTGAATTCAAACTGAAATGATTAATAAGGCCTAAATTGATTCATTCATTGGAGCGAGTTAGTTTTTATATAAGTCTACCGGACCATCTACCAAAAACTGTCCCACATTACCTGAGTTCACCCTAATATAGATAGATAGATAGATAGATAGATAGATAGATAGATAGATAGATAGATTGATTCAGTATTTTCAAGGGAATGCATTAAATGGGAGATGTGGCACTGTATTCCAAGTAGATCCTATCATAACCGTTTCAGCTAGCTAGCTAGTGCTGGAAACATCTGTTATGTTGTGTGTTTTATGTGGACCTTGGAATCCTATCTTTGCTATAACATTACATAGAATGAATGTCTGTGACATCTATCAGAAATAAGACGCATTACTTTATCGTTACTATTGTTGTTGTTGTTGTTGTTGTTGTTGTTGTTGTTACTGCTACACAAGAACATGAGTTACAAACCTGCCATTAACGCGCCTTCCTCTCCACAAGCTTCTTCTTCGTCATCTTTTCCAATTTATAGCAGGCAGCGCCTACGGGTGCAACACCGCCATCTCCTGGAGTGCAAGGCGTACTGCCGACATCAAACCGCATCAAACCAAACGAAATGAAGGGAGGAAGAAAAAAAAAACAGCTTTCCCAAAATAAGCCCCAATCTTTGATTTATTAATATATTCATGACCCCATCTTTCTGAGATAGGTAGGCTACTTAAACTCCTCCACAGTCTGTTTCCTGGTCCTTCCGTATCTTTTCGTGTCTTTCCGTATCTTTACGAAGGCGAAAATATATTGTTTTTAATGAACAAGATCCGCCATTTTCTATGGTTCATTTTTTAATATTCTTGCTAAATAAACAAAAACGGGAGGGGGAGGCAAGGGCTCCGTAATACACCTTCCGTGCCTACTGGGCATCAATAACATTGGGTTAACCAGATTAATGGGTGATAACAGCCTCCTGCACCTACTAGTAGGTAGAGTAGGGCCCTACTGGCAATGGTATGACAACAATCCAATCGGATAAAGGCCAATCAAAACCATAATTTGAAAAATATAACTGGACAAATGTATCAAATATTTCAGGATTACAGAACCGAAGACATAAATAACATTAAGGATAAATGGCAGATAGAACTGAAAACATCTATATCAGATGACGAGTGGAATCAGAGTCTTAAAGATCATTTCTCAAACATAAAATGGCCTTCTGCCAAGAATATGCTTGGAAGATAAATATACGGTATTTTAGAACACCAGTGATGTTCAGCAAATATACACAGAATAATTCTAGCTGCTGGAGGGAATGCGGGGAAGACAAAGCGGACCACACTCACATATTCTTTACATGTAAAAAAAATAGAAATTTATTGGTCACAAGTCATACACATAATAGAACAGATGTTTGGGAAATTGGGCCAATTTAATAAACACACTTTATGGTTGGGAATAGGTTTGAATGGCCTTCGAATGGATGAAGAATATTTATTTTGGATTCTGAGAATTACAGCACTCAAACAAATAACAAGAATCTGGAAAAAGTTGGAAGCCCCCAAAGTAAATAAATGGCTAGAGACTGTAGAGAATATTTATAGGATGGAGAGGGTAACTTATAGAATTAGTAAGAAAGAAAATTGTTGGAAAAAAGATGGGCTCGTTTTAAATTAAAGTAACTAGATATATCTTCTGCATACAGTAGAGATGAAGCCTAAAAAATGGGTAATGTTATTTTTTATTATTTATTTATTTATTTATTTATTTTGCTTACTTTTGGGGTATTTGTGTATATGTATTTTAAGTTATGAAAGGTTATGTTTGACTGTGCCACACGGGTGAAAGATAACAAAAAACTAAATATTGTGTCAAGTTATTTGAATAACAGGATGTGTATTGTAGGAATGTCGTATACTGTACTGACACAATAAAGTATAAAAAAAAAAGTTTCCTTTTTTTCGTTGAAGTTTGAAGACTTTTCTAAAAGTCTTTGACAGATTTGTTTAACAACGATTTCCAAACTTTTTCTGCTTTTGAAGATGAAACTTGACTCCAAATCAAAGTTTGAGTCACAAACAGTATCACGACATGTTATCAGACACCAAAACCTCTGCTGGTCAAACTGAAGACTTGTTGGTGGTAATAAAGTTGTTTGAATGAAGTGGACGTCTGCTAACGAGGTCCACGTCCCTCAGGTTGTCTCTGGTGTTGAGGGAAACCTGTGCTGCTCTCGCTGTGGTCACTTGTCTTGGATTTTGAAGGTTGCTGTCACCTTCCTCATGTCTTAATACGTCAACAAACAGTTCAAGTGTTATCAGCCACCAGGAATTAGTTTGTGCTCACTTGATTCTTGGTTCAGCTCGATGTTGTTGAGTAAAATGAACCATGAAAACACAACATGAAGTGAAACAATCAAGGTGATATCTGATATTTTAACGGTAATCGGTCTCCTTAATCTGTATCAGCCCTGAAAAAACCGTATCGGTGGACCTCTAGTCCTGATCTGAGAGACACAACAAACACTCACAGTAACATTCAGCTTCGATTGGAACAAGATCCAGAATTGAAATCAACACACAGCTGAAGGTTCAAGTCAACAGTGTTTCCACAGTTTAATGATCACAGCTTCCATCTTTAAAGGACTGGAAGTGGAAGAAGTTCACAAAGTAAATGAGGAATCTTTTCAATCATTTTCAACAAAGTTCATTGATCAATTTATTCCAATAACCTGAAAGACTGATGTGACTGAGATCCTGCACAGACTCAACAGATCTGTTCAGCAGTGTTTCTCTAACAGGAGGAGACTCTCCCTCCTACAGAGGACACAGAGACACTGAGGAACCAAACCAGGACCAGATCCTGAGCCCAAAGCCAGGATAAAGAGGTTCAGTGAATGTGGTGTTGAAGGTGTGGAGGTGGATCAGTGAGTCAGAGGAGACTCTGTAGAAGGACAGAGTGCCAGCAGGACAGTCCACATACACTCCTACTCTGTGAGAGACAGAGGAGGAGGAGGAGGAGAAGATGGGTGTTTCTCTGTTATTGTGACAGACAAAGTAATCACTATCATCAGAGCAGTAAAGTCTCCAGGACTGATCATTCTCTCCAAACAAACACTCTGCACTGTTTCCTTTCCTTCTGATTCTTCTGTAACTCACTGATACAGAAACTCTTCCTCTCCACTCGACCTCCCAGTAACAGCAACCAGTCAGACCAGTTCCACACAGCAGCTGAGGCCAGCAGTCAAACCTGTCTGGGTGATCAGGATATGACTGATCCTCCTTCACATGTGTCATCGTCCTGTTGTTGTCAGACAGTTTGATCCTTCTGTTCACTGTGTTTGTGTCCAGTTTGAGTTCACAGGAATCTGATGGAGAGAAGAAGAAGAAAACAGCTGCAGTTATTGATCCATCATCTGTTGATTGATGGACAGTTTGATGATGACATCAGAGATGTGAATGAGTGATGTCACATTTTGAAGATGGCTGAATATGTTTTGCTTTGTTTTCATCAGTCAAATTAAAGACACACTTACACTTCCTCAGACCTGGTCTCAACCATCGGACTCCAGCAGGCTCCACCCTGAAAGGAGGAGGGGGGTCAGAGCAGCACGTCCTCTTTCAGCATGCAAACATGGACGTTACATCACTCTCATACACACAAACACAATATGTTGATCCGGCCTGCTTCTCCCTGCTGCCCCTAAACCTCTTCAGCTCAGGGTTCAACCAGTGTTTATGTTGTGATCAAAGGACAAAGGTTTCCTACATGTGTGATTGTTCATGTCTCACTCACATCCACCATCAACCAAAAAGACAGACAACATGTTTCTAGCTCGTCCTCCTCTTTCACACTGACTGACTGTGGCTGCAGCAGCCTCTTCATACCTGAGAGTGTCCAGTCTGCAGTGAGGATCCTCCAGTCCAGCAGACAGCAGCTTCACTCCTGAGTCTCCTGGATGATTGTAGCTCAGGTCCAGCTCTCTCAGATGGGAGGGGTTGGATCTCAGAGCTGAGGCCAGAGAAGCACAGCCTTCCTCTGTGATCAGACAGCCTGACAGCCTGAAAACACACACAACAACACACATGGAAGATCATCTGAGGGTCCTGCTGTGTCCGTCAAATCATTGCTCTCAAAATGCAGAGATCTGATAGGCTGAGCAGCATCACATGGGAGAATTTACAGCACATAATAATTCTCAACAGTTTCTGTGTTTTAGGTCAACGACTTCACACTCGACACTTCACTTCCTGAGGTCCTCAGCGACACCTTTGTGGTCGTTAATCATGACTGAATCAGGAATAAAGTGATATCCACTCGTCACATAACAACAACACATAAATGAGGATTTCCATCTCAGCGAGACTTCATTAATAAAAGGAACATTGAGAGAAAACATCTGCCAATCAATGTTTGTATATGTCAAATGTGTGGACTTCTGAGGTTAAAGAAAGACGTCAACGCTTTTACAACAAGCAGTAACTTGATCTGACCTGAGAGTTTCCAGTGCACAGTGTGGACTCTCCAGTCCAGCAGACAGCAGCGTCACTCCTGAATCCTGCAGGTTGTTGTTACTCAGGTCCAGCTCTCTCAGACTGGAGGACTGGGATCTGAGGACTGAGGACAGAACTTCACAGCTTCTCTCTGAGAGGTTACAGACACTCAGTCTGAAGAAGAAGAAGAAAAAGAACATTTATTTTCAAATGTTGAGTCTCTTCTCAGCGTGTGTTCAAATCTTTGCTGTTCCATCATAAACATGTTGTAGATGTGACAATAAATCATCAGTGAATCACAAATAAACATCCAGAAACCAATGTCACATGATATAAAAAATGAATCTGGGAGAAAATGAGGCTTGTTGATATTTTGAGTTTTTGTGAAATGATGTTCAGAAATAATTTCACAGCCTTCAGTCGAGCATCGTCTTTTGTGTGCATTTGAAAAAATAGTATGCATGAATCAGAATGTGTGAGTGAATGTCTGAATATACTTCAGATATTTTCAGCAGTGAAGTTTCAGAGTCTGAGAGACTGAAGCACAAATTTCCTATCTTTGTGAGTGACACTGAAGTTTCAAGCCACAAGTTCACTGAGCTGGTAGGAAATAATTCACTGAGTGTCTCTCAGTCCACGCAGGCGTCCATTCATTGTCCTCATGTCTGTAAGAACACAGCTGTGCTGCTGTTCCACTGACTGAAAGCTCAGAGTTGTGTGATATATTCAGAGGAACAGTTTGAGTCAGCCATAGAGGCTGTGTTCTGTGGAGCTCTGGTTATGTCTGTGGTTGAGGCTGTCACAATCCCTCTTGATGGACCAGCACCTGCCAACAGTAGTCTGTCCAGCCATTGGATGGACCCTGCAGTCGCCATCTTCCCTGATGAGTCCTCTCTCTCTGGTCAAAACAAACCCTGCCCACACCTGACCTGCTCCAGACGAGGTTCTGTTGACAGTTTCAGACTGAACTTTAATTCTTCTCCTGATGGTTTTCTCTATGAGGATCCAGACCCTCAGCTGAGGGAATACGTTCTGTCTGCAGACCTGCTGATCCAGACGTTCAAAGCCGTGTGACCACAGCAGAACAAACCTGATGCTTCATGTTGTTTTCAGCCACAGGAACCTTCTTGCATTTAGCTGGTAATCAATTATTTTGTCTCCTGGTTTTATGTTTGGTCCTGATTTACTGTCAGTTTCATTTGACACTGCTGGTACTGCAGCGAATAGAACAACTGATGAGTTTATTGGTATTTATCATCGGCTCGTAGCTTTGTGTCAGCATGTCTCTCTTGTCTTATTTGCAGGGACAGTTTTGATGAAGCAAACATCTCTTTTTTTGGAATCTGCACAGAGGCTGATGAAGGAAACCTCAGTGAACAAAGAAAGCTGTTTTGTCAAAAGTACATTGTAGTTCATCCTCCAAAGCTACACGTGATACAGCCTCTATGCTTGTCAATACAAATAGTAACTTGATCTGACCTGAGAGATTCCAGTGCACAGTGTGGACTCTCCAGTCCAGCAGACAGCAGCTTCACTCCTGAAACCTGCAGGTTGTTGTTACTGAGGTCCAGCTCTCTCAGACTGGAGGACTGGGATCGGAGGACTGAGGACAGAACTTCACAGCTTCTCTCTGAGAGGTTACAGCCACTCAGTCTGAAGAAGAAGAAGAAAAAGAACATTTATTTTCAAATGTTGAGTCTCTTCTCAGCGTGTGTTAAAATCTTTGCTGTTCCATCATAAACATGTTGTTGATGTTCATTCGTTGTCTTCATGTCTGTAAGAACACAGTCATGTGTCCTTCATGAGGGGACAGTGTCAGACCTGAATCCAGTTCCCGAGTTTCATGTTTAAACCTGCTGGATAAAGTTTAAAGTTTCAGACTCTCGAATGTGCAGTTAGAAATAAACAGGAGGCTCTGAGAGTGACTGCGTACTGAAACAAATACATGAAGTGAACGATTTAAAGGATCAGCAGTTTTCTGTCGGCATTCCTCTCTCGTCTTATGTGCAGCAACAGTCTTGATTTTCCTCTTTTATTTTTTACGTTCTTCAAAGCTCTCCGTTATAACAGCCTGTTCCTCTGGACTGAAGGAGGGGGGACATGATTGGTCCTTTTTGTGGTGACAAAGAGTCAAATGATGGAGCAAACGTCTCTTTTTATGGGAACGTGCACAGAGCCTGATGAAGGAAACCTGAGTTAACAAAGGAAGCTGATAACCACCGTCGTGATGCCGTTATCTCTGGCAGGAGTTCATGTTTAGTTGAGGCAGCTCACACAGAGGAAGTCTGGCTTGGTCCAATTTGTTTTGTCCTTCATCCCAATGAGCTTCACATGAGACAGCCTCTGTGCTGGACTCAAACTGCTGACTCATAGTCTTTCAGAATTCATGTTTCCCATGACTCAGCACTCTGATCAATAGTAAATTCATCAGGTTTAATGACCCATGCTGCACTTTGTGAAACCTCACTGTGGAAAACATTCCTGCACAGATTATAATTACAGATTCACAAAATATTTCTGCAGCTACGAAACTATGTGATGCAAACTTGAATTTGAGGGATTTTTGTTTTTAGTTCACACATTCAGACACGTGCACACATTTTTCTGACATGCACAGAAAAGATGATCTACAACTGCAGGCTGGGAAATTATTTCTGATCATCATTTCACAAACTCAAAATCATCAATCTGTCAGAGATCTGAAAATAAAGAAAACAGACTGAAAGATTCAAATCCTGACATGAGAGAGACTGTTTAAACTAAATGAATCTCTAAATGTACAGAACTAACTTAAATCTGTCAACGCAAACAGTAATTTGATCTGACCTGAGAGTTTCCACTGCACAGTGTGGACTCTCCAGTCCAGCAGACAGCAGCTTCACTCCTGAATCCTGCAGGTTGTTGTGTCTGAGGTCCAGCTCTCTCAGACTGGAGGACTGGGATCTGAGGACTGAGGACAGAACTTCACAGCTTCTCTCTGAGAGGTTACAGCCACTCAGTCTGAAGACACACAGGAAGAAAACAGGAAGTTATTTATTTTTCTCTTGTTCAAGGATAGAGCATTTTTAAATGACTAAATTCTACTTACAGAGCTTTGTTGGAGGCTTTGACCACTGGCAGCAGCCTCTGAAGAGCCTCCTCTGAAGCAAAGAATTTCTTCAGGTCAAACACATCGAGATCTTTATCTGATGACAGTAAGATGAAGACCAGAGCTGACCACTGAGCAGGAGACAGTTTATCAGTGGAGAGTCTTCCTGAACTCAAGGATTGTTGGATCTGATCTACCAGAGAACGATCATTCAGTTCATTCAGACAGTGGAACAGATTGATGCTTCGCTCTGCAGAAGGAGTCTCTTCAATCTTCTTCTTGATGTACTCGACTGTTACCTGGTTGGTTTTTGAGCCACTTCCTGTCTGTGTCAGCAGGCCTCGTAGGAGAGACTGATTGGTCTGCAGTGAAAGTCCCAGGAGGAATCGGAGGAACAAGTCCAGGTGTCCATTTGGACTCTGTAAGGCCTTGTCCACAGCATTCTGGTGGAGATGTGTTAGTTCATGTTCTCTGTCTTTGAAGACTTTTGTCAACTGGACAACAAGTTTAGACACTGCACGTTCATGGTGGTAGGTTGTTTGTTCATCTGACAGCAGATTGACTCGAGATTTGATGAATTTCAGGTGGACGTGAAGAGCAGCCAGAAACTCCTGAACACTCAGATGGACGAAGCAGAACACCTTGTCCTGGTACAGTCCTCTCTCCTCTTTGAAGATCTGTGTGAACACTCCTGAGTACACTGAGGCTGCTCTGATATCGATGCCACACTCTGTCAGGTCTGATTCATAGAAGATCAGGTTTCCTTTCTGCAGCTGCTCAAAAGCCAGTTTTCCCAGAGACTCAATCATCTTTCTGCTCCTTGGAGTCCACTGAGATTCTGACTCTCCTCCTTCATCATACTTCATGTTCTTCACTTTGGACTGAACCACCAGGAAGTGGATGTACATCTCAGTCAGGGTCTTGGGCAACTCTCCTTCCTCTCTGGTCTTCATCACATCCTCCAGAACTGTAGCAGTGATCCAGCAGAAGACCGGGATGTGGCACATGATGTGGAGGCTTCGTGATGTCTTGATGTGGGAGATGATTCTGTTGGCCTGCTTTGTGTCTCTGAACCTCTTCCTGAAGTACTCCTCCTTCTGTTCATCATTGAACCCTCTGACCTCTGTCACTATGTCAACACACTCGGGAGGGATCTGATTGGCTGCTGCAGGTCGTGTGGTTATCCAGAGGCGAGCAGAGGGAAGCAGTTTCCTCCTGATGAGGTTTGTCAGCAGCACATCCACTAAGGTGGACTCTGTAGCATCAGTCAGGATCTCATTGTTGTGGAAGTCCAGAGGAAGTCGACACTCATCCAGACCGTCAAGGATGAACAAAACCCTGAACTCTTCAAACCTGCTTCTTTGGTTTCAGGAAAGAAGTGATGAACAAGTTTCACCAAGCTGAACTTTTTCTCTTTCAGCACATTCAGCCCTCTGAAAGTGAATGGAAACATGAACTGTATGTCCTGGTGGGCTTTGTCTTCAGCCCAGTCCAGAGTGAACTTCTGTGTTAAGACCGTCTTCCCAATGCCAGCCACTCCCTTTGTCATCACTGTTCTGATTGGTTCATCTCGTCCAGGTGAGGGTTTAAAGATGTCTTCTTGTCTGATTGTGGTTTCTGGTCCGTGTGGTTTCCTGGATGCTGTTTCAATCTGTCTGACCTCATGTTCTTCATTGACCTGTCCAGTCCCTCCCTCTGTGATGAAGAGCTCTGTGTAGATCTGATTCAGGAGGGTCCGCTTTCCTGCTTTAGCGATCCCCTCAAACACACACTGGAACTTCTCCTTCAGGTTAGATTTAAGTTTACGCTGACAAACTGAGGCAAGATGTTCTGAATGAAGACACAACAAATAAATCAATAAGTGATTGATAAAGTTCAAATGAGAATTTAATGTCCTTGTCTGAACATATTTTGGTTCATCTGTTGAGACATCAGTAAATGTTCCACTGATCCAGCAGTTAAACCTTTAGAGAAATCCTCTTACTGCTCTGCAGACGCTCAGCCAGCTCCTCCTCCTTCATTCTCCTCAGGAAGTGCTGTGTGATCTTCAGAAATGCCTCTCTGCTGCTACTCCTCTGCTCTTCATCATCATACTCATCCTCCCCCTGACTCTCTAAGCATTCTGGGTCATCTGCACTCAGAACCATCTTGATCTTCTTCAGCTCGTTCCTCACAAAAGAGACAATGTTCTCCTCCAGCAGCTGGAACAGAAGATGATATGAATGACACAAAGTGAAATCATGGAAGCAAACATCAGATCCATGTTGGACAGACTGACGGTCCAATGGTCTAAAAAGTGCAGCGTGGAGATTATTGTGAACAGAACAGATGTGAAAGCAGCTGTTGTACATGTACAGACCATAAATATGGAGTCCAGGTGGGTTTGATGCTGCTGGGCAGACTGACCACTGGGAACCTCTGAGCTCTCCTGCTGGACTCTGTGGAGGAATCATGAAGAATTAGCTCACATCACGTCTGTCCACACAGAGATAAACACCAGCTGAAGGTCCTTTGAGCTGAAGTGTTGATTCCAACATTGAATCAGATGGTTTCCACTGACATTAAAGTGTTGCTCGTACTGCTGATCCCACCGTGAATCAACATTCCACTCTGCATTTCTGTGCAGCTTTCACTTTACTGTGTTGGTTCACCAGCTTCTCTGGTTGAGTTCTTCCAGTTCTCATTGACCCCTATAATACTGTGGACAGCATCACACAGCTCACACAAGCTAACTGGATGCTACCTGTCCAACACAAATTGGCAGTGAGTCACAATAAAGTGAGTGAAACATGAGAAAAGCAAAGAGAGAAGCAGAGAATACTGGATCAAAGCAAAGCTGAGGGTGATTTCACATCCAGCTGTGTTTCAAATGAAAGCTGGAACGTTCTTCTCTGGACTATATGAAGGAAACAGGTGCAGCTGTTGCTCATAGAACTTGTTCTGGCTCTTTCTTTTATTCTTGGACAACATGTATTTGTTCTTGTCCATTTGTTGGACACACAACACATATTTGAGCTTTGTCTCCTCTCTGATCTCCAGCTATCTTTAGTTACCCATAACACCTTTCTCTGCATCAGACGTCTTCACAGAGGCACAACTCCAGCCTGATGTGAGGCGCCATGATGTCGCCATCAGAGTTGTTCTTGACTTTGTGAATCCATCAGCAGCATCGATCACAAACAGACTGTGTGTTTCCTCAGACTCTCTGTGTTGCTTCATTCTGTGTTTCACAGCAGCTGATCTCAGTCCAGCTGTTATCACTGACATGTTTGTGTTTGTGTTGTCACATGACTGAAAACCACAACATGTTGATTTGATGGAGGAACTCAGTGGAATCAGGGTTAGCTTTCGTTAGCATCTGTTAGCCTCAATCAAGTCACTGTTTTATACTCGTGCAGTCATCAGTCAGAAGGTGTGTGTGCAGGAAATGTTCAACTGGAGTCAAGAGTTGAAGACTGGTTATACTGGGCAGCTTCCACATATGAGGATATAAACGAATGAGATGAAGAACGATGCTGAAAATAAACAAACAGGTTTAAAAAACTTCTCTGGATAAATAACAGTTCAAACAAGAATCTGTGATATTTTAATGTTATTAACAGTTTACCTCTTTGCAGCAGACGGTCGATCTCCTTTAAAGTCATGGAGGCGACCCATCGACCGTTCACTCTTCAAGGACACACAGCTGGGTCCATATCCAGAGTCAGATCCACATCCAGGTCCAGCAGAGGCTGGTCTCCCATAGATCCTGTAAGACACAGAAGAAGACCACCAGGGATGGAAATTGACTTTTTCTTCTTCAGACTCAGAAGCTGCTGGAGAAACTAGCAGCTATCAACAAGAAAAGGATCAACACACCAAAGTTCAATCAAACATGAAGCTGAATGATTTCAGTCTGTGGATCATCGCTTCATTTGTCCATCAAATCTTGGACCACAGCAGGACTCAACGGACTGATTTCTTAGCAGATTTTACTGTGATTGACAGACAACAAACTAAACTGTGGAGTCCATCAGCACCGACTCTGTTGGTCTGTTTTCTAACGTTTGCATCACGAGACTCAGCACAAATATCCTGACTGTTATTTAGAGACGATGGTCACTGAAGCATTTTAGTCCAACATTCAAAGAGGAAGTTTGATGGTCAAGAGACTTTGGAAGGTCCCCACTGGATTTGTGCTGAAGCCTCATATTATCCTCAGCTTTCAGTGTCCACATGTGGACATGTCAGTGCTGTTTAGGGACAGACTGGACAAATGTCCTTTAACACTAATCTTGCTCTAACCTTCATCATCATTCTAGGACAACATGAACATTAGAAGGACAGCTGGTCAGACTGGATTTAATGAGGACAAACATCAGCAGTGGACAACATGAGGAGGACATGTGGACATTTCAGGTCAAATTGTTCAACACGAGTTTAATACTGAGAACAACTTACTGTCTGTCAGAGACATGTTGCTGTTTAAAGTCAATCAGGTGATACATTGACCGGTCACTCCTGAAGGACACACAGCTGGGTCCAGGTCCAGGTCCAGCTTCAGGTTCAGGTCCAGGTCCAGCAGAGTCTGGTGGGTCCTGCTGCTCTGGCCTTCAACACAACACACACAGAGCTTTGAGTGTGAATAACGATGGTGGAGAGATTCGAGTGCTCTGACATGGAGACGAGTCCTGGACAGTCAGAGATCCTGGTCTCACCTCTGAGTTTCGGTCTGGCCATCATCGTCCCCACACAGACTGGTTTTAGAGGGACGGACTCCCTCCACTCTGTCCTCACACCGATTCATGCTGCTGAACTCTCGTCAGCTCACACACACTTTGATCTGGAGAGGAAACACAAATCATTCATGTGCACATCAGCTGAAATCATCCTTTCATGGTTTCTCCTGTCCAAATATCAGCTGCTCCTCTGATGTCTGCTGTTATCTCGTCTTTCATATCAGTGTGAGCTGAATGCAGTCAGACAGCAGTGTGAGGCTGAGCTGCTGTACTTCTATCAGTCCACTAGATGGCGCCATGAAGCTGCAGTGAAGTGAACACACGCTTGATGCCTGGACGACCGTTGACATCCACTGACACACACTGACTGAATCTGACAGGAAGCTTCAGTTTGTGGAATATTCAGTAAATTCAACATGACTGAAAGTTTCTTTACGCCTGAATGATCCTCGGTCATCGATAAGTGAAGGAGAAAGTCAAATATTTACACAGGAGAAATATAAAATAGCAGAAATATTCAAATAAAGTACAAGTACTTCCAGACTGTACCTCTTCAAAACAGTACTTGAGTAAACTAGTTACTTCCCACCACTGAGAGATCCTTTCAAAATAAAAGCCTGTCTCAATCAAGCCCTCTCAGGTCATATTAAAGGAGGAATCTTTGATTTGATTCTTGATCACATTGAAGCACAAAGTGAGAAAAAGAAGCGACACTCGTTGCTGTTGGAGGAGAGTTCAGAGCTCTGACAGCTCATTTAGTGACACAGTTACAGATTGAATTAAAAAAGAAATAAAAGGTTTCAGCTCCTCACAGCCCTCTGAATGCTCCTTCCTGCTGTCTCCACATCAACTATTGAGGATCAACTCGCTCTGCTTCTGCTCTTATTCCAGCGTTTACACTCACAAACATCCACACAACATGGCCGATGTTTTTAACGGAGCTGCTTTCAGCTCCTTCATCCAGAGTTCACAGTTAAACTCAGAGTTTGGAGAAACGATGGACGGAGCTGCAGATCGATGCCGTTTGTGCTGAAGCTAAGCTAACGACAGTTTGAGTAAAAAACACCTGAAACGAGTTACTTTACCTTCAGCTGGAGCTTCAGAGGAGAAAACAAACTGCGACACACCGAAGGCAGGAAGTGAAAGTAAACTTTAAACAGTCGTCCAACTGGAGAAACCAGTTTACACCAACAAAAGTAATCAAACTGGGCAACCAGCCCAAGCTTGCAGGTCTGTTTCAAGCTGCTTCGTTGGTTTGGGACACTTCAGCTGCAAAGACAGCTGGTCCGGCTGCTTCTGCTGATGATTGCAATCAGACGACATGACAGAGTCGGTCAGTGGGTTATTTTCGCTGTTTAGCAGCAAAAGGAACGGAGCTGCAGATGTCAGATGGAGTCAATGGACTTCATGATATGAACCAAAGATGAATAAAGCAATGAACAGCTGGAAAAGACTCTCTCCTCTTAGGAGACTTGGCTAAAATGCTGCTTTACTGTGACTCTACAAGTGATTGAAGTTTACAGGTTTGTGAGATTTGGGGTCTCATCAAACACACTTGTGGCCGTCAGATTGGACTTTTGTCCAGTGTTGTCAGGAAGGAAGCATGTTAGCGCCATCGTGTCTTCCATTGGAATTCATTTCTGTGTTAATGACTCAGGATGATGAGACATCTTTGCTCTTACTTGTCTGTTACCTCTGAAAGAACATTTCTGCACCCCGAGTGACAAAAAGCACCTTTATATCCAGGTACAACAATGTACCTGCTGCAAAGGTGCTGAACTGTTCGCCAATGAGCTACAGCTGATCAGCTTTCAGTGGATTTCAGTGAGGGCGTCGCTCTGCTGGGAAACTTGTAGCACGTCACAAAAAGCAAAAGGTGGAAGGAGCCATTCGCTAATCGATGAGCGCAACAAAACTCCACCTCACAGCGTACACACAACAAAACTGAGCGGAAAGTACACCAACGAGACACAAACTCCTGATTCACATGCAGGGTTGGAGTCGGTGTTTCAGCACTGACGCTGGAGGCATCGGGCTTTGAGACGTTCATCAGTCACTTCTGAAGGCCAAACACACATGTGGAGCACTGATTTACAGATTTAAAGAGGAGGCTTCAAATTCTGAGCGTAACATGCAGAAAATTAACAGGATATTAAATCTGCATCAAACACATTCAGGAAATTCAAATGTGGGATTTCGACTCCTTCCAGGAATTCCATGAAAATAAAAACACGAATTGAAAAATTTGAGCTTGAAAACAATCAGTTAATGAGTTGCTTCACTGCATTTTTACTGGCAGCAAATCAGGATTTGTCAGCGTGACGCTGGAGCCTCCTGGGTTCAAGCCCTGAAGTGTGAAAGGTTTGGATGATTTGCAGCAGCAACATGAAGACAGTTTCCAAAGATGAGATGTTTCAGACGCCCAGGCAGCACACTCGCTGCATCAGCTGTTTTTATCGTCAGGGGTTTTAACAGGAAGGTTTAAAGGTGCAGCAGCATGAAGAGCATGTGACACGAGGAGGTCTGAAATGGAAACAAACTATTCTGGATGGAAAACAAACTCAGTTTATATACCGGTTAGTCTTAGTCTGAGTATTTAGTTTAGTCTTAATCATAAAAAGTGCGAAGTCATATGGACTGAATCTGTATGTGATGACCCAATGAAGACATCATTTCATCATATATTAAGGTAATCAACCATACGTCGAACAGGACATTAATTTTTCAGTTTAGCCATATTTTTTCTTCATAAATCCAACAAATTTACCTTGAAAGTTCCCTGTAAACGCTCATTAAAAGAAGAAGCAAAGAAAACACTAACACAGCTGACCAAGTCTACAAAATCCAAGCTTTAAATCAAGCATGTCTGCAGGAGACGGTTCATTCCTGAATCCAAGCAGTCGTTTAGTGTTGGTGTATTTACGTGAGGTGGACCGTCAGTACTGCAGGACAGTCCAGACGCCTCCTCTCCTACAGTGATGGTCCATCTGTCCTCTGAAGACAGACGTCAGGAGGTTCAGTCTGGCCCTGAAGTCCATTCCTGCATTGCATAAAAAGAACAACACTAAAAGTCACTGCAGCTCGTTCAGACTCAAAACTCCTTCACAGACTGAATGACCTCAACTGGAAATGTTTATTTTACAGTGGCAGCAATTTCATGACACAGTCGAGACGTCTTTATGTGTTTTCAGACGCTCATTTTGTCGACGTTCACATGAAAGTCAACAGACACCAACATGGATTTCTGTTGTCAAAAGACAGAAAACGCTCAGATTGCGACAGATAACGACAGCGACATGTTTTTACACCACCAACAGCTGGACGCAGTAAAAACACATCAACATCACTCCAGTATCCAGAGAGAAATCTCGTCCATCGTCTTTGTGAGTGTCCTGGACTCTCAGATCACTGCATCATGGGTCAGTGACAAATAAGGGTTGGCAAGATGAGAAATTCAAAAACTTTTTAAAATTCTGTTTTAAAGCATTCATCAGGTCTGTCAAAATGCACATTTTGTGTTCATGTTGGTTTCATGTCATTTGAAATCACATTTGTACCATTTTTTTTACAAAGATCACACGGAATGTGCCTGAAAATGTCAAATGGTGGAACCGAAAAAGAGCGATAAATTTTAAATGTTTAATCCACCTAGAATGCATATAAATGCAGCCATAAAAATAATTACCTGATTTTAAAATATCACATGAAAATAGATTCTATAAGGATGACCTCCAGATTTAAATTTTAGGCTTTTTTAAATACATTGAGCGGGACATATACTGTAATCATCCTTTGTGTTCTAAATAATCTTTGACAAATTATGTAAAAAATGTTTAAAAACATCTTATTGCACTGCAATAAAGAGTTACTTTATATTCCACATTAATTTTTCTGTATATTATAATATTTTCATGAAAAATACTGGTTACGCCAATTGACACTAACCAGTTACACCACCTGACTATGTTGCTTTTAGAGTCAAAGGTCACTGTTTCTTGAAACAATTGACACTGAAAATCAAGAATGACAGTCACATGAATTCAAGCTTTAGTGCCATGTGTAGGTTTTTTCCTAGTGAAGTTGGTGTTTCAGAGAGGAGTGTGCCAGTGTGACAGAACGTCTGAATCTTAAAGTTCAGGCAGTGTGTGCTTGGGAGTGTTTCCAGTCCTTCGCTGTGAGTTTTGAATGACGCGAGTTCAAAGGTTCCGGCTCAGAGACAATGTTCAGCACATCAGACTCGTAATAGAGAAGGAGGTCAGGTGGTTGAGGCCAGGTGAAGACATTCTTCCCACCCATTATATTACAACATAAATCGGCATCATAAACTACTGATATTTGATCAAATTGACCTCTAACAGAGAGGTTTGTAATAGGAGTCAAATGGTGTAACCGGTTACACCATTTGACATTTCAATTTAAAATTATGGACACATATGTACACACACGGCCTTTGTGTGAATATTTCAAACATAATTTTTAAAGTAAATACTCATTTTTATAATTATGAAGATTAATAAATGTTTTCCTGGGGTCGTACCATATGACATGTAAACATAAGCATACCTGACCGTACCCTAAAAATACGTACCCGTACCCTAAGATTATCTCAAATTTGAAAGAGAGTTACTAACCTTGGCACATGGCGACCTAATCTATATTTTAGACTAGGTCTTCAAAAAAAGGAATGTATGCAAGTAACATGTAAGTTTATTTTAACATTTTAACCTTTTTAAATGTAAGCAAATCACATGGACACAAAAACATAAGCGTCACGTCATTCACCCATATAATGTTACCCCCTCAAAAATACACTGTCTCTATATGTTCATAATTTTCGACCAGAGCATTAACAGTCAAGCCAGACTTGGGATGACTTAACGTGAACCAGTAACTTTGTGTAAAGTTAAGGCTGATATGGAGAAATAAACCCCGACATGATGAATCTTCCCGCCTATTGCACGGTTTACGAGTGAAATTATCAGTTTGAGACATAATGTTGATCAAAATTTGACTTTTAGCGATTTCTAAATTGTGTTATTTAGCGTATAAATCTGCCCATTGTATAGATCCAGTCACTTTTCCGCTGTTTTGCTAACCCTCCTCCCAGCCAAGTGCATTTGTTTTCAATGAAGTCTTTGAGAAATCAATCCGTGGAGCGGTGGATTATCTGTACAATTCTGTACAATAGTACTCATGTCCCATGTCTGAAACATTTCTCATGCAATTTCGCCTTTTTTCTCACTCAGGTGCAATTAAGAGAGATCATCAGCACTGCACAAAATGTGGTGTCAATGCTGAATAAGCGTGTGTCAGGGAATGTCAGGCTGTTAGCTCAGGGACAAGCAGGAGAAGCTGCGCAGTCAGGTCTGAGGCCGCAGCAGGCAGTGCAACGCCCGGGAGTGAAACAAGCAATGGCGCGGGAGGATACATGAGTCATTTGTCTGGACAAACATTCCGACAGACTAGGTCCCTGATTCTGATTTAAGCAGAACGCAAGGAAACAGCTGCAGATGTTTTAAATTCTGTTATTTACCTCAGAATATTTGCTGGAGCTTCAGACCATCATCATGTAAACTATTGCATTAAACTTGAATTCACATTTGCATGATGAAATACACAGTGTTTCATAAATGTAAGTCATTGCAATAAAGCTTTAACCTTGCTTTTATCTCTTAAGTTTTCAGATTTGCTTGTGAGTGCATATCCAAGACTGGCAAACATCTGTGGTGGCTGGATGCTGCACAAGTCCACAGGTATGTAGGCGTATACACTGGATTAACGCTGTTTCAAAATACTCTGCCTCCCACTGTTTGCTCCAGGGGAAGACGATAAGGTATATTCTTACATTTTAAACTACTTTTAATTGAACATGAACATCTTTTGCAAGAAGTACAATGTTGAATGCAGCACTGAAATGCACTTCCTTTTTCTTAAAGGTGGATGCAGCCTTCCTCCTGGAAAGGAGCCGCCCTGTCTTCAGTGAGATTGGTTCTGCCGAGCACCAGATGGAAGTAAACATCATGAACTTTCTCCAGGACTACCTTCAGGAAATTGAGGATTCTGGTATGTTTTAGCCAAGATGAAATATAATGTGACCTCTAGGATAACACAGTTTCATGAAACGAGACATGGAGGACTTACAGATGGATGACTTGCATAGTTATGTTGGCAATAACTAGAGGTGTCTGAACAGTTGCCACACCATAAAGCCTGTCATCCAGCCACAACAAATGCAATTTTTGTCAAAATCTCCATGTAGTTTCTGCTTTGATTTATCACTTGAGAGCCCATACAAGATTCACCTCAGGATTTTGTTGAATTCACTTTGATTGAGGACACCTGCCTCTCCATCTGTACACACTCATTTCCTATCAATGCGTGTTGGTACCTCAGCATCTTTCCTGGTGTTGTTGTGCTTTCTTCTCTCATAGGTTCCCGTAGATCATGGCTGTGCATGTAATGTGGATGATGGACATGGTCCTCTCATGTTTATGTCCCAGTTTCATACTAGGCTGACAGTAAGTTGTTTTCGTGATCTTGTATGATTTAGTGGTCATTACGTGTCTCACTGTTTCGGGCTGACAGGTGGATCAGAGTTTTTCACAGCTTGACCAGCAGTCAGCCTGCAGCAGTTTTTGCTGGTTTCTAACAATTTTCAGTGAGTTCAGAAGGGATTTCTCTGGTTTGATTGATTTTACATGCAGTTGCCAATGAGGACTTCAATATTGTCTTTATTGTTGCTATGGAAACCAATGACCTCCCTCAAGCCCTGAGCTCAGTGGAATGTTGATGTCATCTCTGATAGATCAAAGCCACTTTGTGACGTATCAAAGGAGTGGACCAGGGCTTTGGAACACAGGTCCTTATATGGATGAGGTTTCACTCCAGGTGTTGCTGGATTGACCTGAGAGCTCATACAGGATTCACCTCAGGATTTTGTTGAATTCACTTTGATTTCACTAATTTCCAAGTGTTTTCACACAGATGTTTTGAGGTGTGACAGATTTTTCAAGAGGCTTTGAGCAAGTGCATTGTACTCTGACTCACAACTGGACAGTGCTACGGTTGGCTTCTTTTGGTTTTCCATGCCACTAAAGTGCCACCCTTCGTTCGGCTTATATAAAAACCTGATGTACTTTGTCTATCAGTGACATCAGCAGGCCAATCCGTTTCACTGTATGCTTGTATACCCAGGTTCTCATCACTTTTCCTGTAGCACAACTCTTTGTTAATTGTGCCTTTGAGATACATCAGTACAGCTTAACTGTACTCCATTGCTGTTCGGTAGGTTCAGTAAAGTACTTTGACTATTTGTTTACAGTGCAGCTCAAATCAGATCTGGTACACACAATCAAACAGATGAGGCTTCCTACTGCCTCTCTGTATCATGTGTCATCATTCATCAGTGCTGCATCATCCACGTAGTTCAGTTTTTGTTCACACGGTGTGGATCTAGGTTTACAATCCTGCATGTTGAACCTCTCCAGGATTTTTTCATCATACTTTGTCTGTGACATTGTCACACAGTTGTCACTCTGGTTAAAATCAATGCCAAGAAAATATCTGAGTTTGCCCAAATCCTTCATTTTGAACCTTGCTGTAAACATGTCTTTCACAAGCTGCAATGCATTTTCATCACTTCCTGCAATGATGATGTCATCAATCCAAATAACCATGATCACCTTATCATGTTCTGTTTCCCTTGCATAAACACAGTGGTCAGCCTGGTTCTGTACAAACTTGTTTTGGGCTAGATAGTCATGCAAAACCTTGTTCCAATTCCTGCCTGATTGTTTTAGCCCATACAGTGACCTCTCTAGCTTACACACCAACTTTTCATTTGTGTGAGATTTCACCTCGTACCCCTCTGGCTGTTCCATGTGAATCTCACAGTCTATTGGTGCATTTAAGTAGGCTGTTTTTACATCCATTTGCTGCAAAATCAAATTTTCTTGCTGTTTTCTGCATCAGCACTCTGATACTAGTCAAGTTAGCTGTAGGAGAAGATGTCTCCTTATCATCTACACCCATCTTTTGACTGTATCCCTTAGCAACATATCGGGCCTTGTATTTCTCAGATCCATCAAGATTGTCTTTAATAGCATACACCCATCTACCCCCCACTGCTTTCTTTCTGGACTTGATCAGTCTCGTCATCAGACACTTATTTCGACATTCTACAATCTGTGTATCTGTCTGGCATCCTTCTCTCTCTTTAGGGGTAACACCTGGGCTCAGGCTCACACTTGACCTCTACTGGCTGTGGTTGGTGGCGGCTCACTCCAGGCTGGTGGCTCACTTCAGGATTATGTTCTAGTGAGACATGGTGATCTGGACTTTTGGACTTGTACTGTACAAAGTCATCTACAGGTGTTAAGTTAGTCTGTGTCTGCTGCCCTACACCTGTTTTAGCCACAAATTTTACCACCCTGCACTTCTGCACTTTCTTAATGTCAGGAAAGTAGTCAATGTATTCTGGACTGTTTTTGTCATACCCGATGAAAACACCCTTTTCACACCTTGGATCTAATTTTCTTTTGTCTTGTTTTTAAGCAAAACACTCCAACCCAAACCTCTGCATTCTAGGCAGGTTTGGCTGTCTGCCTGTCAGTGCTTGGATTGGTGTCTGCTTTGTGCATTTATTAAAACATCTGTTCCTCTCCACAAGTCCACAGTTGTTTTGGCAGATTACTTTCAATCAACATGCACCGTGCCATATCAAGAAGTGTGCCCAATTGCACTCAGCAGTGTCATTCTGGTGAGGAGAGTGAGGTGCTGATGTCTCATGTCTAATCCCATGTTTAATGAGTAGAGCCTGGTAACCTTTTCCTGTGTATTCAGTACCTTGCGAGATCTGAAACACTTGATCTTGCCGTATGGGGCTGTGTCAGCTACAAACTTCTCTGTAGCTTTTTAAGAAATACACAAACACTGTACTGGAAAAGATCAGTGAATGAAAGTGCATATCTGTGACCATCTCTGGACTCTGGGTGGATCGGTCCTGCCAAATCTGTGTGTACTAGCTCTGGAGGTGTTTTAGCTCTCGTATCAGGGTCTCTTTTTCTGGTTAGGAAAAATTTCCCAGAGTGCACACTTCACAATGTGGAGGTTTGTTTGTTGGACCTTTAATTTTCATGCCATCAACAACACTTTGTAACCTCTGAATGTCATCATAGTTGCAGTGCCCCAGAATCTCATGCCATGTCCGCATATCAAAACATCCCCTGCATTGGTCATCACATTCATCATCATCATTATTTACTGTGTGAAAATAATATGATCTGTCATGTACCTGAATGTGTTTCGTACCATCTCTGTGGATCAGAACGTCCTTCCCTTTCTTGAAGATCACGGTGGCTCCGCTGGCAGTGGCTGCTTTCACCGAGAAAATGTCTTGTGGATAGGATGGGATGTACAGAGCTGCCTCAGCGTGGTGTTCAGATGTCTGCCTCTGCTGTCAATCAGACAGACCTCTGCATTGCCGCGGCACTCTGCCACCCCCTTGCACCTCGTGCCTTCAGCCAGCTCCACGCAGTGTGTATCGGCCTGGAACTCCTCATCAAACCTGTTGAACTTGGTGAGATCTGTGATTATATGCGATGTTGCCCCGCAGTCGACCATCAGACCCCTCACGATGACACCTGCTGCCCCCTCGC
This sequence comes from Chaetodon auriga, assembly GCF_051107435.1. Classification (NCBI taxonomy): domain Eukaryota; kingdom Metazoa; phylum Chordata; class Actinopteri; order Chaetodontiformes; family Chaetodontidae; genus Chaetodon; species Chaetodon auriga. Next base: position 1,057,123 of record NC_135096.1, on the reverse strand, counting down.
TCACTCGGAAGGCGTACTCTTTGTCCTGGTCTTCTGTCTCCCTGGAGACATTACGTGCATTGTCTCGGTCTCTGCGCTGTTTCCTTCTGCAGGTGGTGTCCCGGTGTGCGGTGCTCCTGCAGTGACTGCACCACAACTCTCGCTGGCAGGCTCTGGCCAGGTGTCCCTTTGGACCGCATTTGAAGCACGCCAGGTCCGCTGCTGCCCTCTCTGCTCCCCGGTCACCTGCACTGGCAGGTCTCCTTCTCTGCTGCTGCATGCGTGCCTTCATCACGTTGTTATCTGTTGCTGCAGCCTGCATCTTCTCTGTGTACTCGTAGCTGCGTAGCTTTGTTTTAAACTCGGCAAAAGATACGGTCTCAGCACACTGTGCAATATGAACCGCAAATGGTTTGAAGGACTCAGGCAGCCCCTTCAGAACCATAGCTACCAGTAGTCCGTCACTGAATGTTTCACCAACATTTCTCAAAGCTGTGATTGTGGTCTCAGCGCGGATCATATATTCAGTCACACTTTCACTGACTGACTTTTGAAGTGACGTCGGTTCTGTGTAAAGGTTGATTATACACAGCTTTCTTTACCTTGGTAATAGTCCCTTAAAGTCTTCAGAGCTTCTTGGCCGTTGTCTGCCGCCTCTCACATTACCAGCAATAGACTTTTGTCATTCAAGAACTGAATAAGTTCTGCATATGCCTCAGCATTCTAGGCTGCATCCACTGGCAGCTCCTCTGCGTCTTCCGTTTCGGTGTCATTTAAAACTATGTTTTTCAGGCCCTGCAGACGAAGGTGGCCCAAAAATTTCATTTTCATCTCCCATCGTTCGTAATTCTTTTCATCTCCGTCAAATAGGAGCTGAGACCAGCGGCTTGTGTCTGCAATTCTTCTGCTCATGGTGCTAACAGCATCTAATCATCACACACGGTGGAAACATGCTAAACTGTCTCTGGATTACTCTGGGCCCATAACCTGTTGACAGAGTAGGGCTATACAGCGGCACAGCATTGTCAACCCAGAAGTTAGAGAAAAAGCACCGTATACAAGGAGAAATGAATCGGCGACACTCTGCTGTTTCCCAGGTCACCTACACACAACTTTTATTAAACACGCCCACAACGGATATCAGACAGCTGCAATCAATCAGTCCTCAATCAACTCAAACACTCAATAAACATAACATAACATTAAGTTTGCCCATCATAAACACAAAATAATAAATGAACATTTAGCAATTGGGAGCACCGACTCAACATATGCACATAGAAGTAATCACTCACTTTAAATTGGGGATTGGCTTGCAAGTCATGTGTGCATGTACCTTTGCCTTTTTCCTCTCCAAAATCCTTAAAGGCCAAGCCCTTCCAATTCTGCTCAGCGACCGAGCGGATGAGGAGATTGGTGTCCTCAATTAGTTGTTGAGGGGGAACCCCGGCCTTCACAAGGTCATCGACAGTGGGTCTGTTTTATGTCCACGCTGTCTCCTTGTCCAGTGTCTTCTGTATTCGGGCTGCATGAGTGGGGTTGCCTTTCCTGTCAATGGAATGAGCTGTATGAAGGAGTACAAAAAGGTGAGTAGCATACTACTCACCTTTTTGTACTCCATACACACACACACATATACATATATAGTATATATATATATACTATACTATATAAGCATCCCAGTCCTGCAGGGATGCGGGTGTGTTGACCAATTCGACAGCAGTTCAACACAACAAATGAAACAAAAACAGCTGCAATGTGTCCTCATCTGTTTGATTGCTATGAGTCAAATCAAAGCCTTGAAAGATTCATAGAGCATGCTTTTGATGTAGTAATACTGATTACTCACTTTGACTTCAGCCGTTGTAAATCTGATGCAGGGTTGGACAATGGGACCCCATCTTCTCCAAGGAAGAACTTGCCCTGGTCCGTCTTGTCTCCATCTTGCTGTTTAAGGGAAAACGGCCTGATGTTGTTAAAGAAGTATTCCAAAAACTCCAGAGAAACAAAGAAAAATGATGAAATTCTTTCCCTGTCAGTTGGTGCTCCAACAGCAGGATAACCTCACAGTAGTGTCTGAAAGATGTGACTGCAGTGTTGGGGATGTAATCGCCACTGATTAGTTTTTGGTGGATATAATCAACATCCCTCTGTGCGGCAGTAAGGACATCCTTCTTTTGAGACCTGTTGCAAAAGTCACTGAGGTAACACAGAGTAGAAAAGGTGTATTAGTCACTACATCAGTGCAAGTCACAGTGCAGTGGTAATAAGATCAGCATACCTCTCAGTTGGCTGAACTGTCGGGCACATTTGAGGAGTGTTGGTGACTATGAATCCTCGACTCTGAAGGTGAAGGCATAGGCTGACACAAGACGCTGGATCTTTGCAATACTCCTCGAGCTCTGAGAAGTCCCAAACTCTGCCCTCTCTGGCAAATAAGTTCTGGGAGGCAATTGCTCTGGATGCTTCTTGCTCCCTTTCCTCTTGTGTGTTGGTTTTCATACACACCCTCTTCAGATGCGTTGGGCGGTGGCCTATGATGTTTTGTAACCCTAAATGTCCGACCGACACATCACTAATTCCCCTGCTTGTTCCACTGTTTCAATAAATAGCGGCGCAACTTGGTGGCCGTTATCCTGCGAATTTCTGTGTGGTGTGTGAGTGTGTCAACAGGTTGAAATGCCTGAAATGTCTAATTTCACATAAAAATGCATTAAGACACACAGAATATGCTTAAAATGTCGACTTTTTGAAGAGCTGACGGTGCCGCATCTTACCTTTCCATCTTTCAACTCCTGGAAAGTTTTAGCCCCCCCTACACAGCATCACTTGTTGATCACGCAACCTCTTAGCCAACATGGGACATGGGACCAAGACTGGCGTGTTCAGTGCCCCCGAATTAGGGGGCGCACATTTATGCCATTGATGTGTTGTTGATATGTGTTTTTGTTTGTGTAGATGTGACAGTAAAGGTTCAAAATCGAAGCACACACCAAGTAATGAAATAACATTGGAAATCAAAACAACAGAGAATAAAAAGATTTGCCAGGTGAGGAAATCAAACAAACCTGAAAAAGGGTGGGTCTCTTTGTCTGTCACGGCACATACTGCTGGTTAATCTAGTGTGTTTTCCTGATTTCTATCATTCAGAAATCTCTTAGGAGCTGGCTCCAGAGGACTGCTGAGTCTGTCCCAGCTGCCAAGCCTTATCATTTGTCTCCATCTACTGGTCAACAGTCCAAACTACAGCCTCAGTCTTTTGGCCGATCCTGCTTTTGCGACTGAGCGTCTCTCTGTCATTCTCTCTCTCTCTGTCTGTATCTCCCTCTTTCTCCCTCCCTCTCTGTATGTGTAATTGAACAATAATGAGTGATAACTGTATGAATCGTATTTATTCAAAGTCACAATGTTTTTCATGAAAGTTAAATGAAGTGTCAAGATGATATTGTGATTTCAAAGTAATAAAATCTCGATGCAATACCACTTCAGGCTTGCTGGGTCTAAGGACAGAGGATGTCACACTTTGTACAGACTGTAAAGCCCATTGGGGTGATGTAAATTGTGATTTGGGCTATACAAATAAACCTGACTTCTTTTTCTTTTTCTTCTCCTCCTTCTTTTATGTATTCAACATCGTGTAAGTTGTGGACTCTTTAGTCTGGTCTCAGTGATCATCGGGACTCTCCAGATCGGCTCTATCCTGCACAGCTTACTCCTGCCTGACCAAACAAGAGTAAACTCTGCTGGGCAGAGCCAATCTGGAGAGTGCCTATGATCACTGAGACATACAAGCCTCCACGCCACGTCAAGGCAGAGTCCATGTGGAGGGGTTTTTTTTCCCTAGTTTTTACTTTTGTTTGTTTTTGTTTTTTCTTTTGTTGGGGCGGGGGGGGCTTAAATGTATATAGACTATACAAAGATCAGAAATCTACACAGATTGATTGTCAGTTCCGTCTCGGGGAATCATCCTCTTTTCTCGTTCCTCTCGCTCCAGCTGAACTCTCAGGCGTAGCGCATTTTCACAGAGGGGGTGACAACAGACAGGCAGGCAGACACAGACAGAGCCTTTAGGATGAGGCAACATGGGGGGAGGTGGCGAATCAGAGGCTGGTTAAGGTCAAAGGTCAAATGGGAATAAGACTACCTTTAGGTTTGGTTCTGGGTCCAGCTGCAGGGTCAGACAGGAGGCTGGGGAGACGAGGGAGGGTGGGTGGACGAGACAGCCGAGGACAGAGGACATCCGGAGCAGCCAGGAGTTTGTCTGCAAGAGAATGACAAAAGAGTAGCATGCAGCATTATCCCATCAACATTTTATAACTTGTATACAATTTTTCCAAATATGTTTGTAACCCAATAAGGTCTTGGCTAAACTCCAGCTCAACTGAGTCATCAACCCGACAACGCCACCCTGGGAATACATCATGTTATTAATTATTACTTTGACCACACAGGTAAGATTCACAAAGAATTAACAGAGACGTGGTTTTGAGTTGATAAAAAAAGTTTTCTTTTGTTTTTAATCTCCTTCAGTGATGCAAAACATCACAAACAATATGACATAAAAGAACATAAAACTGAAGGAAGATTGTTCAGTGTCTCGGCTTCAGTGATTTTTAAATAATTAAAAACATACTAAGATGAAGAACCTAAAAAAAATATAAAATAGGAAGGTGGAGGGCTTGACTAAAAAAAGGAAACATACAAAGGTGTCACTTTCAGGTTGGCATTAAAATAAAACACTTCAAACAAAGCACAAAATAAAATATAAAAGAACACATAAGGGAATAAATAAGTCAAATCACACAGCCACCTTTTACACGGTAAAGCACAAGGCCACCTCCGTATGAATCAGCCAGTTTTAAAATGGAGTTACACAAAAACAAGCCTCACAACCCTAAAACAAGCTACAATCTTTGCTAAAATGTAAAATGAATTAAGAATATACTAAAAAATATATGAATAATAAAAGCTATATGTATAAATAGACTAAAATCGAGAGAGAGAGAGAGAGAGATCGGCTGGCGCGCCGCTGCCCGCATTTATGTGCCGCTAATGGTGCTGATTAGGAGACTCGCTGCAGGTGCGTGACCGGAAGAAGCGGGGACGTTACTGTTAGAATACAGCGGTGGTGGGGCAGACCTAACCTGCCGGTTACATATAGAATGTATCCAACACCTACTCTGCTCTGTCCAGCATTAGTGTCTCACAGGCTGCTCTATTGAGATATGCTGCAATGAAAAAAAAGCACAGGACTAATGGATCACACTGACATGAACAGACAGACAGACAGACAGACAAACAGACAGACAGACAGGGACAAAGGTCAAAGCTCGAGGTGTTAAAGGAGTAGCTCATTGTTCTTTAGCAGTGGGTCCAAGACTTCAACACAGATAAACTGTTGTGTCCGTAGTCACTTGTCTCCATCTAGTGGACAAAATAAGCCATTGCACCCACCTTAGGAAGTAACAATAACCATTAGTCCTACACTTACAAACCATTAAAAAGCAGTGATTTTGACCTCAAATCAAATGGAAATGCAATCAATGGAACCCAACGACTATTGTTAGCAGAAGTAAAGTGTTTTTTTTTTTTTTTTGTTCTATTCCACAAAGGGCCGAGTGGCCGAAGGTTTTCTTTCGACAACAACAGACTTGACAATCAGATCAGATCAACTTGACATTCCAAGGCTCGCCGCAGTCAGATCAGTATCATGTGAGTATTTCACAGCGATTACAATGTCTGTATCTGCATATGTGACACACATGACGAGAAATTACACAATATGAGAGGGACAGAAGTTCTCCATCATCTCTACTCCTTTCCCTCTCTCCCACTCTCTCCTCCTGTAGCTCAGTCCCTGTTCCAGCGCATGTAAAGTAAAATTACGTCATCATTTTTGTTGTCGATAATTATCAAACGCAAACTCCATGTAAACAGATGGAGCCGCAGCACATCATTTTATTCATATTTTACACCTAACTACATCACTAAAGTCAGTCTTATAAAGTTTTTACCAACCATGACTCATCCTGACTGGGTCAACATATATAAGCCCACACATATCGCACGTTAAAAAATATTGAAGAGAAAGGGCCCAGTGCCCCCTGCTTGGAACAGACATCTCTCTTTTCCGCCCCGCCCCTGGCCCCCCCTGGGCTCCGGGCCGAGGGCATGTCGCCCTCCTAGCCCCCCTGGAAGCTCCGCCCCTGGTCAGTACTGAAACACTGACTCTAACCCTGCATGTGAATCAGGAGTTTGTGTCTCGTCGATGTACTTTCTGCTCAGTTTTGTTACGTGTACGCTGTGAAGTGGAGTTTTGTTGCGCTCATTGATTAGCGAATGGCTCCTTCCACCTTTTGCTTTTTGTGACGTGCTACAAGTTTCCCAGCAGAGCGATGTTCTCATTGAAATCCACTGAAAACTGATTGGTTCACATGTAAAAAAGGATTTAGTTTCATTGTTCTTTAAATCCATTTTGTCTCTGATTGTAAGGGAACATTTGTGCCTCATAAAGGTACAACATGGCATGTGGCTCCAGCTGTAGCTCATTGGCTAACAGTTCAGCACCTTTGCAGCAGGTACATTGTTGTGCCTGGATATAAAGGTGCTTTTTATCACTCAGGGTGCAGAAATGTTCTTTCAGAGGTAACAGACAAGTAAGAGCAAAGATGTCTCATCATCCTGAGTCATTAACACAGAAATGAATTCCAGTGGAAGACACGATGGCGCTAACATGCTTCCTTCCTGACAACACTGGACAAAAGTCCAATCTGACGGCCGCAAGTGTGTTTGATGAGAACCCAAATCTCACAAACCTGTAAACTTCAATCACTTGTAGAGTCGCAGTAAAGCAGCATTTTAGCCAAGTCTCCTAAGAGGAGAGGGTCTTTTCCAGCTGTTCATTGCTTTGCTTATCTTTGGTTCATATCATGAAGTCCTTGACTCCATCTGACGTCTGCAGCTCCGTTCCTTTTGCTACTAAACAGCTAAAATAACCCACTGACCGACTCTGTCATGTCGTCTGATTGCGATCATCATCAGCAGCAGCCAGACCAGCTGTCGTTGTAGCTGAAGTGTCCCAAACCAACGAATCAGCTTCAAACAGACCTGCAAGGTTGGGCTGGTTGCCCAGTTTGATCACTTTTGTTGGTGTAAACTGGTTTCTCCAGTTGGGCGAGTGTTTAAACTTTACTTTCACTTCCTGCCTTCGGTGTGTCGCAGTTTGTTTTCTCCTCTGAAGCTCCAGCTGAAGGTAAAGTAACTCGTTTCAGGTGTTTTTTACTCAAGCTGTCGTTAGCTTAGCTTCAGCACAAACGGCATCTATCTGCAGCTCCGTCCATCGTTTCTCCAAACTCTGAGTTTAACTGTGAACTCTGGACGAAGGAGCTGAAAGCAGCTCTGTTAAAAACATCGGCCATGTTGTGTGGATGTTTGTGAGTGTAAACGCTGGAATAAGAGCAGAAGCAGAGCGAGTTGATCCTCAATAGTTGATGTGGAGACAGCAGGAAGGAGCATTCAGAGGGCTGTGAGGAGCTGAAACCTTTTATTTCTCAATTCAATCTGTAACTGTGTCACTAAATGAGCTGTCAGAGCTCTGAACTCTCCTCCAACAGCAACGAGTGTCGCTTCTTTTTCTCACTTTGTGCTTCAATGTGATCAAGAATCAAATCAAAGATTCCTCTTTTAATGTGACCCGAGAGGGCTTGATTGAGACAGGCTTTTATTTTGAAAGGATCTCTCAGTGGTGGAAAGTAACTAGTTTACTCAAGTACTGTTATTAAGTACAGTCTGGAAGTACTTGTACTTTACTTGAATATTCCTGCTATTTTACATGCCTCCTGTGTAAATATTTGACTTTCTCCTTCACTTATCGATGATCGAGGATCTTTCAGTCATGTTGAATTTACTGAATATTCCACAAACTGAAGCTTCCTGTCAGCAGTGGATGTCAACGGTCATCCAGGCATCAAGTGTGTGTTCACTTCACTGCAGCTTCATGGCGCCATCTAGTGGACTGATAGAAGTACAGCAGCTCGGCCTCACACTGCTGTCTGACTGCATTCAGCTGACACTGATATGAAAGACGAGATAACAGCCAATCAGAGGAGGAGCAGCTGATATTTGGACAGGAGAAACCATGAAAGGATGATTTCAGCTGACGTGCACATGACTGATTTGTGTTTCCTCTCCAGATCAAAGTGTGTATGAGCTGACGTGAGTTCAGCAGCATGAATCGGTGTGAGGACAGAGAGGAGGGAGTCCGTCCCTCTAAAACCAGTCTGTGTGGGGACGATGACGGTCAGACCGAAGCTCAGAGGTGAGACCAGGATCTCTGACTGTCCGGGACTCGTCTCCATGTCAGAGCACTCAAATCTCTCCACCATCATTATTTACACTCAAAGCTCTGTGTGTGTTGTGTTGAAGGCCAGAGCAGCAGGACCCACCAGACTCTGCTGGACCTGGACCTGGACCTGGACCTGGACCCAGCTGTGTGTCCTTCAGGAGTGACCGGTCAATGGATCGCCTCTTTCATTTTAAACAGCAGCATATCTCTGACAGACAGTAAGTTGTTCTCAGTATTAAACTCGTGTTGGACAATTTGACCTGAAATGTCCACATGTCCTCCTCATGTTGTCCACTGCTGATGTTTGTCCTCATTAAATCCAGTCTGACCAGTTGTCCTTCTAATGTTCAAGTTATCCTAGAATGATGATGAAGGTTAGAGCTAGATTAGTGTTAAAGGACATTTGTCCAGTCTGTCCCGAAACAGCACTGACATGTCCACATGTGGACACTGAAAGCTGAGGATAATATGAGGCTTCAGCACAAATCCAGTGGGGACCTTCCAAAGTCTCTTTACCATCAAACTTCCTCTTTGAATGTTGGACGAAAATGCTTCAGCGACCATCGTCTCTAAATAACAGTCAGGATATTTGTGCTGAGTCTCGTGATGCAAACGTTAGAAAACAGACCAACAGAGTCGGTGCTGATGGACTCCACAGTTTAGTTTGTTGTCTGTCAATCACAGTAAAATCTGCTCAGAAATCAGTCCGTTGAGTCCTGCTTTGGTCCAAGATTTGATGTACAAATGAAGCGATGATCCACAGACTGAAATCATTCAGTTTCATGTTTGATTGAACTTTGGTGTGTTGATCCTTTTCTTGTTGATAGCTGCTAGTTTCTCCAGCAGCTTCTGAGTCTGAAGAAGAAAAAGTCCATTTCCATCCCTGGTGGTCTTCCTCTGTGTCTGACAGGATCTATGGGAGACCAGCTTCTGATGGACCTGGACCTGGACCCAGCTGTGTGTCCTTGAAGAGTGAACGGTCGACGGGTCGCCTCATTGATTATAAAGGAGATCGACCGTCTGCTGCAACAAGGTAAACTGTTAATAACATTAAAATATCACAGATTCTTGTTTGAACTGTTATTGATCCAGAAAATTTTTTTCAACCTGTTTGTTTATTTTCAGCATCGTTCTTCTTCTCATTTGTTTATATCCTCACATGTGGAAGCTGCCCAGTATAACCAGTCTTAAACTCTTGACTCCAGTTGAACATTTCCTCCACACACACCTTCTGACTGCTGACTGCATGAGTATAAAACAGTGACTTGATTGCTAACAGATGCTAACGAAGGCTAACCCTGATTCCACTGAGTTCCTCCATCAAATCAACATGTTGTGGTTTTCAGTCATGTGACAACACAAACACAAACATGTCAGTGATAACAGCTGGACTGAGATCAGCTGCTGTGAAACACAGAATGAAGCAACACAGAGAGTCTGAGGAAACACACAGTCTGTTTGTGATTGATGCTGCTGATGGATTCACAAAGTCAAGAACGACACTGATGGCGGCATCATGGCGCCTCACATCAGGCTGGAGTTGTGCCTCTGTGAAGACGTCTGATGCAGAGAAGGGTGTTATGGGTAACTAAAGGCTGCAGGAGCTCAAAGAGGAGACAAAGCTCAAATATGTGCTGTGTGTCAAAGAAGTGGACAAGAACAAATACAGGTTGTCCAAGAATAAAAGAAAGAGCCAGAACAACTTCTATGAGCAACAGCTGCACCTGTTTCCTTCATGTAGTCCAGAGAAGAACATTCCAGCTTTCATTTGAAACACAGCTGGATGTGAAATCACCCTCAGCTTTGCTTTGATCCAGTATTCTCTGCTTCTCTCTTTGCTTTTCTCATGTTTCACTCACTTTATTGTGACTCACTGCCAATTTGTGCTGGACAGGTAGCATCCAGTTAGCTTGTGTGAGCTGTGTGATGCTGTCCACAGTATTATAGGGGTCAATGAGAACTGGAGGGACTCAACCAGACAAGCTGGTCAACCAACACAATAAAGTGAAAGCTGCACAGAAATGCAGACTGGACTGTTGATTCACGGTGGGATCAGCAGTACGCGCAACACTTTAATGTCAGTGGAAACCATCTGATTCAATGTTGGAATCAACACTTTAGATCAAAGGACCTTCAGCTGGTGTTTGTCTCTGTGTGGTTGGACATGATGTGAGCTAATTCTTCATGATTCCTCCACAGAGTCCAGCAGGAGAGCTCAGAGGTTCACAGTGGTCAGTCTGCCCACCAGCATCAAACTCACCTGGACTCCATATTTCTGGTCTGTACATGTACAACAGCTGCTTTCAAATCTATTCTGTTCACAATAATCTCCACACTGCACTTTTTAGACCAGTGGACCATCAGTCTGTCCAACATGGATCTGATGTTTGCTTCCATGATTTCACTTTGTGTCATTCATATCATCTTCTGTTCCAGCTGCTGGAGGAGAACATTGTCTCTTTTGTGAGGAACGAGCTGAAGAAGATTAAGACGGTTCTGAGTCCAGATGACCCAGAATGCTTAGAGAGTCAGGGGGGGATGAGGATGACGATGCAGAGCAGAGGAGAAGCAGCAGAGAGGCATTTCTGAAGATCACACAGCACTTCCTGAGGAGAATGGAGGAGGAGGAGCTGGCTGAGCGTCTGCAGAGCAGTAAGAGGATTTCTCTAAAGGTTTAACTGCTGGATCAGTGGAACATTCACTGATGTCTCAACAGATGGACCAAAATATGGTCAGACAAGGACATTAAATTCTCATCTGAACTTTATCAATCACTTATTGATTTATTTGTTGTGTCTTCATTCAGAACATCTTTCCTCAGTTTGTCAGCGTAAACTTAAATCTAACCTGAAGGAGAAGTTCCAGTGTGTGTTTGAGGGGATCGCTAAAGCAGGACAGCGGACCCTCCTGAATCAGATCTACACAGAGCTCTTCATCACAGAGGGAGGGACTGGACAGGTCAATGATCAACATGAGGTCAGACAGATTGAAACAGCATCCAGGAAACCACACAGACCAGAAGCCACAATCAGACAAGAAGACATCTTTAAACCCTCACCTGGACGAGATGAACCAATCAGAACAGTGATGACAAAGGGAGTGGCTGGCAATGGGAAAACAGTCTTAACACAGAAGTTCACTCTGGACTGGGCTGAAGACAAAGCCCACCAGGACATACAGTTCATGTTTCCATTCACTTTCAGAGAGCTGAATGTGCTGAAAGAGAAAAAGTTCAGCTTGGTGGAACTTGTTCATCACTTCTTTCCTGAAACCAAAGAAGCAGGAATCTGCAGGTTTGAAGAGTTCAGGGTTTTGTTGATCTTTGATGGTCTGGATGAGTGTCGACTTCCTCTGGACTTCCACAACAATGAGATCGAGACTGATGCTACAAAGTCCACCTCAGTGGATGTGCTGCTGACAAACCTCATCAGGAGGAACCTGCTTCCCTCTGCTCGCCTCTGGATAACCACACGACCTGCAGCAGCCAATCAGATCCCCCCTGAGTGTGTTGACATGGTGACAGAGATCAGAGGGTTCAATGATGAACAGAAGGAGGAGTACTTCAGGAAGAGGTTCAGAGATAAAGAGCAGGCCAACAGAATCATCTCCCACATCAAGACATCACGAAGCCTCCACATCATGTGCCACATCCCGGTCTTCTGCTGGATCACTGCTACAGTTCTGGAGGATGTGATGAAGACCAGAGAGGCAGGAGAGCTGCCCAAGACCCTGACTGAGATGTACATCCATTTCCTGGTGGTTCAGTCCAAAGTGAAGAACATCAAGTATGATGGAGGAGCTGAGTCAGATTCTCAGTGGACTCCAGAGAGCAGGAAGACGATTGAGTCTCTAGGAAAACTGGCTTTTGAGCAGCTGCAGAAAGGAAACCTGATCTTCTACGAATCAGACCTGACAGAGTGTGGCATCGATATCAGAGCAGCCTCAGTGTACTCAGGAGTGTTCACACAGATCTTCATAGAGGAGAGAGGACTGTACCAGGACAAGGTGTTCTGCTTCGTCCATCTGAGTGTTCAGGAGTTTCTGGCTGCTCTTCATGTCCATCTGACCTTCATCAAGTCTGGAGTCAATCTGCTGTCAGAAGAACAAAGAACCCTGAAGAAATCTAAATCCAGAAGAGTCACATCTGCAGAGACACATCTCTACCAGAGTGCAGTGGACAAGGCCTTACAGACACCTGGACTTGTTCCTCCGATTCCTCCTGGGTCTTTCATTGCAGACCAATCAGACTCTCCTACGAGGTCTGCTGACACAGACAGGAAGTGGCTCAGAAACCAGTCAGGTAACAGTCGAGTACATCAAGAAGAAGATTGAAGAGACACCTTCTGCAGAGCAAAGCATCAATCTATTCCACTGTCTGAATGAACTGAATGATCGTTCTCTGGTGGATCAGATCCAACAGTCCTTGAGTTCAGGAAGTCTCTCCACAGATAAACTGTTGTCTGCTCAGTGGTCAGCTCTGGTCTTCATCTTACTGTCATCAGAAAAAGGTCTGGATGTGTTTGACCTGAAGAAATTCTCTGCTTCAGAGGAGGCTCTTCTGAGGCTGCTGCCAGTGGTCAAAGCCTCCAACAAAGCTCTGTAAGTACAGAGATAGTGAAGTTTCTTCATCAATAAATACTCTGATATCTAACTTACTGTTTGCTTCCTTCCTGTGTCTCTTCAGACTGAGTGGCTGTAACCTCTCAGAGAGAAGCTGTGAAGTTCTGTCCTCAGTCCTCAGATCCCAGTCCTCCAGTCTGAGAGAGCTGGACCTGAGTCACAACAACCTGCAGGATTCAGGAGTGGAGCTGCTGTCTGCTGGACTGGAGAGTCCACACTGTGCACTGGAAACTCTCAGGTCAGATCAAGTTAGTGTTTGTATTGACAGATTTAAGTTAGTTCTGTACATTTAGAGATTCATTTAGTTTAAACAGTCTCTCTCATGTCAGGATTTGAATCTTTCAGTCTGTTCTCTTTATTTTCAGATCTCTGACAGATTGATGATTTTGAGTTTGTCAATTGATAATCAGAAATAATTTCCCAGTCTGCAGTTGTAGATCATCTTTTCTGTGCATGTCAGAAAAATGTGTGTACGTGTCTGAATGTGTGAACTAAGAAAAAAATCTCTCAAATTCAAGTTTGCAGATGTGTCATAAAGTTTTGTCGCTGTCGAAATATTTTGCGTATTTGTAATTAAAATCTGTGCAGTAATATTTTCTACAGTGAGGTTTCACAAAGTGCAGCATGGGTCATTAAATCTGATGAATTGATTATTGATCAGAGTGCTGAGTCATGGGAAACATGAATTCTGAAAGACTATGAGTCAGCAGTTTGAGTCCAGCACAAGAGGCTGTCTCATGTGAAGCTCAGCGGGATGAAGGACAAAACAAATTGGACCAAGCCAGGCTTCCTCTGTGTGAGCTGCCTCAACTAAACATGAACTCCAGGCAGAGATAACGGCATCATGACGGTGGTTATCAGCTTCCTTTGTTAACTCAGGTTTCCTTCATCAGGCTCTGTGCACGTTCCCATAAAAAGAGATGTTTGCTTCACCATTTGACTCTTTGTCACCACAAAAAGGACCAATCATGTCCCCCCTCCTTCAGTCCAGAGGAACAGGTTGTTATAATGGAGAGCTTTGGAGAATGGAAAAAATAAAAGAGGAAAATCGAGACTGTTACTGCACATAAGACGAGAGAGGAATGCTGGCAGAAAACTGCTGATCCTTTAAATCATTCAATTCATATATTTGTTTCAGCACACAGTCACTCTCAGAGCCTCCTGTTTATTTCTAACTGCACATTCGAGAGTCTGAAACTTTAAACTTCATCCAGCAGGTTTAAACATGACACTCAGGAACTGGATTCAGGTCTGACACTGTCCCCTCATGAAGGACACATGACTGTGTTCTTACAGACATGAAGACAACGAATCAACATCTACAACATGTTTATGATGGAACAGCAACAATTTGAACACACGCTGAGAAGAGACTCAACATTTTAAAATAAATGTTCTTTTTCTTCTTCTTCTTCAGACTGAGTGGCTGTAACCTCTCAGAGAGAAGCTGTGAAGTTCTGTCCTCAGTCCTCAGATCCCAGTCCTCCAGTCTGAGAGAGCTGGACCTGAGTAACAACAACCTGCAGGATTCAGGAGTGAAGCTGCTGTCTGCTGGACTGGAGAGTCCACACTGTGCACTGGAAACTCTCAGGTCAGATCAAGTTACTGTTTGCTGTAAAAGCGTTGGCGTCTGTCTTTAACCTCAGAAGTCCACACGTTTGACACATACAGACAATGAAGTCTGGCTGAGATGGAAATCCTCATTTCTGTGTTGTTGTCATGTGACTTTGATGAGTGGACGTCACTTTATTCCTGATTCAGTCATGATTAATTACCACAAAGGTGTCGCTGAGGACCTCAGGAAGTGAAGTGTCGAGTGTGAAGTTGTTGACCTAATACACAGAAACTGTTGAGAATTATTATGTGTTGTAAATCCTCCCACGTGATGCTGCTCAGCCTATCAGATCTCTGCATTTTGAGAACAATGATTTGACGGACACAGCAGGACCCTCAGATGATCTTCCATGTGTTGTTCTGTGTGTTTTCAGGCTGTCAGGCTGTCTGATCACAGAGGAAGGCTCTGCTTCTCTGGCCTCAGCTCTGAGATCCAACCCCTCCCATCTGAGAGAGCTGGACCTGAGCTACAATCATCCAGGAGACTCAGGAGTGAAGCTGCTGTCTGCTGGACTGGAGGATCCTCACTGCAGACTGGACACTCTCAGGTATGAAGAGGCTGCTGCAGCCACAGTCAGTCAGTGTGAAAGAGGAGGAAGAGCTGGAAACATGTTGTCTGTCTTTTTGGTTGATGGTGGATGTGAGTGAGACATGAACAATCACACATGTAGGAAACCTTTGTCCTTTGATCACAACAACATAAACACTGGTTGAACATGAAAAGGACATATTTGTGTTGGAGGTCTCAAGTAGAACATCTCCAGGAACAAACATGATAATGACCTGTTGGTCATAATTGATGCAGTTTGGACAGATCTCTGCATGGAAAAAGAACTGTCTGTCAGTTTGACAAATGTCCTTTTTGTCCTCAAAAGACATAAAAACAAGCTTCCAATAAGTCCAAAGCAGTTCTATTTAGTTCAAACTGCTGGAACCTGACAACCACAGAACAGAGCAGGACTTTTGAGATGCTTCATTCAAGTGATTTTCTCAAAATGTTGGACTGTTCCTTCATCAGTGGTGAGCAATTGAACTGAACATGGTCTTCTTTACAGCAAACATGGCTTGTGAATATTTCCATGTGCAGACATCAAGTGGCTCTTCTTGTTCTGGTGAACTTCAGGAAGTTTGACATGAAAAGATTTCCACACAACAGAGTCATGATGACTTGTCTCAGATATTGAATTTGGGACATGACAAGGAGAACCGTGTCCAATAATCGATGATTAAAGCTCTGTTGGTTTGTTCAGTGAAGACAAAGTCAGACTGATTATTAAACATCACTGGTGGGAGAGCGAGAGAGCGATCAATTAGTGAAGCAGCTTAGAATAGAAGTCAGCAACAGATTGAAATGAGGAAATGAGCTGATGAGAATCAGTGTCGCTGTCAGTGTCTGAGCAGAGCTGAAGAGGTTTAGGGGCAGCAGGGAGAAGCAGGCCGGATCAACATATTGTGTTTGTGTGTATGAGAGTGATGTAACGTCCATGTTTGCATGCTGAAAGAGGAGGTGCTGCTCTGACCCCCCTCCTCCTTTCAGGGTGGAGCCTGCTGGAGTCCGATGGTTGAGACCAGGTCTGAGGAAGTGTAAGTGTGTCTTTAATTTGACTGATGAAAACAAAGCAGAGCACATTCAGCCATCTTCAAACTGACATCACTCATTCACATCTCTGATGTCATCATCAAACTGTCCATCAATCAACAGATGATGGATCAATAACTGCAGCTGTTTTCTTCTTCTTCTCTCCATCAGATTCCTGTGAACTCAAACTGGACACAAACACAGTGAACAGAAGGATCAAACTGTCTGACAACAACAGGACGATGACACATGTGGAGGAGGATCAGTCATATCCTGATCATCCAGACAGGTTTGACTGGTGGCCTCAGCTGCTGTGTGGAACTGGTCTGACTGGTCGCTGTTACTGGGAGGTCGAGTGTAGAGGAAGATTTTCTGTATCAGTGAGTTACAGAAGAATCAGAAGGAAAGGAGACAGTGATGAGTGTGTGTTTGGATGGAATGATCAGTCCTGGAGTCTGTTCTGCTCTCATGGTCGTTACTCTGTCCGTCACAATAAGACAACAACGTCCATCTCCTCCTCCTCCTCTGTCTCTCACAGAGTAGGAGTGTATGTGGACTGTCCTGCTGGCACTCTGTCCTTCTACAGAGTCTCCTCTGACTCACTGATCCACCTCCACACCTTCAACACCACATTCACTGAACCTCTTTATCCTGGCTTTGGGTTCAGGTTCTGGTCCTGGTCTGGTTCCTCAGTGTCTCTGTGTCCTCTGTAGAAGGGAGAGTCTCCTCCTGTTAGAGAAACACTGCTGAACAGATCAGTTGAGTCTGTGCAGGATCTCAGTCACATCAGTCTTTCATGTTATTGGAATAAATTGATCAATGAACTTTGTTGAAAATGATTGAAAAGATTCCTCATTTACTTTGTAAACTTCTTCCACTTCCAGTCCTTTAAAGATGGAAGCTGTGATCATTAAACTGTGGAAACGCTGTTGACTTGAACCTTCAGCTGTGTGTTGATTTTATTCTGGATCTTGTTCCAATCAAAGCTGAATGTTGCTGTGAGTGTTTTCTGGTCTTTCTTAAGGTCAAGACTGCTGACCGGACTCAGCTGAAAGATACGGAGAAATGTTTCTGATGCTGTTGTCCATAAAGAAATGGGTTTTTTTTTTTCCAGTTTGGTGTAGAAGAAGTCAGTTGGTCTTCACAGAGCCATGACTGGAACCACATCCGACACCTTTGGGATTAACTGGAGCACTGACTGTGAGCCAGACCTGATCACCGACATCAGTGTTGGACCTCAGTGATGCTCTGGTGTCCAACTGGGATCAAACAGCAGCTTCAATATCTGCTGCAGTGACTGAGCGCAGAAGACTGGAGATTGATGTGGCAGCACAGGCATGAACACGGTGTCACAGTCACGTTAATCACACACTGAGTGAAAGTTCAGCCGTCCACACACTTTTGGCCACAGTGTGACAAAAAGCCAAAGCGCAGACTGAGATGAAGCTGCTCTCTTTAGTTCAGTGAAGGTGTTTTGTCCTGTCAGGTTTTGAGTCGCCGACACCTTCATGAAACTGTGCAGATTGTCGAGTTCTTCCAGTCCAGCAGGGGGCAGCATCATCCCACTGATGAAGAGGAGGGAGCCCACGTGAAGAATCAAAGTGAGTCAGATGAACGGAAACACCACAGAGTCCAGATTTCACACTGAAGAAAACTGTGAACGTTGAGAGGAAACACACGAACAAACGCTGGTTTTCCTTCAAAATCTCTGCTTAATATTCAAAACCTTCCTCTAAAATTCAACCTTCTCTCAATGTTTTCCACAAAATATTTCACATTTTCACCATTTTACTGCAGTGAGTCTCTGTGTGTTTTTGTGTGTATTTCTGTGTGTTGTTGTGTATTGTGATGTGACTCTGTCCTCCAAACGTTTGAAATGTCACCTTTTCTTCTTAAATTAGGACTTTTTGTACATTTTATCTTCTAAATTGTGTGATTTTATTGTCAAATGTTGTGTTTCTTCCTCTGTGTGTTTTAAAGGTTGTGTGTCTGTGTGTGTCGGTGTGCGTTGTGCTTTTTGTGCATCAGTGTGTCCTTGGTGCTGTTGTCATCAGGACGTTGATCATGTGATCAGCTGATTCTCTCACTTTAAACTCAGTCAGACGTTCCATCATCACTTTCAGCCTCCTGAACACACAAACACACGGTGAGTCTCTTCCGCTTTGATCACATTCATGAAATCAGATGAACTTTTGTTCCATTTCATCCAAACTTTACTGTAAACTGATTTCATTCAGTCACAGCTGAAATCACTCAGTCGTTTGTTGGTGCTGAATTATTGAACCAAGCTGCATTTAAATCATCAGGTTGGTCCATTTGGTTTTTATTTAAAGTTTCTGTTCAATAGGTTGATCTGAAAAATGTCAAACTTCATCTTAAAACTGCAAAACTTTGGTCAAAAGTTCAGTCGATCGATCAACTGAAGACACGATGTTCATACAAACAGGCTGTTTCTGCTGCTGTTTGATGTCTGAATATTGATTTCAGACAAAAGGTCTTAATGTTTTATTTTGAAGGCTTGAATCAGGTGGTTTGTTTTGAAGTTTAGTCAGATGTTAAACATAAAGTGGAAACCAAAACATGTGAAAGGTGTGAAAGTGGAGAAGTATTTCCCAGACAAAGAGCTGTTCATGGAGTCAGTCAGGTCAAACATGAAGTGCAGAGGGAAAGGAGGTCTGTCTGAACAGGAAGTGTACAGGCTGAGGACATTTGGACAGAAAGTCAGACAAGAACTGAACAGAGATGATGGAGAGGACACAGAATAATGCCTCTGTCCTTTGACACTGTGTTTATGGGTGATCACTTTAAATGATAGGTGACCCTTTGTCGTTGACGTGTCCTTCCTCCTCAGACCTCCTGAAGGGACGCGGGGGGGAAAGGTCAGTTGCAGGTCTGTTCTCCTACAGGATGACGTTGAGGAAGACTCTGATGATGAGAATGAGATGAAAATATATGCAGCTAAAAGCAATGTGAAGCCAGTGAAACACCAAAAACATCTTCCTGATAAAAGAACCAAAACCAAAAGGAATAAAAGTGAGATGTTTCTGAGAAACGTTCCACTAGAGGGCACAACTCTCCAGATTAAATCCAGGTCTCAGCGAGAAGGAGGAAATCCAGATGAAGGCATGCTCGAGAGAGTCGACGGAGAGCGGGAGAGATAAATCGAACAAAGAAATATAAAAAATTAGTTGGTCGATTTGGCATAATCTGGACTGTGACTGGAGCAGGATGGCAAGTAGTAGTGGTGGTGGATCGGATGATGATGATATGATGATGGGTTGGACTCCACTTCAGAGTCTGAGAGAGAAAGGAGGAAATGGGAGAAGAACGCCTCCAAACAAACGCTGTCTTACAGATGATGAAGAGAGACATGATGTGAGGAAAAAACTAATGACGGAGGAGGAGGAGAAGATCATTCTTCAACTTAAAGCAGGGCATGATATTTCATCTGTAAATCCGATTACTCCAACAAATGATTTGAAGGAAGCACTTGGAGATATTGAAGAGATGGCAGTTTGTTTGTGAAATGTAAGAATGCTGGGCAAAGAGACGAGGCACTTACATTACAAAGTGTGTGCAAGAAAGAAGCAGCAGAGAGGAAAGCAGTGGGAGGGAGTCAAGGAGAGGGGACGTCAGACAGCAGTCAGCAACTTATTCCATAACGCTCATTCTACAATGCTAGAAGTCTCTTTGCAAATGGACAAGAGTTTAAAGGATATATCAAGGAATTAGCAGTAAAACCAGACATTATTTAGATACAGGAAACATGGCTCAAACCAACTCTGGACTTTATTATTATAGGATACTCTAGCATTCGTAAAGATGGTGGAGGATGTGCAATTTTTATTAGACAAGGTCTAAAATTCAGGCAAATAATGACGGCACAAGAGTTAGAGGTAGCAGTCACTGAGGTGTGGATAAAGGCAGGAAGTATGAAAAGAATTCATTTTTATAATCCCTGTCAGCAATTAGAGAAAGAAAAGATGGAATCCATCTCAGATGATTGGAGAGGGAAAGTCATCTGGTGTGGAGATTTTACTGCTCACAGCACAGTGTGCTGGACCAAGACGACTCAAATGGGGAAATTATAGAAGAAAGTCTGGAAGAGAAAGAGATGCTGTGTTTAAATAATGGTTTAGGCACCAGGGTGAACCTGGCGAGGGGCACAGAATCAGCAGCTGACTTCACTTTGGTCTCACAATCTCCTGCATCAATAAGTAACTGTGAGTCTTAAGGGGGAGCACAGTGGGTAGTGATCACTATCCGATATCTGTTTATAGGAATAGAAAAGGATAATGACCAGAATAAGGGAGAAGGGAGGTGGAAATTTGAGGAAGCAAATTGGAACAAATTCAGAGTATTAAGTGAGGGCAAAATGCAAATGATAGATATAAACCAACCAGTAAACAAACTGAATAATGACATTTGTAAAAGCATAGTGGGAGCAGCAAAGGAGTCCATCCCAAGAAGTGTTGAGAATAAAAAGGAAAGATTAGTCCCATGGTGGACAAGTGAATGCACGCAAGCAATAAAGGCTCAAAACAAATCCTGTAAAGCCTTAAAAAAAATCTCTCTATTCAGAATTTAATCATTTCTAAGAAACAACAAGCAGTAGTGAGGAGAGTAATAAGGAAGACAAAAAGGGAGTATTGGAGGAGGTATTGTGAGTCACTAGGAGGGAGTACTCCACTGGATAGAGTGTGGGGTTTGATAAAAACAATGTCAGGTCATAGGAAAGAGTTTGGATACCCAGTCATGACAAGCAATCGGAAAATGGTCAGAAATAATGAGGAAAAGCAGAACTGTTAGCAAAGGCTTTTGTTAAAGTGCACAGCACAGGAAATTTGAGTGATGAAGAAAAGAGAGGTAGAGAAGGGACAATATGAAGAAACATGTAAACTATACAGGGTGAAGAGGAGGATGAAAATACAATTAACCTGCAGTTTTCAACGACAGAGCTGAATGATGCCTTGAAAAATCTGGAAAGATGACTCCGGGAAAAGATCAAATAAGTGACTGTATGTTAAATAATCTGAGTGACCAAAGTCAAAAGATTTTACTGAAATTATATAATAGGATATGGGAAGATGGGAAATTACCAGATCAGTGGAAAGAGTCCATAATTGTTCCTACCTGTAAACCAGGTAAGGATCCAAGTTTGGCAGAGAGTTACAGAGCGATAGCCCGAACATCACATGTTGGTAAAATTATGGAAATAAGATTTACAAAAGGCTGGTCTGTTGTTTAGAAAGGAGGGAGAAATAAAATGCTGTCAGAGTGGATTCAGGAAAGGAAGGAGTGCTGTAGATCCCGCTCTGTGTTCAGAACATGAAATTAGGAAAGCTCAGGTAAATAAAGAGGATGTAGTGGCTGTGTTTGGATGTGGAAAAAGCCCATGACATGATGTGGAGGGAGGGGCTGCTAATCACACTGTATCATATGGGGATAAGGAGGAAATGTACAGGTGGATTAAGCATCTTTAACAGACAGGATGACATCAGTGAGAGGGGGGAAAACTTTCAGTGGAAATACAGAGTAGAGAATGGAGCCCCTCAGGGCACTATTATAAGTCAACTTCTGTTTTCAATGATGATAAATGACATATTCAGTCATACAGACAGGTCCACAGGGACCTCTTTATTTGCAGATGATGGGGTTATGTGGAAAAGGGGACGGAACGTGGCATTCAATGCTAGGAAATCACAAGAACAATAAGGAAGGTGGAAGCTTGGGCTTTGGAGTGGGGCTTTAGGTTCTCAGTTACAAAGACAAAGGCAGTTTTTTCTGAAAAGAAAACACAAAACCAAATCAGTCTTAAACTATATGGACAACATCTAGAAATAGTAGATTGATTTAAGTACTTAGAGATTTGGTTTGACAAGAAGATTACATGTAAAATACATATTGAGAAAACAGTTGAAAAGTGTAAAAGATACTAAATATTG
The DNA here is from genome assembly GCF_051107435.1 of Chaetodon auriga. NCBI lineage: Eukaryota > Metazoa > Chordata > Actinopteri > Chaetodontiformes > Chaetodontidae > Chaetodon > Chaetodon auriga. Next base: position 1,035,042 of record NC_135096.1, on the reverse strand, counting down.
TTTGGTGTTTGAAGGGCAGAGAATGGGGAGCAAACAGCATCTTTGAAAACATTTTATGGGGCTTTAATCCATTCAGTTATTGATTATGGATGGATAGAGTATGAATCAGCATCAAATACAATGCTGAAAAAACTGGATGTCATGGTGAAATGCCACTGGAATTAAGAAGAGAACAGATTTCATTAAACTGCTGGGCAAAGCTAAGAGGACATGAGGAAAATCATCCAGGTCAGAATATGATCAAACCGTGCCAAGAGAAAGGAAAAGGACAGGCGAGGAGTTTTGGATGGACAGTTGAGAAACAAACAAAACTGTAGGCCAAGCTGTTCCTCTCTCTGTCATGCCACCGTGGACAATGGAAGAAGTGAAAGTCCATTTGAAACTGTTAAAGGACCAAAAAGGAAAGATTTGAAGGGCAAACAAAGTTAACAAGTACATCAATAGAAACTACTCACAGTGTGTTAAAGTACACACAGATGCATCCAAGTCACAGAATAATAAGGTGGGAACAGCTTCTGTAACACCACATTTAGACACAATGTCAAGTAAAAGCATCAGTGATGATTCAGCAGTGTATACAGGGGAGTGATTGGCTATTCTGCTTGCAGTGGATTGGATAGAGGAGGTCAGACCACAGAAAATCTGAATAGGATCAGATTCAAGCAATGCTTTAGAAAGTATTAGACACAACCATTCAAACACCAGGCTAGACATCGTACTGGAGATAAAAGATCCACAGAATCAGGAGGACAGGGGCGGAAATTCAGTTCATTTGGGTTCCAGCTCATATTGGATTAGAAGGAAATGAACTGGCAGATAAATATGCTAAGAGTGCAACACGGACTAGAGAAATAAATATGGTTGTAAAATACAGTAAGTCTGAGATTAAATGTATCATCCAATCAAAAATAAATAAGAAAGGCAGGAACGATGGGACAGAGGGAGTAAGGGTAGACACCTCTACAGTATTCAAAGGAAAGCTGGAGAAATGAGAGAAAGTCAGGAGATGTTGGGTACAGGGCTATATTTAGGTTTTTACACAGCTGTTTGTCAACTGCCAGAAAACAACAGAAGAAGAAGAAGAAGAAGAAGAAGAAGAAGAAGAAGAAGAAGAAGAAGAAGAAGAAGAAGAAGAAACATGGCGGTGCAACATGGTGGACTCTGTGGAAGAGGACCTGCTGCCTCTGTGGACATAAAGACTCATTGTAAGGTAACGAAAACACGCTGATTCTTATTTTGACACTAATGAAAACAGAACTATGAAGATTATTTTCCATTGCTGCCAACAGATCCTCTGAATCCTCCACACTGGACCTTTAACACTGACTGCTCTTTAATTTTGGGCTCTGGTTGAAGTTCATACTTGTTGGCTAGTTTTCAGCTTCATGGTCCCAGTTTTTATGATGCTTTGTTGTTTTGAAAAGAGAAACTTCAGACTGAGCTCAATGAAATTTTGGACATTTTTAACAAACAGCTGACGAGCAGAGGTTCTTCCAAACCATACCACATAATAACTCAGTAGGAGTGATCCGAGTGATGATCTGTGTGACGGCAGGCACAGATCACCAGCCCTGAGTTCTGGAGCTCAGAGACACTTCCTGACAACGGTTAAGCCACAGCAGAGAAGCTGGCGTCCCTCCATCCTCACCGTCACCAGTGCTGAGGTCTCGAGTGGGGGAGTGTGGAAGTTGCGGTCATGACAGCCAGAGCTCCCACTTTCAAATGTGGTCTCCTAACCTCAAACCCAGTGAAACCACTAATGCTCCAGTAAAATCTCTTTTAAACCATTGCAACCACTGACCAACCCACAAAGCCTCCTGAAAAATCTCTCACACCTCAAAACATCTGTGTGAAAACACTTGGAAACTAGTAAAATCAAAGTGAATTCAACAAAATCCTGAAGTGAATCCTGTATAGGCTCTCAGGTCAATCCAGCAACACCTGGAGTGAAACCTCATCCATATAAGGACCTGTGTTCCAAAGCCCTGGTCCACTCCTTTGATACGTCACAAAGTGGCTTTGATCCATCAGAGATGACATCAACATTCCACTGAGCTCATGGCTTGAGTGAGGTCATTCGTTTCCATGGCAATGTAGGGGAATCAGTTCATTCCCTCTAAGTTAACGTTGCATTTGTTAATAAAATACGGGGCACCAACCTTCCTCAGCTCAGGATTTTATTTATTATTTCTTGTAATGCTGATGTAATGACAACGAATGAACCAACAGTAGACCAGTCTGATAATCTGAAGCGTAAATTCTCGATAAGGGAGTGCTTATATCCAGCTCAAAAGGACACGACTTGAATGAAAAGGCTTATTTATTAAAACACAATAATGAATATAAATAATGAATAATACGACAGAGGATATGGGTGACATGACGTAACACAAACAACTGCATTGAGAAACTTATGGCAAATAATGGCAGAATGAGTTTGGCAATAGTGAGAAGTAGTTTTGAGGGAAAAATGGGGATGCAAATGTAAGGTTAATTTCTTGAATGAATGGCTGAGAGGAATTAAGAAAATTGAGATGTTGTAACCTTACGGACCCAACTCGTTATTCAGACCCGGATAAGCATGCCTACTTTGCCAGCGGCGCTCCGGTGGATGTCTGGTCCGAACTGACACGAAGGGACTCCAGGCCGTCGTTCGTTGCTCTGGTCTGCGCTGTGGTCCAACGGACAAACCAAGCAAACCGCGGTTGAGAGCCAATGTTGGACAGGGATGTTTCAGGAGCTGGAAGGCCTCTGGTGTCAGTTACAGATGAGGAACGGCTTCTGATGGTTATTTAACTCAGACAAGTGGGTCGAGGCTGGCTACAGGTCTTTGGTGCAGAGAGTTGGCGACCGTATGGCAAAAACTTCAGATTAATAATAAAATTGAGAGTCTCTTTGATGGCCGGTCGAAAATGTCTCCAAAATTATTATTACGTGACTAGAATTTAACTTTGGAAAAGTTATGCGGCTTAACGTGGCGAGCAAAAATCAAAGTTTCACAAATATATAAAAAAAAAAACTCGGAAAAGAACTTTTTTCTGAATAAAGAAATCAAACTACTCTGTGCAACTATGAGCAGCAACAACAACAAAAAAAAGACTGAGAGGACGACGAAACGAGAGGAATAACTGAAGACTAAGAGAAGACTCAGAGAAGACTAAAGACAAAACGAAAGACTGAGCGTCCGCTGCACGCTGCAGTCAGTATACTTGCTCCAGGGCGTGTCAATAGACTGTCATGCATGTGGGATGGTTCGCAGACGAGCGATGTGATTTTACCTTATAGAGCGAGAATTTACAAATGATTCGTTCGAGGGACTCATCTGCTTCTCACTATGGTCAATCACATGTATTTTAAATGATCAATTTTCAATGGCATTTCAACATCGTTCACAACATGCGTTAGACAATTCTTATGAATAATGACAACATTCAACAATAATCATGATAACATTCTCTAATACTCATCCTAATAAACATGATGACTAAGAGTATAACTAACTTAATATGACAAAGAAATAAAGAAAGGCAGACTATATTTGCCAAAATGATTATCACTATTATTGTTACTACTAATAACTGTCTCATGTCAAGCATATGCAACCTAACCGCTATGAAACTCTAGATGGCAGTATGGATCCATGGCAGAAACTCAGACCAACTTTTTAGGAGAGTTAAAATCACAGTTTTATCATTCTATAAGCTAGAAACACCAGAAGAGCATTGACATCATACAGATTATGAGCTTTGTGTATATTGTAAGAACATCCAAAATTAAATCAAACATAGAGATGTCGTTATCCTGGTGTGATAGAAAAGAGGCACACAGACATACCCGCATTCCTGACAGGATGAGGAAGAGGTGTTTCTAAGCCAGACATCCTGTCTCTGAAATCACACCTCCCTTTGAACAGTCCAAATGATCAATAACTCTTAAAAGTGAATTCAACAAAATCCTGAGGTGAATCCTGTATGGGCTCTCAGGTCAATCCAGCAACACCTGGAGTGAAACCTCATCCATATAAGGACCTGTGTTCCAAAGCCCTGGTCCACTCCTTTGATGCGTCACAAAGTGGCTTTGATCTATCAGAGATGACATCAACATTCCACTGAGCTCAGGGCTTGAGGGAGATCATTGGTTTCCATAGCAACAATAAAGACAATATTGAAGTCCTCATTGACAACTGCAAAGTAAAATCAATCAAACCAGAGAAATCCCTTCTGAACCCACTGAAAATAGTTAGAAACCAGCAAAAACTGCTGCAGGCTGACTGCTGGTCAACCTGTGAAAAACTCTGATCCACCAGTCCACCCGAAACACTGAGACACGTAATGACCACTAAATCATACAAGATCACTAAAATAACTTATTGTCAGCCTAGTATGAAACTGGGACATAAACATGAGAGGACCATGTCCATCATCCACATTACATGGTCACTTTCGTAACATTTAGGTAAAATTGTTATTGTTTGGTAACATGCAAAGAATTTTAACAACACAGCTTTGCATGAGACCAATGCCATGTTACTTGTAATCCATGTTTTAGATTTGACCAAAAAAAAAAACCAAGCCATAATTCAAATCACAAATTCTTGTAAAATACATCCTTGCCTTAATAAAAACCAAAAATGACACCAAAGTACCTTATCATGCTGTCTGTTTTTTTCGCAGACACGGTTCCAGTGTATCCGCAGGTAACAACGTCGTCAGTCAGGTCACTGATGATGTCAGTACCAGCGCTGGTCATCTGAAAACAGATCAGGCGTCAAGTGAAATTAAGCGTCATTGTATCATTGTTCTCTGCAGGCAACAAATCAAAACAGTAACTGTGCACGCCACATCATAATGATGTTAATACAATTACTGACTTTGATCAAATTGTATTTACCCTCTCAATAAGCTGCGACAGTTCAAGATCTGTTACATCACTGGCAGACACAGAGCAGAGATATCTGAAGCATGAAGTTCGGGCAAGGTCCACCTTGTGCCAGACTAGCTGCCATGACTTCCCCAGCACTCCTAACCAAAGCAAAACAACACAGCAAATAAACTGCTTGATTACAACCAGAGTACAACATTTAATAGAGCCGTGTAGTAAAGTGAAAGAATCTTCCCTTTCTCATCTGAACCTCCAGCAAAGAGTCTGTTTTCCATCTCTACCAGCATTTCTGCAAAACAGCAAACACAGGAAATCCAAAAGGTCTCTTCTGTCTCTCTTTCTTTTCATTTAATTAGCATTTGAGCCCACTATACCACCAGAGGCCCCCGTATGTGGGGAATTCCTTTCCTTTTTGTTCTTTATCTTTTCTCCTGCACCTGGCCTTTTAAGAATTGGATGTGTAGAATTTTTCTCTTATTGTGAAATTAAATACAGACAAACACTTTTACCTGGGAGGAATTCTCTGCTAAGGGCACCAGTATCGACGCCTGCTTCACCAAACAATGTGACCTGAAGTCTGCTTTTGGGCGTGGTCTTCTTCTGCCGTTGCCACTGTTGCATGCCTCTGCTGAAGAGGTCAGTCCGCGACACACAGATGGAAAATGTGTTTGTTTCATTGACTTGACAGGTGATCCAATTCAAGATTTCCTCAGAACTGGAATTAAAAAAAAAAGAAGAAGAAGAAGAAGAAGAAGAAGAAGAAGAAGAATCGGGGGGAGACATTCCCCTTTATTTGTCACACACACATGCGAGCACGGCACACGGAGGTGAAATTTGACTTCCGCCTTTAACCCATCCTGGTCGTCCCTCCTCCACGGCAGACCAGGAGCGGTGGGCAGCCAGACCGGCGCCCGGGGACCCATCTTTGGCGTCACCATTGGTCAGGTGGTGATCTTCTTGCATGTTTTTAGTGGGGGTATATTTTTACGGAGGATACCCCAGGTGAACACGGGGAGAACATGCAAACTCCACACAGAAAGGCCCTCCTCGAGCAGCAGGCACCGAAGGCATGGTGGAGGACACACCCGGTGCCCGCAGCGAGATTCAAAATTACTCTGGAGGATGCGGGCATCGATCCCGCTACCTCTCGCATGCTAAGCGAGCGCTCTACCATTTGAGCTAATCCCCCATACAAATTGAACATTAAAATAGACACCAACATATTCACATATTGTCTGAGTGTTTTATTTACTTATTTATTTCTTGTTAAACGTTGAGCATTTGAATAAAAACTTAAATCAGATGTGGTTATGCTGTCTGTGGGATTTCATAGCTGTTTGCTACTATTATTCAGGGGGGTTAACAGGGTGTGGCACGGTACGGCAATTGCCACACCTCCTACACTGGTGAAATCCGAAGGGGTGAGGGGAGGCCTCAATGCAAGATAAGAGAAAAATCTGTCACAAACATACCATGTTTTTGGATTACCGCATTTCTCTGTGATCACACTCCAACATGACAAAGCTTTTCAACAGGAAAAAGATGACTGACACTGTAGTATCACTTTAAAGGGGATATTATCCAGATAACAGAATTTGCCACCAGAATTACCTCATGTACAATATCACCTTCGAAAGGTCCTGATTGGACTGACTGCTACTGATCCACTTGACTCGTGGCTGTCATTGTCTGAAGGCCTGCACACATAAAGAAAACAGCTTGTCCTAAATTATTTTGAAATAAATACTTGCATACATGTCTTTGAACAGATGATTGCTCAATACAAACTCCCTAAGAGAGATTTTTGGAAATATCTTCAATTAAGGAGCTGCATTACGTCAATACAAAGGAAATGCCCTCTAATACCTCACACAGTGATACAGGAAGTGTTTCAGAGCGATCTGATGGCGAAGGGCAGGACATCCAGGTTTTACAGTCTAATGCAGACCTGCCAACCTTGTCAAAATATTTTGAGTACCACTTGTGTTGTGCGACGTTTTTTCGCAGACTTTTGCAACTCCATTGCTTTGCACGCAGTAATTTCCCCATTCACTGGCTGGAAAACGGTTATAAAAAAAAACAATAAAACCTATATTTTTGATTACAATACCTTTAATAAAGAAAATATAGACATTTTGCACTCTGCAATTCCATTCTTTAACTATTTCTTAACATGAATATCCAAACCCATCGACAGAAAACCAAAAAATGCTCTGTCCTTCTGAGCCATGCAGATACTGTATCATGACAGCCTTTCAATGGAACACAGAAACACTTTCAAATCAAGGTAACTATATTATTTAAATGTTTTTATTTTGTTGACTTTGACCCTGATGCTCTTTTAAATACAGTTTTTGCATCAGTCATCACTCCTTCCTGCAGTGGAACTTGCTCTGGACTGTGTTGCCTCATAGGTTGCTGACTTTGCCTTCTTTAATAGAGCATCACTGAAACCCTCCATGTGACAGATGGTCCCTTTTGCAGCCATGCTCACCTTTCTTGTCACCAAAGCACTGATCATGTCAGTGTTCACTACTTATTTCACTCAAATTAATTAAAAAATATTTTAATATGTATTTCATTAAAATGGTAATAATTTATTTTGTATATTGCAACAGGTGTTTTTGTTTTCAAGAATGTAATAATTACATTGGCTTACAGCACATATGCACTCATCACTGGGGCTCATTTATATATGACCTGCAGCTCCCTGGTGGCTTATGTCCACATCATAATTGCTCACTGTGCAAAATGCATGATGAGGAACTTCAGAGGGTCGGAAGCATGGCCACTGTTCTTGACATTGACTCAAAAACTTCTGGGGGACATGGACCCTCTTCTTTTTGGCAGGTCTGCTGCCCTGTCCCTCCCTGTCTTCGTCTTCCTCATCTGCCATGATAGTGGCTGCAAAACTTGCTGCAAAAGATTTGTTGGCTACATGTTTAAACTGTATAAATAATCACATTCCTCCTTATATACAGGCCTACTCGAGCTGCAATGGATATCTATAAAGGCTAAAACACACACACACACACACACACACACACACACACACACACACACACACACACACACGATGCATTGGGGTCATTAGGGGAACATGATCGATAGATTTGCTAAGAAAACAAAACTGGCACATGTTGTTGTTGTTGTTGTTGTTTTTTTTTTCCACTTAGACTTCGGCTCGAATGTTTCCACAGTGAAAGTAACGTTATGCGTAACGGTTCACATTTACCAACAGCTGGCAGGTCCGCTGACACACTTACCTTTTTAAGCTCCAACTGCAGCGAGTGGGGAACGGAGGACGGAGAGGGAGGCAGAGGGCAGGAGGAGGCAGGGAGGAGGGGGGGCGGGGATGTTACGCTATAGGTTCGGCAGACTCGTTATTCTCCGCTTTTCTATAATGATTGGCTGCATCATGTTGTCAGACATGAGTACCGCACGTGCACGTTTGCCACAGAACTCACATGTCCGCAGCTTTCTGCGTAGTTTAGAGGGGCGAGTCGTACCGGCGTATTCAGATGTCAAATTGCGTACTTGCTACGCAAAATGCGTACAGGTTGGCAGGTCTGCAGTGAATTCAGAAACATTCTGACACCACGGGCAAACTTTTGAAAAATTCGCAAATAAAATTCTGATGACTGCGAAGGAAACGTCTTTTGTTTGAGCTATGTTTTAACATTTACACATACATACATTTCAGTATAGATGTTTGGGACTTCTGTCTCATGTCCAATTGAACTGATGTCAGAGTCAGCCTCTGTTCCAACCATTTCAACTTCTGCAAGATCTCGTTGCATCTCAGGCATTTCTTGTCTTGCCCTTAGCCTTTCAATACACGGAACCATTGTTATGTAAACGTCTCTGAACAGTTTCCATCATGTCAGGAGTCAGAGGACACTCCATTTCCTGGACCTGAACCCCATTTGGTTCCTCATGTACAGCATCAAACATCTCCCAGTCAGTTCCAAATAGCTCCATGTTCCAGAAAAAAAATCCTTTTAAGATTATTTTGAATGAAAAAGCATTTGTTAGCCTCATAGAATAACTGCCTAACTCATATTTTAAGGTTTTTAGCGTGATGATGCAAAGTGACTCAGCAGTGTTAGGAGAGTAGAACTGGGTAGATACCACAATCTAGCCAAAATATGACTTGGGCAATTAAGCTATGAGGCTAATGATTTAGAAATATTTCACTGACCTACACAGGTATACTGCAGTGACGATAGAAAACATTTAACCAGAGTCAAATATGTATAATGTTTAAGCAAACAAAACATCAATCATAAATTTTGCTTTGTTGACTTGCTCTAATCAAGTGTGATCACATCAATAAAGTAACACACACACACACACACACACATAAACACACACAAACATCATACTTCAACAATTTTCTTGTTGTTGTTTTTATATAAACTTTAGCCTCCACATATTCAGGTCTAAAACTTGTCAACTGGACTTTGCCTTTGGACACAGCGCTTCGAGTTTGAGCATCAACAAACCTGCAAATCTTCCTTCACGTCACAAGGGTTCTTCATGTGAGCCAAAACCCAGAGCTGGTTCGGGGAGAGTCCACCTTCAGACCGTAAAGGATGGTTGTCCCAGCCCTCTGTGAAGGTGTGAAGGGCCTCTGCCAGGCGTGGAAGGAAAACATAGTGGACACAAAACAGATGAACCACATCTGCCGAATCCAGCAGGCCATCTTCCTCGAGACTGTGAAGAACTTCATAGTATGGATGTGTCACGCTGGTCCAGACGTCTCGCCACAGGCGCTCTGTTCTAGATCAGAAACAGCACTTATTCAATTGAAACGCAATAACTTAAACTGTCTGACTGAAATTACTTTCCAACAATAATTTCCCATGTTCTTACTATTTATATACAGTAAATGAGGTCCATTATTATTGTACCCTCTGATTATGTACACTCCACCCAAATATGAAGCTCCCTCTTCCAGTGCCTTTAACAGCGAACATGGTCTCAGCAATGGCGACATTTTCAACGCCTTCATCGCCCCTGACCCTTGAAAATACATGGGGGAAATGTTCAGTCATGTCCATCACAACAAAATCTAACATTACTGAAATGAGTAACTAGGGCATGGAAACAGTAGCCCATGTTTATATCACTGTGTACCTGAAGGCCAGCCATAGTTTTCCACTGCCTTCAGGAAAAATGAATGAGCAGCGTCTGAGCGGTGGTTTGTTGCTGGTTCCAGATAGAAAATCTGTATTCTGCCCTTACTAGGATGTAGAGCTGATTTCTAGCTTGGCAGATAGATAAACAGGTTCCTTAATAAACATCCAGGAGTCAGCAGGTAAGTTTCAGATGTTTACTGTCAGAAGCACTGTGAAACTGCGCAGAAATAAAAATAAAATGTTACAAAAGTAATGTATTTGACTTTTCTTTTACATCAACAAACGCTGAGTCATTAATTATTAACACGTATACACAAACGTACTGAAAATATCATTGAGTAGTCACTGCAGTAAACGTCCGATTAGCTTGATGCTAACGTAACATTGAAAACGCCATAGACCGGCTAACGCGTTAGCATCGCGTCAAGTTTTAAGTTACAAATTATGAACGGTTTCAGAAGACTCTCACAGGTAAATTCAACATAAAAAGGTAAGTATTACTTACAGACCTATGCTCTTTAGGCTTCAGCAAAGAAAAAGTAAATGGGGAGCAGAAAGACAACACAGCTTTGCTTCAAGACTTTCTTCACTGAGAGGGAACTACGGCAAGCCTACAAAACACACATTAACCTTAAAGGGGAGGCACAATCTGTATAGAAAGACAAAGAGTGTTTGAATCTGTGGAGGCAAAATACGAAGGCCTACAACACATAAGATAAATAATATTCATTGATCCCTCGGGGAAAATTCAGGAGACATAGCAACAGTGGTAAAAACAGGAATAGATAAGAGTCAAGAACACCAAACATAAGCATAAAATAAAAATTACATTAGAATTGAAATAAGCTTTCTGACACATCTGCACTATGTCCCTAAATTTCTGGGTCAGCATATGTACTCTCTGGGTACAGGGTTTCTACAGTCATGACAGGCATGGAAATGGTTTAGGATTTACAAAATGTTTTGTAAAGTTCTGAGTATATAATGTTTTAACGTATTTATCCCCTGCTCCTTTCCTCCTGTACACCCTCCTTTGCCTCCTCATCCTCCTGCTACTCTTGACCTCTCACTCCCTTTCTTCTCATTATCTTCTCCTCTTCGCCTCATATTTTTTTCTCCATATGAATGGCCAAAAAAAAAAAAACATTCTGTGTATTTTGGAGTGAAGACGTCTTTCTGAGTGCAGCCCTTTTAACTTTTAGTTGATCTTTAGGTGTATATTCAGGACACTGCACCAGAAGACCACTGAGCAGTGGTGGCCATGTAAAGTCAATCAGTATTGCTCCCTACGATTGCCATCTGGGACTATCTACTGAAAGTGATGGAGTGAAATATGATTATCGTTGTGAAAATTTTGGAAAATTCTGTTACTGTTGCTGTGAACCGTGTCGGTAAGTACGCAATTAATGAACAGTGAATACAGAAACACAAACATGTACAGAGATAATAAAGCACTGTAATTAAAGGTGACAAACCTTTCTGGAATACCCATCTATTGCTCCAAATATGATGATGATGTACCTTGAAGATAAAAGATAAAATGACAATGAGAAGTCACCTCCCTCCCAATAAATAAATATGTAAATAACTGCCTTACCGTATGAGTTTATGGTCTGTGTCCACATGGACTAATGATAAAGGGCCCTGCACAAAGTATGACCTTCTTACGATGCACCCCAGCTGTGTCATCCTTTCCAAAACACCCGGACCATCGACTCTGTGCACAGACTCCTTGATGCGATCCCACTGAACTCTATGCCCATCTGCCTGCAGACAGCCTTTGACCATTCTGTATCCTGCATTTGGGATCTTGCTTTTTATGGACAGCACAGCATCAAACAATTCACTGTCTGATAAGTTGCTGTATATATGTGGACAACCCAAGTTCACGCATATGCTGAAAGATTGTGCTTTGACTGACACCCAACAGATTTGCCATGCAGGCACTGGTGAAGCGATGTCGATGAGCCGGGACAGAAGCTCCTCAGACAAAATGAGCTTTGGTCGGCCTTGTTCTCCGGCTCTAATAAAAGCACAGGGACTCTCTTGGGAAACAGCTGCGTGGATCTGACTTTGCAGGGATAAAAGACACTCCACAATTTCAGCTGGGATGTTTAAGGGTCAATGACGTGACGCTTTTTTTTTGTGTCTTTGATTTGCTTACATTTAAAAAGGTTAAAATGTTAAGATAAACTTACATATTACTTGCATACATTCCTTTTTTTTGAAGACCTAGTCTAAAATATATGGTTTTAATATATTTTGGGAGAATATTTGGGGGATAATGACAAAAATGTCACAAAGGATGATTGCAGTATATGTCCCGCTCAATGTATTTAAAAAAGCCTAAAATTTAAATTTGGAGGTCATCCTTATAAAATCTATTTTCATGTGATATTTTAAAATCAGGTAATTATTTTTATTGCTGCATTTATATGCATTCTAGGTGGATTAAACATTTAAAATTTATCGTTCTTTTTCGGTTACACCATTTGACATTTTCAGGCACATTCCGTGTGATCTTTGTAAAAAAAATGGTACAAATGTGATTTCAAATGACGTGAAACCAACATGAACACAAAATGTACATTTTGACAGACCTGATGAATGCTTTAAAACTCTCCAGGACGGGAGGACACAGGACGGTCATTCTGCAATAGGGACGGCAGCGTACTTGATGACGTCACCATCGCAGCTCGTCTGCCGGTTATCTCCGAAAACTTTGGAGCAAATTTTAAACTACGCGCTATCGTGATGAATCGACCACAGATCTTAAGTTTTAACATCCACTTTCTCACATAAAATAATCTTAAAACCACATTCCGTCCTACTAAAACAGTAGTATTTCGAAACTTGTAACTTTACAGTTGTCGTTGCTACGAAATGCATTCTGGGATACGTGGCTGCCCCAAGTCCAAGATAAGAGTGTGGTTTTGTGCAAATTGTGCAAAAAAGAATTTGCCTACCACCGAAGCACATCAAGCCTGCGGTACCACCTGAATGCAAAGCATGTTGCAGCGAGCACAGAAACCGCCGGAGCTGTTAGTGCGAGCAGTCCTGGTCCGAGTATGAGCAAGCGGCGCCGGCAACCCACACTGAAGCAAATGAAGCAAAATGTGGCTTCTTGTGGCAAATATTGTTATACCATTAAACTGCGATTAATTGAGATTAATTGATCACAAAGCCTCTAATTAATTAGATTAATTTAGTTTTTTAATCGAGTCCCACCCCTAGTAAAAACATGTTGCTGTCGTTATCTGTCGCTATCTGAGTGTTTTCTGTCTTTTGCAACAGAAATCCATGTTGGTGTCTGTTGAGTTTCATGTGGAAGTCGACAAAATGAGCATCTGAAGACACATAAAGACGTCTTGACCGTGTCATGAAATTGCTGCCACTGTAAAATAAACATTTCCAGTTGAGGTCATTCAGTCTGTGAAGGAGTTTTGAGTCTGAACGAGCTGCAGTGACTTTTAGTGTTGTTCTTTTTATGCAATGCAGGAATGGACTTCAGGGACAGACTGAACCTCCTGACGTCTGTCTTCAGAGGACAGATGGACCATCACTGTGGGAGAGGAGGCCTCTGGACTGTCCTGCAGTACTGACGGTCCACCTCACGTAAATACACCAACACTGAACGACTGCTTGGATTCAGGAATGAACCGTCTCCTGCAGACATGCTCGATTTAAAGCTTGGATTTTGTAGACTTGGTCAGCTGTGTTAGTGTTTTCTTTGCTTCTTCTTTTAATGAGCGTAGTTTGAAAAATAGACGGTAAGTGCACCCATAAAGTCCACCTCTCTGTTTACAGGGAACTTTCAAGGTAAGTTTGTTGGATTTATCCAGAAAAAATATGGCTAAACTGAGACATGAATGTCCTGTTTGATTAACTTTTAATATATGATGAAATGATGTCTTCAGTGGGTCATCACATACAGATTCAGTCCATATGACTTCTCACTTTTTATGATTAAGACTAAACTAAGTACTCAGACTAAGACTAACCCGTCATATAAACTGAGTTGTTTTACATCCAGAATAGTTTGTTTCCATTTCAGACCTCCTCGTGTCGCATGCTCTTCATGCTGCTGCACCTTTAAACCTTCCTGTTAAAACCCCTGATGATAAAAACAGCTGATGCAGCGAGTGTGCTGCCTGGGCGTCTGAAACATCTCATCTTTGGAAACTGTCTTCATGTTGCTGCTGCAAATCATCCAAACCTTTCACACTTCAGGGCTTGAACCCAGGAGGCTCCAGCGTCACGCTGACAAATCCTGATTTGCTGCCAGTAAAAATGCAGTGAAGCAACTCATGAACTGATTGTTTTCAAGCTCAAATTTTTCAATTCATGTTTTTATTTTCATGGATTCCTGGAAGGAGTCGAAATGCATCCCACATTTGAATTTCCTGAATGTGTTTGATGCAGATTTAATATCCTGTTAATTTTCTGCATGTTACACTCAGAATTTCAAGCCTCCTCTTTAAATCTGTAAATCGGTGCTCCACATGTGTGTTTGGCCTTCAGAAGTGACTGATGAACGTCTCAAAGCCCGATGCCTCCAGCGTCAGTGCTGAAACACCGATTCTAACCCTGCACGTGAATCAGGAGTTTGCGTCTCGTTGGTGTACTTTCCGCTCAGTTTGTTGCTTGTACGCTGTGAAGTGGAGTTTTGATGCGTTTATCGATTAGCGAATGGCTCCTTCCACCTTTTGCTTTTTGTGACGTGCTACAAGTTTCCCAGCAAGGCGACGCCCTCACTGAAATCCACTGAAAGCTGATCAGCTGTAGCTCATTGGCGAACAGTTCAGCACCTTTGCAGCAGGTACATTGTTGTACCTGGATATAAAGGTGCTTTTTGTCACTCGGGGTGCAGAAATGTTCTTTCAGAGGTAACAGACAAGACAGAGCAAAGATGTCTCATCATCCTGAGTCATTAACACAGAAATGAATTCCAATGGAAGACACGATGGCGCTAACATGCTTCCTTCCTGACAACATTGGACAAAAGTCCAATCTGACGGCCACAAGTGTGTTTGATGAGAACCCAAAATCTCACAAACCTGTAAACTTCAATCACTTGTAGAGTCACAGTAAAGCAGCATTTTAGCCAAGTCTCCTAAGAGGAGAGGGTCTTTTCCAGCTGTTCATTGCTTTGATTATCTTTGGTTCATATCATAAAGTCCATTGACTCCATCTGACGTCTGCAGCTCCGTTCCTTTTGCTGCTAAACAGCTAAAATAACCCACTGACCGACTCTGTCATGTCATCTGATTGCGATCATCATCAGAAGCAGCCGGACCAGCTGTCTTTGCAGCTGAAGCATCCCAAACCAACGAATCAGCTTGAAACAGACCTGCAAGTTAAGGCTTGTCGGCCAGTTTGATCACTTTTGTTGGTGTAAACTGGTTTCTCCAGTTGGACGACTGTTTAAAGTTTACTTTCACTTCCTGCCTTCGGTGTGTCACAGTTTGTTTTCTCCTCTGAAGCTCCAGCTGAAGGTAAAGTAACTCGTTTCAGGTGTTTTTTAGTCAAGCTGTCATTAGCTTAGCTTCAGCGCAAACGGCATCGATCTGCAGCTCTGTCCATCGTTTCTCCAAACTCTGAGTTTAACTGTGAACTCTGGATGAAGGAGCTGAAAGCAGCTCCGTTAAAAACATTGGCCATGTTGTGTGGATGTTTGTGAGTGTAAACGCTGGAATAAGAGCAGAAGCAGAGCGAGTTGATCCTCAATAGTTGATGTGGAGACAGCAGGAAGGAGCATTCAGAGGGCTGTGAGGAGCTGAAACATTTTATTTCTCAATTCAATCTGTAACTGTGTCACTAAATGAGCTGTCAGAGCTCTGAACTCTCCTCCAACAGCAACGAGTGTCGCTTCTTTTTCTCACTTTGTGCTTCAATGTGATCAAGAATCAAAGATTCCTCTGTTAATATGACCGGAGAGGGCTTGTTTGAGACAGGCTTTTATTTTGAAAGGATCTCTCAGTGGTGGAAAGTAACTAGTTTACTCAAGTACTGTTATTAAGTACAGTCTGGAAGTACTGTGTCCTCCTGTGTAAATATTTGACTTTCTCCTTCACTTATCGATGATCGAGGATCATTCAGGTGGAAAGAAACTTTCAGTCATGTTGAATTTACTGAATATTCCACAAACTGAAGCTTCCTGTCAGATTCAGTCAGTGTGTGTCAGTGGATGTCAACCGTCGTCCAGGCATCAAGTGTGTGTTCACTTCACTGCAGCTTCATGGCGGCATCTAGTGGACTGATAGAAGTACAGCAGCTCGGCCTCACACTGCTGTCTGACTGCATTCAGCTGACACTGATATGAAAGATGAGATAACAGCCAATCAGAGGAGGAGCAGCTGATATTTGGACAGGAGAAACCATGAGCTGATCTGCACATGAATGATTTGTGTTTCCTCTCCAGATCAAAGTGTGTGTGAGCTGACGTGAGTTCAGCAGCATGAATCGGTGTGAGGACAGAGTGGAGGGAGTCCGTCCCTCTAAAACCAGTCTGTGTGGGGACGATGATGGCCAGACCGAAGCTCAGAGGTGAGACCAGGATCTCTGACTGTCCAGGACTCGTCTCCATGTCAGAGCACTCGAATCTCTCCACCATCATTATTCACACTCAAAGCTGTGTGTGTGTTGTGTTGAAGGCCAGAGCAGCAGGACCCACCAGCCTCACATCGACCTGGACCCGGACCTGGACCTGGACCTGGACCTGGACCTGGACCTGGACCCAGCTGTGTGTCCTTCAGGAGCGACAAGTCAATGGATTTCCCCATTTCTTTTAAACAGCAACATGTCTCTGACGGACAGTAAGTTGTTCTCAGTATTAAACTCATGTTGGACAATTTGACCTGAAATGTCCATATGTCCTCCTCATGTTGTCCACTGCTGATGTTTGTCCTCATTAAATCCAGTCTGACCAGTTGTCCTTCTAATGTTCATGTTGTCCTAGAATGATGATGAAGGTTAGAGCTAGATTAGTGTTAAAGGACATTTGTCCAGTCTGTCCCGAAACAGCACTGACATGTCCACATGTGGACACTGAAAGCTGAGGATAATATGAGGCTTCAGCACAAATCCAGTGGGGACCTTCCAAAGTCTCTTTACCATCAAACTTCCTCTTTGAATGTTGGACTAAAATGCTTCAGTGACCATCGTCTCTAAATAACAGTCAGGATATTTGTGCTGAGTCTCGTGATGCAAACGTTAGAAAACAGACCAACAGAGTCGGGGCTGATGGACTCCACAGTTTAGTTTGTTGTCTGTCAATCACAGTAAAATCTGCTCAGAAATCACTCCGTTGTGTCCTGCTTTGGTCCAAGATTTGATGGACAAATGAAGCGATGATCCACAGACTGAAATCATTCAGCTTCATGTTTGATTGAACTTTGGTGTGTTGATCCATTTCTTGTTGATAGCTGCTAGTTTCTCCAGCAGCTTCTGAGTCTGAAGAAGAAAAAGTCCATTTCCATCCCTGGTGGTCTTCCTCTGTGTCTGACAGGATCTATGGGAGACCAGCATGTGATGGACCTGGACCTGGACCTGGACCTGGACCTGGACCTGGACCTAGACCTGGACGTGAATCTGACTCTGGACCTGGACCCAGCTGTGTGTCCTTGAAGAGTGACTGGTCAATTGATCGCCTCATTGAGTTTAAAGTAGATCGACCGTCTGCTGCAAAGAGGTAAACTGTTAATAACATTAAAATTTTACAGATTCTTGTTTGAACTGTTATTTATCCAGAGAAGTTTTTTAAACCTGTTTGTTTATTTTCCTCATCGTTCTTCTCATTCGTTTATATCCTCACATGTGGAAGCTGCCCAGTATAACCAGTCTTCAACTCTTGACTCCAGTTGAACATTTCTCCAACACACATTCTGACTGATGACTGCATGAGTATAAAACAGTGACTTGATAGAGGCTAACAGATGCTAATGAAGGCTAACCCTGATTCCACTGAGTTCCTCCATCAAATCAACATGTTGTGGTTTTCAGTCATGTGACAACACAAACACAAACATGTCAGTGATAACAGCTGGACTGAGATCAGCTGCTGTGAAACACAGAATGAAGCAACACAGAGAGTCTGAGGAAACACACAGTCTGTTTGTGATTGATGCTGCTGATGGATTCACAAAGTCAAGAACGACTCTGACGGCGGCATCATGGCGCCTCACATCAGGCTGGAGTTGTGCTTCTGTGAAGACGTCTGATGCAGAGAAGGGTGTTATGGGTAACTAAAGGCTGCAGGAGCTCAGAAAGGACACAAAGCTCAAATTTGTGTTGTGTGTCCAACAAGTGGACAAGCACAAATACATGTTGTCCAAGAATAAAAGAAAGAGCCAGAACAACTTCTATGAGCAACAGCTGCACCTGTTTCCTTCATGTAGTCCAGAGAAGAACCTTCCAGCTTTCATTTGAAACACAGCTGGATGTGAAATCGCCCTCAGCTTTGCTTTGATCCAGTATTCTCTGCTTCTCTCTTTGCTTTTCTCATGTTTCACTCACTTTATTGTGACTCACTGCCAATTTGTGCTGGACAGGTAGCATCCAGTTAGCTTGTGTGAGCTGTGTGATGCTGTCCACAGTATTATAGGGGTCAATGAGAACTGGAGGGACTCAACCAGACAAGCTGGTGAACCAACACAGTAAAGTGAAAGCTGCACAGAAATGCAGACTGGACTGTTGATTCACGGTGGGATCAGCAGTACGAGCAACACTTTAATGTCAGTGGAAACCATCTGATTCAATGTTGGAATCAACACTTCAGCTCAAAGGACCATCAGCTGGTGTTTGTCTCTGTGTGGACGGACGTGATGTGAGCTAATTCTTCATGATTTCTCCACAGAGTCCACCAGGAGAGCTCAGAGGTTCCCAGTGGTCAGTCTGCCCAGCAGCATCAACCTCACCTGGACTCCATATTTATGGTCTGTACATGTACAACAGCTGTTTTCACATCTATTCTGTTCACAATAATCTCCACGCTGCACTTTTTAGACCAGTGGACCGTCAGGCTGTCCAACATGGATCAGAGACTCAACTGATCCGTATGCTGCCGTCAGACAGTTCACTGGTTTTAAAAACTGTTCTGGTCCTTTACTCGAGCCTGTCGACCCTGCAGGTGTTGTTCTGGAGGATGCCTCAGAAAAGTCACTATACAAACTGATGGTAAAGACCGTGGACCAGAGCAAACTGAACAGGCACAGTGACACCATGGAGGACATACTGGGGTTTAAATCCTGACTTTAAACCTGCATTTAAGTCTTTATACAAACCTCCTTTAACAAGGAAACAGGCAGACTTGCAGTGGAGGATCCTCCATGGCATCATGGCAGTGAACTCCTTCATCTCTGTGTTTAATGCTGCAGTAGAGGACAAATGTCCCTTTTGCAACCACAGAGAGACAGTGTTTCACTGCTTCTCAGAGTGCACTCATCTTCGGGCTCTTTTTGTGCTGCTGGAGGCCTTTTTTAGTAGATGTGAAGAAGTTTTTACACGGCAGGTTTTTATCTTTAGTTTTAAGTACACTCGCCAAAGAAAGAACAAATGTCAGTTACTGAACTTTGTCTGAGGACAGGCTAAGATGGCGGTGTGTGTGAGCCGGAGGAGTACGGTGGAGGAAGCCTTGAATGTTGATGTGGTTCCTGTTTGTGAGAATGGTGAAGTCCAGACTGCTGAGTTCAGATATTACAGAGCTGCTCAGGACCTGGACAGTTTCCAGGTGGTGTGGGGTTATGGGGGGGACAGACGGACAAATCATTTTTGATCATGTGACTGTAACACCTCTTTGAAGAAGCATATTGGTGTGAATGTCACAAATAAAGACTCACTCACTTTTTAGACCAGTGGACCATCAGTCTGTCCAAGATGGATCTGATGTTTGCTTCCATGATTTCACTTTGTGTCATTCATATCATCTTCTGTTCCAGCTGCTGGAGGAGAACATTGTCTCTTTTGTGAGGAACGAGCTGAAGAAGATCAAGACGGTTCTGAATTCACATGACCCAGAATGCTTAGAGAGTCAGGGGGAGGATGAGGATGATGATGCAGAGCAGAGGAGGCACAACAGAGAGGCATTTCTGAAGATCACACAGCACTTCCTGAGGAGAATGAAGGAGGAGGAGCTGGCTGAGCGTCTGCAGAGCAGTAAGAGGATTTCTCTAAAGGTTTAACTGCTGGATCAGTGGAACATTCACTGATGTCTCAACAGATGGACCAAAATATGTTCAGACAAGGACATTAAAATCTCATCTGAACTTTGTCAATCACTTATTGATTTATTTGTTGTGTCTTCATTCAGAACTTTTTGCTCCAGTTTGTCGGCGTCAACTTAAATCTAACCTGAAGGAGAAGTTCCAGTGTGTGTTTGAGGGGATCGCTAAAGCAGGACAGCGGACCCTCCTGAATCAGATCTACACAGAGGTCTTCATCACAGAGGGAGGGACTGGACAGGTCAATGATCAACATGAGGTCAGACAAATTGAAACAGCATCCAGGAAACCACACGGACCAGAAACCACAATCAGACAAGAAAACATCTTTAAACCACCTGGACGAGATGAACCAATCAGAACAGTGATGACAAAGGGAGTGGCTGGCATTGGGAAAACAGTCTTAACACAGAAGTTCACTCTGGACTGGGCTGAAGACAAAGCCCACCAGGACATACAGTTCATGTTTCCATTCACTTTCAGAGAGCTGAATGTGCTGAGAGAGAAAAAGTTCAGCTTGGTGGAACTTGTTCATCACTTCTTTCCTGAAACCAAAGAAGCAGGAATCTGCAGGTTTGAAGAGTTCAGGGTTTTGTTCATCTTTGACGGTCTGGATGAGTGTCGACTTCCTCTGGACTTCCACAACAATGAGATCCTGACTGATTTTACAAAGTCCACCTCAGTGGATGTGCTGCTGACAAACCTCATCAGGAGGAACCTGCTTCCCTCTGCTCACCTCTGGATAACCACACGACCTGCAGCAGCCAATCAGATCCCTCCTGAGTGTGTTGACATGGTGACAGAGGTCAGAGGGTTCACTGATGAACAGAAGGAGGAGTACTTCAGGAAGAGGTTCAGAGACACGAAGCAGGCCAACAGAATCTTCTCCCACATCAAGACATCACGAAGCCTCCACATCATGTGCCACATCCCGGTCTTCTGCTGGATCACTGCTACAGTTCTGGAGGATGTGATGAAGACCAGAGAGGAAGGACAGTTGCCGAAGACCCTGACGCAGATGTACATCCACTTCCTGGTGGTTCAGTCCAAAGTGAAGAACATCAAGTATGATGGAGGAGCTGAGTCAGATCCACAGTGTACTCCAGAGAGCAGGAAGATGATTGAGTCTCTGGGTAAACTGGCTTTTGAGCAGCTGCAGAAAGGAAACCTGATCTTCTACGAATCAGACCTGACAGAGTGTGGCATCGATATCAGAGCAGCCTCAGTGTACTCAGGAGTGTTCACACAGATCTTCAAAGAGGAGAGAGTACTGTACCAGGACAAGGTGTTCTGCTTCATCCATCTGAGTGTTCAAGAGTTTCTGGCTGCTCTTCACGTCCATCTGACTTTCATCAAATCTCGAGTCAATCTGCTCTCAGAAGAACAAGCAACCTCCTGGTGGTCTAAAGTCTTTAGAGACAGAGAACATGAACTAACACAGCTACACCAGAGTGCAGTGGACAAGGCCTTACAGAGTCCAAATGGACACCTGGACTTGTTCCTCCAATTCCTCCTGGGTCTGTCACTGCAGAACAATCAGACTCTCCTACGAGGCCTGCTGACACAGACAGGAAGTGGCTCAGAAACCAATCAGGTAACAGTCAAGTACATCAAGAAGAAGATTGAAGAGACTCCCTCTACAGAGAAAAGCATCAATCTGTTCCACTGTCTGAAAGAACTGAATGATCGTTCTCTGGTGGATCAGATCCAACAGTCCTTGAGTTCAGGAAGTCTCTCCACAGATGAACTGTCTCCTGCTCAGTGGTCAGCTCTGGTCTTCATCTTACTGTCATCAGAAAAAGATCTGGACGTGTTTGACCTGAAGAAATTCTCTGCTTCAGAGGAGGCTCTTCTGAGGCTGCTGCCAGTAGTCAAAGCCTCCAACAAAGCTCTGTAAGTACTGAGATAGGGAAGTTTATTCATCAATAAATACTCTAATATCTAACTTACTGTTTGCATCCTTCCTGTGTCTCTTCAGACTGAGTGGCTGTAACCTCTCAGAGAGAAGCTGTGAAGTTCTGTCTTCAGTCCTCAGATCCCAGTCCTCCAGTCTGAGAGAGCTGGACCTCAGTAACAACAACCTGAAAGATTCAGGAGTGAAGCTGCTGTCTGCTGGACTGGAGAGTCCACACTGTGCACTGGAAACTCTCAGGTCAGATCAAATTACTGTTTGTGTTGAGAGATTTAAGTTAGTTCTGTACATTTAGAGATTCATTTAATTTAAAGTCTCTCTCATGTTTGGATTTGAATCTTTTAGTCTACTTTGTTTATTTTCAGATCTGTGACAGATTGATGATTTTGAGTTCGTCAAATGATGATCAGAAATAATTTCCCAGTCTGCAGTTGTAGATCATCTTTTCTGTGCATGTCAGAAAAATATGTGTACGTGTCTGAATGTGTGAATTAAAAAAAAAATTCTCTCAAATTCAAGTTTGCGGATGTGTCTTCAAGTTTCGTAGCTGTAGACATATTTTGTGTATCTGTAATTAAAATGTGCGCAGGAATATTTTCCACAGTGAGGTTTCACAAAGTGCAGCATGGGTCATTAAACCTGATGAATTTACTCTTGATCAGAGTGCTGAGTCATGGGAAACATGAATTCTGAAAGACTATGAGTCAGCAGTTTGAGTCCAGCACAGAGGCTGTCTCATGTGAAGCTCAGTGGGATGAAGGACAAAACAAATTGGACCAAGCCAGGCTTCCTCTGTGTGAGCTGCCTCAACTAAACATGAACTCCAGGCAGAGATAACGGCATCACGACGGTGGTTATCAGCTTCCTTTGTTAACTCAGGTTTCCTTCATCAGGCTCTGTGCACGTTCCCATAAAAAGAGACGTTTGCGCCATCATTTGACTCTTTGTCACCACAAAAAGGACCAATCATGTCCCCCCTCCTTCAGTCCAGAGGAACAGGTTGTTATAATGGAGAGCTTTGGAGAATGTAAAAAATAAAAGAGGAACATCAAGACTGTTGCTGCACATAAGACGAGAGAGGAATGCTGGCAGAAAACTGCTGATCCTTTAAATCGTTCACTTCATATATTTGTTTCAGCACTCAGTCACTCTCAGCGCCTCCTGTTTATTTCTAACTGCACATTCGAGAGTCTGAAACTTTAAACTTCATCCAGCAGGTTTAAACATGACACTCAGGAACTGGATTCAGGTCTGACACTGTCCCCTCATGAAGGACACATACATGACTTACAGACATGAAGACAATGAATCAAGTCTAATCTGTGCAGCGTGTTACAGCAGCTCTCTAGTTTTTCTTCTCTTTTATTTTTTTCTTGTGCGTTTTTTTTTGTTCCATTCAGTTTTGCGTGTTTGTAAATCTCTGGTGCATCAGAGACATCAAGCACGGTAACTCTGGTGCTACTTTTTCATCACTTTTTACAACTCGTGTAACTTTCTGCGCGTCTCTGGGTCCGTGAGACAATGGCCCCCATTGTTTACAGTAGGGATCAGTTGCTGGCCCTGCGTAACACAGCTGTGTGGCCGGAGGAGCGACCTGATGTCCGCCGTGAGTTAAGGAGGAGGATACGGGGGTGCTGCGCTGGGATCAAACGCCGCGACAGGAGGAGAGCTTATAGACCGACTCTCCCATCCGTCATCATGGGGAATGTAAGATCTCTCTCCAACAAGATGGACGAGCTAGCGGCGTTGACCCAGCATTATCAGGAATTCCGGCAGTGCAGTATACTATTGTTTACTGAGACATGGCTGGGAACGCAGCACACAGACGCGACTGTAGCGCTGGAGGGATTCGCACTCATACGGGCAGACCGGACAGAGAAGAGCGGTAAGAGGAAAGGAGGAGGGCTGGCAGTGTTTGTGAATGATAGATGGTGTAACTCCAGACACATCACTATTAAAGAGCAGCACTGCTGCCCGGACATTGAACTGTTGGCTGTTAGTTTGAGGCCATACTATTTGCCGCGGGAGTTCTCGCATGTCAGAGTGGTGGCTGTGTATATCCCTCCCTCTGCCAACTGCCAATGCCTCTCTGTCCTCCACTCTGCCCAAATTCATCCAGTATGTCACATGTACCACCAGAGACAATAAAACACTGGACTTATTCTATGCCAACACCAAGGAGGCATACGAATCATCACCACTCCCCCCTCTGGGAAGAGCTGATCACAACCTGGTTCATCTCCTGCCTGTATACAAGTCCCTTGTTAACAGGCAACCATCTGTGTCCCGCACAGTGAAGAGGTGGTCTGATGAGGCAGAAGAGGCACTGAAAGACTGCTTCGATACAACAGTGTGGGATATATTCAGTGACTCTCATGAGGAGGACATTGACAGTCTGACAGACAGCATCACGGACTACATAAACTTCTGCGTGGAGAACACTGTACCCACCAGGACTGTACGGTGTCACTCCAACAACAAACCCTGGATCAATCCTGCCATTAAGGCTCTCTTAAAGAGGAAGAAGAGGGCCTTCAAGTCAGGGAACAAAGAGGAGCTGAAAACTGTTCAGAGGAAGCTAAGAAGGAGTATCAGGGAGGGGAAGGACAGATACAGAAAGAGAATGGAGGAAAAGCTGCAGGAGAACAACACCAGGGGAGCCTGGAGAGGCCTGAAAACCATCTCAGGTCACCAGAAGCCAAACTCCCAGGCAGCTGGGGACCCAAAGGGGGCAGATGAGCTAAACACCTACTTCTGTAGGTTTGAAGAAACATCTGCCCCTCCCCCAGCTGCACCAGCACTGCAGCAGCCCTCTTTTGATCTGCCAGCACCCTGCCCGAGTACCCCGCTGACCTCCCCCCCACAGTATTCAGCTCACCACAATCAACGCCACCCCCCACTGCTCCTCCCAGCCCCCCATCCACTTCACAAGACACTCAGCCCCCCTGCTCCAACTTGTCCCTCACACCTCTCCAGGTGAGGAATCAACTCAGAAGACCAGGAAGGCCGCAGGACTGGATGGCCTCAGTCCCAGGCTCCTCAGATCCTGCTCTGATCAGCTGAGCGGGATCATTGGACATCTGTTTAACCTGAGCCTGAGACTGGGAAGGGTGCCACGCCTCTGGAAGATGTCCTGCGTGGTACCTGTGCCAAAGACCCCAGAAGAAGAAGAAGAATCAAGGGGAGGCATTCCCCTTTATTTGTCACACACATGCGAGCACAGCACACGAGGTGAAATTTGACTTCCGCCTTTAACCCATCCTGGTCGTCCCTCCTCCGCGGCAGACCAGGAGCGGTGGGCAGCCAGACCGGCGCCCGGGGACCCATCTTCGGCGTCACCATTGGTCAGGTGGTGAACTTCTTGCATGTTTTTAGTGGGGGTATATTTTTACGGAGGATACCCCAGGTGAACACGGGGAGAACATGCAAACTCCACACAGAAAGGCCCTTCTCGAGCAGCAGGCACCGAAGGCATGGTGGAGGACACACCCGGTGCCCGCAGCGAGATTCGAACCCGGGACCTTCTTGCTGTGAGGCGACAGTGTTGCCACCGTGCCACCGTACCACCTAACCACATCCCAAGGACCCTAGCTGCTACAGGCCGGTGGCCTTATCGAGCTCTATCTCACCTGGAATTGCCTGGGAGCTCTGTTCGGGTCCTTTTCCTGGACCTTAGCAGTGCTTTTAACACCATCAGGCCAGCCATCCTGAGACACAAGCTGGAGCTTTCAGGGGTGGACCAACACCTCACATGCTGGATAGTGGACTACCTTTCTAACCGCCCACAGTATGTGAGGACACAGGACTGTGTGTCAGGGACTGTCCTCTGCAGTGTGGGGGCCCCCCAGGGAACAGTGCTGGCACCGTTCCTCTTCACCCTCTACACAGCTGACTTTTCACACCTGTCACCCACTTGCCACCTGCAGAAGTTCTCTGATGACTCTGCCATTGTCGGCCTCATCACAGATGGGGACGACAGGTCATACAGAGGACTCATCCAGGATTTTGTGGACTGGGTTTTGGGGTGCGGGGGCACTCCTAAAGACCTTCTATGACTCTGTTGTGGCCTCTGCCATTTTCTATGGTGTAGTCTGCTGGGGAAACAGCATCACTACAGCTGACAGGAAGAGGCTGGACAAACTTATCAAGAAGGCCAGCTCTGTCCTGGGATGCCCTGTGGAACTGGTGGAGGAGGTGGGGGGAGGAGGATGACCGCCAAGCTGTCCTCCATGACAGACAATGACTCCCACCCCCTCCAACACACACTCACTGCACTGAGGAGCTCCATCAGTGGCAGGATGCTACATCCAAAGTGTGTGAAAGAGCGGTATCGCAGGTCATTCCTCCCTGCAGCTGTCAGACTGTACAATTAAAACTGCTCCAAGTAATCAGTGCAATAGTCTGGGCAATAAGCTGTGCAATAAAAACATGTATATAACAATCTGTAATCTATCTACAATTTCTGACAATTTGTTGCAATTTCTTTCTTTTTATTTTTATTTAAAATCCTCACTCTTTTGTATATACTGTTTTTGTTTCTAATTTGCATGCACTTCTTATATTAATCTTTACCGATGCTGCTGTATTATGGAATTTCCCCTCGCGGGACAAATAAAGGAATATTGAATTGAATTGAATTGAATTGAACTGAATTGAATTGAATCAACATCTACAACATTTTTATGATGGAACAGCAAAGATTTGAACACACACTGAAAAGAGACTCAACATTTTAAAATAAATGTTCTTTTTCTTCTTCTTCTTTAGACTGAGTGTCTGTAACCTCTCAGAGAGAAGCTGTGAAGTTCTGTCCTCAGTCCTCAGATCCCAGTCCTCCAGTCTCAGAGAGCTGGACCTGAGTGACAACAACCTGCAGGATTCAGGAGTGAAGCTGCTGTCTGCTGGACTGGAGAGTCCAAACTGTGCACTGGAAACTCTCAGGTCAGATCAAATTACTGCTTGTTGTGAAAGCGTTGACGTCTTTCTTTAACCTCAGAAGTCCACACATTTGACACACACATATATTGATTTGCAGATTTTTTCTCTCAATGTTCTTTTTATTAATGAAGTCTGGCTGAGATGGAAATCCTCATTTCTGTGTTGTTGTCATATGATTTTGATTAGTGGACGTCACTTTATTCCTGATTCAGTCATGATTAATTACCACAAAGGTGTCGCTGAGGACCTTCAGGAAGTAAAGTGTCGAGTGTGAAGTCGTTGACCTCAAACACAGAAACTGTTGAGAATTGTTATGTGATGTAAATCCTCCCAAGTGATGCTGCTCAGCCTATCAGATCTCTGCGTTTTGAGAGCAATGATTTGACGGACACAGCAGGACCCTCAGATGATCTTCCATGTGTGTTGTTCTGTGTGTTTGCAGGCTGTCAGGCTGTCTGATCACAGAGGAAGGCTGTGCTTCTCTGGCCTCAGCTCTGAGATCCAACCCCTCCCATCTGAGAGAGCTGGACCTGAGCTACAATCATCCAGGAGACTCAGGAGTGAAGCTGCTGTCTGCTGGACTGGAGGATCCTCACTGCAGACTGGACACTCTCAGGTATGAAGAGGCTGCTGCAGCCACAGTCAGTCAGTGTGAAAGAGGAGGAAGAGCTGGAAACATGTTGTCTGTCTTTTTGGTTGATGGTGGATGTGAGTGAGACATGAACAATCACACATGTAGGAAACCTTTGTCCTTTGATCACAACATGAACACTGGTTGAACATGAAAAGGACATATTTGTGTTGGAGGTCTCAAGGAAAACATCTCCAGGAACAAATGTCCTTTTTGTCCCCAAAAGACATAAAAACAAGCTTCCAATAAGTCCAAAGCAGTTCTATTTAGTTCAAACTGCTGGAACCTGACAACCACAGGACAGAGCAGGACTTTTGAGATGCTTCATTCAAGTGTTTTTCTCAAAATGTTGGACTGTTCCTTCATGAGTGGAGAACAAGTGGACTGAACATCGTCTTCACAGCAAACATGGCTTGTAAATATTTCCATGTGCAGACATCAAGTGGCTCTTCTTGTTCTGGTGAACTTCAGGAAGTTTGACATGAAAAGATTTCCACACAACAGAGTCATGATGACTTGTCTCAGATATTGAATTTATTGACAGTATTCACACTTCTAATGAACACATGAAGCATGGTCACATATGGGACATGATGAGGAGAACCGTGTCCAATAATCAATGATTAAAGCTCTGTTGGTTTGATCAGTGAAGACAAAGTCAGACTGATTATTAATCATCACAGGTGGGAGAGCGAGAGAGCGATCAATGAGTGAAGCAGCTTATAATAGAAGTCAGCAATAGATTGAAATGAGGAAATGAGCTGATGAAGGCAGATTTAATGATGAGAGAGAATCAGTGTCGCTGTCAGTGTCTGAGCAGAGCTGAAGAGGTTTAGGGGCAGCAAGGAGAAGCAGGCCGGGTCAACATGTTGTGTTTGTGTGTATGAGAGTGATGTAACGTCCATGTTTGCATGCTGAAAGAGGACGTGCTGCTCTGACCCCCCTCCTCCTTTCAGGGTGGAGCCTGCTGGAGTCCGATGGTTGAGACCAGGTCTGAGGAAGTGTAAGTGTGTCTTTAATTTGACTGATGAAAACAAAGCAGAGCACATTCAGCCATCTTCAAACTGTGACATCACTCATTCACATCTCTGATGTCATCATCAAACTGTCCATCAATCAACAGATGATGGATCAATAACTGCAGCTGTTTTCTTCTTCTTCTCTCCATCAGATTCCTGTGAACTCAAACTGGACACAAACACAGTGAACAGAAACATCAAACTGTCTGACAACAACAGGACGATGACGTATGTGAAGGAGGATCAGTCATATCCTGATCATCCAGACAGGTTTGACCAGTGGCCTCAGCTGCTGTGTGAAACTGGTCTGACTGGTCGCTGTTACTGGGAGGTCGAGTGGAGAGGAGAGGTTGATGTATCAGTGAGTTACAGAAGAATCAGAAGGAAAGGAGACAGTGATGAGTGTGAGTTTGGAGAGAATGATCAGTCCCGGAGTCTGTGCTGCTCTGATGGTCGTTACTCTGTCTGTCACAATAACAGAATAACATCCATCTCCTCCTCCTCCTCCTCCTCCTCCTCCTCCTCCTCTGTCTCTCACAGAGTAGGAGTGTATGTGGACTGTCCTGCTGGCACTCTGTCCTTCTACTTCTTCTTCTTCTTCAGTCTTTCAGGTAATTGGAATAAATTGATCAATGAACTTTGTTGAAAATGATTGAAAAGATTCCTCATTTACTTTGTGAACTTCTTCCACTTCCAGTCCTTTAAAGATGGAAGCTGTGATCATTAAACTGTGGAAACACTGTTGACTTGAACCTTCAGCTGTGTGCTGATTTCAGTTCTGGATCTTGTTCCAATCAAAGCTGAATGTTGCTGTGAGTGTTTGTTGTCTCTCAGATCAGGACTAGAGGTCCACCGATACGTTTTTTTCAGGGTAATCAAGGAGACCGATAACTGTTAAAATATCAGATATTATCTTGATTGTTTCACTTCATGTTGTGTTTTCATGGTTCATTTTACTCAACAACATCGAGCTGAACCAAGAATCAAGTGAGCACAAACTAATTCCTGATGGCTGATAACACTTGAACTGTTTGTTGACGTATTAAGACATGAGGAAGGAGACAGCAACCTTCAAAATCCAAGACAAGTGACCACAGCGAGAGCAGCACAGGTTTCCCTCAACACCAGAGACAACCTGAGGGACGTGGACCTCGTTAGCAGACGTCCACTTCATTCAAACAACTTTATTACCACCAACAAGTCTTCAGTTTGGACCAGCAGAGGTTTTGGTGTCTGGTAACATGTCGTGATACTGTTTGTGACTCAAACTTTGATTTGGAGTCAAGTTTCATCTTCAAAAACAGAAAAAACAAGTTTGGAAATCGTTGTTAAACAAATCTGTCAAAGACTTAAAATTTAAAGATTTAAAATGCATATACACAAATACCCAAAAAGTAAGCAAAATAAATAAATAAATAAATAAAAAATAACATTACCCAGCAAAAAATACGCACGCAATTACAACAAATACAACAGTAATATAAATGTGCACATAAATGGTAAGTACTTTTTTCCTTTTTTTTTTTTTTTTTTTTTTTAGGCTTCATCTCTACTGTATACAGAGGATATATCTAGTTACTTTAAATCGAGCCCGTCTTTTTTCCAACAACTTTTCTTTCTTATTAATTCTATAAGTTACCCTCTCCATCCTATAAATATTCTCTTCAGTCTCTAGCCATTTATTTACTTTGGGGGCTTCCAACTTTTTACAGATTCTTGTTATTTGTTTGAGTGCTGTAATTCTCAGAATCCAAAATAAATATTCTGCATCCTTTCGAAGGCCATTCAAACCTATTCCCAACCATAAAGTGTGTTTATTAAATTGGCCTAATTTCCCAAACATCTGTTCTATTATGTGTATGACTTCTGACCAATAAATTTCTATTTTTTTACATGTAAAGAATATGTGAGTGTGGTCCGCTTTGTCTTCCCCGCATTCCCTCCAGCAGCTAGAATTATTCTGTGTATATTTGCTTAACATCACTGGTGTTCTAAAATACCGTATATTTATCTTCCAAGCATATTCTTGGCAGAAGAGCCATTTTATGTTTGAGAAATGATCTTTAAGACACTGATTCCACTCGTCATCTGATATAGATGTTTTCAGTTCTATCTGCCATTTATCCTTAATGTTATTTATGTCTTCGGTTCTGTAATCCTGAAATATTTGATACATTTGTCCAGTTATATTTTTCAAATTATGCTTTTGATTGGCCTTTATCATATGTCTCAGAATGGGATGGAGATCTCCAAGAGATGTAATTTGGACTTTTTCCTACAAATAGTTTCTCACTTGCAAATATCTGTAAAAGTGATTCTTGTTTAAACCATATCTATTTACTGTATTTTCAAAAGAATCCATTGCTTCTTCCTTGTACATTTGATAGAATCTTGTGAGGCCCTTACTCTCCCATTTTTTAAAAACATCATCAATACTATTTGGAATAAAATCTGGATCCCAGGCTATCTCTCTTAAAAAAGTGATTTCCTGTTCCTTAACTTTGGTTATTTTACATATTCTTCTCCAGATTTTAAATGTGTTATGTACAGAATAACTTTGTGTTTCAATCTGTGCTTTTTTCGAAACTGAGAAAATCAAAGTACTGAGTGATTCAGCCAAATTAAACTCAGTGAGTTTCCATTTGGGTCTCATCTCATTATTCTGTAGCAGAACTGGTCTGTAGCTGACCCTCTTCTAACCTCTTTGCATTGCTCAGGAGAAATGTAGTGATAAAACAATCAGACTTTTAAGAGTTATTGACCATCTGGAAGGTTCACAGAAAGGTGTGAACCCAGGCAGAGACAGGATGTCTGGTTCAGAGACATCTTCTCACACTCTTTCAGGGCAACAAGAGTCACTGACAACACTTTTACTTCTAATTTACATCTGGTCAAGACGTTCCCATGGAGGTGCTAACTCTTTCTTGATAGCCCATGGGAGTTGAGGACAATAAAACTGCCTGGATGGACGAATGCCATGTCTCAAAGGAATCTCCAAACCAGATAATGCTGATGGGTTGTAAATTGAACATTCCTGAAGCAAACTGTTCTGTATGTCTGTGTGTCTTTTGCTTAACCTACCAAATTAACCAAATCTCAATGTTTGATTTAACTGTAGATGTAATTACATTGCTAAGCTCGTGATCAGTACAATAACAATGCTTTCCTGGTTTTTCTAACTTACAGAATGACGAAACTGTGAATTAAACTATTTCAAAGGTTTTCTCTGAGTTTCTACCATGTAACCATACCGCCATCTAGAGGTTTATAGCAATTAGGTTGAATGCGCTTAGCGGATACATTTATTAATAAGTAACCGTAATAGCGATAATCATTTCGGCAAATATAGTCTGCCCTTCTTTATTCCTTCATCATGTTAAAGTAGTTATACCCTTAATAATCATGTTTGTTAGGATTAGTATTAGGAAATGTTACCATGTTCATTGTTTAATGTTGTCGTTATTCATAAGAATTGTCTAACGCGTGTAGCGAACGCGCATGTTGTTGTTGAAGTACCATTGAAAATTGATCATTTAAAATATATTCGATTGACCATAGTGAGAAGCAGATGAGTCCCTCGTATGAATCATTAATTAATTCTCGCTCTGTAGGATGAAATCACGTTGCGCGTCTGCGAACCATCCTACATGCGTGACGCCCTATTGATTAGACACGCCCTGGAGTGATGAAAAGGTTAGTCGCGCATCGCGGAGTTCAGTTCTAGTTTAGTTTTCTTTTCGTTCAGTTGTGTTTTCTTTTCGTCTTGTTCAGTTTCCTTTTCTTTCTTTCAGTTAATCTAATTTTTGTGTTAAGTTCTTTGTCTTTAGTTTTCAAGTGATTTTTCCACTCCGTCGTTTTCTCAGTCTTTTTGTTGCTGCTCACAACTACACAGAGTGGCCTGATTTAATTCTGCAGAAAACGCACTTTTCTAATCTTCGTGAAACTTTCATTTTTGCTCGCCACGCCAAGCCGCATAATTTCTATTTTTGTTGTTAAAGTCTAGTCACGTAATAATAACTTTGAAGACATTTTCGACCGGCCATCGAAGAGTTTCTCAATCTTATTATTAGTAATCAAAAGCCTTGCCAAACGGCCAACAACTAACTGACTGCACCGAAGACCTGTAGCCTGCTGCTGACCCGCTGGTCCGGGTTAAAGAACCATCAGAAGCCGTTCCTCGTCTGTAACCGACACCGAAGACCCTCAGCTCCCGAGACATCCCTGTCCAACACCAGCTCTCATCAGCGGTTCGCTTGATTCGTCCTGCAGACCGCTGTACGGGCCAGAGTGACAGACAACGGCGCGGAGCCTCTTCGTGTTAGTTCGGAGCAGACCTCTACAGGAACGTCGCTGACAAAGTAGGCATATTTAAGCGGTTTTGAATAAGAGTTGGTCCGTGAGGTTGAGATATCGTTAATTTGTCTAAATTCCCTAGATGGTTCATTCAACAAATTAACTTCATATTCGCGTCCCCATTTCCCTTTAAAACCTACTTCTCACTATCGCCAAACTCATTTTACCATTCTCTTGCCATAAGTTCCTCTGTGCAGTGTTTGTGTTAATCTACCTCATCCATATAATCTATCGTATTATTCATGATTCATATTCATTTCATTATTGTGTTTAATAAATAATCTTCTGCATACAAGTCGTTGTCAGACGGTGTCCTTTTGAGCTGAATATAAGCAATCCCTGTACTGAGAGTTCACGTCTTAGATCATCAGACTGATCTACTGTTGATTCATTCGTTCACTACATCAGCTTTAACAGATATACAAAATCCTTCGTAGCTGACGAGGGTTGGTGCCCCTGGTAATATTAACGAATGTAACATTAATTTAGAGGTAATTCCCCTACATATTTATGGTGCCCCGCGCGAGGCAGAACAAATTGTTTTATTCGGTAATTAAGGCCCCGTCGTCTCTCACCTGTGCGGAGCCTCCACTGAGAATCTTATGTGCGCTGTTTGGCTTGATTGTGTTTTGTGTGCTGCTTTGGTTTAACTGTGGCTTTGTGTGCGAGCATTTCAACCTGTGTACAAGCTATATATGTGTTCTTATTTCTAAGCGCGAGTTAACCGGGTCCTGATGATATTATGAGCTCTGATTGAATATTGAAGTGTTTGAATTACGTTGTGCATGCCGCGTCGCCGTACGCCATTAATGTTGAAAGGCCTGTTGGCACAGTATAACTGCTGCGATGTTCCAGGGTTATAGATGTGTCCTGTATTAGTTCAGCTTGGCTGCGAGATTCCAGCAAGTTAGGGTTAATACAGAATCCCCTGTGTCTATATCAGATTAGCTACCTGATAAGAGACGGCTGCTGACCGCAGTGGGGACGTGGAGCGGAAATCCGCCTTTGGAAGAGCGTAGACTCTTGATCTGTTTTAATAAAGGTATGACCAACGACGGTCGCCTGTGAAAGTTCGAAGAAGCAATTGCTTGTTGTTTATGCGGAGAACCGCTGATACGAGAGTGAACTCTTGTTGATTGATCGAAAAAGCGATCCGATTACAGTCCAGTGAATCTGGCTGAGCCGAAGTGCTGATTTGTAGTGTCCGAACGGACCTGTGCTGAAAAGAGAATTAAAGAAAAGCCGCTGCGCTTGTTTTATCTTGTTGAATCTTAAACTTGTTACGGCGCCTGTCGAGCGACCGTAGATCCGTTATCCAGACATTCGTCGGAGCGGACCTTCCTTCGGT
This sequence comes from Chaetodon auriga, assembly GCF_051107435.1. Classification (NCBI taxonomy): domain Eukaryota; kingdom Metazoa; phylum Chordata; class Actinopteri; order Chaetodontiformes; family Chaetodontidae; genus Chaetodon; species Chaetodon auriga. Next base: position 1,000,602 of record NC_135096.1, on the reverse strand, counting down.
GTTAACCCGTTGCTAAGAAGCTAAAGTTAACTTGAGTGTGTGGAAATTTGAGAATAGACTGTTGAAGCAAACGTGGTCAACATTCTGTCTTAGGTTTCTGATAGTGAGAGCTGACTGCGTGTTTGAAACTGCCGTTGCTTGGTTGTATCTGCCGATGTGAAGTTTGTGAATGTTAAAAGCCTACTGAAACTGGTTAGCCAGAACAGCTAACCCCTTTCAGGGGGGTGGCGCTAAGAGCGTCCGTCTCCTTCGCTTCCTGCTTGTTCAGAGCGTTGAGGCCCTTTCGACTCTCCAGCGCCACCCTCAGCAATTTCAGTGTACTTAACCCTTGTCTTCTTCTACTGTTTAAAGACAACCACAGCGCCCCTGCTGGTTGTGTAAGGTTAAAACATTTAAAAAGATAGAAACGTAATACCTCCCTCTTGTGGACACTTTGGTTAACTGAGTTTGACGTGTGTTATCCAGCTTGGGTGTGCAACTAATGATAGTGTGAGCTGTGTTAACTCAACTGTATCATATTTTCTCATTTAATCTCTTTTAAATTCAAGTTACTTGCTTAATAATTTCTTTTCTTTCAAGTTTGGATTTATTGTATATGCATTGGTAACAAACTAATGTTTTCTGATCTTAACCAATTGTCATAGTTACTTTGTAGATTTCTTCTTTAGTTACGTTTAAACCAATACTATTCCAGTAATTTTCTCCCCAAGTTCAAACAACTAATAGAACCTCATTTCACTCATTTAATTAATTGGATCAAGGAACCAAATTAAATTTACAAATTACCGTTTAAACTGAATTGGCATTTTTTTTTTTTTTTAAACAAAAAGCTATAAATATACCTGCATGCTTATAAAGAATAGTTTCAAATTAATAAAATAACATTAAATAATCTTTGAAATCTGCATTTGTGCTTTCTTTTAAACTTAATCATTTATTAACTTTGCTTTATGCTAAAGAAGATTTGAAATAAATAAGCTTCAAATTTAAATAAACAAATACAAATTTGTAAAACCCTTGAAATTTATACATTTGTTTGTCATTGAACATAACCATTTGTTAATCTACTCCTATACTATTGTGTTTTAATTTTTTTTGAAGACACACACAAGGTCAAACTCTTTTAACCCAGCTGCCCTCAACACCGTTAAACTAGGCCCAACATGGACGGCTCAGACCACTCTCAACACTCCAGCAGTACGGGCCACCCCGATACTCTGGAGTTCGCATTGATGGATCTGACCGGAGAGTTGCTGCCTGGTTACTTAGACCAAATCTATAACACGGATCCCAAGGAATTAGACGCTGTCATGTCAAAATTAACCACCCCAGTAGTGGCGGATGAAGTTAGAAGCAAAGAAAAGCCTAAAACACTTGGTAGCATAGCCGTAGTGATGTCTGCCCAGCTCAAGCATTCATATAAACTTTTGAAACAAGCAGAAGAGAGACTAAGAGCGTACAAACGCGAGGTTAAAGACTTGCAGGAAAAGAATGAAACACAGAAACAGTCCCTTATTGAGGCAGAAGGACAAATTCAGAAGTTGATCTCCACTGAGGAGTCACGAGAAAATGAGGTTAAGCGTTTAGAGGACACCCTCTATGAACGTGAGTTAGAACTAACAAAGGTTAAAGACCGACTGATTGAAACAGGTAAGGAAAGAGACCTGAATAAAGTGCTTCTCAAGGAAGCCGAGAATAAAGCAGAACACTTGGAGCACCAAATGGAGCTCCAAGCTGAATCTGCAGAATCAGATAAAAAGTACATCCAAGACATGCGTCTACACTTGATGCAGGCTGAGGAGCAAAGTGGCGAAGTACGCCACCAACAACAACTTGGAGAAGCAAAGCTGGCAGACGCCAGAAGAAAGCTTCCTTTCGAACAAAAAGACAATCGCCGAACATTTCTTGATGATTCCTTCCAAGAAGAAAAGAAAGACGTCAAGTTCCTTGAAAGCGTCCGCAGGGATGCTTCCTCCCCACGAGTGCCGCTAGAATCTGGTTATGACCTGAGGAGAAGGAGGCCCTCACCTGACCATGTGAGAGAAAGCCCCACTCAGCGTCCTAATCCAGCCACTTTTAACTATACGGCACGTGAACCCACAGACAGAGATCTGGACAAGATTGCTCGCAACATACCTCGATTTGAACCAAATCTTGGTGGTTCCGATCAGACCAGCCAATATCTTAAGGACATTGAGTTCTATCTTCGTAAATTTCCAGGTGCCACTGTTGATGATAAAATCTATCTCATCAAGGTGACATCCAACCGGGAAGTCAGCAGGTTCATTGAGAGACAACCTGACTATGTCAGGAATGATTATGATCTGCTCTGTGAAACATTGCTGGAAGAATTCTCCGATCCTCTTTCTCAAACAGGCTTAACAGCTGCTCTTGCAGTTAAACAAGGAAGACAGGAGTCACCTCAACAGTATTATAACCGCCTACGTCAGGCTTACTTCGGCTCCAGAAACGAACCAGGGATGGAGGAAGATCTTAATTTCAAAACACTCTTTGTTCAAAACCTCCATCCTACCACCAGCCATCATCTTGGTGTCGCAGCTTGTCCACGCACCTCCACTAGCCGACACCTACGCGAATTAGCTTCCATGGGGTTTGCAAAGCAAAGACAAAGCATCCCCAAGCACACAGAACCCAGCACGATCTTGAGTCTGGGAACAGAATCCTTGGAGCTTGAAGGAGCGCCTGTTGGTGAGCCACAAAGATCTAACATGTTCTCTGGCTACAATCGCCGATATGGGCGAAACCACAAGGAACCTCCACCTCAACGAACAGAGTCTGAAAATGGCTACTATCAACCACCACAATCTGGTTTCAAACCCAGACATTCAGTGTTTGGGGCGAATCGCCATCCGTCCAATTTCAGACAAAACAAATTTCCATCCAACTGGCATGGAAATTACCAAGGCCATGGCTACAGGCACAATGGCCGACGCAGATTTCGAAATCCTGAACAACAGGAAGACCAAACCCCGGGACATGACTCGTCCAATGGGGAAATGGAAGTAGACAATGCTGAGAGTACATCTCATCTAGACGACCTTAGCAAGGAAGATCTTAAGGCCATCAAACAACTGATTCAAAACATGCGTGAGCAAGAACATGGTAAAGCTGACATCTTTGCCATCACTGCCATAAAAACAGATCTGCCTTCTCTTGTGAACCAAACCCCTCAAACCGAGGTGGTAACAGCAGACTTGTACTCGAACTCTGATAAACTTGAACTCACCTCCCCTCAAGATCAAGTTACAGAGTCAGACAAGGCAGAGACGACGCCCCCTAGCGCAGGCTTGATGGTTCAATTCGAACCAACAGAAGACCAGGAAGAACCGCCCTGTCTCCAGTTCTTGTGCGACTTGACCGAAAAAGGTGCGGTACGAAAACTGCATCTACCATCGGTACTTGAAAATGAACTGGTGCACGAAGCACTTCTTGACTCAGCGGCTGACATCACTTTAATGTCAGCAACACTTTTCGACACGCTGCAGGCTATAGCCCGGCGATCAAACAAGGACTTAAAGCTGCAAGCCGGCTCTCTTGAGGTCCAACCATATTGTCCTACTAGTACTACTTTGACAAATCTGGCTTTGATACAACTGACGATTGGTCCTATGACTCTTGTCCATCCTGTGTACGTGTCCCCGCTGAACACCATCCCGCTCCTTGTCGGTAAAGATCTTTTAGATCGATTCAAGCCCCTACTTGACTTCAAACACTTGAAGCTCTGGGCCCAGGTCCGCGAGCCTCTGCCTCTTTCGTCTGTCCAGCCAGACACGGCTCAATGCTATGCTCTTGATGCCGAAACTGGAAGTCAAAGTCTTTCCCCAAATCCACCAGAGGCTACCAAGGATGATGAGACATCAGGCACGACTCCAAATGTCACCCCAACATCACCTTGGCCGCAACCAGAGCTGTTGACCGAACGAGACACTTCCTTGTGTAAGTTCGATGACACTGCCGCTGACAGTAAACACTGTCCACAAGTGATCAATGGCGTCGATGTAAAGGGTGTTCACACTGACGACACAGTCTTGGCCCACTCGACTGACAAGTCAGCAATCAGCTGGCAAATTTATGACACACTGGTGCAAGCCCACTCTGGCGTCCAGCTTGTCAAAACCACCGCTCACTCTCCTGCAGATCCCCTGCCTCAACCAATTTTGGCAACCAGTGGTATCTGTTCATTGAAGGTAAAGTGGCGTCATAGAAAGCTGAATCAGGCTTTTATGGTCTTCCCAAATCTGCCACATGATATCTACACTGGCAACGATGCACTGGTTGGAGTAAACACTCCAGTAAATGCAGTCCACGACACCCTTGGGTCACTGACAGGGGTTGAGAAGAGAACTCCCCCTGATCCTGACAACTTTAAACCGGATTCTTTTCCCCACCCTCCCGCCCCTAATGTGGCTCCTCTTCTCTTTGCGCCACCTCTTCGAACCGGTCCCAATCTCACACGTCTTTCTACTGCCTACCTAACCTTATGTGTCGTCCTGGGCTTTCTTCTTCATGTCTCTGATACTCTCTCTTCGGTTGCCCTCAAGGTGCATCAGAGCCACAGGGGGGTAATGCTAATGCACGCCCATGACTCCTCATGCGCTGAAAGCAAAGTCTGGGATGTAAAATGGCTTTTGATTTTGATGGCTAGCATCGCAACAGCCTACATTATGCATCAGTACATGACTGACCTAAACGAACACCTGAAAACTACATTCCCCTCTGGCCAGAAAAACTTGAGTGAAAACATGGAAAGACGCGAAGCCTATTATGGCCAGAAAGCGTCGCATGACAAGCTCCAAGTGGGGGACAAAGTGTGGCACTACATCTTTGCTCCAGCCACTGGAGTAACCAATCAAGGCCTTGAAAGGCTCGCTCGCAAGCCCCTTCCCCACTGGGCAGGTCCTTATGGGATCACAGACAAACTCTCCCCGGTGGCGTGCCAGATCCAGAAAAAGGAAAGTCAGAAAGAACCTACCTTAAAAGAAATACGCTGCAACCAGATGAAATCACTCAAAACCCCCATGGGATTAAACGGGGACATCAAGGTCTCAGTTAGGTGTTAAAAACATAACTCTCATACAATTAGGGACATTTAGTACCAGTAAAAGAGTCAACAAATCGGGAGAAATAAATATATATATACCTGAAAAGGAAAATCTAAATTAGACGTCTCTATTTGAATCACTACCAACAATTCTAACCATCAGTTATAATCAACCTATTCTTGTAATCCGTCCATTTGACTATCAATCAAGTGGGGGACAATACACTCTTGTACTCCATCCATTTGACTAACAATCAAGTGGGGGACAGTGCATGCCATAACGATTTCAGAGGTCCTAATTAAAAGGTATAACAGCAGGTACAACCAACACGTTGCAGCAGTTGCAGAAGTTCACTATCACTCAGTCAGAATTAAGTGGACACAATAAGATATCCAAGCGGTTTATTGGTGGTTTTTTAACAGCACTTGCTGCCTTTGGCACTCTTTTCAGCATCAGACTCTCGTCAGGTAACGCAGTTAGTTAGCTACGGTCAATTGACATGTAGTTGAACTTCAATCTGTAAGAATATTTGTGTGTGTGTGTTTTGTGTTGTTTTCTTTCTTGTGGTGCAGGTTGATTATGCTCATACACAGTTCGTTGGCACATTAGTATTGGATAGGCTGCATGACATTGGATCCTCAGTGGACAGTTCAGCTGCTGATAGGATTCCTCCATATCTGATTGCTCCTTCTCTCTGTTCCATAACGTCCTGGCTACCGCCACTAGAGATATAGTCATACTTCTTTGTCACTCTAGGTTCCCTGTCAACTTTTGGAATAATATTCTTTTACTTCAAGTGTATCCAAAGCTCATAATGTAAAGTCACCAAATGTAGTCCCTGCAATCTTAGCACTTGTGCATGATGGTTAGTCCCTTGTAGCTTTATATTGTCTCATCGAAAGCCGCTATACTAATTGGTAGATTCATAGAACACCTTAAACGGACACCAACTCTATTCAAACGCTGCTGTATGCCACCTGTTCTGCTTAACTTTTCAGCGATCCGAAGTTCCCTGGACAGCGATCATCGAATCGAGTGGGGGATATGTAGCAGAACTGGTCTGTAGCTGACCCTCTTCTAACCTCTTTGCATTGCTCAGGAGAAATGTAGTGATAAAACAATCAGACTTTTAAGAGTTATTGACCATCTGGAAGGTTCACAGAAAGGTGTGAACCCAGGCAGAGACAGGATGTCTGGTTCAGAGACCTCTTATCACACTCTTTCAGGGCAACAAGAGTCACTGACAACACTTTTACTTCTAATTTACATCTGGTCAAGACGTTCCCATGGAGGTGCTAACTCTTTCTTGATAGCCCATGGGAGTTGAGGACAATAAAACTGCCTGGATGGACGAATGCCATGTCTCAAAGGAATCTCCAAACCAGATAATGCTGATGGGTTGTAAATTGAACATTCCTGAAGCAAACTGTTCTGTATGTCTGTGTGTCTTTTGCTTAACCTACCAAATTAACCAAATCTCAATGTTTGATTTAACTGTAGATGTAATTACATTGCTAAGCTCGTGATCAGTACAATAACAATGCTTTCCTGGTTTTTCTAACTTACAGAATGACGAAACTGTGAATTAAACTATTTCAAAGGTTTTCTCTGAGTTTCTACCATGTAACCATACCGCCATCTAGAGGTTTATAGCAATTAGGTTGAATGCGCTTAGCGGATACATTTATTAATAAGTAACCGTAATAGCGATAATCATTTCGGCAAATATAGTCTGCCCTTCTTTATTCCTTCATCATGTTAAAGTAGTTATACCCTTAATAATCATGTTTGTTAGGATTAGTATTAGGAAATGTTACCATGTTCATTGTTTAATGTTGTCGTTATTCATAAGAATTGTCTAACGCGTGTAGCGAACGCGCATGTTGTTGTTGAAGTACCATTGAAAATTGATCATTTAAAATATATTCGATTGACCATAGTGAGAAGCAGATGAGTCCCTCGTATGAATCATTAATTAATTCTCGCTCTGTAGGATGAAATCACGTTGCGCGTCTGCGAACCATCCTACATGCGTGACGCCCTATTGATTAGACACGCCCTGGAGTGATGAAAAGGTTAGTCGCGCATCGCGGAGTTCAGTTCTAGTTTAGTTTTCTTTTCGTTCAGTTGTGTTTTCTTTTCGTCTTGTTCAGTTTCCTTTTCTTTCTTTCAGTTAATCTAATTTTTGTGTTAAGTTCTTTGTCTTTAGTTTTCAAGTGATTTTTCCACTCCGTCGTTTTCTCAGTCTTTTTGTTGCTGCTCACAACTACACAGAGTGGCCTGATTTAATTCTGCAGAAAACGCACTTTTCTAATCTTCGTGAAACTTTCATTTTTGCTCGCCACGCCAAGCCGCATAATTTCTATTTTTGTTGTTAAAGTCTAGTCACGTAATAATAACTTTGAAGACATTTTCGACCGGCCATCGAAGAGTTTCTCAATCTTATTATTAGTAATCAAAAGCCTTGCCAAACGGCCAACAACTAACTGAATGCACCGAAGACCTGTAGCCTGCTGCTGACCCGCTGGTCCGGGTTAAAGAACCATCAGAAGCCGTTCCTCGTCTGTAACCGACACCGAAGACCCTCAGCTCCCGAGACATCCCTGTCCAGCACCAGCTCTCATCAGCGGTTCGCTTGATTCGTCCTGCAGACTGCTGTACGGGCCAGAGTGACAGACAATGGCGCGGAGCCTCTTCGTGTTAGTTCGGAGCAGACCTCTACAGGAACATCGCTGACAAAGTAGGCATACCTAAGCGGTTTTGAATAAGAGTTGGTCCGTGAGGTTGAGATATTGTTAATTTGTCTAAATTCTCTAGATCGTTCATTCAACAAATTAACTTCATATTCGCGTCCCCATTTCCCTTTAAAACCTACTTCTCACTATCGCCAAACTCATTTTACCATCCTCTTGCCATAAGTTCCTCTGTGCAGTGTTTATGTTAATCTATATCATCCATATAATCTATCGTATTATTCATGATTTATATTCATCTCATTATTGTGTTTAATAAATAATCTTTTGCATACAAGTCATTGTCTGACGGTGTCCTTTTGAGCTGGATATAAGCAATCCCTGTACTGAGAGTTCACGCCTTAGATTATCAGACTGATCTACTGTTGATTCATTCGTTCACTACATCAGCTTTAACAGATATAATATACAAAATCCTTCGTAGCTGATGAAGGTTGGTGCCCCTAGTAATATTAACGAATGTAACATCAATTTAGAGGTAATTCCCCTACAGCTGCAAGGTTGGAATCTGCTTCCTCTCTTGAACTTGCTGAAGGATCCACCAGATAGACTGTTTGCGTGACCGTTTATGTACTGAAAAGAATATTTAATTACACAGAAATTAATTCAATAAAAATATGCAAGTTTACATCTTATGAAAATAGTAATATGTATGTCTAATATTTCAATTAAAATTGATCAAACTAACCACAAACTTCCAGTGTGTGTTGTCAGTGTTAACAAAGGAAATAATGCCCTGATAACTGCCAAAATTCAGCTGTGAAAGAAATATTCATTGTATTAGTCGTTACTTGTTGAAAATGTTAAAACTTTTCCAGTGAAATTCTCTGCCGGATATAATTCCATATGTGGCGTGTAATGCTGAGACAACTACTGATTCAACTATTTTTTAATCTGAAAACACATGAATCATCACACTACAATGTGGCTAATGAGATTACCTTGGACAAGCCATGCCGGGCAACCTGCTCTCGATCCCCAAACAGGATTACACCTGTTAAGTAGTGATTGAGAATGTATACAGTTTTTCCCATTTGCAGGCGGCTCCCAGAAAGGTGAAACAGGGCTTTGATTATCTATGTCATGGGTCAAAAGAGAGAAAAATATTATTGTTTTTTACATTAAAATGAATATTTACATGCTTTTGAAATATAAAAAAGGGAAAAATGTACCTCGCCTGTTAACCACTGGTGAGGTCTCAGCGAACAGAGTTCACTGTGTCGGATGATGAGATGTCCTTTGGTCAAGCAGGGGACCACTGAAACCACAATCTCTGTGGGGTTTTTTTTTTCCACCAGTCAGTGAGCTTCAGATATGTAACACAAAGATGAACAATATAGAATTTGCATTATTATATCAAACAGGTTAAACAAGAAGTCTTTTCCTTGTTTTTTTGGATCCCACCTTTTAAATTCAAATTAAAGCACTTTAATTAAATTAATGATTATAAAGTGAAGGGAAAGTATTCAAGTCATACAGCCTAAATTAACAGTATATTTCAGAAATTACTGATTTATATGCAAAGAAATCAGTAATTTATGAACATACACAGTTTCAAATTCATTTTGAAATCTGATTTTATTTTATTTCAATGGGCTTACCTTTTGCTCTTGTGGTGGAGAACTACTTGGAGAGGAACTCCTTTTGACCTGCTTATGAGGGGGACTTGAGGTGTCATCACTGTCGAGACTCAGACCTTGACCTCTTCTTTTCAAACTTCCCTTGATTTTCTTCCGAGCGTCATCATGGGACAGAATTTTAACACATGCCCTTTCCATTTCTGTGACGGTGGATGTGTCATTATTGACCAGGTTGACTGTGAGAAGTCGATGTACTTTTCGCTGGCAACGAAATTCTTTTATTGACTTAATGACTTCAGCACAGTGTTTCACAGGGAAGTTAAAAATGCCAGAACTTACAGCAGGTATGGCAACGGAGGTGAATTTTTGGTTTTCCACAGCATTCAAAATGTTCCAGACTGTTTTTTTCAGCTTCTTCTTAGCTGAAAGAACAGTTGATGCTGATGGGTTAGGACGAAGACGTGGGCCCACTGCATGTATGATTTTTTTGGCATGGTAGGTTGCCAGCATCCGTTACAACTACATTACTTGTCTTCAAGGTTCCAAACTGAGCAATGTAGTTGTCACATTCTGTTTGAATGACAGGCCCTCCAGCTTCACTCAGGGAATGTGCAAGGCCACCTAAATGCTGCAGCCTGGTGTTGGCTGCATTTACTACAGCATCAACCTTGAAGGTGGTGAGATCAGCCTTCCAGACAGACACCTTAAAGCTTTGTGACAGCTCGATGCTTAGCCTCTTTCCCTCATGTGGTGGGATTTTTTCAGAAGGTGTATCGGAGATGGATCCACTTCCTATGTCTTCATGGGGCCCCGGCACAGATGACGTTGGCTGTTGGGACGATGGATCACTCTGTGCTCCAAGCGGACTCTGAATCACAGAGGAATCCACATATAGACGATTTTAGTACAAAGATAATATGTTGTTTAGGTCCTTTATTGTTTAGTAAATTATTTATTTTTCTTTCTTTTTGTAATCCAATTTACTTTCTTACAGTAATGCATTAGTCAAAATTTTTATACAATTGACCTAAAATATTTGTTTCACATAAAAATGTGGTAGGGAAATACGAATCATAGCTTCTACAGTTAGGGTTGAAGATGTGCTTCCTCAGTGTGTATTTTAGTGTATTTGATCGTGCCTGTTTGTTCATGTGAGCTCCAGTTTCTATGCTTGATATTTGATTATATCTACTAAGGAAAGAACTGCATGACTATTATGAGCAGTGTGTTAAGATGAACTTTTTTCATAACGCATTGATTAGAATAGGCATTAAATGCATGTGTTGTAGTAAATGGAAATAGTCTCATAAACATTTTTTGGAGATACAGAAAAGAACTGCATATATGAAAATTTAGAAAAAGATGTTTTGCTAATATTGACAGTCCATTGAGTCTGGCTGTTTGTTCTGCCCTACTATTTTAAAATAAGATTCACCTCCAGAAACACAACTTCCTCTCTCAATGTAATTTTCTCATGAAACGAATGCTATACAAAGCATTATTGGTGATTGAAAAAGACAACATGGACCTAGCTGGCTCGTCTGCACTGCCTCCATGCTTTACAATTTCTTTTCTGATTTTACTGATCAAAGCTCCTCACGGTCTGGCCACAAGTCCCTTGGGGACCACATTGTTACAGCCAAAGAGTGTGTGGTACATTTACATAAAAGAAATAGGTGCAGAATAAAAACTAAATGAACGCTAACATTTTTCATGTCACAACATTGTGTTTAAAAAAACTGGCCTTGTTTGGTGTGTGGCTATTCTATTTCGTTTCTGCTTTTGACCTCATTATTACAACAGTACTGAAAGGAAAAAATGAATGAAAACAGTTCTTTTTCTTCTTGGACCTTTCCAAAGGAAAACCCAGCATTGAAATTACTGCATACCTTCTTGGCTGGTCTTCTGAATGGGAATGGCTTCTTCAGGGCTGTCACATATTTCCCCCTCTTTTTTTGTTTTCACTCCTTCCACCTCTCCCTTTCAACTCAGAATCTCTGCAGAAAGAATGCATATTTTTTAATTGAAGCAGTTAGCAAGAACATTTTTTGCTTTCACAGTGTGTGTACACAAAGAATCATTAATACTTCCATAATTAAAAAAAATATATTTTCATACCTTCCTGCCCAACAACCTCTTGGAGTCTTCAGAGTCCCTCAGCAAAGCGGTGTGGCTGCTTTGGTACTGCGACACAAAGTCATCCAGTCTTTTGAGCCGTTTAGAATGGAACCTAATGTGTTTTAAGTCCCACTGGCTCTTCTCCATAATGCCCTGTGTTTTGTTATCCGCTGATATGTTCTGAAAGGAATCACACATTCATATATATGTTGATGACATTAGCAGCCAAATAGAATATAACCTGAAAAACATTACATTTCATGTGACATTCCAGTTACCTGTCTTTGGATTCTTTGCAAGGCAGCATAATGCTGGGAATAATCCTCGTATGCCTTGGTATGTCCATGTCGTCCAAGGTCACCTTTGGAATGAAATAAATGACGAAAAGTTTTTTGTTATTAGCTCAAAAAGTATATATGTATATGTATACATCAACAACTTGAAAATTGTTAAATATGACTGACCAAGCATTATCCCAGTCCACAGTCCAACATATGGGAGGATGTATTTGGTGAGGTGAATCATCAGGCCTTTGCAGTAATACAGGTTGGCCTCACCTTCCGTGTCCAGTGGTGCTTTGGACACCACTTGCCTGTAGCGTTTTGCAAAGTTGTTGCTGCCTGGTATGTCCTGCAGTTAACCGTAACAGTGGCATTACTGGTGTGTTTGCAGACAGTCTTTACATGCAATGACAGAACACACTGTCTCAACTACTCTCTCCTACATATTTAAAAATTATTTCATTTATGGGCCATAAGAGGCTTATTATTATGAATAGAACGATTATTCCACAATGACCATGTCCGACAGTTCTTTTTATAATTCTTTAGCCAATGTCACGATAAACTTGAATTTACTGTCATTCCTTATTTTCTGCTTTAAATGCAACTTAATTGTTTGTGTTTTAGGTCAGGTAAATATCAATGTTATTGTACAAACATAAATATACACTTACCCTCAAGTCATCCTTGATAAGACTGGACTCGGAAGTGTCATCCAGCTGTACCTGAGACCTCTGAAGCCATGTCTGGAGGTTTTGAAAGTGCTTCTCCACATTAGCAGCACTAGAAGGACTACTGAAAACAACAGCAGCACTTTGCACCATGTCATCCAGTTCCTCCAAAGTGCTGGCTGTTGTAAACCGCCCAAAAATGTGCATGGCCAAGTGGTAGTGTTTGGGTGCACTGCGGGGTATAGACAGAGAGACAGAGGGTTAACCTTTGATTAATAATTTAAGAATGTATTTAAATGCAATTAATGTAATGTGATTTGTACAGTATATCTAACCTTGAACTTTGGATACTGAAAAAGAGATTGTCACTACTTTTAGAATCATTGAATATGCAACCTTTGGTTACCACTCTTTTCTTAGCAAAACATTAATAATAGAGTACATTAATGTTACAGTTTCTGCTCTTTTTCCTATGCAGATTGTAAAGTCTCAATCATTATATCTTAACTGTGACATTTTGCTGACATTATGACACTCTAGTTATGCTTACTACTTTCTGCACATCTCCTTTGCATTCTTCATTACATGGCTCAGGCACCGATGAAGGATGGGCACAGCAAAGTCTGCCTTGGTTCCTTGACCATTTGCTATTCTGTAGTAGTGGTTGATGGCGTCATTTAGGCTCTTCCTTCCAAAAGACATAGATATTGCCTGCATCAGCACCATTGACCCATCACACATAAGCAGGATGGGTGACTTCCTGCCCTGGCGACACATCCGTTAGGAATGCCTCAAGGAAGTAGGTCACTGAGGCTGTGGTGTGGTCGCAGGTTAAATATGTTGCAACTGGAAAAGGAGACTTATTTTTTGTTGGATTCCGAACCACTATTTCATAAACATAAAAAGGGGGAGACCCCTTTTCTTTGGTCTTGATGCTCCCCGTAGCATCAAGATAAATGATGTCCTCTTGGCATCTTTCTTGATATATTGCGATGCTTTTTGACGACCACAGCATCACACCTTTGGGTTCGAGGAACACCTTCTGCAACGCTTGGTCCGCCGAACTTCCTCTTCTCTCCAGCATCAATTGCAAACTAATGTTCTCATTGCTGTGTAGCCGACGCCTCTGCTTGAACTCCCTCGAGATGTTCTTCAGTACCTGTGGGGTTGGCACTTCATCGCGACAGCCAGATTCCAGAACATCCTCATCAAGTCTACTAATTCGGTCCAGGTACAGTTCTTTTGGCAGCTGCCTTTGTAGGTCCTGGCCGACTTTAACTCTTTCTTCATCCCTGACAGGTCTTCTTCTAAGCTCACAATAATTGTGAAGGCTCTGCCCACCCTGGAATTCCACTTTGGCTTTAAGATCTATGTTGCTTTCAATAGCAACTGTAACTGTAACTGGACAGTCTTCAAAACTGCAATAACCCAGACAGTAGAAGTGGGGGCCTGATCTTGTTGAGCCCAAAGCCTTAATTTGGTGTCTTTTGAAGGCAAAAGAACAAAAAGGATGTATGCTCCTCAAGCCTTTTGAAATAATATTTGTCCAATTCAGTCCTCTGAAGGTTCTTTTGTTCCTTTTTGTTTAGAGAATCTGCCAATCTTTTTTTCAACAAAGAAGTACGAAGGATTGGGGGGCAGTGCGATTCTTATAAGACCTTTGCTGTCGGAGCTGCTTGTGGTCACCTGAAACATTACTTGGTACAAAAAACACAAAGATGTACTAACTTCATCATATAAAAAACATGATAACTAGACACAAAGATGTACTGACTTGTTGTGGAGCTGTAGCCTCATCTTCATCAGTTCCTGGACTGCTGGCCTGGGACTGGAGAGGGGCTGTGGTCAGCTCTGGCTGCTGCTTCAGTGGAGGGGCAAACAGAAAGTTTAATATATGGAAGTCTTAAGGGAATCTTTGAATGCTGGAAGAAGAAATGTACACATACTTACCTCCTGTAATTTGTGACTTTTGAGAAGTCTCAGGCGGTTTGTGGTAGTGTTTGGAAGACCAAATGCTTTACACATTTGTCCCCAAAAACCCTCACTTTGTGAGACAATCTTCTCAAACTTTACCCCGTTTTTTTGTAGATATTGTGCTTTTCTGACAATATCCTGCGTTTTAATGATTTGAGTTTTGTTCTATAGGGAAAAGCAACACAAATCATAATAAATAACATATTAGGACTATTCTTACGAACACGTGTGCCATATAAAGTGGAATAATAAATGTACTTACCCCAAACAACCTGAAAGTGCACACTCTGTAGAAAAACAACACATATTTGTTGTTAGGATGACATTACATGTGTCTATTTAGTCAAAAGTCAAGATCTAACCAAACCTAAATTAACAACATAAACACATACATAATTGACTCAGGAATATTAAATAATACATAAGTGAATTGTTGTTCATAATGGACAATATGAACACTTAAACAATTTGAATTAAGTCTTCCCTAAATGTGTAGAATTTTTTTCCCCCAAGGATGGAGCCAACAATGATCCTCGATGTTATTACATGCTGTGGTCACACTGGGGAAGAGTCATTAAATCTCTGTAGCGTAGAAGTCCCTCAAAATATGAAATAATGTTGGGCGCCAGACAGGAGAATACTCAAAGAAATCAACCTGCCAATATTTTAAAATAAATACTACCAGAAGTTTAAGAAATAACCCAGCAGCTGGCTTCTTCGCTCCAAAATCACACAATGAAAACTCAACCAAGATGCAGTTAGTAATCCTTCTTATTTTCAATCAACCATTAATCAAAACATATCAATTCAATAATCAACTCAAATATCTCTCAATTTCATACAGATCCATTCATAGAACAGAAACCCAATTCAAAGGAAATATCCTGAGAGTAATCACCACATCCAAAGTTCGTTAAATAAATAGTAACATATCCCATCTGTTAATGAACAAAACAAACGGTGGGTAGGTGGATTGTGTGTGAGTGTGTATAGTTTGGGTGTCTTCAGTCCAGTTCAGTGCAGAAGGTATTTGTGTTTGGGGGGAGGTGGAGTGTAATTCAGTCCTGAGGGATGTATGTTTGAGGAGGGAGAAAAAACAGAGTAGTTTGAGGTCTGACGTTAGGAGAAGCCAGGAGAGTTTCATGAAAAAAGGGACTTATCTGCTTGCCGTTCTTCACCCAACTCAGACAGAGATCTTTTCCACTGTATCCAAACAGGCCAAGGACCGTAGACTAAGCTTCTTTCTGCCTGCTCCAGGGATCAGCTTCTTCCTCCAGCGTCCAGTTGAATGTCCTTAATACTCAGTTTAATTCATTTGCTTTCTTGAAATGAAGCCGTCAACTTAAGCAAAATTTGAGTTATCTCTTTTTCTTTCTTTCTCACTTCTTTTTCAGTCCATCTTCAAAACTCCTTTGTCTGATTTCCCTCCTCCTTGAGCTCACAGGTGACTCTGATTTATCATCTCCCTCCCCCTTCATTTTCAGCTCAGGTGGAAAAGGCTGTGTTGTCATTTCCTTTTTCCTCCTTCCTGCTACATCTCTGTCAAACAAAAGAATCAACATAAAAATGTAGCCTATGCAGTATTATCAGGAAGATCAAATTCTTTGTAATAAAGAGTAACGGCTTGAAAAAAAAAAACATTTCAAGATCTCAGTATAATTAGCCTGAAACACATTTTCTCTCTTTGGAAGAATATCCACTTCAAACGGTTCAAATGCGACCCCAGCAGGCAGAGGAGAAAGAGCTGTCTGTTAGTCTTCAGTCATGGCTACTTGTCAAAGGCAAAGCCAGAAGTGTAAATAGCTAAACCATTTTTTGAAAACTGTAGCCTACTCACCCTTGCTCTTTTTTCGGCATCTTCTCTCGTCCTTCTCTGTCTCTCCACGACGCAGATCAAATGTTTTTTTTTTTTTTTTTTGGATCGATGTCTGACGTCACGCAAAGACGCAAAGTGCAACAAGTAGCAAATAGAGAGATTTTAAAATAGAATGTCTTCTAGAATGTTTTAAGGACTAATTAGATTGTTCAATGTTGAACTCTGAGAGACACAACATAACGCTCCGTGAACTACAAGTGATTTGGGGGTTTTTTGGGTTTTTTTTTTTTTCTTAAAGGTGCAGTACCTATGGAAGCGCGTTGCATTCACTGGATAAAAAAATCTCATAATTACGAGATCTTGATCTCGTAATTACGAGAAAAGATCTGGTAATTACGAGATCTTTTCTCCTTTCATTTGTGTCACTGTCCCTTTGACAGTTAGTTAGGCTAGTTAGGGCTGGTTCAGGTAGCCCTAACTAGCCTAACTAACCAATTCATAGCTAGGCCTATGCTCTCTTAAAACCCTCGGCTACAAGGGGAACTGCAGATGTTTTTATCCCTTCTTTAATCATTTTTAATTTTAATTCTTTTTATAAGCCTAGGACACTTAATGGTGCAAATAACTATTAAAATCCAAATAAATTGTGTTGTCATTTTTTAATAGGGACTTAATTACGCCCCCAAGGCCTGCGTGACCCACAGAAAACTGCCTAATTAGTTATTTATGTATTTTACGCTTCTTGTCAGGGCTCACTCTCCCTTGATGACAATAGTGCCAGTTTTATGTTGGGATAAAACTCTTCCTCCTTCTAATGATGGCAATTGTATGTTAAAATCATTATCTAACTTTTGTCTGTCACAAAAAATGCAATGTCTTTCAGCACCCACTGCTCAAAATCACTTAAAGTAGTGATTTAGAAGGATTAAATCGGCCAAACTAATTACCACCGCTGCTTTAGAGGTGGGACAGAAGCCCAGTAGTCTAAAAGTTACGATTACTTTGCAGAAATCATCCTGCCTCATTAGCTGAGAAAGGTGTTGTGATTGTCATGATAGGCTGTTTAATTGAGCCTGGCTGGTAGAGGGGAGATGGTTTGCTGTTGTTTGTCACTCAGGCCCTATTGTCAAGGGATGTGACAGGTTTAAAAGGCCATTAGTCTATTTATAAGCTGCAGTATATTTATTACAAGCTGTCCGGATGGAAGAGACAAGCGTGTTCGTTTCTTTGAGGGAGGAAAAACAACAATGTACTATTTAGGCTAACTGTTTATTAAATTGGATCATTAGGAGAACCTTGCACAAGGATCTTCTCTGTTCAGGAATTCACAGTCTGCAAGCAGTTAGCTGTAACCACTGTCCCAGAAAACAGTGAAACCAAAGCTTTAAATAAACTTTTATCACTTCGCACTATGTGTGTGTGTAATTAACCCTTATAGGTCAAAACAGGTGGGGAGTGGCTTTGGTTTAGACTTAGTTCTACCATCGTTGGTGCACACGACTGGCCCTCCTCTTCAGTTCGGGACCTGCAAAGAGAAACTCTTCCTGTCTTTGCGCTACTCCCTTCATCTTAATTGTCTCCTGGTACCTGGCTGTTCCTGGTTTCAAGGCCATAAGCTGAGTTTCTAGGTGATACAGTAACAACCTGACCTTAACTATGTTTCGTGAGCATAGGGTCAAAATAAGTTCTTTGGTTAAATAGACCTGTTTTTCTCTCCAAGCATAAGGATATAGGCCATATGGATTAAGCTTTTATTATTTATTTAAGTGAAAGCATAAACAATAAATCTTTCAAGTGTCCTGGCATTACTCTCCACTGTGTTAACCCTTCGTGCTTCATGCTTGACTCCATCTTAATCATACATCAGAGCACTGCAGCTCTGTTAGCACAATGCTGATAACAGCTTCACATAAGCAGGACATTCATATTGATTAAGAGTAGCTTTATTTAGAGGAGTAAACAACATGTACTCTGCTAATTCAATAATCATCAGTGAGATATTGATGTTCTCTGCTAATTAATAATGTTCAGTGTGGGAAGATATAAGTTTTCAGTGTTGATTAATAATTTCTAATGAGGTAGCCTATCTGTGTACAGTGTTGTCAATCTTCAGTATAAGCACATTCGTTCAGTTTTACTTATCAGTCAGCAGGAAGTGGTCTTAATTTCAATCAATAAATGTAAGAATTTAGTTTTAAAAGATAATTTCACACTAACAAAGCTATCGTGTTGGGCATTTTGTATTCAATCCCCCAAATGGGGGATACTGCTGCTACTTCTAAAAATAATGACAAATAAAATAAATAAATGCATAGCCTTAATAGAGAGATAATGCCAAATGGCACTCAATTATAGCGAGTAATATTTTATTTCGAAATGACGTCAGAACTGTCCATGACTGATTTCAAGCCATTTTGGCCAATCGCTGAAATAATAGTAAATATTTTCACAATCATTTTAAAGATGAGAAAAAAGAAATCTTGCTCACAGACCCACAGGCCCAGACAACCATTTTTTTTTTTTCAGATTTCAGTGAAATATGAAAATTCAGCGGGCTTTTATTTTGAAAGGCCACATCAGACTGACCTGGGTGTCTTCTTGAGGTGGAGTACTATCAGTCTGAAGTGGAACGCTTGAATAATAACGGGCAGTTTTTAAAAAAATATGAATGTTAATGTACATGTATTACATTGGAATATGACAGTTTAGAGTGCTTTTATTCTGAAATGCTACATCAGACTGAGCTGATTTTTGCTGGGTGTCTTCTTGAGGTGGAGTACTGTCAGTCTGAAGTGGAATGGTTGAATAATAACGGGCAGTTTTTAAGAAATATGAATGTTAATGTACACGTATTACATTGGAATATGGAAGTTCAATGGGCTTTTATTCTGAAATGCCACATCAGACTGAGCTGATTTTTGCTAGGTGTCTTCTTGAGGTCAAGTACTATCAGTGTGAAGTGGAACGGTTGAATAATAACGGTCAGTTTTTAAGAAATATGAATGTTAATGTACATGTAGTACAGAGACATATGACAATTCAGGGGGCTTTTATTCTGAAATGTCGCTCTTGCCGCATTGTTTAGTATATGCGCGCACCACTTTTCCAAGTGAGGGCTGGCTTGACCAAACGTTTCAAACTGAGGGCTGGGTTGCACAAGCTCGAAGCGTGCTGTGTGGCCCCGACTTCAGCACCACGGAGAGCGACGGTGTCATTTTGAAGTCAATCAAACCAAGAGAACAAAAACATTAGGCTACATGGCCCCTAATAATAAAACACCACAAATTCAAAGCAGTTCAGCACCGCAGATAGCGACCACAACATTCCGACACCCATTTGAACTATTTCAACTAATGAGAGCACAGTAGGCTAATGTATCAACAGCTATAAAGTTTAGTAAAACTGGCACGGCGGCCCATATGTTCACATACAAACACAAATTCAATATGAAGTACTAGACCTACTCACCACTATTTGAAGGGCATACATCGAGCCTTGCGCTCCGCGAACTCGTCCACGATGCGCCGTATGTCCATTTTCTTTGCTCTCTCATTCTCTATGAACAACATGGCAAGTCCACTCCTGTCCCACTGTGCTCCTCAGGTGGTTTTTAAATGAGTTTCAATTTGGAGAATGAGCGCTCAGAGGTTGCAACGGTGACGGGAAGAGTCAAAAATAAAAGGAGGGTGGTGCAAACCTCACTGAACGCAGAAGTTACTGCTGGGTGGTTGACAATGAGCATTTTTGCCAGATCCGCAACAGACTTTTGCTTTGGTATCTGGTTCATGAAAGAGGTTCTAAAAGAAAGCAGCTGGCCAGGGAAGCTGGGGGCGATGTCCCGATTGTAGTGCTCACTAAGCCGCTGGGCAGCTTGGTATAAATCCTCATCCCCTGCTTTCAGCAGTGTGTTGGGGTGAATTGCCTCAAACATCTTCACAGTTCCATTTAAGCTGGTGAATCTTTGGGACAGAATCTTTGGGACAGAACCCGGGTGACCACTGTGTTTACGCAAGGGAAACAGAACATGATAAGGTGATCATGGTTATTTGGATTGATGACCGAATCATTGCAGGAAGTGATGAAAATGCATTGCAGCTTGTGAAAGACATGCTTACGGCAAGGTTCAAAATGAAGGATTTGGGCAAACTCAGACATTTTCTTGGCATTGATTTTAACCAGAGTGAAAACTGTGTGACAATGTCACAGACAAAGTATGTTGAAAAAATCCTGGAGAGGTTCAACATGCAGGATTGTAAACCTAGATCCACACCCTGTGAACATAAACTGAACTACGCGGATGATGCAGCACTGATGAATGATGACACAAGATACAGAGAGGCAGTAGGAAGCCTCATCTGTTTGATTGTGTGTACCAGATCTGATTTGAGCTGCATTGTAAGCAAATAGTCAAAGTACTTTACTGAACCTACCGAACAGCAATGGAGTACAGTTAAGCTGTACTGATGTATCTCAAAGGCTCAATTAACAAAGAGTTGTGCTACAGGAAAAGTGATGAGAACCTGGGTATACAAGCAGACAGTGAAACGGATTGGCCTGCTGATGTCACTGATAGACAAAGTACATCAGGTTATTGTATGAGCCTAATGAAGGGTGGCACTTTAGTGGCATGGAAAACCAAAAGAAGCCAACCGTAGCACTGTCCAGTTGTGAGTCAGAGTACAATGCACTTGCTCAAAGCCTCTTGAAAAATCTGTCACACCTCAAAACATCTGTGTGAAAAAACTTGGAAATTAGTAAAATCAAAGTGAATTCAACAAAATCCTGAGGTGAATCCTGTATGAGCTCTCAGGTCAATCCAGCAACACCTGGAGTGAAACCTCATCCATATAAGGACCTGTGTTCCAAAGCCCTGGTCCTCTCCTTTGATACGTCACAAAGTGGCTTTGATCCATCAGAGATGACATCAACATTCCACTGAGCTCAGGGCTTGAGGGAGGTCATTGGTTTCCATAGCAACAATAAAGACAATATTGAAGTCCTCATTGACAACTGCATGTAAAATGGGGTGGGACTTTAACGCGTTAATTACGATTAATTAATTACAAAAAAAAAAACGTGTCAAAAAAATTAACGCATTTAATCGCAGTTTGCGCTCCAGACACACGTTTGTAAGTGCACGAGTTCCTGGTCCACCGATCACACTGATGCACAAGACGCGTCAGAGCTAGGGTCGTTTCTCAATAGCAAGTACGCCAAGGTCAGACTTACGAACTTGGCAGTTCGGATTTAGCAAGTTCGACCTGGGAGTACAGTCTCTCCAGGACGGGAGGACGCAGGACGGTCATTCTGCAATAGGGACGGCAGCGTACTTGATGACGTCACCATCGCAGCTCGTCTGTTTGTGATGACTGCTGACTGAGATAAGGGATGAGATTAAATAGATCCTGGAATTTAGCCTGGTCTGGAGCAGGCTAGCTCCACAGAATAAATCTCCATGGTAACTTATCCCATAACATATCCCACTTTCCACTATCCTGCTTTTGGGCAACCGGATCACGGATAAGTTGAGCCAGGATAACCAACATATCCCGGCTTAATCCCTTATCCTAGTTTTGTGCAACGGGCACCAGATCAACGCTCAAGTTAAACACAAACACGGACAGCGTCATCGTGAAGCAGCAGCAGCAGGAGGAGGAGGAGAGAGAGAGAGAGAGAGAGAGAGAGAGAGAGAGAGAGAGAGAGAGAGAGAGAGAGAGAGAGAGAGAGAGAGAGATCGGCAGGCGCGCCGCTACACGCATTTATGTCCCGCTAATGGTGCTGATTAGGAGCCTCGCTGCAGGTGCGTGACCGGAAGAAGCGGGGACGTTACTGTTAGAATACAGCGGTGGTGGGGCAGACCTAACCTGCCGGTTCCATATAGAATGTATCCAACACCTACTCTGCTCTGTCCAGCATTAGTGTTTCATAGGCTGCTCTATTCAAATATGCTGCAATGACAAAAAGCACAGGACTAATGGATCACACTGACATGGACAGACAGACAGACAGACAGACAGACAGGAACAAAGGTCAAAGCTCGAGGTGTTAAAGGAGTATCTCATTGTTCTTTAGCAGTGGGTCCTAGACTTCAACACAGATAAACTGTTGTGTCCGTAGTCACTTGTCTCCATCTAGTGGACAAAACCAGTCATTGCACCCACCTTAGGAAGTAACAACGACCATTAGTCCTACACTTACAAACCATTAAAAAGCAGTGATTTTGACCTCAAATCCAATGGAAATGCAATCAATGGAACCCAACGACTATTGTTAGCAGAAGTAAAGTTTTTTATTTTTTTTTTTATTTTTTGTTCTATTCCACAAAGGGCCGAGTGGCCGAAGGTTTTCTTTCCAGCCGAGCAGCAGCACAACAGACTTGACTCATTTCATCAGCTGATCCCAGTCTTCAGACAGCTGATTGGTCAGACTGCGTGCTCTTGATCAGTCAGAGGAAAAAACCTGCAGCCACACGGCCCTTTTGGGAATAGTTTGGACGTGCCTCTGCTAGAATGAAATGCATTCCGTGGCACCTGCCCCCCTTTCTCTCTGTCATTTACTTATTACTTATTTTTTTTACTCCTTCATTTATTTGTTTGTTTTTTTGTTCTTGTAGCTGTTTAAATGATTTGTTCATCCTCATGTCTGGTGATTACAGTTATCCCATATATCATTAAGGAATGTTTCACATGCAGTATTTTATGTCTGCCCTTTTCCTGCAGTAGCTTTTTCAATGTTTAAACCTTTTGTTTCTCAAATAAATGAGTTTAAGAAAAGACAGTGCCTTTGTGTTTTTCACTTTTTTGTAACCCTTTCTATGTCAGTCTTGTGTTGACAAGACTTCAAGGAGT
Organism: Chaetodon auriga; assembly: GCF_051107435.1. Taxonomy (NCBI): domain Eukaryota; kingdom Metazoa; phylum Chordata; class Actinopteri; order Chaetodontiformes; family Chaetodontidae; genus Chaetodon; species Chaetodon auriga. The sequence goes on along the minus strand of NC_135096.1, from coordinate 977,498 downwards.
GTAGTGTAGAAAAAATATTTATTTAAAACATGACGGTAAACAACAACAACACAACAACAAATGAGTGAACAATGTAGTATAATTTTTTCCAACAGATATGTGAAGAATTGAGTTAGTCACTGTAATCAATGGTAGTTTTTAGCAGCAAGAGTTGTAGGCAGAAGTGTAATAGTTCATTTGCTTGAAAGCACAAGAGCAATAGAGAAATGGAGAATGGGCATGTGTAGGGTTGAGATGATGACGCTGTGCAAGGCTGACACTGCGCAGCAAATATCAAGAGATCATATGAGCAGATGTCTGCATCATGAATCTTCGGTACTTTCCATGATTCTGCAGGTGTCTCTGCAGCCAGTGTTAGCTGGTTCTAACCGGTTTTAGCCGGTATTGTCTGTAACCTTGCATAGCCCTGTGTGTCCTTATATAACCTTACTGTATTCAATCTATATTACGTATCTGTCATTAATCATGAAAAGATAACAATGTTATCAATCACACTATAATTTGTTATGCCTTAATGAATGCTGATTTCTGGTGATTATTGTGATTATACATACTTTTTAAAAAATAGAGCCTACGACAATCAGAAGCTAATGGTGTAAATTTAAGAGGTAGATACTTTTTAAAAAAACAGAGCCCGTGAGAATCAGAAGCTAATGGTGTAATTTCAAGGGAATAAGAAGAAAATAAAAGTACCTACAAGCCCAGGCTAGTGGCCAAAAGATAACGTAATGGTGTAAAAAAATAGAAGAATCATAAGAGAAGATGCCCCAAGGGCGGGGGTGACCTTGAGCAGAACTGTATAAAAGGCAAGCACTGACTCTTGTAAGTTGGAGAACTTCATTGGAGTTACACCTTGTGTGTCTCTGAGCGTTTTCCCCTTTATTGTCGACAATAAAGTTGCTTCTCGGACTTCGTCTCCTGCAGCCTCTTTTTGAGCAACATATCAGTGATATGTTGCAGATCAAATTCAGTTGTCCGAGAAAAATGCTCAAAAAGAGGCTGCAGGAGACGAAGTCCGAGAAGCAACTTTATTGTCGACAATAAAGGGGAAAACACTCAGAGACACACAAGGTGTAACTCCAATGAAGTTCTCCAAAAATGCAAAGAAACATTAGATGAATAGACATATAGGTAAAGACTCAAATCACTTCTGTGTATTCCCTTTCGATAATCAGTGTGGTAGACAATTATTCAGTAGCTCTCTTTGGTCAAGGGTTACAATGGGCTATTTCAGTGCAGGCAATAGTGATTTCAGGTAGCACATACATGAATGGAAACATGACCTTATAGACAACAGAAATCCATTCAGAATATTTTAGTCAGCAGGACTTGGTGGAAATTCAGGACTGAGCCGATTAGGGGAGGTTGGAGAATCTTCATGGGGGTCTTGACTGAACCGTCAGCTGCCATCTGCGTCTGCCCATGGGATGGATAGGGTAGGGGAGGACGGATGGAACCACTTGGCATCTGCAGGTCATGCTGCCAGTCGGCTCTTGGACGGTCAGACATCTCTGTCTTTCTTAAAAATGCCATCTCCTGCACACGCATAGTGTCGAGTAAAAACTTTGACATTTTCCTCACTCCTTGCGGTTCTGGTGTTTGTCTTTCCTCCTGAGGGGAGGCGTAGCTGTCCCTCTCTGGTTGTCTTAGGGCGCCGTCGCCGTCCCTGTCTTTCTGCCTTCCTGGGCCGGCAGGGTGGCTGTGCCTTCCCTTGGTGCTTGATTTGGATCTCTAGCTCTGCAGCAGTGATTTAAATGAAACCAAACTCTCTTACCCTCGACTTTTAGGGCAGTTGGGGTTGATAGGATAACCTTATAGGGCCCCTCTCGTCTGGCTTCGTTCCACTTCCGTTTGAACACCTTCACGTAGACCCAGTCACCAGGCACAATCTTTCTCAGTGGCTCTGGGATGTCAGCGTTCCTTTCCTCTGAGACAGCTTTTATCAGTAGGAGTTTCCTGCATTAGTACCGCGCACGCGTATCCTGCTTTTTCTTGTTTGAGCCTAGGTGTTCTAGTGGGGTCGTATCTCAAATCTTCAGATCCGTCTGCAGCAGGGGTTTTTGTAATGTATCCAAATTTCCCTGTTTCCCACTCTACCCTTCTGGGGATGATGCGTATCTCCAGTCGTGGATCTACTGCAGCTCTGTGTCTCCCTGCTATAGTCAGATTTTCGGGAATTCCTAAAAAAGGACGCAAAGGGAGAGTCACTGAAACAAGTGGGTTATTACACAACACCTCTAGCAGTGTTGCCAAAGTGCGTGGTGTCCACAAACTTCGTATCACTCTTTCCCACGGTACTGAAGGAAACTCCTCTTTTGTTTGAGCCAAATTAATAATCCGTGTGATCAGCCACAATTTCAGGTTAATTTCTTGTTCAGTTTGCCAATTTTCTACTCCGTCTTCATCAATGTAAGTTCGTTCCAACCAAAAGTGTGTTCTGATGCCACGAGTTTCAATATCTCCTGTGCTACTTAAGTGCTCAGGCGTTACTATCTCATCTTCACTATCACTATTTTCTCTCTGTTCATCCATCCACCTTCTCTTATTATTTACTTAGATTTTCTTTCTTATCTCATTAACTTATTTTATTATTACTATTATTAAGTGGTTATCTAATATTGATCTTACTATTTCATTCTATTATCTCTTATCATCTAGGCGGCATTCAAATCTTCCATTATTCTCCATATGATGCCGCTAAGAAATAGTAAAAATCCTAGCAGCGTCAAAATCCCTAAAATAATATGCCCAATTGATGACTGATGAGCTGTTTGCTGCAGGTCTTTGATTTTTGAATCAGAAAATCAAAAGCAGAAAAAGCTTTGTTTGCTCCTCCTCTTCTGCTCTCTCCCTGGAGTAACTCTACTCCGAGGCCTCTGGTGTGTGTGTTACTCCACAACTTTCTCTCCTGTGTGTGTGTCTCTCGACTACTCTCCTCCTACGCATATGTGTGTGTGTGTAGCTTCTGCACCTGCACTCTCCTCTGTGTGTGTCAAGGTCGCGTGTGAGAGGGGAAGAGGCCAGCTCACCCCTCCCTTCGCTTCAGCTTACTTTTCTCCTTCTTTTTTAACCCCTTTTCTCCCGTAACCGCTTCAGAGCTCTTATTCTCCTATTTTTCTGTAACTCCTTTTTTGGTTCTTTTTTACATTTTCTCTCGAATCACTACCTAGTGATTTTGTGCACTTCTTTACTCTCGCTTTTCCTAAGCGAGGTAGCCACTCAAGCAGGTGGCTGCTTGCCTCATTCTGGGCAGCGGCGCGCTGGTCAATCAATCACCCGTGCAGACCTATCTATTTCTAGACAGCGGTATCCATGTTGACGACCCACCGGTGTTGTCAAGCATTTACCCGTTCAGACCTCTTCTAGTTCAGAAAAGCGGTATCCATAAATGTTGACACGTCGACGGCCAGACAACCCACCCGTTCAGACCCGACTAATTCTTTTAGGCAGCGGTATCCATGGGCGCCTGACTACACATAAGACAGACAACTGCACCTGCTTTGACTTGATATACTCTTATCACACAGATCTCCCTGTTACACACGATCCTCAGTCTCATCAATCTCCCGTCTCTGCACGCTCAATTCACTTCCCCAACATGAACGGCCTACTTCTAGCCTTAAATCAACGTCTAAGGCGCTTTAATACCTCGTAAAGCTTCATTTACTCCTTTCCAGATCTGTGTTGGTGTTACATCTTTACCTCCCAAATTCACTTCCTCAAAATTGGAAAGGCGTTTATCAAGGAAACTGTCAACTTAATAAACCTTCTCACTACGGGGTCCGCGTCGCTTTCACTTTCTGAATATTCAGACTTATCTCTACGTTTGCTCTGTTATCTCTAGCCGCCCCTGTTCAATACCAGCCAAATTAGTCCTCCAGCAAACACCAATGATGCAATCAACCAGCATGCAATGCATATATTAAATATGATTTTTTCACACTCTCCCCACTCATTCATGTCCGCACCATGGTTGTTGCCGAAGCACTGAGACAGACACAGACATATACACAAACACAAAGCTTAAGCAGACATAGACAGACAATGCCTCTCGGCTGCCTCCTGCAGTTATTAAATACTTTGGTGAATTTAGAATAGGTCAGGTTCGGCAGAGGTGCATCATCAGAGGATCATACCAATCACCTGGGCGGACTACTCTCATCACTTAGACACTCTCTCCTAATTTGCAGAAATAAAGGCTCTGCTTACCTTTAAATTTGGTGGGCCTGAGTGTCTGGTGATAAAGTGCAGCCGCCTCCGGCGTGGGAGATCTCCTTGTCCGTATCCTCTCCTGGGGCTGGCTCGCCACTGATATGTTGTAAATCCAATTCAGCTGTCCGAGAAAAAATGCTCAAAAAAGGCTGCAGGAGTTGAAGTCCGAGAAGCAACTTTATTATCGATAACAAAGGGGAAACACTCAGAGACACACAAGATGTAACTCCAATGAAGTTCTCCAAGTCTCTCCAACTTACAGGAGTCAGCGCTTGTCTTTTATACAGTTTGCTCAAGGTCACCCCCTCCCTTGGGGCATCTTCTCTTTTTCTGATCCTTCTCTTTTTTATACACCATTATGTTATCTCTTGACCGCTAGTCTGGGCTTACAGGTACTTTTACTCTTCTTATTCCCTTGAAATTTCACCATTAACTTCTGATTGTCATAGGCTCTGTTTTTTAAAAAAGTATTTATAATCACAATAATCACCAGAAATCAGTATGCATTAAGACATAACAAATCATAGTGTGATTGATAACATTGTTATCCTTTCATAGAGTGATGATAGATAAATAACATAGATTGAACACAGTAAGGTTATATAAGGACACACAGGGCTATGCAAGGTTACAGAGACACCTGCAGAACCATGGAAAGTACCAAGATTCATGCTGTAGACATTTGCTCATATGGTCTCTTGATTTTTGATATTTCATGCTGTAGACATTTGCTCATATGGTCTCTTGATTTTTGATATTTGCTGCACAGTGTCATGTCAGCCTTGCACAGCATCACCAGCTCAACTCCTCTATGTGCCTCTTCTCCATTTCTCCATTGCTCTTGTATTTTTGAGCACATGAACTATCACACTTCTGCTACAATACTTGCTGCTGAAAACTACCATTGATTACAGTGTTTGACTCAATTCTTCACATATCAGTTGAGAAAAATTATACTACAGTACCTGGCAGGTGGACAGATCCTGTAGGGGCAGACACTTAAAAATATTAAATAGAGTCAGCTATCAAACTATTTCACAGCTTGCTTTAGAGGAAAAGGCTCCGGCTAGCAGCTTAACAGAACTGGCTTACTTTATCATCACGCTTCGTGGTACACGCCAAAGGACGATAACATGATATGCTTGTACACAAAAGTTAAATGCAATACTTACCGAAGCTCAAGTTATCTTTAGGGATCCAGCTGTCTCGAGTGGTAGTACAGGTCTCCAAGTTGTCTTACAAATAAGCAGCAGCAAATTTATTGCCCGCTTGTTTCATTTCTTGTTTAACTACCTCAGCACCACGACACAGTGATGACGTATTTTTGTAGGCAGACCGGAGGTTGTTGAATTTCGCAGAAATAAATTTGGAGGCCAACAGACATTTATGACAGTTACACATTTTGTTTAGCATGACATTCCTTACTGTGGAACACCACTGTCACTATCTTTGGGCCTGAATTTAATTTTCTAGATTAAACCATAGACATATACACGTAGATGCCGCATTGAGTGCTGGAGTCCTACGTCAACCTCACCGCCATATTGAATGTGACAAGAGCGAGCAGAGAAGATGCCGCATTCTTGTGTGGAATTGTCCCATCAGGTTTACACTCCAAATTCGATCGCAAGGGATTACCTTTCACAGGTAAGAATGAAAAAAAAAACTTTTGATTGTATGTGGCCATTATAACATAACTTTACGTTCAAAATATGCTGACTTTGTGGCTATAACATGAAGTCCTGCGTATAAATACTGTGAATTGTTAGTTGGTTAACTCTTCATACACTCTGTAGGTTTCCCAAAAATAAAGAGCTCAGAAAGAAGTGGGAAACAGCTGTCCGGCGGGAAGGGTTTTCTGCTAGTCAGTCATCCGTGCTCTGCAGTGAACACTTCAGACCAGAGGATTTTGACAGGACAGGTCAGACAGTCAGGATCAGTGACGGAGCTTTTCCTTCTGTCTTCAGTTTCCCAGCTCATCTCCACAGGGTAGGTGTATAGGCTGTAAGGATTAGATCATTCAGTGCCACACTATGCTAACAATGTTTTCCCTCCCTGAATGTGAAGGAGTCAGTGATGTATTTAGTTTTACACTGTGAGACCATTTCTATATTTCATCCTTCACTTTAGCCCTTGGCTACCAGGACGTCTCAGACCTCAAAGAAGGCACAGGAGACCTTGTCACCATACTGTTCCCAGCTTGTCCAGGAGACCGAACCCCTGCCTGTGCCCAGTTTCCAAGGCTTTTAGCTTATGCACACACACACACGCAGTACACACACAGAGACTAGTTGTATAAATGTATAGATTGATAGATATATGTATGTATATATTCATCAATGCAACCCCTGTACAGATATATGTATAGATATATGTATGTATATATGTTCATTAATGCCACCCCTGTATAGATATATGTATGTATATAGGTTCAGCAATCATTGAATATGACAATGATTAATCAAAATCAGTGAAATGTAAATGTTTGTGCTCTTTATTCAGAAAACCCTGATGTCATCTAAAATTCAGGATCTGGTTATTATAAACAGATAATAACCAGATTTAATATTTCAATATTTATCATTACAATAACAGTGTTGCATACATTGATAGCTGTAACAACTTAAAAAACATACCCTGGTTTGGTACTTTTGTACTAACGAAAAAAGGTCTATAGGAATCCTATAAGATCTCTTTAGTATGTATCATCAAGGTTTAAGGTCCATAATAGTTATTTAATACCTCTGTGGTGTTCTATGGTACTGCTACCATCCATGTATAATACGTCAAGGCTATAATTTGTTTCTTCCCGAGTGTTCCTGTGGTACAACCTTATATTGCTATAGTGAAATGTCGCGAAATACTGTAAGATTATAACCATTATCACATCACATTAAAAGTGACATGATGTTTTTGATGCCTATTTATTTCCCAAATATATTAGTGTATTTGTGTGAATGGGTGAATTCAAGGCATCACGTTAAATCAGTTTGTAGAAAGGCGCTTTATGAAGTTCGGTCCATTTCCTTGCATTAGTTCATGGAGCAGATCTGCCACATCCAATATGGCAGACACGCTGACGTATCCAGCAACAGCCCAACCAGCTCAATGCGGCATCTACGTGTATACGTCTATGACTGTTAACGGTGTGGACGGCGCTGGCAGAAGTGCACCTTGGAGTGCTGGCACGTGCGGGGGGGATGCTCATTGCTCACTTCACTTCGTCAGTCATCTTACAAGAACACACCGTGCACAATCGAATACCGCTGCAAAACCTACTCACCGGACCAGTTGTTTACTCCCTCGGACCTTCTTCGGTTTCACGAGACTAGCAGTGGCCGTCTCGAGCAGCTTAGCGATTAGCAGCAGGGCATGTCTGGGCACGTCAGGGCAGTGACGGCAGAGTGAGGACACGTTGTGGATCATGTGACCGACCATGGTAGACCTAAATTATTATTATTTTGTTTTATTTATTATTATTTTGGGCCACACAGACAGACTTTCACACACACACACACACACACACACACACACACGCTTATACATGTTTACAGGAAATATCAGGACACGTGGCAAAAATGTGAAAAATGGGGACGTGCCTTTCTCAAGGTCCTAGAGGCCTGGGAATCAGTGTGTTTCTGACCCATACTTCCAGGAATATGTCTATGTGTTGAGATTTGGGCTAGGGATATATTTTGGTCAAACCTGAATTTAATGCTACTTGTGAGGACATTGTCAGATTTATGTGAAATATAAGTGCTCATACATTACACACTGATATGTCATGTTTAGGTGAATTGTGAACCCGTTGGATACACACAAAATTTTCAAGTATATGTGACTTATAAAGACCTTGTCTCCTGTTACAGATATTTAAAGTATCTGTTACATTTTTTTTTTAATATCTGTATAATAGACATATGTGAACAATCGTCATGCTCCCAAACCTCTGACAGAAATGTCAGATGTTCACAGGTTAATACCACACAGTGAAACTCAGCTGTATAAACTCTTCAAAAGAGACATAGCTGAAAAATGTGGTCAGTCTACTTCTTAAGTTTAATTGTATTGCATTTATGAATTTTGTAGTAAATGTTCATGTGAATAAAAACATGGAACACTTGCTGCCTTTCTTTGTTTTTTAATTGCTGGCAAAATATGTAAATAACACCCAGAAAGGACCACCGACAATACAGAAATCTTGCCTCCTTTCCTCCATGGTGTAAGACAGTGCTAGACAAAGCATGTTTGAACTGAACCAGGAAATGTCTCTTTGGTATCTTTCTACAAAAAAGAACACACTTACCTTTCTATTGAAGCTTACAGCTGCTATGAACAATGTTTTCAGCAGGTCTGTCTACATAAAGTAATGTAAAGAATTTACATCACACTTACATTAATACAAGTAACTATATATGAAACCTGTTTCATTGAGCTCCCAATCAAACATGACTTCTTCATAGTTCAAAAACCAGATTCAACAACTTAGGGTTACATGTGTAAGAACAACACTATGCTTAAAACTACAGAGACAACCGTAGAGCTAACAGTCCCTTCAAAAACAATCTCTATTGCTTGTTAAAACTGAGAGCACAGTATGAATCTAGAAAGAAATTATGACAGGTACTGTGAATAAAGCCAGGAGAGTGGAGGGTTGAAAAAAAAAAAAATTGCGCTAATTAATCTGAATATTTGGCATCAAGTTCAACTCATACTGAACTGTACCTCGGCCGCAGTTTGCATTTTATAGTTCTATTTATTCATCTTCCTTTTTAATGCTATGATTCTGTTGTGAATGTAGTATTTGATGGCAACCCAGTCTCTGTCTTTCAGAGCTTCTGGCTCTGCCTGGAGACAATAATCACAGTCCTTTTTACCTGTACTTTGCAGCTTGTTATGAATTGAAACATGTGCCATTCAACAGCCTTCACTTCATCATCAGTCCACTTGCTTCTCACCTTCCCAGCTGTCGTAAATGGAAACAAAACAAAAACTTTTCACAACTGAACAATGGCTTTGCTAATGTGAATAATGCAGGATATGATAAAGTATATTGTAGATAATAATGTCAATACAATATGTTCTTTAACCTTGTTTTCCACTGGAGCATTTTTTTTTGTTCCCACTTGAAGTGCTGTGTTCTACTGGGAATCTAAAAGTATGAATTAGAACATGTGTAATGATAAAAGCATGCATTCACATACTGCCTCCCATGAGAATAAACTTTTCTCTTTATCACAAGTACATTCACTTCAAACATTTTGTATTTGAGTGCCTTTTATATTTTACCATTTCTTGGTTGAGTGTCGCTGATGTTTGTGTTGTCCAGTGAGGTTGAGGCAGAGGTGCCCTCCATGTTGTCCAGGGTGGTTGAGTCAAGTGTGTGGCTTGGGTCACCAGAAGTCTTAGTTCTTGAACCTCTGAAAATTAACAGTGAAATATGAGTTTGAATGCAATTGGTTTGCTTGCTTTTTTGTTTGCAATGTAAGTAACCTCAATGTCAGGCAGCATGTAATTCTACATAAGATATGAGTATTCACATGTAAACGATCTGACTATAAATTCATAAATGTAGAACTACTCATCACAATGTGATTGTTTGAAATCAGATAGAGGATCATCATCACCATGCTATTATGCTATAACGCCTCCGCATCCAACTTCTACAGGACAGACTCTAACCATCCCTGCTGTTCACTTTCTGCCACCAACTCTTCATATCTAAGTTTGTCCTTTCACAAGCCTCCTCCTCCATCATTGACTTACAGACCACAACACTGAGCCAGGCTTGAAGTTAGTCCCAACTATCTCCCGTGGAACAAGCTTTCATCCCAAATGTACCTACATCTCACGATCTGTAGCACCCTTTGTGTGGCCTGACTCAAATTAAATGTCTGCACTGAAATACACACTGAATTCCCCTTTAGTCTTCTCGTTTCAATACCTTCTACTTTACAAAAGCCTAGTTACCATGTATACCAACCTTATAGATATGACACAGATATCATGATGGGTACCCATCTACCTATTGTTTCAGGTTCTGTGGTGACAGCAGCGCATCATAAGTAGTCTCCATCAGGAACTTTATACTTATTCCTCCATGCACCACAGGTCCCTCCAGCTTAGCTCTCTTCCCTACACTTTCCCAGTTCATCCACTTTTCCTGCTTAGCCTGTGCCAGCCTTTGTATGACTTACTCTTTCCTCTTGTTAATGTACCTGCTCCATTACCAGCTTCATCCTTTCTCTGAGACCTATCTTGCCCCATATTGGTTTGCCTGAGCTTCCTTATCAATATGAAAATCTCTCTGTATTACATTTCCTCTGGTCAGTCAAGTTACTAACCCTATTGTTTATCTGAGGAGGCTATTGAACTCTTTACTTTAGCTTCCACCTCCTTCTACCTGACCAAATGTCCAAAGTAGAGTAGCTTTGCTAACATTGGTATATGAGGAGAAGGGTCCATCTCTCTATTCTCTCCAAAATCTGAGAGTCTGCTTAATATTCTTCACTTCTTGCTTCAAAGCTGTGAGGTTACCTCCTTTTTCCCATCCCTTTAACGAAGTTAAAATGATCCCCATAAAAAAAAACTATCATGACTTGCTCCTTCCTCTTTACCTTCCTCTTAAGTTGTTCTGCCCTCCAGAGTACTACTAACTGAAATCTTAGCTCTTACTGCAAAACATAATTCTCTATTTCTCATCTAATGTTGCTTTTCTCCATTGCTTTCTTATGTGTCTCCTATCCTTCACTAATTTCTTTTCCTTTTTTGCTGTTTATACCTGATTGACTTCAACCTGTCCATCTTTTCTCAAAGTTTCCAGAACACAGATTGTGTCTCCCATCCTCTCTAATTTATTTACTGTTGTTCCTTAAGCCCATCTAACGCGATTATCAGGCATCTATTAACTGTCTCCAGTCTCATAACGTAATTATCACAAACTGTGCAAATCAGGATGCCTTTGTGTTGATGTAAGTCAGCAAAGATTTCTTCGCTGGAATCATCATCACTCGTGGCAACTTCATCTGTTTGGGTAAAAAACAGTCAGGGCAAAGTATTTAAATTAAAGGCTGAACATGCATTAATGTTATATTTGAAGCTTTATATACTATTTTCCAAACTAATTGTTACCGTCAGGATTGATCTCGATGTCATCCAGTCCTTTCCCCTGCAGGTCAGACAGCTTTCCTTTTTCCATTGCCATCAAAAGTTTGCTTACTTTTGCAAGCTGCAGGGTATTCTCTGGAAGCCGGTAGAATTCTCAGTGGACACGGATGTCGTGTCCAAGAAAGGTGGCAAGTTGATCCATTTCATTTTCTTTCAGGTTTAGTACTGTGGACAAAGTAGCAACTTGTTTCCGCAATCTTGTTGACGTGAGTGCCTCTGGGTACTTTGCACCACATTGGTTTGCATACTTGCGAAAGCCGTCAGAGCCTCTGTAATGGGAAAGGACACCTGGGCGTGCAAACAAATACACATTCTCTGTGCGGACTTGACACTCATTCCTGTTTTTCACAAGGAGGTCCATTGCAGCGATCATGTCAGGTGTGAGGAGCACTGGTACCATTCTTGACCTTTTACCACAAATCTCAACTCTGTCAAAATGCTTTGCAAGCTTCCTTTCTAACTCGGTAAGGCACATCATAATGTCAGGATTCAACTCTGTACGATTCCGGAATGTGAAAGCCTGGAGCTCCATTTTTGAAACTTCCCCTTGCCTTTTTCTGTTAAATAGTACTACCTGTGTCAAAGTCACTTTAGCAAGATTTCCAAAGGTTATGCTGTTGGGGTTTTCTTCCAGGTCCTTCATGCACTTTGCACACTCACAAGCAAGGAACTTGTGCAGTAGCGAAACATCCTGTGTAAATGGCAAAACCTGTGGTTTATTCCATTTGGCTTCTTGAAGTGTACCCAATGCAGCAGCTGAAATGGACCCTGTCCACTTTTTCTCAGCAACAGCATGGCGATTTGCAATGATGGCACTGCACTGCACAATTCCAGCAACTTTGGCCAAACTGTGCCCCAATTTCAAAGCCAAGGATGGGATTTTGTATGAGTTGCTTTCCAACTCATAACCAGCAACAGCTCTGACTGCTTGTATCACATGGGGAAAGTTACTGGGCATAACAAGGTCTTCTGTGGTCTTCAAAGGGGTTATAGCTCTAGCCGCTATCAATAATCTTGCCATCTCTCTCATTTTTTGCCGTATGTCATCATTCCTTCTCTCATTGTACAGTGACTCGCCAAGGCTAAGAATGTCTCTTTTACTCCTTACTACCAAGGAAATGTCATCCTGGTTCATTTCACAGGCAATCTTCCAAACAGCCTCATGAACTTGATCAGGCTTCAGTAAGTCCAGTTGGATCCGTTTTTGCCCAGCAGGAGCCTCTCCTTCAATAGACAGTTTTTCACATGTCTCCAAAGGCAACCTCTTGCATACAGTCCTTGACAAAACTTGCAATGACAGTAGTCATCAGACTGTCTTGTGGTAGTGGGTCTTCGACAAGCGACCATTTCTCCAGCACAACGGCTTGCCACGGTAGCATTATGGTCAAAATTTCCTCTCTTCTTAAGAGACCGTAACAAATCTCTTCTTTCGCGGGATCTTTTATTAAAACTGAAAGCTCTTGCAACATCAGGCTGTGTGCCGTGGGTGGACTCGAGGTGTCTCGCCAATTTAGAAATGGCCTTTTTACAATACAGACAATATTGCTTCTTATTGTACTTGCTTTGTTTTGCCATGTTTGGCAATGGTGCAACTTTTATGGAGCTGTTACTGTGTGATGTGTTCCCTGATGAGCTGGCACTGCAACTTATCGCTGAAGTACTTGGACTGCTGCTCCTCAATGACGAACTGGACTCTAAACTGGTGATCTCCCAACTGAATGCTGAAGCTATCCCCAGTGGCATGTCCTTTAACACTTTTCGGGAAACAGGGGTTTCTGTAATTCTTAGGTCCGGACTACAAAGACTTGTGTCTGAGGAACTGCCACTGGAGTTTCGAACATAGTCGATATCATCATAATTTTTATGATCTGAAAATTCATCAGAAGAGGTCTGAAGGAAAGTGGAGAAAAAAGCATCTTAACATTTATTATATAATAGCTAGGGTATCATTCTCCCAACACTACCATCACATTGTGCATAACACAACCAGGAAGTGATGAGTCGTTGAAAACATTAAATTAATAGTAACACTTGAATTCCTTAATACAATTGTTGTTTGTCTAACTACTGTGTCATATTTATTACCTGGTCACTTAAGCTTGCAGAGCGTCCATCATGAAATCCACTATCATCAAACAAGTGATGTTCAACCTTTAAAACCAATATGAATAATGCAATTAAAATTCAAAATAGACATTTTCATCCCCAGCTATATTAGGTTGGAAATAATTAAATATCTTCCCTGACACTCTAAAGATATTATGCCTCACAAACCGACCTGTGAATATTAGGACAGGATCCCTGAAGTATAACACTTCTCACTGTGCGATGTGATGCAACGGTGTGTGATATAAAGAAGAACATGGCATACCTGTTTTGTATTTTTTTTTTTTTTTTTGACTCACCTACTGCATACAATTCAAACAAATAGTTTGAGAGAAAAAATCTGTTGCAACTTGCAACTGTCTCTGATCCATGATGCATGCACTGAAAAAACTAGTGAATAAGAGAAACTCAGCTCCATTTGTATGCCCATGGATGTTATAAAAATAATGTTGTTGTACAGTAAATGCCTTGAAAATAATTAATTTGAACATAATCAAAATAATGTTTGACTTTTGCTTGGATTTGCATACTCACAGAACAATTCATTCTGGTGATCAGACTTGAAGTCATCTGCTTCCCTCTCTCAGATATCTGTTTTTTGGCCGCATCATAACGTTCTTCACACCACGCATGATGCTGCCTTAGATTTTGCATACGGCAACTTGCTCTACATTGTCCAAATCAAGAATCAGATGGAAAGAACCTAAGTCTTCCTCCTCACATAGTAAATATCGCCAGTCAAACAAAATGAAATATTTGAATGAAAGGCAGCATATTACCTGCTCTGCAGTAGCTGTCTGGTGGAAGGGGACAACTCCTGTGGCCTGGCTGGCCCTGAAGTGAAATGACAGAATTAAGTATTTGTTTGGAATGACAGACTACTGTAACAGACAATGATAATGCAATTCATTATAATGTAAATGGTAATAGTTGTTTAGAAATGCAAAATGGTGCATCAGCCCATATGAGGACATCACCTGAAACACACTCAAGACTCTCACAGCCTAAGTGCTAACAAATGCTATGGCTAACTTTTTCTGCTAAGGTTTTTACAAACAAGCTATGGTAATTTCACTTCACTCAAACCGAATGTTTTAATAGAGTGAAAAAGGCATTTTATTTATGCACTGGACCCAGGTGAGACATATACTTGATTCCAAATAAAACAATAAGTGTGTAATTACCTGTTGGAAGGATGAAGTGGATCTCTCGCTCACCTCTGGGTCGGCAGAGTCGGGATCTGAACACTTGATGTCTGCAACAAAACGTAACAATACATTGTCAGAAATATTCTGTATTCGAGATCAGAACTACTGAATAAACTGATGATCATATTTGTTTCAGTGGACATGATTCACATGAGCATCTGGGTTCATTATGCCAGACTCTATAGACAGTGTTCACACCCCAGTGAGCAAAAAGTGGTCCAAAAAACGTCAAAAAGACGTGTTCTTCGTACATCCAGAAGGTGTCCTCAGAGAAGCCAGAATGAAAGGGTTTTTTTATGTCTTTTCCAGACGTTGAATAGATGTTAAACTTTCAATGTTATATAGACGTCATTAAAATACATTTTTGGTACGTAATTAATGAACGTCAAGCAGACGTTGTATAAGTAGCCAGAATGAAAGTTAGGTAACACTTTATAATAACTATCCGTTATAACTAGTTAATAGATCATTTGTAAACTGTTAATTAATGAGTTATTAATGACTTGTTAAGCGTTTGTTAATAGTTTGTTAGGGATTTATAACGATACCTTATAGATAGTTCATAGACCATTAATAAACTGTTAGTTAATGAGTCATAAATGACTTGTTAACTGTATATTAATGATTTATAACTATACCTTATAAACTAGTAATAGATCATGAACAAGCTATTAGTGAATTGCTTACTAATGACTTGCTAAGTATCAGTTAATAGTTTATATATGTTATTGGGACGTTATTCTAAAGTTGCAACTATTCCTCATTTATTAACTGTTAGTACATGAGGAAAAGACTATCAGAATACCAAGTCCACCTGCAACCATCTCCACCATCCAACATTCAATAAATAAAGTCAGCACATTGTGCATTAAACCAGCCTTGATGTAAGACATAATAAGAGAAATTATCTTTAATTTCAAATCATTTCCATTATTTTGTGGTTCATTTTTGGTGATGATGAAGCCTCCTCAGTCCAGTTTTTTAACCCATTTTTCTGTCGTTATTTTTCCTCCTTTTCCATCGAATACAAAGAAGCTGCAGGACAGAAAATCTCCATTAAAATCAAACTGATTTTTCACAATAAATTCTGCGTTTCTGGTTCATGTTGATCAAGTTTCCTTTTTTTTTCAACTGACTTTCGGTCTGACTGCACGCGAGTGGATGTCACTGTGAGTGAGGCTCCTCACAAACCTCCAAATGTAACTTTGAAAATAGCTCAAATTATAACTCAAGTGTAATGAATACTTAAATCATATTTGTCAAGGGGTATGAATCTGAGATCTGGAGCAGTTACTCAGGAAATGTGGGCTGGAAATAAGACAAAGGAAACGCACGTGACAAACAAATCAAAAGAAATGGAAATGAGTAGGCTTGAACAAAGCCTCAAAAGTATGCTGACGGACTTCAAAGGAGATATTTCCAAACAGATTGGGGAACTCCGGTTGGACTTCGAAAACTTTTCATCAGAAATGAAGCAAATGCGGAAAGACGTGAATGAAGTCCGCTCTACTCTAGGGGAGGCTGTGAGGAATACTGGAGAAGCTGAACAAAGGATCAATCAGCTGGAGGAGAGACAGGTGACCACAAATGTGACGGTAAAACACCTGTTACAAGAACAAAAAAAGATGAATGAAAAGTTGGAGTACCTCGAAAACAAATCAAAGCAGAACAATGTACGAATTTACCGAGTGAGAGAAGGAGCAGAGGGGGATGATGCGGTGAGATTTATCAAATCAGTGCTTGTGGAAAAGCTGGAGATCCCTGCCGACACGATACACATAGTTGCGGCGCACCGCTCACCCACACAGAAGCCGGCACGAGAAGACGCAACCCCTCGGTCTTTCGTGGTCCGCTTCCTACAGTGGAATACCCGACAAAAAGTTCTGCAAGCAGCCTGGTCAAAAAAAGAGGTTAAAGTTGGAGATGACAGGATTTATTTTTCCCAAGATTTCTCGAGCAGGATACAGAAAGAAAGAAGTGGGTATGCCTCAATAAGAAGACAGCTGAAAGAAAAAAAAATGTGAAATCACACATAATATATCCAGCCAGATTGAGAGTCTTTGGAGATGGGGGGTCCGTGACATACAACACCCTGGAGGATGCAGAAGCGCACCGACAGGAGCAGGGAATACTCTCCACCACCAACCCGAGGCCGCATCACGTGCTGGTGGGCGCAGCAGAGGCTCAATCCAAGCCATTCCAGAAAACGCATAACTAGAAGCACAGCGGAGGCGGAGAGACTGTAACCGGACCTCTGGAAGACTTGGAGTTAAAACTGTGAAAATGACTTCCAACTGGGAAATGGAAATGATCTCAAACTAAGTGGACAGTTCTCTCTCTCTCTCTCTCTCTCTCTCTCTCTCTGTCTCTCTCTCTCTCTCTCTTCTCTTTTTCTCACTTAATGGGACAAACTTTTATTTATTTATCTGTTTTTGGAAGCCTTTTGTTCTTTCTCTTTCTCTGCACCTTCCATATCGAAGTGAGTAGGCATGACCTAAGGACAGAATGGATGCCATTGTACAGGCTAAGACTATTTATTTTATGATTAACTCAAAGAGAAAAAAGGTTCTTTTTAAATGAGTTGAAATTCATTATCTCTACCCGCACAAGAGATCTAAAACCCATCTATGAACTTTGGACATGGATATTAAATAAAAGAGGGCTGCGAAGATGTGAAGAAGGGATGTATTTCTTGGTGTTTATTTATTTAGGCGATTTATTTGTTTATTTATTATTATTTTAATTAAGGGGATTAAAGGCACAGGAGGCCTAATTGTACTCGGTATATAGACTATTAAAGAGTATTTGGAGGGACCTTACACTTGTATGCAGCTGACCATGCAAGTATGGGCTACTCTCAGTCCCATAACTGCAGACACATCTACCATCTCATGGCAGGGGTTAATTAAAGTTAACCCCCTTTTCCACATAAGACTAACAATGTGGAATATTGCTGTAACCATATAGAGGAGGCAGGATTTGGAAGTTCAGGGTTGGTTATTTTGGTCGGGTCACAGGTGTTTTTTATGCACACAGAATGTATTCTTTGTAGGCTTCTTCTTATGTTTAAAGGCTTTCTATACATATATAAAGCAAACAAATATTTTCTAAATCAATGTAATGGGGAAACTTAAATGTATATCTCTCAACACAAACGTCCTAAATAATCCAATAAAAAGGAAGAGAATACTCCAAAAACGTAAGAAAGAAGGAGGAGAAATTATTTTCCTCCAGGAAACACACCTGAGTAAGGTGGAACATGCAAAACTGGAGAAATTATCCTCAGCACAGGTGTTTTCCTCCTCCCACACAACAGCTAAACGAGGAGTAGCAGTTCTCATTAAAGATAATCTCATGTTTAAAAAAAGAAAAAATGTATCAGAGATAAGGAAGGAAGGTATGTATTTGTAATGGGGGAAATAGAAGAACAACACATAATGCTGATCCACCTGGAAAAGAAGTTGACCTCCTGAAAAGGATTCTAGATAAGAAAACAGAAAAGATAAGATAATAGAAACAGAAATTCTAATGGTAATTCAGAAAAGCAACACTGGAAAAAGTCCTGGGAGTGACGCTTTCACTTGTGAATTCTATAAGGAATTCAGGTACTTATTTTCTCCCATTCTATGCAGAGTTTCTAATGAAATTCTACAAACAGGAAACTGGCCAGTCTCATGGAATTCAGCAATTATTACTGTAATACCTAAAGAAGGAAAAGATTTAAAACACTGTTCATCTTATAGACCCGTGTCCCTCCTAAATGTAGATCAAAAGCTTTTCACATCAATTATAGCAAATCGACTTTCATACATACTACCTAAAATTATTAATTTAGACCAAACAGGATTTGTCAAAGACCGTCTTTTAAGTGAATGTTCGGTGTACTCTTAATGTAATTGACTATACAATAAAAACAAAACAACAAATGCTAACATTGACGCTAGACACTGAAAAGGCCTTTGATCGGGTGTCATGGCCCTTTTTATTTGGAGTGTGCCAGACGTTTGGCTTCCACCAAACTTTTATTGATTTGATGAAGAATATGTATAAAGAACCAAAAGCAAGAGTCAGAGTGAATGGGACCCTTTCTAAGACTTTTAATTTAAAAAGAGGAACAAGACAGGGAGACCCATTATCCCCACAACTATTTGCTTTATACACAGAACCATTAGCGGAGAGGATTCAGGCAAGTGAGAAGACAAAGGGTCTCAAAATTAAGGAAGATGAACAGAAATTAGCAATGTACGCAGATGATATTATGGTTTACCTCACAGATATACATAATTCATTGCCTGCGTTACTGGATGACGTTGGAAACTATGGAATACTGTCTGGTTATAAGTTAAATTTAAATAAAACTGAAGCTATGGAAATTGGTACCCATTTGGAGAGAAACTTTAAAAAACAGTTTGACTTTAAATGTGACCAGAATAAAGTGAGATATCTAGGCGTTATCATACCCAATAATTTAGACCTAATATATCATTGTAATTTTGAGAATCTGGAGAATTTAGTAAAGCAAGATCTGAATAGGTGGAAAATCTTACCTCTCACATTATTTGAAAAGATAAATATCATTAAAATGAATGTTTTGCCATGCTTTTTGTTTCTATTTCAGAATCTGCCTACATACATACCACCCACAAGTTTTAATGTTTGGGATGGGCTGCTTGGACCTGTTCCCGGTGCATGTTGGACTCCGTTAGGGCTGCCCTCTGTCATCGGTTCTGTTCATTATTTTTATGGACAGAATTTCTAGGCGCAGCCAGGGGCTGGAGGGGGTTCGGTTCGGGAGCCGACAGATTTCGTCTCTGCTCTTTGCAGATGATGTTGTCTTGTTGGCTCCATCGAGCCAGGACCTTCAGCATGCACTGGGGTGGTTCGCAGCCGAGTGTGAAGCAGCTGGGATGAGAGTCGGCACCTCCAAGTCCGAGGCCATGGTTCTCGACAGGAAAAAGGTGGCTTGCTCCCTCCGGGTCGGAGGAGAGATCCTGCCTCAAGTGGAGGAGTTTAAGTATCTTGGGATCTTGTTCACGAGTGAGGGAAGAATGGAGCGTGAGATTGACAGGCGGATCGGTGCAGCAGCAGCAGTAATGCGGCCGCTGTATCAGTCCGTCGTGGTGAAGAAGGAGCTGAGCCGAAAGGCGAAGCTCTCGATTTACTGGTCGATCTAAGTTCCTACCCTCACCTATGGTCATGAACTTTGGGTCATGACCGAAAGAATGACATCCCGGATACAAGCGGCTGAAATGAGTTTCCTCCGCAGGGTGGCGGGGCACTCCCTCAGAGATGGGGTGAGGAGCTCTGTCACCCGGGAGGAGCTCAGAGTAGAGCCGCTGCTCCTCCACATTGAGAGGAGTCAGCTGAGGTGGCTTGGGCATCTCTACCGGATGCCCCCTGGACGACTCCGTAGGGAGGTGTTCCAGGCATGCCCCACCGGGAGGAGGCCCCGGGGAAGACCCAGGACACGCTGGAGCGACTATGTCGCTCGGCTGGCCTGGGAACGCCTCGGGGTCCCCCCGGAGGAGCTGGAGGAAGTGTCCAGGGAGAGGGAAGTTTGGGCGTCCCTGCTACTGCTGCCCCCGCGACCCTGTCCCGGATAAAGCGGGTGGAAATGGATGGATGGATGGATGGGCTGCTTAGAAAATTTTTATGGGACGAAAAGAAGCCAAAAGTGAAACTTAAAATTTTGCAACAAAAAAAAAAAAAAAAAAAGAAAGAGGGGGACTTGCATTACCAAATTTAATTAACTACTAATACTCAGCACAGGTGAAATCAATTTTAATATGGATGAATAATGAGATGAGACCCAAATGGAAACTCATTGAGTTTAATTTGGCTGAATCACTCAGTACTTTGATTTTCTCAGTTTTGAAAAAAGCACAGATTAAAACACAAAGTTATTCTGTACATAACACATTTAAAATCTGGAGAAGAATATGTAAAATAACCAAAGTTAAGGAACAGGAAATCACTTGTTTAAGAGAGATAGCCTGGGATCCAGATTTTATTCCAAATAGTATTGATGATGTTTTTAAAAAATGGGAGAGTAAGGGCCTCACAAGATTCTATCAAATGTACAAGGAAGAAGCAATGGATTCTTTTGAAAATACAGTAAATAGATATGGTTTAAACAAGAATCACTTCGACAGATATTTGCAAGTGAGAAACTATTTGAAGGAAAAAGTCCAAATTACATCTCTTGGAGATCTCCATCCCATTCTGAGACATATGATAAAGGCCAATCAAAAGCATAATTTGAAAAATATAACTGGACAAATGAATCAAATATTTCAGGATTACAGAACCGAAGACATAAATAACATTAAGGATGAATGGCAGATAGAACTGAAAACATCTATATCAGATGACGAGTGGAATCAGAGTCTGAAAGATCATTTCTCAAACATAAAATGGCCTTCTGCCAAGAATATGCTTGGAAGATAAATATACAGTATTTTATAACACCAGTGATGTTAAGCAAATATACACAGAATAATTCTAGCTGCTGGAGGGAATGCGGGGAAGACAAAGCGGACCACACTCACATATTCTTTACATGTAAAAAAATAGAAATGTATTGGTCAGAAGTCATACACATAATAGAACAGATGTTTGGGAAATTGGGCCAATTTAATAAACACACTTTATGGTTGGGAATAGGTTTTAATGGCCTTCGAAAGGATGAAGAATATTTATTTTGGATTCTGAGAATTACAGCACTCAAACAAATAACAAGAATCTGGAAAAAGTTGGAAGCCCCCAAAGTAAATAAATGGCTAGAGACTGAAGAGAATATTTATAGGATGGAGAGGGTAACTTATAGAATTAATAAGAAAGAAAAGTTATTGGAAAAAGATGGACTCGTTTTAAATTAAAGTAAGTAGATATATCCTCTGCATACAGTAGAGATGAAGCCTAAAAAAAAAAGAAAGAAAAAACTACTTACCGTTTATGTGCGCATTTATATTACGGTTGTATTTGTTGTAATTGCGTGCGTATTTTTTGCTAGGTAATGTTATTTTTTATTTATTTATTTATTTATTTATTTATTTTCTTGCTTACTTTTGGGGTATTTGTGTATATGTATTTTAAGTTATGAAAGGTTATGTTTGACTGTGCCACACGGGTGAAAGATAACAAAAAACTAAATATTGTGTCAAGTTATTTAAATAACAGGATGTGTATTGTAGGAATGTCGTATACTGTACTGACACAATAAAGTATAAAAAAAAAGTTTCCTTTTTTTCCAGTTGTTTCTCATGTACCGTTGAAGTTTGAAGACTTTTCTAAAAGTCTTTGACAGATTTGTTTAACAATGATTTCCAAACTTGTTTTTCTGCTTTTGAAGATGAAACTTGACTCCAAATCAAAGTTTGAGTCACAAACAGTATCACGACATGTTATCATCCACCAAAACCTCTGCTGGTCAAACTGAAGACTTGTTGGTAGTAATAAAGTTGTTTGAATGAAGTGGACGTCTGCTAACGAGGTCCACGTCCCTCAGGTTGTCTCTGGTGTTGAGGAAACCTGTGCTGCTCTCGCTGTGGTCACTTGTCTTGGATTTTGAAGGTTGCTGTCTCCTTCCTCATGTCTTAATACGTCAACAAACAGTTCAAGTGTTATCAGCCATCAGGAATTAGTTTGTGCTCACTTGATTCTTGGTTCAGCTCGATGTTGTTGAGTAAAATGAACCATGAAAACACAACATGAAGTGAAACAATCAAGGTGATATCTGATATTTTAACAGTTATCGGTCTCCTTGATTTCTAATAATCTGTATCAGCCCTGAAAAAAACGCATCGGTGGACCTCTAGTCCTGATCTGAGAGACACAACAAACACTCACAGCAACATTCAGCTTTGATTAGAACAAGATCCAGAATTGAAATCAACACACAGCTGAAGGTTCAAGTCAACAGTGTTTCCACAGTTTAATGATCACAGCTTCCATCCTTCAAGGACTGGAAGTGGAAGAAGTTCACAAAGTAAATGAGGAATCTTTTCAATCATTTTCAACAAAGTTCATTGATCAATTTATTCCAATAACCTGAAAGACTGATGTGACTGAGATCCTGCTCAGACTCAACAGATCTGTTCAGCAGTGTTTCTCTAACAGGAGGAGACTCTCCCTTCTACAGAGGACACAGAGAAACTGAGGAACTGGACCAGGACCTGAACCAGGACCAGAGCCCAAAGCCAGGATAAAGAGGTTCAGTGAATGTGGTGTTGAAGGTGTGGAGGTGGATCAGTGAGTCAGAGGAGACTCTGTAGAAGGACAGAGTGCCAGCAGGACAGTCCACATACACTCCTACTCTGTGAGAGACAGAGGAGGAGGAGGAGGAGGAGATGGATGTTATTCTGTTCTTGTGACAGACAGAGTAATGACCATCAGAGCAGTAAAGTCTCCAGGACTGATCATTTTCTCCAAACAAACACTCTGTACTGTCTCCTTTCCTTCTGATTCTTCTGTAACTCACTGATACAGAAACTCTTCCTCTCCACTCGACCTCCCAGTAACAGCGACCAGTCAGACCAGTTCCACACAGCAGCTGAGGACACCAGTCAAACCTGTCTGGATGATCAGGATATGACTGATCCTCCTTCACATACGTCATCGTCCTGTTGTTGTCAGACAGTTTGATCCTTCTGTTCACTGTGTTTGTGTCCAGTTTGAGTTCACAGGAATCTGATGGAGAGAAGAAGAAGAAAACAGCTGCAGTTATTGATCCATCATCTTTTGATTGATGGACAGTTTGATGATGACATTCAATTCAATTCAATTCAATTCAAACTTTATTTGTATAGCACCTTTCATACATAAAAAATGCAACACAAGGTGCTTGACAAAAGATAAAAACATAATAGAAAATAGAACACAACCACAAATACATACACCCACCCATGATAGTGCAAAATAGTACGCAACCACACAGCCACACACACACACACACACACACACACACACACACCCCAACGTAGCTGTCGGTTTCATGACATGGCAGGGCACCGAGGAATCAAGAGAGGAAAAAAAAAACACCCATGGGGAGCTCATCCACACTGCAAGGGGTCACAGCCCACAGGGAGCGCCGCCGTAGCAGAGACCCCCGGCCCAGATCGACCGGGATGGACTCCACACACAGGGCAGAGCCCCCCAGTCCTCCGGGCCCAAGGAGTCCCCAGGACGACGCCCCAGTGGGCAGGCCAGACACACCTCCCAGCGTGGAGGCCCCCCATGAGGAGACACTGGAGCTAAAACATAAAAGACAATGGAATAAAAAGACCTGCTAAAAGACAATGGAATAAGAGACATAAGACCTAAAGTAAAATCGCCTAAAGGCTAAAGACAATAGGCTAGGATAAAACAGGTCTGAATTAAAAGAGTAAAAGAAATCAATTGAAAGCCAAACTAAATAGGTGAGTCTTGAGCCTCCTCTTAAAAACACCAACGGTCTCTGCGGTCCTGATGCCCTCCGGCAGGCTGTTCCAAAGCCTCGGACCATAATGGCTGAATGCCGCCTCCCCGTGGGTTTTGGTCCGGACCCTTGGAACAATTAAGAGGCCAGTGCCAGAGGACCTCAGGTTCCGCGAGGGCTGGTATGGTAAAAGCAGTTCAGACAAATAAGATGGCCCAAGACCGTTAAGACACTTAAAAACTAATAAAAGCATCTTAAAATCAATCCTGAAACACACGGGGAGCCAATGCAGCGATTCTAGAACTGGTGTAATGTGCTCCCGCCCTCTGGTCCTCGTCAGCACACGTGCGGCTGAGTTCTGGAGTAATTGCAAGTTATTGATAGTCTTTTTGGGAAGACCAGAGAGCAGGGCATTACAATAATCTAAACGGCAAGAGATAAAAGCATGCATCAGTACCTCCGTGTTAGCCTGAGAGAGAAGCGGGCGGACTCTGGCTATATTTTTAAGGTGGTAAAAACCTATGTTTGTTACATTTTTAATATGAGGAATAAAACTAAGCTCAGAGTCGAAAATGACGCCCAGGTTCTTAACTGATTGTGAGGGTGTAAAACCTCGTAATTTTGGTAAAAGTGTCTCTCTCTGGGCTTCAGGACCAATAACTAAAACCTCTGTTTTATCCTGGTTGAGCTGTAGGAAGTTCTCTGCCATCCATGACTTGATGTCTAAAATACAGTTTAAAAGGGTATCAATAGGCCCCGTGTCATCAGGAGTCACGGCAATGTAAAGCTGTGTATCATCAGCATAACTGTGGAAGCTGATGCCGTGTCTCCTGATAACATCCCCAAGGGGAAGCATGTAAAGATTAAAAAGTACTGGACCTAAAATTGACCCTTGGGGCACCCCACACTTCATTTCACGGGTTCCAGAGGAACATGCATCCAAACTTACATAGAAACAATAGTCTGTGAGATATGAGCAAAACCAATTAAAAACAGTACCAGAGAGGCCTACCAGGTTTCTGAGTCTGTTTAATAAAATGTGGTGATCTACTGTATCAAAGGCAGCACTTAGATCCAGTAGCACCAGGACTGTGAGTTTTTGTGAGTCTGCGTTACACCTGATATCATTTAAAATCTTTAAAAGGACTGTCTCGGTACTGTGGTTCACTCTAAAACCAGACTGATATTTCTCTAAAATGTTATTAGTAGTTAAGAAATAACTTAGTTGGTTAAAGACCAGCTTTTCTAAAATCTTACTTAAAAAGGGTAAGTTGGATACAGGTCTGTAGTTATTAAGAATGCTGGGGTCTAAATTGCTCTTCTTCAGAAGGGGCCTCACCACTGCCGTTTTGAAGGCAGCAGGGAAGACACCCGTCTGAAGAGAGCAATTCACTATATTTAAACCATATACCATATAGATATTAAACCATATCAGAGATGTGAATGAGTGATGTCACAGTTTGAAGATGGCTGAATGTGCTCTGCTTTGACTCTGCTTTAATCAGTCAAATTAAAGACACACTTACACTTCCTCAGACCTGGTCTCAACCATCGGACTCCAGCAGGCTCCACCCTGAAAGGAGGAGGGGGGTCAGAGCAGCACCTCCTCTTTCAGCATGCAAACATGGACGTTACATCACTCTCATACACACAAACACAACATGCTGATCCGGCCTGCTTCTCCCTGCTGCCTCTAAACCTCTTCAGCTCTGCTCAGACACTGACAGCGACACTGATTCTCTCTCATCATTAAATCTGCCTTCATCAGCTCATTTCCTCATTTCAATCTGTTGCTGACTTCTATTCTAAGCTGCTTCACTCATTGATCGCTCTCTTGCTCTCCCACCTGTGATGATCAATAATCAGTGTGACTTTGTCTTCACTGAACAAACCAACAGAGCTTTAATCATTGATTATTGGACGCGGTTCTCCTCGTCATATCCCATATGTGACCATGCTTCATGTGTTCATTAGAAGTGTGAATACTGTCAATAAATTCAATATCTGAGACAAGTCATCATGACTCTGTTGTGTGGAAATCTTTTCATGTCAAACTTCCTGAAGTTCACAAGAACAAGAAGAGCCACTTGATGTCTGCACACGGAAATATTTACAAGCCATGTTTGCTGTGAAGACCATGTTCAGTCCAATTGTTCTCCACTGATGAAGGAACAGTCCAACATTTTGAGGAAAACACTTGAATGAAGCATCTCAAAAGTCCTGCTCTGTCCTGTGGTTGTCAGGTTCCAGCAGTTTGAACTAAATAGAACTGTTTTGGAGTTATTGGATGTTTGTTTTTATGTCTTTTGAGGACAAAAAGGACATTTGTCAAACTGTCAGACAGTTCTTTTACCATGCAGAGATCTGTCAAAACTGCATCAATTATGACCAACAGGTCATTATCATGTTTGTTCCTGGAGATGTTCTCCTTGAGACCTCCAACACAAATATGTCCTTTTCATGTTCAACCAGTGTTTATGTTGTGATCAAAGGACAAAGGTTTCCTACATGTGTGATTGTTCATGTCTCACTCACATCCACCATCAACCAAAAAGACAGACAACATGTTTCCAGCTCTTCCTCCTCTTTCACAGTGACTGACTGTGGCTGCAGCAGCCTCTTCATACCTGAGAGTGTCCAGTCTGCAATGAGGATCCTCCAGTCCAGCAGACAGCAGCTTCACCCCTGAGTCTCCTGGATGATTGTAGCTCAGGTCCAGCTCTCTCAGATGGAAGGGGTTGGATCTCAGAGCTGAGGCCAGAGAAGCACAGCCTTCCTCTGTGACCAGACAGCCTGACAGCCTGCAAACACACAGAACAACACACATGGAAGATCATCTGAGGGTCCTGCTGTGTCCGTCAAATCATGGCTCTCAAAATGCAGAGATCTGATAGGCTGAGCAGCATCATGTGGGAGGATTTACAACACATAACAATTCTCAACAGTTTCTGTGTTTGAGGTCAACGACTTCACACTCGACACTTCACTTCCTGAGGTCCTCAGCGACACCTTTGTGGTAATTAATCATGACTGAATCAGGAATAAAGTGACGTCCACTAATCAAAACCACATGACAACAACACAGAAATGAGGATTTCCATCTCAGCCAGACTTCATTCATGAAAGGAACATTGAGAGAAAAAATCTGCAAATCAATATATGTATATGTCAAACATGTGGACTTCTGAGGTTAAAGACAGACGCCAACGCTTTTACAGCAAACAGTAACTTGATCTGACCTGAGAGTTTCCAGTGTACAGTGTGGACTCTCCAGTCCAGCAGACAGCAGCTTCACTCCTGAATCCTGCAGGTTGTTGTTACTCAGGTCCAGCTCTCTCAGACTGGAGGACTGGGATCTGAGGACTGAGGACAGAACTTCACAGCTTCTCTCTGAGAGGTCACAGCCACTCAGTCTGAAGAACAAGAAGAAAAAGAACATTTATTTTAAAATGTTGAGTCTCCTCTTAGTGTGTGTTAAAATCTTTGCTGTTCCATCATAAACATGTTGTAGATGTTGATTCGTTGTCTTCATGTCTGTAACAACACAGTCATGTGTCCTTCATGAGGGGACAGTGTCAGACCTGAATCCAGTTCCCGAGTGTCATGTTTAAACCTGCTGGATGAAGTTTAAAGTTTCAGACTCTCAAATGTGCAGTTAGAAATAAACTGGAGGCTCTGAGAGTGACTGAGTGCTGAAACAAATATATGAACTGAACGATTTAAAGGATCAGCAGTTTTCTGCCAGCATTCCTCTCTCGTCTTATGTGCAGCAACAGTCTTGATTTTCCTCTTTTATTTTTTACATTCTCCAAAGCTCTCTATTATAACAACCTGTTCCTCTGGACTGAAGGAGGGGGGACATGATTAGTCCTTTTTGTGGTGACAAAGAGTCAAATGATGAAGCAAACATCTCTTTATATGGGAACGTGCACAGAGCCTGATGAAGGAAACCTGAGTCAACAAAGGAAGCTGATAACCACCGTCGTGATGCCGTTATCTCTGCCTGGAGTTCATGTTTAGTTGAGGCAGCTCACACAAAGGAAGCCTGGCTTGGTCCAATTTGTTTTGTCCTTCATCCCACTGAGCTTCACATGAGACAACCTCTGTGCTGGACTCAAACTGCTGACTCATAGTCCTTGTAGCAGAACTGGTCTGTAACTGACCCTCTTTGCATTTCTCAGGAGAAGTGTAGTGATAAAACAAACAGGCTTTTAAGAGTTATTGACCATCTGGAAGGTTCACAGGAAGGTGTGAACTCAGGCAGAGACAAGATGTCTGGTTGAAGAACAACCTTTCACATTCTTTCAGGGCAACAAGAGTCACTGATAACACCTTCACTTCAAATTTACATCTGCTCAAGACGTTCTCATGGAGGTGCTAACTCTTTCTTGATAGCCCATGGGAGAAACTGCCTAGATGGACGAATGCCATGTCTCAAAGGAATCTTCAAACCAGATAATGCTGATGGGTTGTAAATTAGACATTCCTGAAGCAAACTGTTCTGTATGTCTGTGTGCCTTTTTCTTAACCTACCAAATTAACCAAATCTCTATGTTTGATTTAACTATAGATGTTATTACATTGCTAAGCTCATGATCTGTATAATACGCGACGCGGAGCCTCTTCGTGTCAGTTCGGAGCAGACATCTACAGGAGCGTCGCTGACAAAGTAGGCATGCTTAAGCGGTTTTGAATAAGAGTTGGTCCATGAGGGTGAGATATTGTCAGTTTGTTTAAATTCTCTAAATCGTTCATTCAACAAATTAACTTCGTTTTCGCGTCCCCATTTCCCTTAAAAACCTACTTCTCACTATCGCCAAACTCATTTTACCATCCTCTTGCCATAAGTTCCTCTGTGCAGTGTTTGTGTTAATCTACATCATCCATATAGTCTACCGCATTATCCATGATTCATGTTCATTTCATTATTGTGTTTAATAAATAATCTTTTGCATACAAGTCGTTGTCTGACGGTGTCCTTTTGAGCTGGATATAAGCAATCCCTGTACTGAGAGTTCACGCCTTAGATTATCAGACTGATCTACTGTTGGTTCATTGGTTCACTACATCAGCATTACAAGATATGATATACAAAATCCTTCTTAGCTGAGGAAGGTTGGTGCCCGGCTCTTATTAACGAATGCAACATTAATTTAGAGGTAATTCCCCTACATCATTCAGAATTCATGTTTCCCATGACTCAGCACTCTGATCAATAGT
Organism: Chaetodon auriga; assembly: GCF_051107435.1. Lineage (NCBI taxonomy): Eukaryota > Metazoa > Chordata > Actinopteri > Chaetodontiformes > Chaetodontidae > Chaetodon > Chaetodon auriga. The sequence continues at coordinate 948,170 of NC_135096.1, read as the reverse complement.
AAATTCATCAGATTTAATGACCCATGCTGCACTTTGTGAAACCTCACTGTGGAAAAAAAAAAATTCAGCACAAATTTTAATTACAAATACACAAAATATTTCTACAGCTACAAAATTTCATGACACATCCGCAAACTTGAATGATGATCTACAACTGCAGACTGGGAAATTATTTCTGATCATCATTTGACAAACTCAAAATCATCAATCTCAGTCAGAGATCTGAAAATAAACAAAACAGACTTCAAATCCTGACATGAGAGAGACTGTTTAAACTAAATGAATCTCTAAATGTAAAGAACTAAAATAAACTGTCAATACACGGGAAGGAAGCAAACAGTAAGTTAGATATGAGAGTATTTATTGATGAAGAAACTTCACTATCTGTACTTACAGAGCTTTCTTGGAGGCTTTGACCACTGGCAGCAGCCTCAGAAGAGCCTCCTCTGAAGCAGAGAATTTCTTCAGGTCAAATGAGTCCAGATCTTTTTCTGATGACAGTAAGATGAAGACCAGAGCTGACCACTGAGCAGGAGACAGTTTATCTGTGGAAAGACTTCCTGAACTCAAGGACTGTTGGATCTGATCCACCAGAGAACGATCATTCAGTTCATTCAGACAGTGGAACAGATTGATGCTTTGCTCTGTGGAGGGAGTCTCTTCAATCTTCTTCTTGATGTACTCGACTGTTACCTGACTGGTTTCTGAGCCACTTCCTGTCTGTGTCAGCAGGCCTTGTAAGAGAGTCTGATTGGTCTGCATGGAAAGACCCAGGAGGAATCGGAGGAACAAGTCCAGGTGTCCATTTGGACTCTGTAAGGCCTTGTCCACAGCACTCTGGTGGAGATGTGTTAGTTCATGTTCTCTGTCTCTAAAGACTTTAGACCACCAGGAGGTTGCTTGTTCTTCTGACAGCAGATTGACTCGAGATTTGATGAAGGTCAGATGGACGTGAAGAGCAGCCAGAAACTCCTGAACACTCAGATGGACGAAGCAGAACACCTTGTCCTGGTACAGTCCTCTCTCCTCTTTGAAGATCTGTGTGAACACTCCTGAGTACACTGAGGCTGCTCTGATATTGATGCCACACTCTGTCAGGTCTGATTCATAGAAGATCAGGTTTCCTTTCTGCAGCTGCTCAAAAGCCAGTTTTCCCAGAGACTCAATCATCTTCCTGCTCTCTGGAGTCCACTGAGGATCTGACTCAGCTCCTCCATCATACTTCATGTTCTTCAGTTTGGACTGAACCACAAGGAAGTGGATGTACATCTCAGTCAGGGTCTTGGGCAGCTCTCCTTCCTCTCTGGTCTTCATCACATCCTCCAGAACTGTAGCAGTGATCCAGCAGAAGACCGGGATGTGGCACATGATGTGGAGGCTTCGTGATGTCTTGATGTGGGAGATGATTCTGTTGGCCTGCTCCTTGTCTCTGAACCTCTTCCTGAAGTACTCCTCCTTCTGTTCATCAGTGAACCCTCTGACCTCTGTCACCATGTCAACACACTCAGGAGGGATCTGATTGGCTGCTGCAGGTCGTGCGGTTATCCAGAGGCGAGCAGAGGGAAGCAGTTTCCTCCTGATGAGGTTTGTCAGCAGCACATCCACTGAGGTGGACTCTGTAACATCAGTCAGGATCTCATTGTTGTGGAAGTCCAGAGGAAGTCGACACTCATCCAGACCATCAAGGATGAACAAAACCCTGAACTCTTCAAACCTGCAGATTCCTGCTTCTTTGGTTTCAGGAAAGAAGTGATGAACAAGTTCCACCAAGCTGAACCTTTTCTCTCTCAGCACATTCAGCTCTCTGAAAGTGAATGGAAACATGAACTGTATGTCCTGGTGGGCTTTGTCTTCAGCCCAGTCCAGAGTGAACTTCTGTGTTAAGACCGTCTTCCCAATGCCAGCCACTCCCTTTGTCACCACTGTTCTGATTGGTTCATCTCGTCCAGGTGGTTTAAAGATGTCTTCTTGTCTGATTGTGGTTTCTGGTCTGTGTGGTTTCCTGGATGCTGTTTCAATCTGTCTGACCTCATGTTCATCATTGACCTGTCCAGTCCCTCCCTCTGTGATGAAGAGCTCTGTGTAGATCTGATTCAGGAGGGTCCGCTTTCCTGCTTTAGCGATCCCCTCAAACACACACTGGAACTTCTCCTTCAGGTTAGATTTAAGTTGACGCTGACAAACTGGAGCAAAAAGTTCTGAATGAAAACACAACAAATAAATCAATAAGTGATTGATAAAGGTCAGATGAGATTTTAATGTCCTTGTCTAAACATATTTTGGTCCATCTGTTGAGACATCAGTGAATGTTCCACTCTTACTGCTCTGCAGATGCTCAGCCAGCTCCTCCTCCTCCATTCTCCTCAGGAAGTGCTGTGTGATCTTCAGAAATGCCTCTCTGCTGCTCCTCATCTGCTCTGCATCGTCATCCTCATCCTCCCCCTGACTCTCTAAGCATTCTGGGTCATCTGAACTCAGAACCGTCTTGATCTTCTTCAGCTCGTTCCTCACAAAAGAGACAATGTTCTCCTCCAGCAGCTGGAACAGAAGATAATATGAATGACACAAACTGAAATCATGGAAGCAAACATCAGATCCATGTTGGACAGACTGACGGTCCACTGGTCTAAAAAGTGCAGCGTGAACATTATTGTGAACAGAATAGATTTGAAAGCAGCTGTTGTACATGTACAGACCATAAATATGGAGTCCAGGTGAGTTTGATGCTGTTGGGCAGACTGACCACTGGGAACCTCTGAGCTCTCCTGGTGGACTCTGTGGAGGAATCATGAAGAATTAGCTCACATCATGTCCGTCCACACAGAGATAAACACCAGCTGAAGGTCCTTTGAGCTAAAGTGTTGATTCCAACATTGAATCAGATGGTTTCCACTGACATTAAAGTGTTGCCCGTACTGCTGATCCCACCGTGAATCAACAGTCCAGTCTGCATTTCTGTGCAGCTTTCACTTTACTGTGTTGGTTCACCAGCTTGTCTGGTTGAGTCCCTCCAGTTCTCATTGACCCCTATAATACTGTGGACAGCATCACACAGCTCTCACAAGCTAACTGGATGTCCAGCACAAATTGGCAGTGAGTCACATTAAAGTGAGTGAAACATGAGAAAAGCAAAGAGAGAAGCAGAGAATACTGGATCAAAGCAAAGCTGAGGGTGATTTCACATTCCAGCTGTGTTTCAAATGAAAGCTGGAACCTTCTTTTCTGGACTACATGAAGGAAACAGGTGCAGCTGTTGCTCATAGAAGTTGTTCTGGCTCTCTGTTTTATTCTTGGACAACATGTATTTGTTCTTGTTCACTTGTTGGACACACAACACATATTTGAGCTTTGTCTCCTCTCTGAGCTCCTGCAACCTTTAGTTACCCATAACACCCTTCTCTGCATCAGACGTCTTCACAGAGGCACAACTCCAGCCTGATGTGAGGCGCCATGATGCCGCCGTCAGTGTCGTTCTTGACTTTGTGAATCCATCAGCAGCATCAATCACAAACAGACTGTGTGTTTCCTCAGACTCTCTGTGTTGCTTCATTCTGTGTTTCACAGCAGCTGATCTCAGTCCAGCTGTTATCACTGACATGTTTGTGTTTGTGTTGTCACATGACTGAAAACCACAACATGTTAATTTGATGGAACTCAGTGGAATCAGGGTTAGCCTTCGTTAGCATCTGTTAGCCTCAATCAAGTCACTGTTTTATACTCATGCGGTCATCAGTCAGAAGGTGTGTGTGGAGGAAATGTTCAACTGGAGTCAAGAGTTGAAGACTGGTTATACTGGGCAGCTTCCACATGTGAGAAAGAGAAGAACGATGCTGAAAATAAACAAACAGGTTTTAAAAACTTCTCTGATAAATAACAGTTCAAACAAGAATATGTAGGATTTTAATGTTATTAACAGTTTACCTCTTTGCAGCAGACGGTTGATCTCCTTTAAAATCAATGCGGCAACCCATCGACCGTTCACTCTTCAAGGACACACAGCTGGGTCCAGGTCCAGGTCCAGGTCCAGGTCCAGGTCCAGGTCCAGGTTCAGGTCCATCAGAGGCTGGTCTCCCATCGATCCTGTCAAACACAGAGGAAGACCACCAGGGATGGAAATTGACTTTTTCTTCTTCAGACTCAGAAGCTGCTGGAGAAACTAGCAGCTATCAACAAAAAAAGGATCAACACACCAAAGTTCAATCAAACATGAAGCTGAATGATTTCAGTCTGTGGATCATCGCTTCATTTGTCCATCAAATCATGGACCAAAGCAGGACTCAACGGACTGATTTCTGAGCAGATTTTACTGTGATTGACAGACAACAAACTAAACTGTGGAGTCCATCAGCACTGACTCTGTTGGTCTGTTTTCTAACGTTTGCATCACGAGACTCACCACAAATATCCTGACTGTTATTTAGAGACGATGGTCAGTGAAGCATTTTAGTCCAACATTCAAAGACGAAGTTTGATGGTAAAGAGACTTTGGAAGGTCCCCACTGGATTTGTGCTGAAGCCTCATATTATCCTCAGCTTTCAGTGTCCACATGTGGACATGTCAGTGCTGTTTAGGGACAGACTGGACAAGTGTCCTTTAACACTAATCTAGCTCTAACCTTCATCATCATTCTAGGACAACATGAACATTAGAAGGACAACTGATCAGACTGGATTTAATGAGGACAAACATCAGCAGTGGACAACATGAGGAGGACATATGGACATTTCAGGTCAAATTGTCCAACATGAGTTGAACACTGAGAACAACTTACTGTCTGTCAGAGACATGTTGCTGTTTAAAAGAAATGAGGCGACCCTCTGACTGCTCGCTCTTGAAGGACACACAGCTGGATCCAGGTCCAGGTCCAGGTCCAGGTCCAGGTCCAGTTCTAGGTCCAGCAGAGTCTGGTGGGTCCTGCTGCTCTGGCCTTCAACACAACACACACAGAGCTTTGAGTGTGAATAATGATGGTGGAGAGATTCGAGTGCTCTGACATGGAGACGAGTCCTGGACAGTCAGAGATCCAGGTCTCACCTCTGAACTTCGGTCTGGCCGTCATCGTCCCCACACAGACTGGTTTTAGAGGGACGGACTCCCTCCTCTCTGTCCTCACACCGATTCATGCTGCTGAACTCATGTCAGCTCACACACACTTTGATCTGGAGAGGAAACACAAATCATTCATGTGCACATCAGCTGAATTCATCCTTTCATGGTCTCTCCTGTCCAAATATCAGCTGCTCCTCCTCTGATTGGCTGTCATCTCGTCTTTCATATCGGTGTCAGCTGAATGCAGTCAGACAGCAGTGTGAGGCCGAGCTGCTGTACTTCTGTCAGTCCACTAGATGGCACCATGAAGCTGCAGTGAAGTGAACACACACTTGATGCCTGGACGACCATTGACATCCACTGACACACACTGACTGAATCTGACAGGAAGCTTCAGTTTGTGGAATATTCAGTAAATTCAACATGACTGAAAGTTTCTTTACGCCTGAACGATCCTCGATATTAACAAAGTGGTCGTGACGTAAAAGTGGACCCACTGTAACAAAGCGTCTCCAGATGATTGTGATGGACCTCAGCTCGACACGTTCGACAGGTTTCACATCGAGAATTGTTCTTTACATTTTACTGCATTCGTGGATTTTACATTGAATTTTTCTGCTCTGTTGTTCTTCTTTTGCACAAAACCACCATCACCTTTGCACTGCCCTCATTCCCACTGTCTCAGGGTTTGCAGTATAACTTGTATATTACACTCATACTGCACACAGTACATGATTATCTGTGTATATGTGTATGTATATATATATATGTAGTGTATCTTCCTGTAAATCTAATGTAGTTTTCCTTTTTATTTCTTTTGTGATATTTTTCGAAACTTTGCTGTGTTTCAGTGTTTGATTCTCATGTCAAATCTTGGAGGAGCTGTAACTGCATTTCATTGGTCAATCCTGTTATAAAGATAATGAAGCTGAACGCTGAACCTTGATAAGGAGCCAAAGTCCACAGAGGCAGTGTGATGATTAAACTGAGATCAAAAATGAAGCTTCACTTCACACAAACTAATGTGGCAGCAACAAATATTAGATTTCACCTGTGAGAACAAAGTCCATCAGAACGGCTCCTTGAACAGCTAGATTACTGGATTATTGTATCACTGATGGGTAACGAGAACTTTAATGTTGGAGTTGGTCGACGTGGAGCAACTTTTATCTGTTTTATCGACTTTTAGGAAGTTTAACGAACTGAACTGATCATTTGTTTTGATTTAAAGTCTTAATTTGAAAAGTCACAAAATGAAGTAAAAGTCAAATATTTATGGAGTAGAAATAATCAAACAAAATACAAGTACTTCTAGACTGTACTTAACTGCAGTACATGAGTAAATTAGTTTCTTTCCACCACTGAGAGATCCTTTCAAAATAAAAGCCTGTCTCAATCAAGCCTTCTCAGGTCATATTAAAAGAGGAATCTTTTATTTGATTCTTGATCACATTGAAGCACAAAGTGAGAAAAAGAAGCGACACTCATTGCTGTTGGAGGAGAGTTCAGAGCTCTGACAGCTCATTTAGTGACACAGTTACAGACTGAATTGAGAAATAAAAGGTTTCAGCTCCTCACAGCCCTCTGAATGCTCCTTCCTGCTGTCTCCACATCAACTATTGAGGATCAACTCGCTCTGCTTCTGCTCTTATTCCAGCGTTTACACTCACAAACATCCACACAACATGGCCGATGTTTTTAACGGAGCTGCTTTCAGCTCCTTCGTCCAGAGTTCACAGTTCAACTCAGAGTTTGGAGAAACGATGGACGGAGCTGCAGATTGATGGCGTTTGTGCTTAAGCTAAGCTAACGACAGCTTGAGTAAAAAACACCTGAAACGAGTTACTTTACCTTCAGCTGGAGCTTCAGAGGAGAAAACAAACTGCGACACACCGAAGGCAGAAAGTGAAAGTAAACTTTAAACAGTCATCCAACTGGAGAAACCAGTTTACACCAACAAAAGTAATCAAACTGGGCAACCAGCCCAAACTTGCAGGTCTGTTTGAAGCTGCTTCGTTGGTTTGGGACACTTCAGCTACAAAGACAGCTGGTCCGGCTGCTTCTGCTGATGATCGCAATCAGACGACATGACAGAGTCGGTCAGTGGGTTATTTTAGCTGTTTAGCAGCAAAAGTAACGGAGCTGCAGACGTCAGATGGAGTCAATGGACTTGATTTGAACCAAAGATGAACAAAACAATGAACAGCTGGAAAAGACTCTCTCCTCTTAGGAGACTTGGCTAAAATGCTGCTTTACTGTGACTCTACAAGTGATTGAAGTTTACAGGTTTGTGAGATTTGGGGTCTCATCAAACACACTTGCGGCCGTCAGATTGGACTCCAGTGTTGTCAGGAAGGAAGCATGTTAGCGCCATTGTGTCTTCCATTGGAATTCATTTCTGTGTTAATGACTCAGGATGATGAGACATCTTTGCTCTTTCTTGTCTGTCACCTCTGAAAGAACATTTCTGCACCCCGAGTGATAAAAAGCACCTTTATATACAGGTCCAACAATGTACCTGCTGCAAAGGTGCTGAACTGTTAGCCAATGAGCTACAGCTGATCAGCTTTCAGTGGATTTCAGTGAGGTCGTCGCTCTGCTGAGAAAGTTGTAGCACGTCACAAAAAGCAAAAGGTGGAAGGAACCATTCGCTAATCGATGAGCGCAATAAAACTGAGCGGAAAGTACACCAACGAGACGCAAACTCCTGATTCACATGCAGGGTTAGAGTCGGTGTTTCAGCACTGACGCTGGAGGCATCGGGCTTTGAGACATTCATCAGTCACTTCTGAAGGCCAAACACACATGTGGAGCACCAATTTACAGATTTAAAGAGGAGGCTTCAAATTCTGAGCATAACATGCAGAAAATTAACAGGATATTAAATCAGCATCAAACACATTCAGGAAATTCAAATGTGGGATGCATTTCGACTCCTTCCAGGAATCCATGAAAATAAAAACATGAATTGAAAAATTAGAGCTTGAAAACAATCAGTTAATGAGTTGCTTCACTGCATTTTTACTGGCAGCAAATCAGGATTTTTCAGCGTGACGCTGGAGCCTCCTGGGTTCAAGCCCTGAAGTGTGAAAGGTTTGGATGATTCGCAGCAGCAACATGAAGACAGTTTCCAAAGATGAGATGTTTCAGACGCCCAGGCAGCACACTCGCTGCATCAGCTGTTTTTATCATCAGGGGTTTTAACAGGAAGGTTTAAAGGTGCAGCAGCATGAAGAGCATGCGACACGAGGAGGTCTGAAATGGGAACCAACTATTCTGGATGGAAAACAAACTCAGTTTATATCACGGGTTCGTCTTAATCTGAGTACTTAGTTTAGTCTTAATCATAAAAGTCTGGTATGGACTTAATCTGTATGTGATGACCCACTGAAGACATCATTTCATCATATATTGAAAGTTAATCAAACAGGACATTCATTTTTCAGTTTATCCATATTTTTTCTGGATAAATCCAACAAATTTACCTTGAAAGTTCCTTGTAAACAGAGAGGTGGACTTTATGGGTGCACTTAGCGTCTATTTTTCAAACTACGTTCATTAAAAGAAGAAGCAAAGAAAACACTAACACAGCTGACCAAGTCTACAAAATCCAAGCTTTAAATCAAGCATGTCTGCAGGAGACGGTTCATTCCTGAATCCAAGCAGTCGTTTAGTGTTGGTGTATTTACGTGAGGTGGACCGTCAGTACTGCAGGACAGTCCAGACGCCTCCTCTCCCACAGTGATGGTCCATCTGTCCTCTGAAGACAGACGTCAGGAGGTTCAGTCTGTCCCTGAAGTCCATTCCTGCATTGCATAAAAAGAACAACACTAAAAGTCACTGCAGCTCGTTCAGACTCAAAACTCCTTCACAGACTGAATGACCTCAACTGGAAATGTTTATTTTACAGTGGCAGCAATTTCATGACACAGTCGAGACGTCTTTATGTGTCTTCAGACGCTCATTTTGTCGACGTTCACATGAAAGTCAACACACACCAACATGGATTTCTGTTGTCAAAAGACAGAAAACGCTCAGATTGTGACAGATAACGACAGCGACATGTTTTTACACCACCAACAGCTGGACGCAGTAAAAACACATCAACATTACTCCAGTATCCAGAGAGAAATCTCGTCCATCGTCCTTGTGAGTGTCCTGCACTCTCAGATCACTGCATCATGGGTCAGTGACAAATAAGGGTTGGCAAGATGAGAAATTCAAAAACTTTTTAAAATTCTGTTTTAAAGCATTCATCAGGTCTGTCAAAATGTACATTTTGTGTTCATGTTGGTTTCAGGTCACTTGAAATCACATTTGTACCATTTTTTTTACAAAGATCACACGAAATGTGCCTGAAAATGTCAAACGGTGTAACTGAAAAAGAACGATAAATTTTAAATGTTTAATCCACCTAGAATGCATATAAATGCAGCCATAAAAATAATTACCTGATTTTAAAATATCACATGAAAATAGATTTTATAAGGATTACCTCCAAATTTAAATTTTAGGCTTTTTTAAATACATTGAGCGGGACATATACTGTAACCATCCTTTGTGTTCTAAATAATCTTTGACAAAATATGTAAAACATGTTTAAAAACATCTTATTGCACTGCAATAGAGGGTTACTTTATATTCCACATTAATTTTTCTGTATATTATAATATTTTCATGAAAAATACTGGTTACGCCAATTGACACTAAGCAGTTACACCACCTGACTGTGTTGCTTTTATATGATTCATATACATGAATTCAAGCTTAATTGAACTTTATTTTTTTCAGTGTAGAAAAACATTTGACAAGAATCAGGGAAGCTCTTTAGTTTAAAAGAGACAAAAATGTGTGTGTGTGTGTGTGTGTGTGTGTTAGAGTGAGAGAACAAGAACTTGTTTATTTTATTTCATTGTAGAAAAAAATCTGACAAGAATCATCAGGTTGAACTCATTACCTCTCTTGTGATTTTAGCAAAGAAATATATCTAACAAGTAATCAAAAACTCTGCGTATGTGTGTGTGTGTGTGTGTGTGTGTGTGTGTGTGTGTGTGAGAGAGAGTGAGAGAGGGAGAGAGAGTGAGCACGAATGAAGGTAAAAACAGAAGGGGGATTGAAAGCAGAGAGAGAAGGGTTGGACCTTGTGTTTAGTGCCATGTGTAGGTTTTTTTCTAGTGAAGTTGGTGTTTCAGAGAGGAGTGTGCCAGTGTGACAGAACGTCTGAATCTTAAAGTTCAGGCAGTGTGTGCTTGGGAGTGTTTCCAGTCCTTCGCTGTGAGTTTTGAATGACGCGAGTTCAAAGGTTCCGGCTCAGAGACAATGTTCAGCACATCAGACTCGTAATAGAGAAGGAGGTCAGGTGGTTGAGGCCAGGTGAAGACATTCTTCCCACCCATTATATTACAACATAAATCGGCATCATAAACTACTGATATTTGATAAAATTGACCTCTAACAGAGAGGTTTGTAATAGGAGTCAAATGGTGTAACCGGTTACACCATTTGACATTTCAATTTAAAATTATGGACACATATGTACACACACGGCCTTTGTGTGAATATTTCAAACATAATTTTTAAAGTAAATACTCATTTTTATAATTATGAAGATTAATAAATGTTTTCCTGGGGTCGTACCATTTGACATGTAAACATAAGCATACCTGACCGTACCCTAAAAATGTCAGATTATCTCAAATTTGAAAGAGAGTTACTAACCTTGGCACATGGCAGTTAGTCTCATCAGGGGTCCTTCTCTGTGATGTCATTTCCTGTCACATTGTCTTCTTGCATCATATTACCAAAATGGCTCCTTGAATGGTGGTTACACCACCTTGACACTTCAGGATTTTGACTTGACGGACAAAATTCCCCAAATAAATTATAATATTCTGAACAACTGTGTTTTATTACTTTTATTTACTATTAAATAAATCTAATGTAAGATTATGCCAAATTAGTTGATAGCAACCTTTTTTGAAAATTGTAACCTTTTTAAGAAAGTTAAACTATTTAGTACCAAGTTTTTAGGGTTACACCACATGACATTTGTGCCATTATCCCCCAAATATTCTCTCAAAATATCTTAAAACCATATATTTTAGACTAGGTCTTCAAAAAAAGGAATGTATGCAAGTAATATGTAAGTTTATTTTAACATTTTAACCTTTTTAAATGTAAGCAAATCAAAGACACAAAAACATAAATGTCACGTTATTGACCCATATAATGTTACCCCCCCAAAAATACACTGTCTCTATATGTTCATAATTTTCGACCAGAGCATTAACAGTCAAGTCAGATTTGGGATGAGTTATCGTGACCCAGTAACTTTGTGTAAAGTTAAGGTTGATATGGAGAAATAAACCCTGACATGATGAATTTTCCCGCCTATTGCACGGTGAGTGAAATTATCAGTTTGAGACATAATGCTGATCAAAATCCGACTTTTAGCGATTTATAAATTGTGTTATTTAGCGTATAAATCCGCCCATTGTATAGATCCAGTCACTTTTCTGCTGTTTTGCTAACCCTCCTCCCGGCCGAGTGCATTTGTTTTCAGTGAAGCCTTTGAGAAATCAATCCGTGGAGCGGTGGATTATCTGTACAATTCTGTACAATAGTACTCATGTCCCATGTCTGTAACATTTCTCATTCAATTTCGCCTTTTTTCTCACTCAGGTGCAATTAAGAGAGATCATCAGCACTGTACAAAATTTTATTTGGTGTCAATGCTGAATAAGCGTATGTCAGGGAATGTCAGGCTGTTAGCTCAGGGACAAGCAGGAGAAGCTGCGCAGTCAGGTCTGAGGCCGCAGCAGGCAGTGCAACGCCCAGGAGTGAAACAAGCAATGGCGCGGGAGGATACATGAGTCATTTGTCTGGACAAACATTCGGACAGACGAGGTCCCTGATTCTGATTTAAGCAGAACGCAAGGAAACAGCTGCAGATGTTTTAAATTCTGTTATTTACCTCAGAATATTTGCTAGAGCTTCACACCATCATCATGGAAACTATTGCATTAAACAAATTAAATTTAACCCAACATAATTATTTCATCAGAATGTAGACGTCTTCTGAGTGAAGTTATTTTGCGTTGATGGAACATAAAATATGAGAATAATAGTATGCCATCTTTTTAGATCTTTTCCAGGATTCTTTAATAAGGAGACAAGAGGCAAAAGGCGTTTTGCAGCTTACAAGTCAAAAGAATATGGGAAGAGTTTTTTGGTGAATGTATTCCTTCTTGATAAACAATATGAAAAGACACCAAAAGAGGAACTGCCTCTCATGCTGGCTGGCCTTGGAAAACATACTCTAACCATCTCTGAAAACATGACACATTCAGAGGTATGCTACCATTCATTTACTGCCTTGAGTCAAGTCACATCTAAAGAGAACACACATCTAAGAATTCATCTTCAGGCATAATTGAATTCACATTTGCATGATGAAATACACAGTGTTTCAAAAATGTAAGTCATTGCAATAAAGCTTTAACCATGCTTTTATCTCTTAAGTTTTCAGATTTGCTTGTGAGTGCATATCCAAGACTGGCAAACATCTGTGGTGGCTGGATGCTGCACAAGTCCACAGGTATGTAGGCGTATGCACTGGATTAACGCTGTTTCAAAATACTCTACCTCCCACTGTTTGCTCCAGGGGAAGACGATAAGGTATATTCTTACATTTTAAACTACTTTTAATTGAACATGAACATCTTTTGCAAGAAGTACAATGTTGAATGTAGCACTGAAATGCACTTCCTTTTTCTTAAAGGTGGATGCAGCCTTCCTCCTGGAAAGGAGCCGCCCTGTCTTCAGTGAGATTGGTTCTGCCGAGCACCAGATGGAAGTAAACATCATGAACTTTCTCCAGGACTACCTTCAGGAAATTGAGGATTCTGGTATGTTTTAGCCAAGATGAACTATAATGTGACCTCTAGGATAACACAGTTTCATGAAACGAGACATGGAGGGCTTACGGATGGATGACTTGCATAGTTATGTTGGCAATAACTAGAGGTGTCTGAGCAGTTGCCACACCATAAAGCCTGTCATCCAGCCACAACAAATGCAATTTTTGTCAAAATCTCCATGTAGTTTCTGCTTTGATTTATCACTTGAGAGCCCATACGAGATTCCCCTCAGGATTTTGTTGAATTCACTTTGATTGAGGACACCTGCCTCTCCATCTGTACACACTCATTTCCTATCAATGCGTGTTGGTACCTCAGCATCTTTCCTGGTGTTGTTGTGCTTTCTTCTCTCATAGGTTCCCGTGGATCATGGCTGTGCATGTAATGTGGATGATGGACATGGTCCTCTCATGTTTATGTCCCAGTTTCATACTAGGCTGACAGTAAGTTTTAGTGATCTTGTATGATTTAGTGGTCATTACATGTCTCAGTGTTTCGGGTGGACTGGTGGATCAGAGTTTTTCACAGGTTGACCAGCAGTCAGCCTGCAGCAGTTTTTGCTGGTTTCTAACAATTTTCAGTGGGTTCAGAAGGGATTTCTCTGGTTTGATTGATTTCACATGCAGTTGTCAATGAGGACTTCAATATTGTCTTTATTGTTGCTATGGAAACCAATGATCTCCCTCAAGCCCTGAGCTCAGTGGAATGTTGATGTCATCTCTGATAGATCAAAGCCACTTTGTGACGTATCAAAGGAGTGGACCAGGGCTTTGGAACACAGGTCCTTATATGGATGAGATTTTACTCCAGGCGTTGTTGGATTGACCTGAGAGCCCATACAGGATTCACCTCAGGATTTTGTTGAATTCACTTTGATTTTACTAATTTCCAAGTGTTTTCACACAGATGTTTTGAGGTGTGACAGATTTTTCAAGAGGCTTTGAGCAAGTGCATTGTACTCTGACTCACAACTGGACAGTGCTACGGTTGGCTTCTTTTGGTTTTCCATGCCACTAAAGTGCCACCCTTCGTTAGGCTTATACAATAACCTGATGTACTTTGTCTATCAGTGACATCAGCAGGCCAATCCGTTTCACTGTATGCTTGTATACTCAGGTTCTCATCACTTTTCCTGTAGCACAACTCTTTGTTAATTGAGCCTTTGAGATACATCAGTACAGCTTAACTGTACTCCATTGCTGTTCGGTAGGTTCAGTAAAGTACTTTGACAATTTGCTGACAGTGCAGCTCAAATCAGATCTGGTACACACAATCAAACAGATGAGGCTTCCTACTGCCTCTCTGTATCTTGTGTCATCATTCATCAGTGCTGCATCATCCGTGTAGTTCAGTTTTTGTTCACACGGTGTGGATCTAGGTTTACAATCCTGCATGTTGAACCTCTCCAGGATTTTTTCATCATACTTTGTCTGTGACATTGTCACACAGTTGTCACTCTGGTTAAAATCAATGCCAAGAAAATATCTGAGTTTGCCCAAATCCTTCATTTTGAACCTTGCTGTAAGCATGTTTTTCACAAGCTGCAATGCATTTTCATCACTTGCTGCGATGATGAGGTCATCAATCCAATTAACCATGATCACCTTATCATGTTCTGTTTCCCTTGCGTAAACACAGTGGTCAGCCTGGTTCTGTACAAACTTTATTTGGGTTAGATAGTCATGCAAAACCTTGTTCCAATTCCTACCTGATTGTTTTAGCCCATACAGTGACCTCTCTAGCTTACACACCAATTTTTCACGTGTGAGATTTCACCTCGTACCCCTCTGGCTGTTCCATGTAAATCTCACATCCTATTGGTGCATTTAAGTAGGCTGCTTTTACATCCATTTGCTGCAAAATCAAATCTTCTTGCTGTTTTCTGCATCAGCACTCCGATACTAGTCAAGTTAGCTGTAGGAGAAAATGTCTCGTCATAATCTACACCCATCTTTTGACTGTATCCCTTAGCAACATATCGGGCCTTGCGTTTCTCAGATCCATCAAGATTGTTTTTAATAGCATACACCCATCTACCCCCCACTGCTTTCTTTCTGGACTTGATCAGTCTCGTCATCAGACACATATTTCAACATTCTACAATCTGTGTATCTGTCTGGCATCCTTCTCTCTCTCGAGGGGTAACACCTGGGCTCAGGCTCACACTTGACCTCTACTGGCTGTGGTTGGTGGCGGCTCACTCCAGGCTGGTGGCTCACTTCAGGATTATGTTCTAGTGAGACATGGTGATCTGGACTTTTGGACTTGTACTGAACAAAGTCATCTACAGGTGTTAAGTTAGTCTGTGTCTGCTGCCCTACACTTGTTTTAGCCACAAATTATACCACCCTGCACGTTTATTAAAACATCTGTTCCTCTCCACAGCAGCAGTCTGGACTGCATAAGTCCACAGTTGTTTTGGCAGAGTACTTTCAATCAACATGCACCGTGCCATATCAAGAAGTGTGCGCCAATTGGGCTCAGCAGTGCCATTCTGGTGAGGAGAGTAAGGTGCTGATGTCTCATGTCTAATGCCATGTGTGATGAGTAGAGCCTGGTAACCTTTTCCTGTGTATTCAGTACCTTGCGAGATCTGAAACACTTGATCTTGCCGTATGGGGCTGTGTCAGCTAGAAACTTCTCTGAAGCTTTTTAAGAAATACACAAACACTGTACTGGAAAAGTCATCAGTGAATGAAAGTGCATATCTGTGACCATCTCTGGACTCTGGGTGGATCGGTCCTGCCAAATCTGTTGCGTACTAGCTCTGGAGGTGTTTTAGCTCTCGCATCAGGGTCTCTGTTTCTGGTTTGGAAAAATTTCCCAGAGTGCACACTTCACAGTGTGGAGGTTTGTTTGTTGGATCTTTAATTTTCATGCCATCAACAACACTTTGTAACCTCTGACTGTCATCATAGTTGCAGTGCCCCAGAATCTCATGCCATATCTGCATATCAAAACATCCCCTGCATTGGTCATCGCATTCATCATCATCATTATTTACTGTGTCAAAATAATATGATCTGTCAAGTACCTGAATGTGTTTCGTACCGTCTCTGTGGATCAGAACGTCTTTCCTTTTCTTGAAGATCACGGTGGCTCCGCTGGCAGTGGCTGCTTTCACCAAGAAAATGTGTTGTGGATAGGATGGGATGTACAGAGCTGCCTCAGCGTGGTGTTCAGATGTCTGCCTCTGCTGTCAATCAGACAGACCTCAGACCTCTGCATCGTGCCACCCCCTTGCACCTCGTGCCGTCAGCCAGCTCCACGCAGTGTGTATCGGCCTGGGACTCCTCATCAAACCTCTTGAAGTTGGCGAGATCTGTGATAATATGTGATGTTGCCCCACAGTCGACCATCAGACCCCTCACGCTGACACCTGCTGCGTCGTCTCGGTCTCTGTGCTGTTTCCTTCTGCAGGTGGTGTCCCGGTGTGTGGTGCTCCTGCAGTGACTGCGCCACAACTCTCGCTGGCAGGTTCTGGCCAGGTGTCCATTCAGACCGCATTTGAAGCACGCCAGGTCCACTGCTGCCCTCTCTGCTCCTCGGTCACCTGCAATGGCAGGTCTCCCTCTCTGCTGCTGCATGCGCGCCTTCATCACGTTGTCATCTGTTGCTGCAGCCTGCATCTTCTGTGTACTCGTAGCTGTGTAGCTTTGTTTTAAACAAAACAAAAAAAGATACGTTCTCAGCACACTGTGCAATATGAACCGCAAATGGTTTGAAGGACTCAGGCAGCCCCTTCAGAACCATAGCTACCAGTAGTCCATCACTTATTCAGTCACACTTTCGCTGTCTGACTTTTGAAGTGATGTCAGTTCTGCATAAAGGTTGATTATGTGTGGCTTTCTTTTACCTTGGTAATAGTCCCTTTAAATCTTCAGAGCTTCTCGGCCGTCATCTGCTGCCTCTCGCATTAACAGCAATAGACTTTTGTCATCAAAGCCTCGGCATTCTTGGCTGCATCCACTAGCAGCTCCTCTGCGTCTTCTGTGTCGGTGTCCTTTAAAACAATGTTTTTCAGGCCCTGCAGATGATGGCGGCCCAAAAACTTCTTCTCCCATAGTTCGTAATTCTTTTCATCTCCGTCAAATAGGAGCCGAGACCAGCAGCTTGTGTCTGTGATTCTTCTGCTCATGGTGCTAACAGCATCTAATCATCACACACGGTGGAAACACACTAAACTGTCTCTGGATTCCTCTGGGCCCATAACCTGTTGACAGAGTAGGGCTATACAGCGGCACAGCATTGTCAACCCAGAAGTTAGAGAAAGAAGCATCGTATACAAGGAGAAATGAATCGGAGACGCTCTGCTGTTTCCCAGGTCACCTACACACAACTGAACTCAGCTGCGGGTGCGAGACTTTTATTAAACACGCCCACAATGGATATCAGACAGCTGCAATCAATCAGTCCTCAATCAACTCAAACACTCAATAAACATAACATAACACTAAGTTTGCCCATCATAAACACAAAACAATAAATGAACGTTTAATAATTGGGAGCACCGACTCAACATATGCACATAGAAGTAATCACTCACTTAAAATTGGGGATTGGATTGCAAGTCATGTGTGCATGTACCTTTGCCTTTTTCCTCTCCAAAATCCTTAAAGGCCAAGCCCTTCCAATTCTGCTCAGCGACTGAGCGGATGAGGAGATTGTTGTCCTCAATTTGTTGTTGAGGGGGAACCCCGGCCTTCACATGGTCATCGACAGTGGGTCTGTTTGATGTCCACGCTGTCTCCTTGTCCAGTGTCTTCTGTATTCGGGCTGCTTGAGGGGGGTTGCCATTCCTGTCAATCTGTAAATGGAATGAGCTGTACCATGGAGTACAAAACGGTGAGTGAGTAGCATCATAGCTATATATATATATATTTATATAGCAGAAAAGGTGTGCATGGAAAAAAAATGATGCTATACAGCTGCCTCCATTAACAAGACATGCACAAAGCTTACACAGTATGTATTGACTCCACTGCCTAAGTTGGAGATCCCTCCAC
This sequence comes from Chaetodon auriga, assembly GCF_051107435.1. NCBI lineage: Eukaryota > Metazoa > Chordata > Actinopteri > Chaetodontiformes > Chaetodontidae > Chaetodon > Chaetodon auriga. The sequence continues at coordinate 930,195 of NC_135096.1, read as the reverse complement.
TTGTGGTAGTAAAGCCGGTAGTGTAGAAAACCAGCCTTTGTACATTGGTCTTTTAAAGGCGGGTCACCAGTCAGTGTTACAGGGAAGGCCCTGCAATAAGCATCCCAGTCCTGCAGGGATGCGGGTGTGTGTAGACCAATTCGACAGCAGTTCAACACAACGAATGAAACAAAAACAGCTGCAATGTGTCCTCGTCTGTTTGATTGCTATGAGTCAAATCAAAGCCTTGAAAGATTCATAGAGCATGCTTTTGATGTAGTAATACTGATTACTCACTTTGACTTCAGCCATTGTAAATCTGATGCAGGGTTGGACAATGGGACCCCACCTTCTCCAAGGAAGAACTTGCCCTGGTCCATCTTGTCTCCATCTTGTTGTTTAAGGGAACCCAGCCTGATGTTGTTGAAGTAGCATTCCAAAAACTCCAGAGAAACAAAGAAAAATTATGAACTTCTTTCCCTGTCAGTTGGTGCTCCAACAGCAGGATAACCTCACAGTAGTGTCTGAAAGATGTGACTGCAGTGTTGGGGATGTAATTGCCACTGATTAGTTTTTGGTGGATATAATCAACATCCCTCTTTGCAGCGGTAAGGACATCCTTCTTTTGAGACCTGTTGCAAAAGTCACTGAGGGAACACAGTGTAGAAAAGGTGTATTAGTCACTACATCAGTGCAACTCAGTGCAGTGGTAATAAGATCAGCATACCTCTCAGTTGGCTGAACTGTCGGGCACATTTGAGGAGTGTTGGTGACTATGAATCCTCGACTCTGAAGGCGAAGGCATAGGCTGACACAAGAAGCTGGATCTTTGCAATACTCCTCGAGCTCTGAGAAGTCCCAAACTCTGCCCTCTCAGGCAAATGAGTTCTGGGAGGCAATTGCTCTGGATGCTTCTTGCTCTCTTTCCTCTTGTGTGTTGGTTTTCATATACACCCTCTTCAGATGCGTTGGGCGGTGGCCTATGATGTTTTGGAACCCTAAATGTGCGACCAACACATCACGAATTCCTCTGCCTGTTCCACTGTTATAATAAATAGCGGTGCAACTTGGTGGCTGTTATCCTGCTAATTTCTGTGTGGTGTGTGAGCGTGTCAACAGGTTGAAATGCCTGAAATGTCTAATTTCACATAAAAATGCATTAAGACACATAGAATATGCTTAAAATGTCGACTTTTTGAAGAGCTGACGGGGCCGCATCTTACCTTTCCATCTTCCAACTCCTTCTGGAAAGTTTTAGCCCACCCTACACAGCATCACTTGTTGATCACGCACCCTCTTAGCCAACATGGGACATGGGACCAAGACTGGCGTGTTCAGTGCCCCCGAATTAGGGGGTGCACATTTCAGGCCATTGATGTGTTGTTGATGTGTGTTTGTGTTTGTGTAGGTGTGAGTGCAGCTGCTTATGCACATTGGAGCAGGTCCCTGCTCACACAGGGACGACAAAGGATCCAGGGTAGGTGAAACAGTAGGTAAGAGTAAATTGTTTATTGATGAATGCATGTTTTTATTGTTTTTGTTTGTGAATAAACTGCTAGACAGCATAGTTGTGTTAGACATGGCGTATTATTATTATTAGGAGATCAATGTAATGAAAAAGTAAATATTAATAAAGTAATAACAATAACAGTAAAGGTTCAAAATCAAAGCACACACCAAGCAATGAAATAACATTGGAAATCAAAACAACAGAGAATAAAAAGATTTGACAGGTAATAAAACAAACCTGAAAAAGGGTGGGTCTCTTTGTCTGTCACGGCACATACAGCTGGTTAATCTAGTGTGTTTTCCTGATTTCTATCATTCAGAAATCTCTTAGGAGCTGGCTCCAGAGGACTCGCTGAGTCTGTCCCAGCTGCCAAGCCTTATCATTTGTCTCCATCTACTGGTCAACAGTCCAAACTACAGCCTCAGTCTTTTGGCCAATCCTGCTTTTGCGACTGAGCATCTCTCTGTCATTCTCTCTCTGTCTGTCTGTATCTCCCTCTTTCTCCCTCCCTCTCTGTATGTGTAATTGAACAATAATGAGTGATAACTGTATGAATCGTATTTATTAAAAGTCACAGTGTTTTTCATGAAAGTTAAATGAACTGTCAAGATGATATTGTGATTTCAAAGTAATAAAATCTAGATGAAATACCACTTCAGGCTTAGGTACAAAACACACAAAGACACGCACAAGCAAACAACAAACTGTGACAAATCTCAACTTAACAACTTTCTAAATTGATTAAGAACACACACTAATCACTGCAAAAGAACACGTCAACAACAACATGTTTTTTCTAAGAGTGTTATGAACAGAACTGTAATTGTGAACAATAGTTTGATGAACAATTTCCAATGAACAGTGAACATAAGCTATAAATCTAGATGCAATACCACTTCAGGCTTGCTGGGTCAAAGGACAGAGGATGTCACACTTTGTACAGACTGTAAAGCCCATTGGGGTGATGTAAATTGTGATTCTGGGCTATACAAATAAACCTGACTTGTTTTTCTTTTTCTTCTCCTCCTTCTTTTATGTATTCAACATCGTGTAAGTTGTGGCCTCTTTAGTCTGGTCTCAGTGATCATAGGGACTCTCCAGATCGGCTCTATCCTGCACAGCTTACTCCTGCCTGACCAAACAAGAGTAAACTCTGCTGGGCAGAGCCAATCTGGAGAGTGCCTATGATCACTGAGACATACAAGCCTCCACGCCACGTCAAGGCAGAGTCCATGTGGAGGGTTTTTTGTTTGTTTTTTTTTTCTTTTCTTTTTCTATTTTTTACTTTGTGTTGTTTTTTCTTTTGTTGGGGGGGGGCTTAAATGTATATAGATTATACAAAGATCAGAAATCTACACAGATTGGTTTGTCAGTTCCGCATAGGGGAATCATCTTCTTTTCTCGTTCCTCTCGCTCCAGCTGAACTCTCAGGCATAACGCATTTTCACAACCAAATCCTGAGTGTCACCTCAGCGGCTACCAGAGGGGGCGACGGGCAGGCAGACACAGACAGAGCGGTTAGGATGAGGCAACATGAGGGGAGGTGACGAATCAGAGGCAGGTTAAGGTCAAAGGTCAAATGGGAATAAGACAGCCGAGGACAGAGGACATCCGGAGCAGCCAGGAGTTTGTCTGCAAGAGAATGACAAAAGAGTAGCATGCAGCATTATCCCATCAACATTTTATATCTTGTATCGTTTTTCCAAATATGTTTGTAACCCAATAAGGTCTTGGCTAAACTTGAGTTAAACTGAGTTAACAACCCGACAACGCCATCCTGGGAATACATCATGTTATTAATTATTACTTTGACCACACATGTAAGATTCACAAAGAATTAACAGAGACGTGGTTTTCAGTTGATAAAAAGAGTTTTCTTTTGTTTTTAATCTCCTTCAATGATGCAAAACATCACAAACAATATGACATAAAAGAACATAAAACTGAAGGAAGATTGTTCAGTGTCTCGGCTTCAGTGATTTTTAAATAATTAAAAACATACTAAGATGAACCTAGAAAAAAATATACATATAAAATAGGAAGGTGGAGGGCTTGAAACATACAAAGGTGTCACACTTTAGGTTGGCATTAAAATAAAACACTTCAAACAAAGCACACTAAAATATAAGAGAACACACAAGGGAATAAGTGCGCTAGGTCTTGGCGATAGTTGGTGACCATAACACCCATCCACAAGAGAATACTCATTCTTCTCACCAGTTCACCATTCTTATTCACGAATTGACTTCTTCCTCACCAGCAACTCAATTACAGTAACATCCTCACTTCAAAGATCCACCCTATAATTATCAGTGACCATGCCCCAGTAACATTCGCACGGAACACAATCAACTCACACAAACCCAACACTAGATGGCGCTTTAATACATCACTCCTCAAAGATCCAGAATTTGACAGCCTCATTAAAAAAGAGTGGGCATCCTTCCTAGAACTAAATGATTCCCCAAAGTCATCTTCGTCTATTTTATGGGAAACAGGTAAAGCAGTACTTGGAGGCATAATGATTTTATTTTCCGTTTACAAAAAAAAGAAAGATCAACAAGAAGAAGCTGAACTAGAACATAAAATTGTACAATTTGAAAACATCAACTCAAGTAACCCAACAGAAGAAACACAGAATGAATTAAGAAAGTACAAATTTAAATTGAATGAAATCATAAACAAAAAAACCCCAATTTCTCATACACAGACTCAGACAAGAGCATTTTCACCATAACAACAAATCTGGCAAGTACCTGGCAAATCTAATTAAACAAAACAAAGAAAAAACAATAATCTCCATCATCAAGGACTCAGAAGGGAAGCCAATACAATCACCCGAACAAATAAATAACATTTTTAGAAATTTTTATGCAAACCTATTTTCATCAGAAAAAACAACAAGCCAAGAAGACATTGACTCATTTCTTAACAATATCAACCTACCACAACTCAACAAGGAACAAATCGACACAATTAACTCACCACTGACAGATAAAGAACTTTCCAATGCCCTCAATCTCATGCCCAACAATAAATCTCCAGGACCCGATGACTTCCCTGCTGAGTTCTATAAACACTTCTGGTCCATTTTAGCTCCACTCTTTAACAGAGTCATAACAGAAATAAAACAAAATTCAAAAATATCGCCAAACATGAACACAGCCACAATTTCTCTTCTTCTAAAACCCAATAAAGACCCAACGCAACCAGCTAGTTACCGCCCAATCGCTCTCCTCAATGTTGACACTAAAATCATCACTAAAGCACTCGCCCACCGAATGGAAAAAATCATTCCATCCATAATCCACCCAGATCAGACTGGTTTCATTAAGGGGAGAAATTCATCCAGTAACACATGTAGACTTTTCAATTCAATGGATTACTCATCACAGCAAGAATCACAAACCATCATTGCTACATTAGATGCAGAAAAAGCCTTCGACAGAGTCAACCGGACATTTCTCATTTCCACACTACAAAAATTTGGCTTTGGGGATTCATTTATTAACTGGATTAAAATCATGCACACTGCACCATCAGCAACTGTAATCACCAATGGGTTACTGTCACAGTGCTTCACACTACACAGGGGGACTAGGCAAGGATGCCCACTCTCACCCTTTCTATTCACCATTTTCATTGAACCACTTGCTGCAGCCATCCGCCAAAACACCAAAATCACAGGTATTCAAACACCAAACACACACCATAAAATTAGTCTTTATGCTGATGACATTCTGCTTTTCCTACAAAACCCACACACATCACTACAAGAAACAGTCAAACTCATAGAAGAATAGTCCAACATTTCTGATTACTCCATTAACTGGATGAAATCATCCATCCGCCCACTACACCCAAACAGTTGGGATGAAGCAGCCCATATTTCACCTATCCCATTACGCACAAATCACATCACATATTTGGGTATTATTATTTCCACCAGGCTGTCAGAGCTGTTTGATCTCAATTTCTCCCCTCTTCTTAAAACAATAACTGACAACCTTAACCGTTGGATGAACCTACCACTCAATCTAATAGGCAGAATAGCAACAGTAAAGATGTCAAAACTCCCCAAAATAAATTACTTTTTCACTGTGATCCCAACTCAATAATTTCAAAATTTTATTGGAAAAATAAAACACCAAGAATAAAACTGGCAACCCTACAAAAACCCAAATTACAAGGGGGACTGCTAGCACCAAATTTTTACCATTACTCTCTGGCAAATCAACTGCAGTACATATTCAAATGGATTCACCCCCAACAATCAGATATCACATGGTTAGTCTTAGAACAGACAGTTTGCAAGGAAATTGTGATCTCAGATTTGCCATTCCTCAACCAGTCAATAAAACACCACACCTGTTTCAAATCAATAACAATATTGGCAACTCTGACAGCCTGCTGGAAATTCCATAAAATAAATCATTCTACTTTGACACTGTCTAAATTCACTCCAATCTGGAACAATTCTGACTTTCTAAGGAACAAAAAACCACTTAATTTCCACTCTTGGTCACACAAAGGGATCACACACTTGCAACACGTATTTCAAAACAATACTCTTATCTCATTTCCCCAACTGGTCCAGGAGTACGGAATCAGAAGTGAACAATTTCTAGAATATCTGCAACTCAAATCATCGATTCAAAGCACATATAACTCTACAACAATCAATCTTGACCTCCCCACTTTAAGCTCAAAATTAGTTAACATCAGCTCTACAAGGAAACTCCTCTCCAAAATATACAGAATAATTTTACAATCTCACACAACACTATCCATACCATCGGCAAAATGGGAAAAAGACCTATCTCTTGCGCCTGATACCGACTTCTGGAACCAAATTTACAAAAACGTTTACATCATGTCAAAAAACGCAAACACAAAATACTCCACAGAACTAACATCACTGGGCAGAAAATTATTAAAATGGGATTCACTTCAGAAATTTGTACCAACCGCATCCATGCAATATGGCACCGCACACCTATCCAACAAAAGTCACTGAATCACTCTCTGCTTTCTTGGGGTGCCACATCTCTTTATCCCCCCCCCCCCCCCCCCCCACTCTGTTTACTAGGCGACACACCACCAACAAACCTGAACAGATCGAATAATATAATACTCCTCACTTCACTAACTATCGCCAAGAAAACTATCCTTATGAACTGGAAATCAAAAGACAACACAAACATCGCACAATGGAAAAATTTACTTATGGATCACATCTCTACAGAATACTTATCCATCCCCCATTCAACACACTGCGATAGAACCCCTCTCGATCTGGTCACCACTCACTAACTTTTTACAATCCTGATCCTATCCCTAAACGTCAGCCTCATCATCATATGTGCGTGTGTGTGTGTGTACGTATGTATTTATTTTTTTCTTTTTTTTCTTTCCTTAATTTATTGATTTTTCTTCATTATATCTCTTTTTTTCCCACTCGGATACATACACATATGTATTGTGCAAACTTCCCTGCTCTGCCGTGTTCGGGGCGTCACCGTCGCATCACCGAACGTCACCGGAAAGACCCGAGTAGTCCCGAAGGAACCCGAAGGATGACAGACAGTCCCGAAAGCAGGTAAGTTGTTTTGTAGCGTGCTGCGCACATCCTGTTTAGTAGTGACAGCGCTAAGCAGAACCGGTTCGTTGCCGTCCACGTCGTTTTTTGTGTCTGTTGTGCGTGAGTACAAAGTAAGTTTGCATCAGTTTTTTATTATGTTTTTGTAACGCGCCACCATACCTGATGCGTGCTCCCGCCCGCAGAGTTTTTCTTAGTGACGTATGTTTCCACGGGCTAGTAATATGTTCGTCTTCATCCATATATGTGTTCTAAACATATGATTCTGTTCTGATTGAGTGTTTCATACCATGGATGGTTGTTATATCTGACGATATTTACATTTACTACAGTCACTGTGTGGTAGATTGTAATGGTGCAGTGTGAAGCGCCCCCGTGCAGCCATTAGAAAGTATTATTTGACCTCAGTTGTGATCTTACTGCATTCTTTGTGTAGTACCATATGTGTGTTTAGATCGATAGCTTTATTGCTTATTTATTTCTATACTTCAGGAAACCACAACATAACACAATACAACACATCCTGCACCTTGTTCATGTGTGGAACCAATAAAGAAGGAAAACGAAACTCTCTGGACTAGCTGCAGTTTTTCTAACAGAAAACTAAGGCCAGACTGTGTACGCCAGCATCCAAAATACATTCCACATGTATATTTTCACATTTACTACGACCACTAAAACAGTTAATACTGAGAATAACACAGCTTCCATCTTTAAAGGACTGGAAGTGGAAGAAGTTCACAAAGTAAATGAGGAATCTTTTCAATCATTTTCAACAAAGTTCATTGATCAATTTATTCCAATAACCTGAAAAACTGATGTGACTGAGATCCTGCACAGACTCAACTGATCTGTTCAACAGTGTTTCTCTAACAGGAGGAGACTCTTCCTCCTACAGAGGACACAGAGACACTGAGGAACCGGACCAGAACCCAAAGCCAGGATAAAGAGGTTCAGTGAATGTGGTGTTGAAGGTGTGGAGGTGGATCAGTGAGTCAGAGGAGACTCTGTAGAAGGACAGAGTGCCAGCAGGATAGTCCACATATACTGCTACTCTGTCAGATACAGAGGAGGAGGAGGAGATGGATGTTTCTCTGTTATTGTGCCAGACAGAGTAACGACGAACATCACAGCAGTCCAGACTCCAGGACTGATCATTCCATCCAAACACACACTCTCTCCTGTCTCCTTTCCTTCTGATTCTTCTGTAACTCACTGATACATCAACTCCTCCTCTCCACTCAACCTCCCAGTAACAGCGACTAGTCAGACCAGTTCCACACAGCAGCTGAGGACACTGGTCAAACCTGTCTGGATGATCAGGATATGACTGATCCTCCTTCACATACGTCATCGTCCTGTTGTTGTCAGACAGTTTGATCTTTCTGTTCACTGTGTTTGTGTCCAGTTTGAGTTCACAGGAATCTGATGGAGAGAAGAAGAAGAAAACAGCTGCAGTTATTGATCCATCATCTGTTGATTGATGGACAGTTTGATGATGACATCAGAGATGTGAATGAGTGATGTCACAGTTTGAAGATGGCTGAATGTGCTCTGCTTTGTTTTCATCAGTCAATTTAAAGACACACTTACACTTCCTCAGACCTGGTCTCAACCATCGGACTCCAGCAGGCTCCACCCTGAAAGGAGGAGGGGGGTCAGAGCAGCACGTCCTCTTTCAGCATGCAAACATGGACGTTACATCACTCTCATACACACAAACACAACATGTTGACCCGGCCTGCTTCTCCCTGCTGCCCCTAAACCTCTTCAGCTCTGCTCAGACACTGACAGCGACACTGATTCTCTCTCATCATTAAATCTGCCTTCATCAGCTCATTTCCTCATTTCAATCTGTTGCTGACTTCTATTCTAAGCTGCTTCACTCATTGATCGCTCTCTTGCTCTCCCACCTGTGATGATTAATAATAATAATAAGAAGAAGAAGAAGAAGAAGAAGAAGAATCAGTCTGACTTTGTCTTCACTGAACAAACCAACAGAGCTTTAATCATTGATTATTGGACACGGTTCTCCTCGTCATGTCCCATATGTGACCATGCTTCATGTGTTCATTAGAAGTGTGAATACTGTCAATAAATTCAATATCTGAGACAAGTCATCATGACTCTGTTGTGTGGAAATCTTTTCATGTCAAACTTCCTGAAATTCACCAGAACAAGAAGAGCCACTTGATGTCTGCACATGGAAATATTTACAAGCCATGTTTGCTGTGAAGACCATGTTCAGTCCAATTGTTCTCCACTGATGAAGGAACAGTCCAACATTTTGAGAAAAACACTTGAATGAAGCGTCTCAAAAGTCCTGCTCTGTCCTGTGGTTGTCAGGTTCCAGCAGTTTTAACTAAATAAAACTGCTTTGGACTTATTGGAAGCTTGTTTTTATGTCTTTTGAGGACAAAAAGGACATTTGTCAAACTGACAGACAGTTCTTTTACCACATGTTCAACCAGTGTTTATGTTGTGATCAAAGGACAAAGATTTCCTACATGTGTGATTGTTCATGTCTCACTCACATCCACCATCAACCAAAAAGACAGACAACATGTTTCCAGCTCTTCCTCCTCTTTCACACTGACTGACTGTGGCTGCAGCAGTCTCTTCATACCTGAGAGTGTCCAGTCTGCAGTGAGGATCAACCAGTCCAGCAGACAGCAGCTTCACTCCTGAGTCTCCTGGATGATTGTAGCTCAGGTCCAGCTCTCTCAGATGGGAGGGGTTGGATCTCAGAGCTGAGGCCAGAGAAGCACAGCCTTCCTCTGTGATCAGACAGCCTGACAGCCTGAAAACACACAGAACAACACACATGGAAGATCATCTGAGGGTCCTGCTGTGTCCGTCAAATCATTGCTCTAAAAACGCAGAGATCTGATGGGCTGAGCAACATCACGTGGGAGAATTTACAACACATAATAATTCTCAACAGTTTGTGTGTTTGAAGTCAACGATGTCACACTCGACACTTCACTTCCTGAGGTCCTCAGCGACACCTTTGTGGTAATTAATCAAGACTGAATCAGGAATAAAGCGACATCCACTAATCAAAGTCATATGACAACAACACAGAAATGAGGATTTCCATCTCAGCCAGACTTCATGAATGAAAGGAACATTGAGAGAAAAAATCTGCAAATCAATATATGTATGTGTCAAACGTGTGGACTTCTGAGGTTAAAAAAAGACGTCAACGTTTTCACAACAAACAGTAACTTGATCTGACCTGAGAGTTTCCAGTGCACAGTGTGGACTCTCCAGTCCAGCAGACAGCAGCTTCCCTCCTGAATCCCACAGGTTGTTGTTACTCAGGTCCAGCTCTCTCAGACTGGAGGACTGGGATCTGAGGACTGAGGACAGAACTTCACAGCTTCTCTCTGAGAGGTTACAGCCACTCAGTCTGAAGAAGAAGAAGAAAAAGAACATTTATTTTCAAATGTTGAGTCTCTTCTCAGCGTGTGTTCAAATCTTTGCTGTTCCATCATAAACATGTTGTAGATGTTGATTCATTGTCTTCATGTCTGTAAGAACACAGTCATGTGTCCTTCATGAGGGGACAGTGTCAGACCTGAATCCAGTTCCTGAGTTTCATGTTTAAACCTGCTGGATGAAGTTTAAAGTTTCAGATTTTTTACATTCTTCAAAGCTCTCCATTATAACAACCTGTTCCTCTGGACTGAAGGAGGGGGGACATGATTGGTCCTTTTTGTGGTGACAAAGAGTCAAATGATGGAGCAAACGTCTCTTTTTATGGGAACGTGCACAGAGCCTGATGAAGGAAACCTGAGTTAACAACGGAAGCTGATAACCACTGTCGTGATGCCGTTATCTCTGCCTGGAGTTCATGTTTAGTTGAGGCAGCTCATACAGAGGAAGCCTGGCTTGGTCCAATTTGTTTTGTCCTTCATCCCACTGAGCTTCACATGAGACAGCCTCTGTGTTTGACTCAAACTGCTGACTCATCATCCTTCAGAATTCATGTTTCCCATGACTCAGCACTCTGATCAATAGTCAATTCATCAGATTTAATGACCCATGCTGCACTTTGTGAAACCTCACTGTAGAAAATATTCCTGCACAGATTTTAATTACAGATTCGCAAAATATTTCTACAGCTACAAAACTTTATGACACATCTACAAACTTGAATTTGAGAGATTTTTTTCTTAATTCACACATTCAAACAAGTGCACACATTTTTCTGACATGCACAGAAAAGATGATCTACAACTGCAGACTGGGAAATTACTTCTGATCATCATTTCACAAATTCAAAATCATCAATCTGTCAGAGATCTGAAAATAAACAAAACAGACTGAAAGATTCAAATCCTGTCATGAGAGAGACTGTTTAAACTAAATGAATCTCTAAATGTACAGAACTAACTTAAATCTGTCAACACAAACAGTAACTTGATCTGACCTGAGAGATGACAGTGCACAGTGTGATCTCTCCAGTCCAGCAGACAGCAGCTTCCCTCCTGAATCCTGCAGGTTGTTGTTACTCAGGTCCATCTCTCTCAGACTGGAGGACTGGGATCTGAGGACTGAGGACAGAACTTCACAGCTTCTCTCTGAGAGGTTACAGCCACTCAGTCTGAAGAAGAAGAAGAAGAAGAAGAAGAAGAAGAAGAAGAAGAAGAACATTTATTTTCAAATGTTGAGTCTCTTTTCAGCATGCGTTCAAATCTTTGCTGTTCCATCATAAACATGCTGTAGGTGTGACAATAAATCATCACTGAACCAGGAATAAACAGACATCCAGAAACCAACGTCACATGATCCAAAAAATGAATCTGGGAGAAAATGAGGCTCATTGATATTATGAGTTTTTGTGAAATGATGTTCAGAAATAATTTCACAGCCTTTAGTCGAACATCATCTTTTGTGTACATGTGAAAAAAAAGTATGCATGAATCTGAATGTGTGAGTTTGATTTAAAAAATCTCACAAATGAAAGTTTAGCTGTAGAAATATTTTTCCATGTTTGAAAAGGTTTTGTGTAAACAGATAATCTGAATATACTTCAGATATTTTGAGCAGTGAAGTTTCAGAATCTGAGAGACTGAAACAAAAATTTTCTGTCTTTGTGAGTGACACTGAAGTTTCAGCTACACGTTCACTGAGCTGGTTGGAAATAATTCACTGAGCGTCTCTCAGTCCACGCAGGCGTCCATTCATTGTCCTCATGTCTGTAAGAACACAGCTGTGCTGCTGTTCCACTGACTGAAAGCTCAGAGTTGTGTGATATATTCAGAGGAACAGTTTGAGTCAGCCATAGAGGCTGTGTTCTGTGGAGCTCTGGTTGTGTCTGTGGTTGAGGCTGTCACAATCCCTCCTGATGGCCACACACATCAAGCACCACTTTGCTTCATTCTCTGGTGAGCTGGACCCAGACCCAGCTCTGAGACTGGACCAGCACCTGCCAACAGCAGCCTGTCCAGCCATTGGATGGACCCTGCAGTCGCCATCTTCCCTGATGAGTCCTCTCTCTCTGGTCAAAACAAACCCTGTCCTGCCGCATCAGTAATTTTTCCAGGCTCAGTGCGTGTGGAGGGGCAGCCGGCAGCAGGTGGTGCCGTGGACTCCGGCCTGTCCACTCTGTCCAGCCCAGAGACACTCCGTCAGCAAAGGGTGGAGCAGCACCAGGCCAGGTGGGAGGGATGATCACTGCCTGATCTGAGGATTGGTTGTGGTCAGGATTACTCACTCAGACCGGATAGTGACAGGGACTGTGACAGCCAAAGAGGTCGGTGTGTTTCCCGGGAAAACTACAGCTCATAATCCACTGTATGACCACCACCAGCTGTTTGTTTTAAAAAACAAAAAGAGAAAAACACAACCAGAGGGCTGAACTCCAAACAGAGACCAATGGTCAGCAGGTCTGTTGAGCTGAGAACAGTTTTCAGTGTTATGAAGGTGTCTCTCTCTTCACCTGGTTAGATCTCTGTGGTAACTGATACTGCACACCTGACCTGCTCCAGACGAGGTTCTGTTCACAGTTTCAGACTGAACTTTAATTCTTCTCCTGATGGTTTTCTCTATGAGGATCCAGACTCTCAGCTGAGGGAATACGTTCCGTCTGCAGACCTGCTGAGCCAGACGTTCAAAGCCGTGTGACCACAGCAGAACAAACCTGATGCTTCATGTTGTTTTCAGCAACAGGAACCTTCTTGCTTTTAGCTGGTAATCAATCATGTTGTCTCTGTTTGCTTCAGGTCACATTAACACTTTAAATCTGACACAGCAGATCTTCAACACACTAAAAGAATGATGAAGGTACAGAATCTAGAGACCACTTTGGATTCTGGTTTTATGTTTGGTCCTGATTTACTGTCAGTTTCATTTGACACTGCTGGTACTGCAGCTAATAGAACAACTGATGAGTCTATTGGTATTTATCATCGGCTCGTAGCTTTCTGTCAGCATGTCTCTCTTGTCTTATTTGCAGGAACAGTTTTCATGAACCAAACATCTCTTCTTTTGGAATCTGCAAAGAGGCTGATGAAGGAAACCTCAGTGAACAAAGAAAGCTGTTTTGTCAAATCGTAGTTCATCCTCCAGAGCTACACGTGATACAGCCTCTATGCTTGTCATTACAAACAGTAACTTGATCTGACCTGAGAGTTTCCAGTGCACAGTGTGGACTCTCCAGTCCAGCAGACAGCAGCTTCACTCCTGACTCCTGCAGGTTGTTGTTACTCAGGTCCAGCTCTCTCAGACTGGAGGACTGGGATCTGAGGACTGAGGACAGAACTTCACAGCTTCTCTCTGAGAGGTTACAGCCACTCAGTCTGAAGAAGAAGAAGAAGAAGAAGAAGAAGAAGAAGAAGAAGATTTATTTAAAATGTTGAGTCTCTTCTCAGCGTGTGTTCAAATCTTTGCTGTTCCATCATAAACATGTTGTAGATGTTCATTCATTGTCTTCACGTTTGTAACAACACAGTCATGTGTCCTTCATGAAGGGACAGTGTCAGACCTGAATCCAGTTCTGAGTTTCATGTTAAATCTGCTGGATGAAGTTAAATGTTTTACAGACTCTCAAATGTGCAGTTAGAAATAAACAGGAGGCTCTGAGAGTGACTGAGTGCTGAAACAAATATATGAAGTGAATGATTTAAAGGATCAGCAGTTTTCTGCCAGCATTCCTCTCTCGTTTTCTGTGCAGCAACAGTCTTGATTTTCCTCTTTTATTTTTTACATTCTCCAAAGGTCTCCATTATAACAACCTGTTCCTCTGGACTGAAGGAGGGGGGACATGATTGGTCCTTTTTGTGGTGACAAAGAGTCAAATGATGGAGCAAACATCTCTTTTTATGACAACGTGCACAGAGCCTGATGAAGGAAACCTGAGTTGAGGAAGGAAGGAAGGAAGCTGATAACCACCGTTGTGAAGCCGTTATCTCTGCCTGGAGTTCATGTTTAGTTGAGGCAGCTCACACAAAGGAAGCCTGGCTTGGTCCAATTTGTTTTGTCCTTCATCCCACTGAGCTTCACATGAGACAACCTCTGTGTTTGACTCAAACTGCTGACTCATTGTCCTTCAGAATTCATGTTTCCAATGACTCAGGACTCTGATCAATAGTCAATTCATCAGATTTAATGACCCATGCTGCACTTTGTGAAACCTCACTACAGAAAATATTCCTGCACAGATTTTAATTACAGATACGCAAAATATTTCCACAACTACAAAACTTTATGACACATCCGCAAACTTGAATTTGAGAGGTTTTTTTTTTTAAATTCACACATTCAGACAAGTGCGCACATTTTTCTGACATGCACAGAAAAGATGATCGACAAGTGCAGACTGGGAAATTATTTCTGATTATCATTTCATAAAATCACCATCATCAATCTGTCAGAGATCTGAAAATAAACAAAAAAGACTGAAAGATTCAAATCTCTAAATGTACAGAACTAACTTAAATCTGTCAACACAAACAGTAACTTGATCTGACCTGATAGTTTCCAGTGGACAGTGTGGACTCTCCAGTCCAGCAGACAGCAGCTTCACTCCTGAATCCCGCAGGTTGTTGTTACTCAGGTCCATCTCTCTCAGACTGCCGGACTGGGATCTGAGGACTGAGGACAGAACTTCACAGCTTCTCTCTGAGAGGTTACAGACACTCAGTCTGAAGAGACACAGGAAGGAAATAAACAGTAAATTAGATATCAGAGTATTTATTGATGAAGAAACTTCACTATCTCTGTACTTACAGAGCTTTGTTGGAGACTTGGACCACTGGCAGCAGCCTCAGAAGAGCCTCCTCTGAAGCAGAGAATTTCTTCAGGTCAAACGTGTCCAGATCTTTTTCTGATGACAGTAAGATGAAGACCAGAGCTGACCACTGAGCAGGAGACAGTTTATCTGTGGAGAGTCTTCCTGAACTCAAGGACTGTTGGATCTGATCCACCAGAGAACGATCATTCAGTTCATTCAGACAGTGGAACAGATTGATGCTTTTCTCTGCAGACGGTGTCTCTTCAATCTTCTTCTTGATGTACTCAACTGTTACCTGATTGGTTTTTGAGTCACTTCCTGTCTGTTTCAGCAGGCCTCGTAGGAGAGTCTGATTGGTCTGCAGGGACAGACCCAGGAGGAATCGGAGGAACAAGTCCAGGTGTCCATTTGGACTCTGTAAGGCCTTGTCCACTGCACTCTGGTGGAGATATGTTAGTTCAGGTTCTCTGTCTTTGAAGACTTTTGTCAACTGGACAACAAGTTTAGACCCTGCACGTTCATGGTGGTAGAATGTTTGTTCATCTGCCAGCAGACTGACTCCAGAGCTGCTGAATTTCAGGTGGACATGCAGAGCAGCCAGAAACTCCTGAACACTCAGATGGACGAAGCAGAACACCTTGTCCTGGTACAGTCCTCTCTCCTCTTTGAAGATCTGTGTGAACACTCCTGAGTACACTGAGGCTGCTCTGATATCGATGCCACACTCTGTCAGGTCTGATTTGTAGAAGATCAGGTTTCCTTTCTGCAGCTGCTCAAAAGCCAATTTACCCAGAGACTCAATCATCTCCTTGCTCCTTGGAGTCCACTGAGAATCTGACTCAGCTCCTCCATCATACTTCATGTTCTTCACTTTGGACTGAACCACCAGGAAGTGGATGTACATCTGAGTCAGGGTCTTGGGCAACTGTCCTTCCTCTCTGGTCTTCATCACATCCTCCAGAACTGTAGCAGTGATCCAGCAGAAGACCGGGATGTGGCACATGATGTGGAGGCTTCGTGATGTCTTGATGTGGGAGATGATTCTGTTGGCCTGCTCCTTGTCTCTGAACCTCTTCCTGAAGTACTCCTCCTTCTGTTCATCAGTGAACCCTCTGACCTCTGTCACCATGTCAACACACTCAGGAGGGATCTGATTGGCTGCTGCAGGTCGTGTGGTTATCCAGAGGCGAGCAGAGGGAAGCAGGTTCCTCCTGATGAGGTTTGTCAGCAGCACATCCACTGAGGTGGACTCTGTAACATCAGTCAGGATCTCATTGTTGTGGAAGTCCAGAGGAAGTCGACACTCATCCAGACCGTCAAGGATGAACAAAACCCTGAACTCTTCAAACCTGCAGATTCCTGCTTCTTTGGTTTCAGGAAAGAAGTGATGAACAAGTTCCACCAAGCTGAACTTTTTCTCTCTCAACACATTCAGCTCTCTGAAAGTGAATGGAAACATGAACTGTATGTCCTGGTGGGCTTTGTCTTCAGCCCAGTCCAGAGTGAACTTCTGTGTCAAGACTGTCTTTCCAATGCCAGCCACTCCCTTTGTCATCACTGTTCTGATTGGTTCATCTCGTCCAGGTGAGGGTTTAAAGATGTCTTCACATCTGATTGTGGTTTCTGGTCCGTGTGGTTTCCTGGATGCTATTTCAATCTGTCTGACCTCATGTTCATCATTGACCTGTCCAGTCCCTCCCTCTGTGATGAAGAGCTCTGTGTAGATCTGATTCAGGAGGGTCCGCTGTCCTGCTTTAGCGATCCCCTCAAACACACACTGGAACTTCTCCTTCAGGTTAGATTTAAGTTGACGCCGACAAACTGGAGCAAAAAGTTCTGAATGAAGACACAACAAATAAATCAATAAGTGATTGATAAAGTTCAGATCAGAATTTAATGTCCTTGTCTGAACATATTTTGGTCCATCTGTTGAGACATCAGTGAATGTTCCAGTGATCAAGCAGTTAAACCTCTAGAAAAATCCTCTTACTGCTCTGCAGACGCTCAGCCAGCTCCTCCTCCTCCATTCTCCTCAGGAAGTGCTGTGTGATCTTCAGAAATGCCTCTCTGCTGCTCCTCCTCTGCTCTTTATAATCATACTCATCCTCCCCCTGACTCTCTAAGCATTCTGGGTCATCTGGACTCAGAACCATCTTGATCTTCTTCAGCTCGTTCCTCACAAAAGAGACAATGTTCTCCTCCAGCAGCTGGAACAGAAGTTTATATGAATGACACAAACTGAAATCATGGAAGCAAACATCAGATCCATGTTGGACAGACTGACGGTCCACTGGTCTAAAAAGTGCAGCGTGGAGATTACTGTGAACAGAATAGATGTGAAAGCAGCTGTTGTACATGTACAGACCATAAATATGGAGTCCACGTGGGTTTGATGCTGCTGGGCAGACTGAGCACTGGGAACCTCTGAGCTCTCCTGGTGGACTCTGTGGAGGAATCATGAAGTATTAGCTCACAATCTCGGTCTCTCATCCACCTCCGATCACTCAGCTGCAGTGGTTTTTCCGCTCTCACTCCCTCTGCTCCACTCTACCTGCCAGCCGCGCCCACCTCATCAGCTCTACTCTGCTCACCTGCCGACACAGCTGCAGCTCATCATAATCAGCCCTGCATATAATCCTCTCCAGCACTCTCACTCGTTGCCAGATTGTTCTTCTGCAGTATGTGAGACTTTCCAGCGTTATCCTGCTTGATCACCCGTTCCCGACCTGCTCTCCTCGTCTGCCTCCTGGTAGATTTACCTGCCTTCCGTCCCTGACCTCGTGCTCTGCCTCAGCGTTTCTGTTGTCTGACTGCTCTGCCCTGGCTTTGGCTTTCCTCTTGCCTGCTCCCCATCGGTACTTCTGCTTCCGTGGACTGCTCATCTGGCTTCGACCCCCCCGCCTGCCTCCGACTACTCCGCTGCTCTCTCCTTGCCGGCACCGCTGCTCGATCAGCTGTTTCTTCGGCTGCAGAGCTTCCTCCTCGTCATCAGCGGCTGTAGTAAGCTACTTCTCTTTTCCTCGCTTGAGCCCCAGAGACATTGTGAGAACTCTCAGCCCGGAGAACGAACTTAATTCCGAGTTACTAACTCTGCTCCATACCTTGTTTCCTGTGGTCAAAAAAAGGTCATTGCCAACTGTTCCTGCTCTCCGTTGTACTGCATTTGGGTCCAAAACACGCCTGTTTCACTCACATCATCTCCGTCCACACAGAGACAAACACCAGCTGAAAGTCCTTTGAGCTGAAGTATTGATTCCAACATTGAATCAGATGGTTTCCAGTGACATTAAAGTGTTGCTCGTACTGCTGATCCCACCGTGAATCAACAGTCCAGTCTGCATTTCTGTGCAGCTTTCACTTTACTGTGTTGGTTCACCAGCTTGTCTGGTTGAGTCCCTCCAGTTCTCATTGACCCCTATAATACTGTGGACAGCATCACACAGCTCACACAAGCTAACTGGATGCTACCTGTCCAGCACAAATTGGCACAAAGAGGCACAACTCCAGCCTGATGTGAGGCGCCATGATGCCGCCGTCAGTGTCGTTCCTGACTTTGTGAATCCATCAGCAGCATCAATCACAAACAGACTGTGTGTTTCCTCAGACTCTCTGTGTTGCTTCATTCTGTGTTTCACAGCAGCTGATCTCAGTCCAGCTGTTATCACTGACATGTTTGTGTTTGTGTTGTCACATGACATGAAAACCACAACATGTTGATTTCATGGAGGAACTCAGTGGAATCAGGGTTAGCCTTCGTTAGCATCTGTTAGCCTCAATCAAGTCACTGTTTGATACTCATGCAGTCATCAGTCAGAAGGTGTGTGTGGAGGAAATGTTCAACTGGAGTCAAGAGTTGAAGACTGGTTATACTGGGCAGCTTCCACATGTGAGGATATAAACGAATGAGAAGAAGAACGATGCTGAAAATAAACAGGTTGAAAAAACTTCTCTGGATAAATAACAGTTCAAACAAGAATCTATAATATTTTGATGTTATTAACAGTTTACCTCTTTGCAGCAGACGGTCGATCTACTTTAAAATTAAGGAGGCGATCATTTGACCGGTCACTCTTCAAGGACACACAGCTGGGTCCAGGTCCAGGTTTAGGTCCAGGTCCATCAGAGGCTGGTCTCCCATAGATCCTGTCAGACACAAAGGAAGACCACCAGGGATGGAAATGGACTTTTTCTCCTTCAGACTCAGAAGCTGCTGGAGAAACTAGCAGCTATCAACAAGAAAAGGATCAACACACCAAAGTTCAATCAAACATGAAGCTGAATGATTTCAGTCTGTGGATCATCGCTTCATTTGTCCATCAAATCTTGGACCAAAGCAGGACTCAACGGACTGATTTCTGAGCAGATTTTACTGTGATTGGCAGACAACAAACTAAACTGTGGAGTCCATCAGCACCAACTCTGTTGGTCTGTTTTCTAACGTTTGTATCACGAGACTCAGCACAAATATCCTGACTGTTATTTAGAGACGATGGTCAGTGAAGCATTTTAGTCCAACATTCAAAGAGGAAGTTTGATGGTCAAGAGACTTTGGAAGGTCCCCACTGGATTTGTGCTGATATTGTCCTCAGCTTTCAGCGTCCACATGTGGACATGTCAGTGCTGTTTAGGGACAGACTGGACAAATGTCCTTTAACACTAATCTAGCTCTAACCTTCATCATCATTCTAGGACAACATGAACATTAGAAGGACAACTGGTCAGACTGGATTTAATGAGCACAAACATCAGCAGTGGACAACATGAGGAGGACATATGGACATTTCAGGTCAAATTGTCCAACACGAGTTTAATACTGAGAACAACTTACTGTCTATCAGAGACATGTTGCTGTTTAAAAGAAATGGGGAAATCCATTAACCGGTCGCTCCTGAAGGACACACAGCTGGGTCCAGGTCCAGGCTCAGATCCAGTTCCAGGTCCAGGTCCAGGTCCAGGTCCAGGTCCAGGTCCAGGTCCAAGTCCAGGCCCAGGTCGAGGTGAGGCTGGTGGGTCCTGCTGCTCTGGCCTTCAACACAACACACACAGAGCTTTGAGTGTGAATAATGATGGTGGAGAGATTCGAGTGCTCTGACATGGAGACGAGTCCTAGACAGTGAGAGATCCTGGTCTCACCTCTGAGCTTCGGTCTGGCCGTCATCATCCCCACACAGACTGGTTTTAGAGGGACGGACTCCCTCCTCTCTGTCCTCACACCGATTCATGCTGCTGAACTCACGTCAGCTCACACACACTTTGATCTGAAGAGGAAACGCAAATCATTCATGTGCACATCAGCTGAAATCATCCTTTCATGGTTTCTCCTGTCCAAATATCAGCTGCTCCTCCTCTGATTGGCTGTTATCTCATCTTTCATATCAGTGTCAGCTGAATGCAGTCAGACAGCAGTGTGAGGCTGAGCTGCTGTACTTCTGTCAGTCCACTAGATGCCGCCATGAAGCTGCAGTGAAGTGAACACACACTTGATGCCTGGACGACCGTTGACATCCACTGACACACACTGACTGAATCTGACAGGAAGCTTCAGTTTGTGGAATATTCAGTAAATTCAACATGACTGAAAGTTTCTTTACGCCTGAATGATCCTCGATCATCGATAAGTGAAGGAGAAAGTCAAATATTTACTCAGGAGAAATATAAGATAGCAGAAATATTCAAGTACAGTACAAGTACTTCCAGACTGTACTTAATAACAGTACTTGAGTAAACTAGTTACTTTCCACCACTGAGAGATCCTTTCAAAATAAAAGCCTGTCTCAATCAAGCCCTCTCAGGTCATATTAAAAGAGGAATCTTTGATTTGATTCTTGATCACATTGAAGCACAAAGTGAGAAAAAGCAGCAACATTCATTACTGTTGGAGGAGAGTTCAGAGCTCTGACAGCTCATTTAGTGACACAGTTACAGATTGAATTGAGAAATAAAAGGTTTCAGCTCCTCACAGCCCTCTGAATGCTCCTTCCTGCTGTCTCCACATCAACTACTGAGGATCAACTCGCTCTGCTTCTGCTCTTATTCCAGCGTTTACACTCACAAACATCCACAGAACATGGCCGATGTTTTTAACAGAGCTGCTTTCAGCTCCTTCGTCCAGAGTTCACAGTTAAACTCAGAGTTTGGAGAAACGATGGACAGAGCTGCAGATCGATGCCGTTTGTGCTGAAGCTAAGCTAACGACAGCTTGACTAAAAAACACCTGAAACGAGTTACTTCACCTTCAGCTGGAGCTTCAGAGGAGAAAACAAACTGTGACACACCGAAGGCAGGAAGTGAAAGTAAAGTTCAGACAGGAAGGAGCAGAGAGAGAGAGAGAGAGAGAGAGAGAGAGAGAGAGAGAGATCTGATTTTGATTTTTAAACCAACGTTTATCTTTTTGTTCTCTGTATAAAGTCTTTATTCATGACATTTTACATCAACATGTTTCTTCCCAGAGGTGTTACTGTCACATCAGCACATGATCAAAGATGATTTGTCCCTCTGTCCCCCGATAACCCCACACCACCTGGAAACTGTCCAGGTCCTGAGCAGCTCTGTAAAAGCTGAACTCAGCAGTCTGGACTTCACCATTCTCACAAACACAGTAACCACATCAACATTCAAGGCTTCCTCCACCATCCTCCTCCAGCTCACACACACCGCCATCACCTCCTAAGACAAAGTCCAGTACCTGACATTTGTTCTTTCTTTGGCGAGTGTACTTAAAACCAAAGATAAAAACCTGCTGCGTAAAAACTTCTCCTCATCTGCTAAAAAAGGCCTCCAGCAGCACAAACAGAGCCCTAAGATGAATGCACTGAGAAGCAGTGAAACACTGTCTCTCTGGCTGCAGAGGGGACATTTGTCCTCTACCGCAGCGTTGACCACAGAGATGAAGGAGTTCACTGCCACGACGCCATGGAGGATCCTCCACTGCAAGTCTGCCTGTTTCCTTGTTAAAGGAGGTTTGTATAAAGACCGTTATGCAGGTTTAAAGTCAGGGTTTAAACTGTAGTATGTCCTCCACGGGGCATCGCTGCGCCCGTTTTGCTCTGGTTCAAGGACTTTACCGGCAGTTTGTATAGTGACTGCCCTGAGGCGTCCTCCAGAGCAACACCTGCAGGGTCAACAGGGTCCAGCAGAGGACCAGAACAGTTTTTAAAACCAGTGAACAGTCTGACGAGAAGCCAGTGCAGCAGGGTCGTCCAACCCAGGTCAGGTCACCTCCACCAACTGGCTCAGAGTGGAATCTCCTGCAGTATGAAGTGCTCTGTGCAGAGTTGGTCCACCCGTGCTGGGACCGTTCAGTTGTCCTCCATGCAGCACAGGTTCTTGCAGGAGCCAGCACAGAGAGTCGACCTGCTCCTGCCTCTGCTTCCTCAGTAGAGACTACACTGTAAAAACACTTCTGTAGAAGGCTGGCAGAGATAAGGTGTTCAGCTTGCTGGAGTCCATCAGAAACAGAGGCAGGCCCAGTCCCAGACCACCACACTGCTTCAGGATGCAACAGGATGCTGCTCTCCACACCAGGTCCATGGGTCTAGTGAGCAGTCTCTGGATGAATTGGAGGTGGAAAGCAGCTCCCCTGCTGGCCAGATGGACTAGACCCTGTCCACCTTCCTCCTTAGGAAGGATCAGGACACTCTGAGGGACCCAGTCTAACCTGTCCCAAAAGAAATCTACTAAAATTCTCTGAATTTGTGATAGAAGAGAAGCTGGAGGATCAACAGAGGCCAACCGATGCCACAGAGCAGAAGACACCAGATTGTTAATGACCAGAAAACAGCCTCTGTAAGACATTTTGGGTAAAATCCACTTCCACTTCATGAGCTGACCTTTGACCTTTTCTAAAACTTTGTCCCAGTTTTTCTGTAAAAACGTGTTGTTGCCCAGAAAGACTCCAAGATACTTTTGCCCCCCCCCTTCTTCCAGACGTGCCCTTCCAGGTAGCCTGAGCCGATCTCCCAGCCTGTCCCCCACCATGACCGCCTCACTCTTCCCCCAGTTTGCTTTGGCTGATGATACGGAAGTGAACAGGTTGACTGTATTCACGTATCGATGTCTCTCTGTGCATTGACCAGGATGATGACATCGTCTGCGTACGCTGACAGTTTAAAGAGACGTCACAGTCAGCTAAACGAACACCACTCATATCACGTCTCAGCATCTGAAGCAGAGGCTTGATGGCTAATGAGTAGAGCATGCCGGACAAAGAGCAGCCCTGTCTGACCCCCCCTCTGAACACTAAAAGACCTCCATTAATTTTCAGAACACTCGCAATGTCACTGCACAGAACCTGGATCTCAAAAAATTTGAATATCATGGAAAAGTTCATGTTTTCTTGTCATTTAATTCAGACAGTGAAAACCTCACATATTTTAAATTTATTACACATAGATTGAAATATTTATAGCCTTTCTTGTTTTAATTTTGATAATTATGGCTTACAACTCATGAAAATCAAAAATCCAGCATCTCAACATATTAGAATATTTCAATCAATCAATCAATCAAACTTTATTTGTATAGCACCTTTCATACATAAAAATGCAACACAAGGTGCTTGACAAAGGATAAAAACATGATAAAATGAACACAACCACAAATACATACACCCACCCATGATAGTGCAAAATAGTACACAACCACACAACCACACACACACACACACACACACACACACACACACACACCCCAACGTAGCTGTTGGTATAATGACATGGCAGGGCACTGAGGAATCAAGAGAGGAAAAAACCACCCATGGGGAGCTCATCCACACTGCAAGGGGTCACAGCCCACAGGGAGCGCCGCCGTAGCAGAGACCCCCGAACCAGATAGACCGGGATGGACTCCACACACAGGGCAGAGCCCCCCAGTCCTCCGGGCCCAAGGAGTCCCCAGGACGACGCCCCAGTGGGCAGGCCAGACACACCTCCCAGCGTGGAGGCCCCCCATGAGGAGACACTGGAGCTAAAACATAAAAGACAATGGAATAAAAAGACCTGCTAAAAGACAATGGAATAAGAGACCTAAGACCTAAAGTAAAATCGCCTAAAGGCTAAAGACAATAGGCTAGGATAAAACAGGTCTGAATTAAAAGAGTAAAAGTAATCAATTAAAAGCCAAACTAAAAAGGTGAGTCTTGAGCCTCCTCTTAAAAACACCAACGGTCTCTGCGGTCCTGATGCCCTCCGGCAGGCTGTTCCAAAGCCTCGGACCATAATGGCTGAATGCCGCCTCCCTGTGGGTTTTGGTCCGGACCCTTGGAACAATTAAGAGGCCAGTGCCAGAGGACCTCAGGTTCCGCGAGGGCTGGTATGGTAAAAGCAGTTCAGACAAATAAGATGGCCCAAGACCGTTAAGACACTTAAAAACTAATAAAAGCACCTTAAAATCAATCCTGAAACACACGGGGAGCCAATGCAGCGATTCTAGAACTGGTGTAATGTGCTCCCGCCCTCTGGTCCTCGTCAGCACATGTGCGGCTGAGTTCTGGAGTAATTGCAAGTTATTGATAGTCTTTTTGGGAAGACCAGAGAGCAGGGCATTACAATAATCTAGACGGCAAGAGATAAAAGCATGCAGCAGTACCTCCGTGTTAGCCTGAGAGAGAAGCGGGCGGACTCTGGCTATATTTTTAAGGTGGTAAAAACCTATCTTTGTTACATTTTTAATATGAGGAATAAAACTGAGCTCAGAGTCGAAAATGACGCCCAGGTTCTTAACGGATTGTGAGGGTATAAAACCTTGTAGTTTTGGTAAAAGTGTCTCTCTCTGGGCTTCAGGACCAATAACTAAAACCTCTGTTTTATCCTGGTTGAGCTGTAGGAAGTTCTCTGCCATCCATGACTTGATGTCTAAAATACAGTTTAAAAGGGTATCAATAGGCCCCGTGTCATCAGGAGACACGGCAATGTAAAGCTGTGTATCATCAGCATAACTGTGGAAGCTGATGCCGTGTCTCCTGATGACATCCCCAAGGGGAAGCATGTAAAGATTAAAAAGTACTGGGGCTAAAATTGACCCTTGGGGCACCCCACACTTCATTTCACGGGTTCCAGACGAACATGCATCCAAACTTACATAGAAACAGCAGTCTGTGAGATACGAGTAAAACCAATTAAAAACAGTACCAGAGAGGCCTACCAGGTTTCTGAGTCTGTTTAATAAAATGTGGTGATCTACTGTATCAAAGGCAGCACTTAGATCCAGTAGCACCAGGACTGTGAGTTTTTGTGAGTCTGCGTTACACCTGATATCATTTAAAATCTTGAAAAGGGCTGTCTCGGTACTGTGGTTCACTCTAAAACCAGACTGATATTTCTCTAAAATGTTATTAGTAGTTAAGAAATAACTTAGTTGGTTAAAGACCAGCTTTTCTAAAATCTTACTTAAAAAGGGTAAGTTGGATACAGGTCTGTAGTTATTAAGAATGCTGGGGTCTAAATTGCTCTTCTTCAGAAGGGGCCTCACCACTGCCGTTTTGAAGGCAGCAGGGAAGACACCCGTCTGAAGAGAGCAATTCACTGTATTTAAAATCTGTTCCTCGAAGAATCCATAAAATGTCATTAAAAGTGATGTGGGAATTGGATCTAAAAGGCAGGTTGTTGGGTTTACCTGGGAGAAAACTCCACCAAGTGTCCTCGCATCGACCAGGGCAAAACTCTCCAGTGTTTCCTCGGATAAAGTCGACTGTCCAGATGTGTTAAAAGTTACGTTCTGATGTGATACAAGGCTGGATCTGATGTCTTCGATTTTACTTCTGAAGTGGTCTGCAAAGTCCTCGCAGAGGGCGTCCGTTGGTGTCTCCGGGGATTTTTTAAAATTGGTGTTAGTTAAAAGATCGACGGTGGAGAAAAGAAATTTTGGGTTGTTTTTGTTATCTGAAATGAGATTTGAGATTTGTGTGAGATTTTCACCTCGTACCCCTCTGGCTGTTCCATGTAAATCTCACATTCTATTGGTGCATTTAAGTAGGCTGTTTTTACATCCATTTGCTGCAAAATCAAATTTTCTTGTGCTGTTTTCTGCATCAGCACTCTGATACTAGTCAAGTTAGCTGTAGGAGAAGATGTCTCCTCATAATCTACACCCATCTTTTGACTGTATCCCTTAGCAACATATCGGGCCTTGTATTTCTCAGATCCATCAAGATTGTTTTTAATAGCATACACCCATCTACCCCCCACTGCTTTCTTTCTGGACTTGATCAGTCTCGTCATCAGACACATATTTAGACATTCTACAATCTGTGTATCTGTCTGGCATCCTTCTCTCTCTCGAAGGGTAACACCTGGGCCCAGGCTCACACTTGACCTCTACTGGCTGTGGTTGGTGGCGGCTCACTCCAGGCTGGTGGCTCACTTCAGGATTATGTTCTAGTGAGACATGGTGATCTGGACCTTTGGACTTGTACTGAACAAAGTCATCTACAGGTGTTAAGTTAGTCTGTGTCTGCTGACCTACACCTGTTTTAGCCACAAATTTTACTACCCTGCACTTCTGCACTTTCTTATTGTCAGGAAAGTAGACAATGTATTCTGGACTGTTTTTGTCATACCCGATGAAAACACCCTTTTCACACCTTGGATTTAATTTTCTTTTGTCTTGTTTTTAAGCAAAACACTCCAACCCAAACCTCTGCGTTCTAGGCCGGTTCAGCTGTCTGCCTGTCAGTGCTTGGATTGGTGTCTGCTTTGTGCGTTTATTAAAACATCTGTTCCTCTCCACAGCAGCAGTCTGGACTGCATAAGTCCACAGATGTTTTGGCAGATTACTTTCAGTCAACATGCACCGTGCCATATCAAGAAGTGTGCGCCAATTGCGCTCAGCAGTGCCATTCTGGTGAGGAGAGTAAGGTGCTGATGTCTCATGTCTAATTCCATGTTTAATGAGTGGAGCCTGGTAACCTTTTCCTGTGTATTCAGTACCTTGCAAGATCTGAAACACTTGATCTTGCCGTATGGGGCTGTGTCAGCTAGAAACTTCTCTGTAGCTTTTTAAGAAATACACAAACACTGTACTGGAAAAGTCATCAGTGAATGAAAGTGCATATCTGTGACCATCTCTGGACTCTGGGTGGATCGGTCCTGCCAAATCTGTGAGTACTAACTCTGGAGGTGTTTTAGCTCTCGTATCAGGGTCTCTGTTTCTGGTTTGGAAAAATTTCCCAGAGTACACACTTCACAATGTGGAGGTTTGTTTGTTGGACCTTTAAATTTAATGCCATCAACAACACTTTGTAACCTCTGAATGTCATCATAGTTGCAGTGCCGCAGAATCTCATGCCATATCTGCATATCAAAACATCCCCTGCTTTGGTCATCACATTCATCATCATCATTATTTACTGTGTGCAAATAATATGATCTGTGATGTACCTGAATGTGTCTCGTACCGTCTCTGTGGATCAGAACGTCCTTCCCTTTCTTGAAGATCATGGTGGCTCCGCTGGCAGTGGCTGCTTTCACCGAGAAAATGTCTTGTGGATAGGATGGGATGTACAGGGCTGCCTCAGCGTGGTGTTCAGATGTCTGCCTCTGGTGTCAATCAGACAGACCTCTGCATCGCTGCAGTGCTCTGCCACCCCCTTGCACCTCGTGCCTTCAGCCAGCTCCACGCAGTGTGTATCGGCCTGGGACTCCTCATCAAACCTGTTGAACTTGGTGAGATCTGTGATCATATGCGATGTTGCCCCGCAGTCGACCATCAGACCCCTCACGTTGACACCTGCTGCGTCGTCTAGGTCTCTGCGCTGTTTCCTTCTGCAGGTGGTGTCCCGGTGTGCGGTGCTCCTGCAGTGACTGCACCACAACTTGCGCTGGCAGGCTCTGGCCAGGTGTCCCTTCAGGCCGCATTTGAAGTACACCAGGTCCGCTGCTGCCCTCTCTGCTCCTCCGTCACCTGCGCTGGCGGGTCTCCCTCTCTGCTGCTGCATGCTTCATCACGTCGTCATCTGTTGCTGCAGCCCGCATCTTCTCTGTGTCCTCGTAGCTGCATAGCTTTGTTTTAAACTCTGCAAAAGATACGTTCTCAGCACACTGTGCAATATGAACCACAAATGGTTTGAAGGACTCAGGCAGCTCCTTCAGAACCATAACGTCACTTCACGTTTCTCCAACATTTCTCAAAGCTGTGATTGCGATCTCAGCGCGGATCACATATTCAGTCACACTTTCACTGTCTGACTTTTGAAGTGATGTCAGTTCTGTATAAAGGTTGATTACACGTAGCTTTCCTTTACCTTGGTAATAGTCCCTTTAAATCTTCAGAGCTTCTTGCCCATCGTCTGCTGCCTCTCGCATTACCAGCGATTGACTTTTGTCATTCAAGAACTGAATAAGTTCTGCATATGCCTCGGCATTCTAGGCTGCATCCACTGGCAGCTTCACTGCGTCTTCTGTTTCGGTGTCATTTAAAACAATGTTTTTCAGGCACTGCAGACGAAGGTGGCCAAAAAACTTCTTCTCCCATAGTTGTTATTCTTTTCATCTCTGTCAAATAGGAGCTGAGACCAGTGGCTTGTGTCTGCAATTCTTCTGCTCATGGTGCTAACAGCATCTAATTATCACACACGGTGGAAACACGCTAAACTGTCTCTGGATTACTCTGGGCCCATAACCTGTTGACAGAGTAGGGCTATACAGCGGCACAGCATTGTCAACCCAGAAGTTAGAGAAAGAAGCACCGTATACAAGGACAAATGAATCGGAGACGCTCTGCTGTTTCCCAGGTCACCTACACACAACTGAACTCAGCTGCGGGTGCGAGACTTTTATTAAACACGCCCACGATGGATATCAGACAGCTGCAATCAATCAGTCCTCAATCAACTCAAACGCTCAATAAACATAACATTAAGTTTGCCCATCATAAACACAAAATAATAAATGAACATTTAATAATTGGGAGCACCAACTCATCATGTGCAAATAGAAGTAATCACTCACTTAAAATTGGGGATTGGATTGCAAGTCATGTGTGCATGTACCTTTGCCTTTTTCCTCTCCAAAATCCTGAAAGGCCAAGCCCTTCCAATTCTGCTCAGCGACTGAGCGGATGAGGAGATTGTTGTCCTCAATTTGTTGTTGAGGGGGAACCCCGGCCTACACAAGGTCATTGACAGTGGGTCTGTTTGATGTCCACGCTGTCTCCTTGTCCAGTGTCTTCTGTATTCGGGCTGCTTGAGGGGGGTTGCCTTTCCTGTAAATCTGTAAATGGAATGAACTGTACCATGGAGTACAAAAAGGTGAGTGAGTAGCATAATAGCTATACATATATAGCAGAAAAGGTGTGCATGGAAAAAAAATGATGCAATACAGCTGCCTCCATTAACAAGACATGCACAATGCTTACACAGTATGTATTGACTCCACTGCCTAAGTTGGAGATCCCTCCACTTGTGGTCGTAAGGCCGGTGGTGTAGAAAACCAGCCTTTGTACATTGGTCTTTTAAAGGCGGGTCACCAGTCAGTGTTACAGGGAAGGCCCTGCAATAAGCATCCCAGTCCTGCAGGGATGCGGGTGTGTGTAGACCAATTCGACAGCAGTTCAACACAACGAATGAAACAAAAACAGCTGCAATGTGTCCTCGTCTGTTTAATTGCTATGAGTCAAATCAAAGCCTTGAAAGATTCATAGAGCATGCTTTTGATGTAGTAATACTGATTACTCACTTTGACTTCAGCCGTTGTAAATCTGATGCAGGGTTGGACAATGGGACCCCACCTTCTCCAAGGAAGAACTTGCCCTGGTCTGTCTTGTCTCTGATGTTGTTGAAGTAGCATTCCAAAAACTCCAGAGAAACAAAGAAAAATGATGAACTTGTTTCCCTGTCAGTTGGTGCTCCAACAGCAGGATAACCTCACAGTAGTTTCTGAAAGATGTGACTGCAGTGTTGGGGATGTAATCGCCACTGATTAGTTTTTGGTGGATATAATCAATATCCCTCTGTGCAGCAGTAAGGACATCCTTCTTTTGAGACCCGTTGCAAAAGTCACTGAGGTAACACGGTGGCCTATGATGTTTTGTAACCCTAAATGTCCGACCGACACATCACTAATTCCTCTGCCTGTTCCACTGTTATGATAAATAGCTGCGCAACTTGGTGGCCGTTATCCTGCTAATTTCTGTGTGGTGTTTGAGCGTGTCAACAGGTTGAAGTGCCTGAAATGTCTAATTTCACATAAAAATGCATTAAGACACACAGAATATGCTTAAAATATTGACTTTTTGAAGAGCTGACGGGGCCGCATCTTACCTTTCCATCTTCCAACTCCTTCTGGAAAGTTTTAGCCCACCCTACACAGCATCACTTGTTGATCACGCACCCTCTTAGCCAACATGGGACATGGGACCAAGACTGGCGTGTTCAGTGCCTCCGAATTAGGGGGCGCACGTTTCAGGCCATTGATGTGTTGTTGATGTGTGTTTTTGTTTGTGTAGGTGTGAGTGCAGCTGCTTATGCACACTGGAGCAGGTCCCTGCTCACACAGGGACGACAAAGGATCCAAGGTAGGTGAAACAGTAGGTAAGAGTAAATTGTTTATTGATGAATGCATGTTTTTATTGTTGTTGTTTGTGAATAAACTAAACTGCTAGACAGCATAGTTGTGTTAGACATTGCGTTTTCTTCTTCTTCTTCTTCTTCTTATTATTATTATTATTATTATTATTATTAGGAGATCAATGTAATTAAAAAGTAAATATTAATAAAGTCATAACAATAACAGTAAAGGTTCAAAATCGAAGCACACACCAAGCAATGAAATAACATTGGAAATCAAAACAACAGAGAATAAAAAGATTTGACAGGTGAGGAAATCAAACAAACCTGAAAAAGGGTGGGTCTCTTTGTCTGTCACGGCACATACAGCTGGTTAATCTAGTGTGTTTTCCTGATTTCTATCATTCAGAAATCTCTTGGGAGCTGGCTCCAGAGGACTCGCTGAGTCTGTCCCAGCTGCCAAGCCTTATCATTTGTCTCCATCTATTGGTCAACAGTCCAAACTACAGCCTCAGTCTTTTGGCCGATCCTGCTTTTGCGACTGAGCGTCTCTCTGTCATTCTCTCTCTCTGTCTGTCTGTATCTCCCTCTTTCTCCCTCCCTCTCTGTATGTGTAATTGAACAATAATGAGTGATAACTGTATGAATCGTATTTATTCAAAGTCACAATGTTTTTCATTAAAAGTTAAAAGAACTGTCAAGATGATATTGTGATTTCAAAGTAATAAAATCGAGATGAAATACCACTTCAGGCTTGGGTACAAAACACACAAAGACACACACAAGCAAACAACAAACTGTGACAAATCTCAACTGAACAACTTTCTAAATTGATTAAGAACACACACTAATCACTGCAAAAGAACACGTCAACAACAACATGTTTTTTCTAAGAGTGTTATGAACAGAACTGTAATTGTGAACAATAGTTTGATGAACAATTTCCAATGAACAGTGAACATAAGCTATAAATCTAGATGCAATACCACTTCAGGCTTGCTGGGTCAAAGGACAGAGGATGTCACACTTTGTACAGACTGTAAAGGGTGTAAAGGGTTAGACCTTAGATGTACATAGACTATACAAAGATCAGAAATCTACACAGATTGGTTTTTCAGTTCCGTCTCGGGGAATCATCTTCTTTTCTCGTTCCTCTCGCTCCAGCTGAACTCTCAGGCGTAGCGCATTTTCACAGCCAAATCCTGAGTGTGGTCTGTGCAGGTCCCCTCAGTGGCTACCGGAGGGGGCGACGACAGACAGGCAGGCAGACACAGACAGAGCAGTTAGGATGAGGCAACATGAGGGGAGGTGGCGAATCAGAGGCAGGTTAGGTCAAAGGTCAAATGGGAATAAGACTATCTTTAGGTTTGCTTCCAGGTCCAGATCCAGCTGCAGGGTCAGACAGGAGGCTGGGGAGACGAGGGAGGGTGAGTGGACGAGACAGCCGAGGACAGAGGACATCTGGAGCAGCCAGGAGTTTGTCTGCAAGAGAATGACAAAAGAGTAGCATGCAGCATCATCCCATCAACATTTTATATCTTGTATACAATTTTTCCAAATATATTTGTAACCCAATAAGGTCTTGGCTAAACTCGAGTTCAACTGAGTTAACAACCCGACAACGCCACCCTGGGAATACATCATGTTATTAATTATTACTTTGACCACACAGGTAAGATTCACAAAGAATTAACAGAGACGTGGTTTTGAGTTGATAAAAAGAGTTTTCTTTTGTTTTTAATCTCCTTCTGTGATGCAAAACATCACAAACAATAAGACATAAAAGAACATAAAACTGAAGGAAGATTGTTCAGTGTCTCGGCTTCAGTGATTTTTAAATAATTAAAAACATACTAAGATGAAGAACCTAGAAAAAAAACAGGAAGGTGGAGGGCTTGACTAAAAAAAAGGAAACATACAAAGGTGTCACACTTTTAGGTTGGCATTAAAATAAAACACTGCAAAGAAAGCACACTAAAAGATAAAAGAACACATAAGGGAATAAATAAGTCAAATCACACAGCCACCTTTTACACGGTAAAGCACAAGGCCACCTCTGTATGAATCAGCCAGTTTTAAAATGTAGTTACACAAAAACAAGCCTCACAACCCTAAAACAAGCTACAATCTTTGGTAAAATGTAAAACGAATAAAGATGACACAAAAAATAATAATAACAGATATAAGTATAAATAGACGAAAATCACTGAATAAAATCTTGCACTTAAACCCAATAAAAGAAATTAAAAACTCAAGTGATTTTCAACAAGCACAAAGCAGCAGTGGCAGTCACTGCTGCAAAGACACAAACACAGGTTAGACAATCTTGCTGTCTGTGCGTTGCTCACTGAAACACTACAACAATAGTAAAATTACCTTGGCTGTACAACACCCGATCAACGCTCAAGTTGACCGGCCGTGGACACAAACACGGACAGCGAGAGAGAGAGAGAGAGAGAGAGAGAGAGAGAGAGAGAGAGAGAGAGAGAGAGAGATCGGCTGGCGCGCCGCTACCCGCGTTTATGTGCCGCTAATGGTGCTGATTAGGAGCCTCGCTGCAGGTGCGTGACCGGAAGAAGCGGGGACGTTACTGTTAGAATACAGCGGTGGTGGGGCAGACCTAACCTGCCGGTTACATATAGAATGTATCCAACACCTACTCTGCTCTGTCCAGCATTAGTGTTTCATAGGCTGCTCTATTCAAATATGCTGCAATGAAAAAAAAAAAAGAAAAAAAAAAGGACTAATGGATCACACTGACATGGACAGACAGACAGACAGACAGACAGACAGACTGGGACAAAGGTCAAAGCTCTAGGTGTTAAAGGAGTATCTCATTGTTCTTTAGCAGTGGGTCCGAGACTTCAACACAGATATACTGTTGTGTCCGTAGTCACTTGTCTCCATCTAGTGGACAAAACAAGCCATTGCACCCACCTCAGGAAGTAACAACGACCATTAGTCCTACACTTACAAACCATTAAAAAGCAGTGATTTTGACCTCAAATCAAATGGAAATGCAATCAATGGAACCCAACGACTATTGTTAGCAGAAGTAAAGTCTTTTTTTTGTTTTTTTTGTTCTATTCCACAAAGGGCCGAGTGGCCGAAGGTTTTCTTTCGAGCCCAGCAGCAGCACAACAGATTTGACTCATTTCATCAGCTGATCCCAGTCTTCAGACAGCTGATTGGTCAGACTGCGTGCTCTTGATCGGTCGGAGGAAAAAACCTGCAGCCACACGGCCCTTTTTGGGAATAGTTTGGACGTGCCTCTGCTAGAATGAAATGCATTCCGTGGCACCTGCCCCCCAAACCCTGTACAATAATCAGATATACGTTACAGAATATAATTGGTCAGTTCCCAAGGCCTGGGCATACCATATCTTGTTCTGGACATGTGATAAACAACCTGTATGAGGGTGTGTTGTGTGAAGCGCGTATCTAAATGCAAGAGACATCACAAACAGAGAAGAGGAGACAAGACTGTCAACAACCAGAGTGCCATCTGCCTTTTTGTTATGAGAAGTGGAGAAGTGGCTCTCACCAGTCATGTTATCCTTACGACTCTAGGCTATGAAAGACATTCATGTAGGTTAAAGATCATGGGATGAAAACACATGAGATGACCTTAAAGGGCCTGATCTTTACAGTTTCAGCTCAATTCCTTCTCTTTGTCTCCTCCATGTTTCTGTGGCAGGAAGCTGCTCTTTAGCTTTTCTTGCTTGTGTAGAAAGAGGAACGATCAGCCGGCCTGTGAGGAGCCACGTTCCTCTGACAGTCTTTGATTTGAACTTCAGGACCCAGAACTCCTGCGTGGCGACCTGGTCACTGACCAGGTGAGCCTGAGAAGCTCAGTGTGATGCTGCACTCTGGTGGCTGCAGCAGTCTGTGCTGCTGATGGTTTGTGTGGATTTTCATTGTGATGGTTGACTTTGAAGAGTTGCTGCTGGATGTTGATGTTTGTCTTCTTTCTGTTCATGAAGCTTTATTGAAACAGGAGTCCGTCTCTGCTGGTCTTTTACTGGAACAGCTTCAAATATTCTCACAGCTTCACACCATGTTTTCATTGGTTTGAAGAAAACTGTGTTTAAAGCTCAGTCACAGGCAGAAATGAGCACATCCAGAGTTTTTTAAGACACTGATTGATTTTTCCTTCAGTTCCTGAAATGAATCCAGTGTGAACCATCAGAAATAAAGACAGACTTGCTGCAGCATGAATGTAAATGATTCAAGTATCAATAAAGGTCCGATGTGTCAGAGATGGCCAGAACTTTAGAGTCAAACCACTGCCACTGTCCTCCTGGCCTGCTGTCTGGCTCTGGCATCATGCAGAACCCTCAGTGGGGGGACAGTGGGCCATCAGAGTTTGTGGTCGGGGACCTCTCACACCTGCTGTAGAAGGTGTTGAGTTCCTCAGCTGCTCTGGAGGACAGGCTGATAGCAGGATCTTTCTTCATGTAGGCAGTGATGGTCCTGAGGTTCCAGACGGCTGCTGGTTCTGGTCTTGGTGCTTGAATCAGCTCTGAGTTCATTGAGCTGTTTGGTGAAGCAGGGCTTGCTGTTTTGGACCTCATGATGGTTTTGGTTGTGACGCAGACCTGCTGACAGAAGCTGATATATGTTGTTGTTGTCCAGATTATGGGATGGAAAAGCACTAGCAGCTGAGATTTTCCTCAGATGTGATGAAGTTCTTTTAAAAATGTCAGATTGACAAACT
The DNA here is from genome assembly GCF_051107435.1 of Chaetodon auriga. Classification (NCBI taxonomy): domain Eukaryota; kingdom Metazoa; phylum Chordata; class Actinopteri; order Chaetodontiformes; family Chaetodontidae; genus Chaetodon; species Chaetodon auriga. Next base: position 894,652 of record NC_135096.1, on the reverse strand, counting down.
GATCAGAGGCTCATGTTGAAGTCGTCGATTGTACGACCAGATGTAAAACGCAGGAGCAGCAGGAACAAAGCAGCAACACTCATCCAGTGAAACTTAAAGCCATGAGTGTGTTTGTCGTGGTGCATGCTGGGAAGCGTCCCTGACAATGTCCACTCACACAAACTGCAGTTTATCGTCTCATATGTACTTCAGCATGTTTTTGTTTCCAGACTACAGTAAAAATCAGTGATTTTAGTCTCTTCAGAACTAAAAAATGTTCATTGAATTATTGGATTGTTTGACTTTTTCAGTTTTGTTTGATAAAATCAGAGAAAAACTTGATTTGATCACAGTAACTAACACTCAGTTAAAGTGATCTCAGGTTTTAAAGCTCACTAAAGACACTTCCTGCAGCCCAGGTGAACACATCCTCAGCTGGCAGCGATCTGAGGTCAACATGTATTTTATCTTTACTCGCTCAATAAAACATGAACTTGATGATAACTGATATCAGTGTCAGTCAGATCTGATTAAAGTTTAACTCTCTCAGGCCTCTCTGGCTGTTTGGACTGTACTTTCATCCTCTCTGGACGTTGTGGAACAGATTGTTTTCTCCGTCTCAGCCTCCAGCTGAAGGTAAAGAATCAATTCTGAAATGTTTTACTCGTTAGCACAAGCTGTCGTTAGCTTAGCTTCAGCACAAACGGCATCGATCTGCAGCTCTGTCCATCGTTTCTCCAAACTCTGAGTTTAACTGTGAACTCTGGACGAAGGAGCTGAAAGCAGCTCCGTTAAAAACATCGGCCATGTTGTGTGGATGTTTGTGAGTGTAAACGCTGGAATAAGAGCAGAAGCAGAGCAAGTTGATCCTCAATAGCTGATGTGGAGATAGCAGGAAGGAGCATTCAGAGGGCTGTGAGGAGCTGAAACCTTTTATTTCTCAATTCAATCTGTAACTGTGTCACTAAATGAGCTGTCAGAGCTCTGAACTCTCCTCCAACAGCAACGAGTGTTGCTTCTTTTCCTCACTTTGTGCTTCAATGTGATCAAGAGTCAAATCAAAGATTCCTCTTTTCATATGACCTGAGAGGGCTTGATTGAGACAGGCTTTTATTTTGAAAGGATCTCTCAGTGGTGGAAAGAAACTTATTTCAAGTACTGCAGTTAAGTACAGTCTAGAAGTACTTGTATTTTGTTTGATTATTTCTACTCCATAAATATTTGACTTTTACTTCATTTTGTGACTTTTCAAATTAAGACTTTAAATCAAATCAAATGATCAGTTCGTTAAACTTCCTAAAAGTCGATAAAACAGTTAAAAGTTGCTCCACGTCGACCAACTCCAACATTAAAGTACTCGTTACCCATCAGTGATACAATAATCCAGTAATCTAACTGTTCAAGGAGCCGTTCTGATGGACTTTGTTCTCACAGGTGAAATCTAATATTTGTTGCTGCCACATTAGTTTGTGTGAAGTGAAGCTTCATTTTTGATCTCAGTTTAATCATCGCGCTGCCTCTGTGGACTTTGGCTCCTTATCAAGGTTCAGCGTTCAGCTTCATTGTCTTTATCACAGGATTGACCAATGAAATGCAGTTACAGCTCCTCCACACTGAACACACAGAACACGGATACAAATATATTCAAAGATTTGACATGAGAATAAAACACTGAAACAGAGCAAACTTTAGAACAATATCACAAAAGAAATAAAAAGGAAAACTAAATTAGATTTACAGGAAGATACAGTACATATATATACATACACATATACACAGATAATCATGTACTGTGTGCAGTATGAGCGTAATATACAAGTCATACTGCAAAACCTGAGACAGTGGGAATGAGGGCAGTGCAAAGGTGATGGTGGTTTTGTGCAAAAGAAGAACAACAAACAAACAAACAAAATTCAATGTAAAATCTACGAATGCAGTAAAATGTAAAGAACAATTCTGGATGTGAAACCTGTCGAACATGTCGAGCTGAGGTCCATCACAATCATCTGGAGACGCTTTGTCACAGTGGGTCCACTTTTACGTCAAGACCACTTTGTTAATATCGAGGATCGTTCAGGCGTTAAGAAACGTTCAGTCATGTTGAATTTACTGAATATTCCACAAACTGAAGCTTCCTGTCAGATTCAGTCAGTGTGTGTCAGTGGATTTCAACAGTCGTCCAGGCATCAAGTGTGTGTTCACTTCACTGCAGCTTCATGGCGCCATCTAGTGGACTGATAGAAGTATGGCAGCTCGGCCTCACACTCCTGTCTGACTGCATTCAGCTGACACTGATATGAAAGACGAGACAACAGCCAATCGGAGGAGGAGCAGCTGATATTTGGACAGGAGAAACCATGAGAGGATGATTTCAGCTGATGTGCACATGAATGATTTGTGTTTCCTCTCCAGATCAAAGTGTGTGTGAGCTGACGTGAGTTGAGCAGCAAGAATCGGTGTGAGGACAGAGAGGAGGGAGTCCGTCCCTCTAGACCGAGACCTGGACCTAAACCCAGCTGTGTGTCCTTCAAGAGTGACCAGTCAATGGATGGCCTCGTTCAATTTAAACAGCAACATGTCTCTGACAGACAGTAAGTTGTTCTCGGTATTAAACTCGTGTTGGACAATTTGACCTGAAATGTCCACATGTCCTCCTCATGTTGTTCACTGCTGATGTTTGTCTTCATTAAATCCAGTCTGACCAGTTGTCCTTCTAATGTTCATGTTGTCCTTGAATGATGATGAAGGTTAGAGCTAGATTAGCATTAAAGGACAATTGTCCAGTCTGTCCCTAAACAGCACTGGCATGTCCACATGTGGACACTGAAAGCTGAGGATAATATGAGGCTTCAGCACAAATCCAGTGGAGACCTTCCGAAGTCTCTTTACCATTAAAACTTCCTCTTTGAATGTTGGACTAAAATGCTTCACTGATGTGGCTTCCGGTTTGACCACCATCGTGAATGGCTGTGCTGTGAGAGGGCTCCCGTAAGGACACGAGCAATTAGCGATTTAACCCCGGTTAAACGATGTAAACAAATAAATAACTGTGAAACAAGAAATGGGGGAGAAGAGTAGACTGCAACTTGCACTGACAAAGAGTGAGTGAACCAAGAGACCTGAGTGAAATTTGTGTGCTAGCATTAGCGGCTCAAGCTTATACGCAAAGCTAAGTAAGTGAAACTAAATTACAAGCCATGGCCAACTACGAAGTTATCCTGCAAGAACTGAGGGATTTTCGACAAGAAAATAAGGAGCAACTAGAAAGCCTCAAGGAAGAACTGACCAAAGTGAATAATAGACTGGAAGAAACCGAGGAGAGGATCGAAAAGACCGAGGAGAGAATTCAAAACATAGAGGAAACTACGATTGAACTTGTACAGCTACACATACAACTGGAGGAGAAGATGATGGATATGGAGAGTCGCTGTAGAAGAGAGAATATCAGAATCTACGGTGTTCCAGAATCATCTGAACAAGACTCTCCATCAATGTGCGCTTTTGTTGAGACACTACTGCGTGAGGGCTTAGAGCTGGACGGTGTGGACATTAACATTGAACGAGCCCACCGCTCTCTGGGTCCCCCACCCCCGAACGAGGCTCCAGCGCGCTCTATCGTGGCCAAGTTCCTGAGCTTCAGGATTAAAGAGCAGATACTCCGCAAAGCATGGTAAAAGAGAGGATTTACTTGGAAGGGTAAACATATAACCCTGGACAATGATTATGCCCCTCTCATCCATAAGAAACGAAGAGAATACGCAGAAGTGCGCAAGATTTTGAAAGAAAATCTAATACCGTTTCAAACGCTCTACCCAGCCAAACTGAAAGTGAAATTCACGGACGGAAACAAGACCTACATCAGCGCGGCAGAGGCAACTGAGGATATGTCCAGAAGAGGCTGCGCTGTCAAGATCATCAAGCTACCTGAAACAATCCGGGAGCAACTTAAGCAACTAACCTGGACCAGAGTGACCAGAGGAGGAGGCAGCAGCACAGTGAACCCGAGACAAGATCCAGGCTACAAGGAAAAGCTCCGTGCTTTCAGGAGAACTGCAGCTACTCCCTCAGGAAATTAAGGTTTCACTTTGACCAAGTTCAGAATTCTATACATGTCTTATCTGTGACATAACAATGTTATTGATATATCTTTGGGTGCAAACATTTAAGAAAAGCATGGTCCTGGGAGATTACATTTTACAGCAGAGCCCCAGCCACTAGGGCCCCCTTCATTGAACTGATGTGGAAGCTGCCTTTAGAGGCTTTGCAGGGTCTGTTTAAAAGACCCCAACCTTGGGAGTTCACATTGTTTATAGTTACTTTTGTTTTAGGTTCAGTGTTTACTATGGGGAGTGAGGTGCCAGTCCATACACGCAATGCAGCTAAAGGTATAACATAAATGCATGACAAACATGTAAAATTGGTCACAATTAATATCAACGTCTTACATAATCCAGTCAAAAGATGGAAGGCCCTATCTAAAATCAAAAGAGATAAAGCACAAATTGCTATGATGCAAGAAACGCATCTTTCAGATAAAGAACACTCAAAATTGAATAAAATGGGCTTTAAACACGTATTTTATTCCTCTCACAGTTCAGGACGGCGTAGAGGAGTGGCAATTTTGATAACTGGGGCCCTGAATTATGAACATATATCTGAATACACGGACAAAGAAGGCAGATACATAATGATAACGGGTAGGATCGAAGGTACTCTTACAACCTTACTAAACGTGTATGTCCCCCCCGGCAGCGACTGGTCCTTTTATAAACATATATTAGAAATAATGACAATCAAAACTCAAGGAACCCTAATATGTGGTGGAGATTTCAATATTATACTAAATGCAAAATTAGATTCTTCAAATGGGAAAGGTGACTCGAGAAATATAGGGAAAAAGATGACACGCTATATGGAAGATATCGGTGTCCTCGATGTATGGAGAGATATTAATCCAACCAAAAGGGAATATACTCATTATTCCCACGCCCATAATGTCTACTCCCGTTTGGATTATGTATTTATGTTCAAAAATGATTTGTTCAGGATACAAAATTGTGAAATTGGTCCTTGTACACTTTCTGACCATAACCCTGTTTATGTGCAAGTTCTTCTTGCAAAGAATAAAAGATCCACTCTTTGGAGATTAAACACAAATATCTTAAATTATCCAAAAACTAAAGAAAGCTTGAGAGTGGCAACCAAGGAGTATTTTGAACTTAACGACAATGACGAAGTCAGCCCAGGAATACTTTGGGACGCATATAAGGCAATAATTATGGGGAAAATAATAAGTATCTCTTCCCATCAAAAAAAAGGCCAACCTTCACTAAATGGTCAGCCTAGAAGAAACTGCAACAGGAACATTCTAAAAATATGAAAGATGAGATCAAATCTGAAATAAAACAATTGAAGAAAAAAATAGACAAACTTAATACAATGGATGTACAAAAAAAAACATTTTTTACTAAACAACAGTATTATGAAGCAGGCGGGAGATCCTTAAAACTTCTCTCTTATAAACTTAGGAAACAACAGACTGAGAGAACCATTTATAAAATTAAGAACCCCTTGAATAATAAAATTGAAAATGAACAAGACAAAATTAAACAGTGTTTTCAGAATTACTACCTAAAGCTTTATTCTCAAGCCCATGTGGATAATGATCAGGACATAGATGCCTTTCTTTCTCAGCTAAACCTACCAACATTGACAGATGAGCAAAATAATAGACTTCTTTCACCAATAACTGAAGAGGAAATTCACCTGGCAATTAAAAAACTGAAAAAAGGAAAGATGGCAGGAACAGATGGATTTAGCCCCGAATGGTACAAAATAATGGAAAGTTGCCTAACCCCAACTTTTTTGAAGACTTTCAATTGGGTGATGCATAAGAAAACAGTCCCTCCTTCATGGAATGAAGCAACAATTTCCATCATCCCAAAGGAAGGAAAAGACAGAGTAGAATGTAGTAATTATCGCCCAATTCGTGTCCTAAATATTGGTTACAAATTGTTTGCATCTATTATATCAAGGAGATTGGAAATCATTTTACCACTTTTGATACATAAGGACCAGACTGGATTCATTAAACAAAGACAGACCCAGGACAGCATAAGGAGAGTACGACATGTAATGCAACATGCTATACAGGAAAAACAAGAGACCCTGGTAATGAGTTTGGATGCTGAAAAGGCTTTCGACTCAGTGAGGTGGTCCTTCCTATTCAAAGTGCTCAATAAATTTGGCTTTCAGAGATCTATAATTGAAATAATTGCAGGTTTATACAACAAGCCAGTGGCTAGAATTAAAATCAACGGAGACCTCACTGAGACGTTAACACTAGAAAGAGGAGTGAGACAGGGGTGTAATTTGTCTGCACTCCTTTTTGCTTTATATATTGAACCACTCGGTCAATGGATCAGACAAAGACAAGATATCCTAGGGATGACCATTGCAGAAAAAGAACAGACCTGTTTGCCGATGATTTATTACTAATCATATCCAGGCCCACTCAGACTTTACCAAAAGCTATACAGATGTTTGAAGACTATGGCACCTTTTCAGGATACAAAATTAATGTAAACAAAACTCAAGTACTAACTTTAAATTATGATCCTCCCCAAAACATTAGAGACCACTTCAAATGGAAATGGGATGCAGAGTCCATCAAATACCTAGGGGTTTTGCTACATAGAGATTTCACAAAGATGTATGATGTTAATTATGGACCTCTGAATGCAAAAATAAAATCTGACATGGAGAGGTGGAATACCACACCCTTCTTAGATCTCTATTCTCGGATTGATTCTATTAGAATGAACACCCTTCCTCGAATGCTATATTTGTTCCAATGTTTGCCATTTACTATACCTCAAAAACAATTTGTAGAATGGGACAGAATTCTGTCAAGGTTTCTATGGAAAGGTAAAAAACCCAGAGTTAAGTTTAAAACCTTACAAATAAAGAAAGAAAGGGGCGGTATGAGCCTCCCATGCCTACGAAAATATTATTATGCTGCCCAGCTGAGACCCCTGGTATGCATGTGCTCTCCTGTTTACACAGCAGGGTGGAAAGACATAGAAGAAGCGATAATGAAAGAGATGCCACTTAAAGCTTTCATAGCAGACACAAAATTGCAATCTAAAATCTGCCTCCCCACTGAATGCATATCATATACAACAATAACAATCTGGAATGAAATAACTAAACTATACAGCTTGGAAGAGGAATCTAAAATTCTGCGATGGTGTGCATGTGACTCAGAATTTACTCCTAACAAATATGATGATCGATTCAAAACATGGATTTCTAAAGGACTAACCGACTACAACTCATTTGTCCATAAGGGGGCTTTCCAAACATTTGTTAATCTGAAGCAAAAACATGGGTTGGGCCCTGAGGACTTTTTTAGATACCTGCAAGTCAGGCACTATTTCAACCAGAACATTAAAATACCTTCAACTGACCAAGGGCCGATTCAAACATTTATGTCGCTCACAAAATCAATGTTTCCCTCCTAAATTATCTCTAAGTTGTATAACAATATGCTGCAGAGTGGGGGGGGGGGACACATATTGTGTGAAAGAAAAATGGGAAAGAGAAGGGAGCTTTACGATAACTAAGGAAGACTGGGAGTACATCTGTGAAATCCAGTGGGTCTCAACTGGGTCAAATATCTGGCGTGAATTTTGTTGGAAAAATATGCATTTTTTCATTACACCAGCTCAAAAAAGATACCGTGGAATTGGAGATGCCTGCTGGAGGTGTGGTATAGAAGGAGCTAAGCATTTCCATGTTTTCTGGAACTGTCAGATTATTCAAGGGTATTGGGTTGAGATTCACCATCATGTACAGAATGTGTTCTCAATTGTTTTCCCCTTCCTATTTGAAACTGTGTACCTTGGTAACATAATACTAGACAGCCTCAGAAATAGAGACAAGAAACTGCTTTATATTCTTTTAGCAGCAAGCAAAAAGGCCATTACCAGAAGATGGCTCAAGCCTGAGCAACCAAGAAATGAGGACTGGATCAACATTATACAAGAAATCTACAAAATGGAAAAAGTGACTTTTCAACTAAAATTGCAAATGGACTCATTTTATAAAACTTGGTCAAAATGGACTGAATATGTTAAGCCTATAAGATCTGACTTTATGTAAAACTGTTGTTTAACTAATGATGACTGCTGACGATGATACCATGTGAAAATGATGCTGCTGTGTGGTAAGGGTACCCCCCACCCCAACTATCTGCTCTTTCTGTTCTTTGTCTTGCATAAAATGTTAAAAAATCCTCAATAAAAAGTAAAAAAAAAAAAAAAAGCTTCACTGACCATCGTCTCTAAATAACAGTCAGGATATTTGTGCTGAGTCTCGTGATGCAAACGTTAGAAAACAGACCAACAGAGTCGATGCTGATGGACTCCACAGTTTAGTTTGTTGTCTGTCAATCACAGTAAAATCTGCTCAGAAATCAGTCCGTTGAGTCCTGCTGTGGTCCAAGATTTGATGGACAAATGAAGCGATGATCCACAGACTGAAATCATTCAGCTTCATGTTTGATTGAACTTTGGTGTGTTGATCCTTTTCTTGTTGATAGCTGCTAGTTTCTCCAGCAGCTTCTGAGTCTGAAGAAGAAAAAGCCAATTTCCATCCCTGGTGGTCTTCCTCTGTGTCTGACAGGATCGATGGGAGACCAGCCTCTGCTGGACCTGGATGTGGATCTGACTCTGGATATGGACCCAGCTGTGTGTCCTTGAAGAGCGACGGGTCGATGGGTCGCCTCCATGACTTTAAAGGAGATCAACCGTCTGCTGCAAAGAGGTAAACTGTTGAGAACATTAAAATATTACAGATTCTTAAAACTTAAAACTTCTCTCTTATAAACTTAGGAAACAACAGGCTGAGAGAGCCATTTATAAAATTAAGAACCCCTTGAATAATAAAATTGAAAATGAACAAGACAAAATTAAACAGTGTTTTCAGAATTACTACCTAAAGCTTTATTCTCAAGCCCATGTGGATAATGATCAGGACATAGATGCCTTTCTTTCTCAGCTAAACCTACCAACATTGACAGATGAGCAAAATAATAGACTTCTTTCACCAATAACTGAAGAGGAAATTCACCTGGCAATTAAAAAACTGAAAAAAAGGAAAGATGACAGGAACAGATGGATTTAGCCCCGAATGGTACAAAATAATGGAAAGTTGCCTAACCCCAACTTTTTTGAAGACTTTCAATTGGGTGATGCATAAGAAAACAGTCCCTCCTTCATGGAATGAAGCAATAATTTCCATCATCCCAAAGGAAGGAAAACACATAGCTGCTAGTTTCTCCAGCAGCTTCTGAGTCTGAAGAAGAAAAAGTCAATTTCCATCCCTGGTGGTCTTCCTCTGTGTCTGACAGGATCTATGGGAGACCAGCCTCCGATGGACCTGGATGTGGATCTGACTCTGGATATGGACCCAGCTGTGTGTCCTTAAAGAGCGACGGGTCGATGGGTCGCCTCCATGACTTTAAAGGAGATCGACCGTCTGCTGCAAAGAGGTAAACTGTTAATAACATTAAAATATTACAGATTCTTGTTTGAACTGTTATTTATCCAGAGAATTTTTTTGAACCTGTTTGTTTATTTTCAGCATCGTTCTTCTTCTCATTCGTTTGTATCCTCATATTTGGAAGCTGCCCAGTATAACTAGTCTTCAACTCCTGACTCCAGATGCTAACGAAGGCTAACCCTGATTCCACTGAGTTCCTCCATCAAATCAACATGTTGTGATTTTCAGTCATGTGACAACACAAACACAAACATGTCAGTGATAACAGCTGGACTGAGATCAGCTGCTGTGAAACACAGAATGAAGCAACGCAGAGATTCTGAGGAAACGCATAGTCTGTTTGTGATTGATGCTGCTGATGGATTCACAAAGTCAAGAACGACACTGACGGCGGCAACATGGCGCCTCACATCAGGCTGGAGTTGTGCCTCTGTGAAGACGTCTGATGCAGAGAAGGGTGTTATGGGTAACTAAAGGCTGCAGGAGCTCAGAGAGGAGACAAAGCTCAAATATGTGTTGTGTGTCAACCAAGTGGACAAGAACAAATACATGTTGTCCAAGAATAAAAGAAAGAGCCAGAACAACTTCTATGAGCAACAGCTGCACCTGTTTCCTTCATGTAGTCCAGAGAAGAACGTTCCAGCTTTCATTTGAAAGACAGCTGGATGTGAAATCACCCTCAGCTTTGCTTTGATCCAGTATTCTCTGCTTCTCTCTTTGCTTTTCTCATGTTTCACTCTCGTTATTGTGACTCACTGCCAATTTGTGCTGGACAGGTAGCATCCAGTTAGCTTGTGTGAGCTGTGTGATGCTGTCCACAGTATTATAGGGGTCAATGAGAACTGGAGGGACTCAACCAGACAAGTTGGTCAACCAACACAGTAAAGTGAAAGCTGCACAGAAATGTAGACTGGACTGTTGATTCACGGTGGGATCAGCAGTACGAGCAACACTTTAATGTCAGTGGAAACCATCTGATTCAAAGTTGGAATCAACACTTCAGCTCAAAGGACCTTCAGCTGGTGTTTGTCTCTGTGTGGACGGACGTGATGTGAGCTAATTCTTCATGATTCCTCCACAGAGTCCACCAGGAGAGCTCAGAGGTTCCCAGTGGTCAGTCTGCCCAGCAGCAACAAACTCACCTGGACTCCATATTTATGGTCTGTACATGTACAACAGCTGCTTTCAAATCTATTCTGTTCAAAATAATCTCCACACTGCACTTTTTAGACCAGTGGACCGTCAGTCTGTCCAACATGGATCTGATGTTTGCTTCCGTGATTTCAGTTTGTGTCATTCATATAATCTTCTGTTCCAGCTGCTGGAGGAGAACATTGTCTCTTTTGTGAGGAACGAGCTGAAGAAGATCAAGACGGTTCTGAGTCCAGATGACCCAGAATGCTTAGAGAGTCAGGGGGAGGATGACGATGACGATGCAGAGCAGAGGAGGAGCAGCAGAGAGGCATTTCTGAAGATCACGCTGCATTTCCTGAGGAGAATGAAGGAGGAGGAGCTGGCTGAGCGTCTGCAGAGCAGTAAGAGGATTTCTCTAAAGGTTTAACGGCTGGATCAGTGGAACATTCACTGATGTCTCAACAGATGGACCAAAATATGGTCAGACAAGGACGTTAAATTCTCATCTGAACTTTATCAATCACTTATTGATTTATTTGTTGTGTCTTCATTCAGAACATCTTGCCTCAGATTGTCAGCGTAAACTTAAATCTAACCTAAAGGAGAAGTTCCAGTGTGTGTTTGAGGGGATCCCTAAGGCAGGAAAGCGGACCCTCCTGAATCGGATCTACACAGAGCTCTTCATCACAGAGGGAGGGACTGGACAGGTCAATGATGAACATGAGGTCAGACAGATTGAAACAGCATCCAGGAAACCACACGGACCAGAAACCACAATCAGACAAGAAGACATCTTTAAACCCTCACCTGGACGAGATGAACCAATCAGAACAGTGATGACAAAGGGAGTGGCTGGCATTGGGAAAACAGTCTTGACACAGAAGTTCACTCTGGACTGGGCTAAAGACAAAGCCCACCAGGACATACAGTTCATGTTTCCGTTCACTTTCAGAGAGCTGAATGTGCTGAGAGAGAAAAAGTTCAGCTTGGTGAAACTTGTTCATCACTTCTTTCCTGAAACCAAAAAAGCAGGAATCTGCAGATTTGAAGAGTTCAGGGTTTTGTTCATCTTTGACGGTCTGGATGAGTGTCGACTTCCTCTGGACTTCCACAACAATGAGATCCTGACTAATGTTACAAAGTCCACCTCAGTGGATGTGCTGCTGACAAACCTCATCAGGAGGAAACTGCTTCCCTCTGCTCGCCTCTGGATAACCACACGACCTGCAGCAGCCAGTCAGATCCCTCCTGAGTGTGTTGACATGGTGACAGAGGTCAGAGGGTTCACTGATGAACAGAAGGAGGAGTACTTCAGGAAGAGGTTCAGAGACAAGGAGCAGGCCAACAGAATCATCTCCCACATCAAGACATCACGAAGCCTCCACATCATGTGCCACATCCCGGTCTTCTGCTGGATCACTGCTACAGTTCTGGAGGATGTGATGAAGACCAGCGAGGAAGGAGAGTTGCCCAAGACCCTGACTCAGATGTACATCCACTTCCTGGTGGTTCAGTCCAAAGTGAAGAACATGAAGTATGATGGAGTCTCAGATCCTCAGTGGACTCCAGAGAGCAGGCAGATGATTAAGTCTCTGGGAAAACTGGCTTTTGAGCAGCTGCAGAAAGGAAACCTGATCTTCTACGAATCAGACCTGACAGAGTGTGGCATCAATATCAGAGCAGCCTCAGTGTACTCAGGAGTGTTCACACAGATCTTCAAAGAGGAGAGAGGACTGTACCAGGACAAGGTGTTCTGCTTCATCCATCTGAGTGTTCAGGAGTTTCTGGCTGCTCTTCATGTCCATATGACCTTCATCAAGTCTGGAGTCAATCTGCTGTCAGAAGAACAAAGAACCTACCATGACTCTGCAGAGACACATCTCCACCAGAGTGCAGTGGACAAGGCCTTACAGAGTCCAAATGGACAACTGGACTTGTTCCTCCGATTCCTCCTGGGTCTGTCACTGCAGACCAATCAGACTCTCCTGCGAGGCCTGCTGACACAGACAGGAAGTGGCTCAAAAACCAGTCAGGTAACAGTTGAGCACATCAAGAAGAAGATTGAAGAGACACCTTCTGCAGAGCGAAGCATCAATCTGTTCCACTGTCTGAATGAACTGAATGATCGTTCTCTGGTGGATCAGATCCAACAGTCCTTGAGTTCAGGAAGTCTCTCCACAGATGAACTGTCTCCTGCTCAGTGGTCAGCTCTGGTCTTCATCTTACTGTCATCAGAAAAAGATCTGGACGTGTTTGACCTGAAGAAATTCTCTGCTTCAGAGGAGGCTCTTCTGAGGCTGCTGCCAGTGGTCAAAGCCTCCAACAAAGCTCTGTAAGTACAGAGATAGTGAAGTTTCTTCATCAATAAATACTTTGATATCTAACTTACTGTTTGCTTCCTTCCTGTGTCTCTTCAGGTTGAGTGGCTGTAACCTCTCAGAGAGAAGCTGTGAAGTTCTGTCCTCAGTCCTCAGATCCCAGTCCTCCAGTCTGAGAGAGCTGGACCTGAGTAACAACAACCTGCAGGATTCAGGAGTGAATCTGCTGTCTGCTGGACTGGAGAGTCCACACTGTGCACTGGAAACTCTCAGGTCAGACCAAGTTACTGTTTGTATTGTTTAAGTTTGTATAGTTTAAGTCCAGCACAGAGGCTGTCTCATGTGAAGCTCAGTGGGATGAAGGACAAAACAAACTGGACCAAGCCAGGCTTCCTCTGTGTGAGCTGCCTCAACTAAACTTGAACTCCAGGCAGAGATAACGGCATCACGACGGTGGTTATCAGCTTCCTTTGTTAACTCAGGCTTCCTTCATCAGGCTCTGTGCACGTTCCCATGAAAAGAGACGTTTGCTCCATCATTTGACTCTTTGTCACCACCAAAAGGACCAATCATGTCCCCCCTCCTTCAGTCCAGAGGAACAGGTTGTTATAATGGAGAGCTTTGGAGAATGTAAAAAATAAAAGAGGAAAATCAAGACTGTTGCTGCACAGAAGACGAGAGAGGAATGCTGGCAGAAAACTGCTGATCCTTTAAATCATTCACTTCATATATTTGTTTCAGCACTCAGTCACTCTCAGAGCCTCCTGTTTATTTCTATCTGCACATTCGAGAGTCTGAAACTTTAAACTTCATCCAGCAGGTTTAAACATTAGACTCAGGAACTGGATTCAGGTCTGACACTGTCCCCTCATGAAGGACACATGACTGTGTTCTTACAGACGTAAAGACAATGAATCAACATCTACAACATGTTTATGATGGAACAGCAAAGATTTGAACACACGCTGTGCACTGGAAACTCTCAGGTCAGATCAAGTTCCTGTTTGTTGTGAAAACGTTGACGTCTTTCTTTAACCCCAGAAGTCCACACATTTGACACATACATATATTGATTTGCAGATTTTTTCTCTCAATGTTCCTTTCATTAAAGAAGTCTGGCTGAGATGGAAATCCTCATTTCTGTGTTGTTGTCATGTGATTTTGATTAGTGGATGTCACTTTATTCCTGATTCAGTCACCTCAGGAATTGAAGTGTCGAGTGTGAAGTCATTGACCTCAAACACAGAAACTGTTGAGAATTATTATGTGTTGTAAATCCTCCCACATGATGCTGCTCAGCCTATCAGATCTCTGCATTTTGAGAGCAATGATTTGACAGACACAGCAGGACCCTCAGATGATCTTCCGTGTGTTGTTCTGTGTGTTTTCAGGCTGTCAGGCTGTCTGATCACAGAGGAAGGCTGTGCTTCTCTAGCCTCAGCTCTGAGAACCAACCCCTCCCATCTGAGAGAGCTGGACCTGAGCAACAATCATCCAGGAGACTCAGGAGTGAAGCTGCTGTCTGCTGGACTGGAGGATCCTTACTGCAGACTGGACACTCTCAGGTATGAAGAGGCTGCTGCAGCCACAGTCAGTCAGTGTGAAAGAGGAGGAAGAGCTGGAAACATGTTGTCTGTCTTTTTGGTTGATGGTGGATGTGAGTGAGACATGAACAATCACACATGTAGGAAACCTTTGTCCTTTGATCACAACATAAACACTGGTGGAACATGAAAAGGACACATTTGTGTTGGAGGTCTCAAGGAGAACATCTCCAGGAACAAACATGATAATGACATGTTGGTCATAATTGATGCAGTTTGGACAGATCTCTGCATGGAAAAAGAACTGTCTGTCAGTTTGACAAATGTCATTTTGTCATAAAATAAGACATAAAAACAAGCTTCCAATAAGTCCAAAGCAGTTGTATTTAGCTCAAACTGCTGGAACCTGACAACCACAGGACAGAGCAGGATTTTTGAGATGCTTCATTCAAGTGTTTTCCTCAAAATGTTGGACTGTTCCTTCATCAGTGGAGAACAATTGGACTGAACATGGTCTTCACAGCAAACATGGCTTGTAAATATTTCCATGTGCAGACATCAAGTGGCTCTTCTTGTCCTGGTGAATTTCAGGAAGTTTGACATGAAAAGATTTCCACACAACAGAGTCATGATGACTTGTCTCAGATATTGAATTTATTGACAGTATTCACACTTCTAATGAACACATGAAGCATGGTCACATGTGGGACACGACGAGGAGAACCGTGTCCAATAATCAATGATTAAAGCTCTGTTGGTTTGTTCAGTGAAGACAAAGTCAGACTGATTATTAATCATCATGTGTGTATGAGAGTGATGTAACGTCCATGTTTGCATGCTGAAAGAGGACATGCTGCTCTGACCCCCCTCCTCCTTTCAGGGTGGAGCCTGCTGGAGTCCGATGGTTGAGACCAGGTCTGAGGAAGTGTAAGTGTGTCTTTAATTTGACTGATGAAAACAAAGCAGAGCACATTCAGCCATCTTCAAACTGTGACATCACTCATTCACATCTCTGATGTCATCATCAAACTGTCCATCAATCAACAGATGATGGATCAATAACTGCAGCTGTTTTCTTCTTCTTCTCTCCATCAGATTCCTGTGAACTCAAACTGGACACAAACACAGTGAACAGAAACATCAAATTGTCTGACAACAACAGGACGATGACGTATGTGAGAGAGGATCAGTCATATCCTGATCATCCAGACAGGTTTGACTGGGTGCCTCAGCTGCTGTGTGGAACTGGTCTGACTGGCCGCTGTTACTGGGAAGTTGAGTGTAGAGGAAGAGTTTCTGTATCAGTGAGTTACAGAAGAATCAGAAGGAAAGGAGACAGTGATGAGTATGTGTTTGGAGGGAATGATCAGTCCTGGAGACTGTGCTGCTCTGATGGTCGTTACTCTGTCTGTCACAATAACAGAACAATGTCCATCATCTCCTCCTCCTCCTCCTCCTCCTCCTCCTCCTCCTCCTCTGTCTCTCACAGAGTAGGAGTGTATGTGGACTGTCCTGCTGGCACTCTGTCCTTCTACAGAGTCTCCTCTGACTCACTGATCCACCTCCACACCTTCAACACCACATTCACTGAACCTCTTTATCCTTGCTTTGGGTTCTGGTTCTGGTCCTGGTTTGGTTCCTCAGTGTCTCTGTGTCCTCTGTAGGAGGACGAGTCTTCTCCTGTTAGAGAAACACTGCTGAACAGATCAGTTGAGTATGTGCAGGATCTCAGTCACATCAGTCTTTCAGGTTATTGGAATAAATTGATCAATGAACTTTGTTGAAAATGATTGAAAAGATTCCTCATTTACTTTGTGAACTTCTTCCACTTCCAGTCCTTTAAAGATGGAAGCTGTGTTATCTCAGTATTAATTGTATTAGTGGTAGTTGTGAGGGAATTTTCTATCACAGGCCTTCTGTACAGTTAGGCGCCCAAAGGTCTCAAGGTTGGATAACACAGAAATGTCAGACGGAGACACATTAACATAATATTTAGAGGCCATTCTAGCAGACATCAGACAGGAATTCTCTTCTCCTGATGTTACTACAGAGGTAGCCGAGGTCTTATAGATAAACTGTACAGACAGATACCGGACCGATTCGAGGAAGAATGCTTGAGGTCTCATTTTAAAGGAATTAGGTCAAAAGTGTCCTCGGTTAGAGGGTTGGATGTCAGGGCATACGTAGGTATGGGTATTTATACACCCCATTAGAAAAGACATCTTCAGAGTTTGGTGTGGCACTACCTTGGTTCACTTGTGGACATTGTGTTGCTCATCAACTTCTCCTTGATGCATCAAGCCTGCAATAAATACATCTGCCTAAGACATCTGAAGTCTCCTGGTGAACTCCCTCCTTCAGCTCACAAGAATTTCCACCACAATTTTGGCGTCACGAACAGGATCTCAACATGGCAAGACTGGTAAGTGCAAACTGAAGTTTTCTTTGCTTTGCCTTGCCATGTCTGTGTTTGACGAGATCAAAAAGAAACTGTATTTTTATTTGAAATAATCTATGGACCTCTTTACAAGGTCAGAAATCAGTGTCTGGGCAGTATCAGCTGGACTGTGAGTTCAGCTGGACACCTGGCTAATTTGTCTGGGAGTGTTGTTTGGGGTGAATGTGCCATAACAAGCTTCCCGGTAGATGTTTAATCAAAAAGTGCTAAAAGATTCTGAATTGTAAAGATGAAGTGAGCTGATGTGACTGGATTCAATGTGGTTTTAAATTTCTAAGGAGTGTTACAAGCTTTGAAGAAGCTTCTTGAATTGAAAATGTTAATGTCAGTCGTCAGTTGGTGACAGTGAATAAAGAATTGTGAATACGGTGGTCTCTGGGGCAACTCCGGGTTGCGCCCTGTTGGCAGATAAGACCCACAGTGAGATTACATCCATGGGAAGACGTTCTGGGGTGGCTGAGAAATGCTTGCTTCGGTGTGATCAAGAGATGTGGTAAATCTGTATCTGTACATATAAAGAGAGAGAAAATTCTGTTGTGCCTGAGAACCACAGAAGAAGAAAAAAGAGACACCAGATGAAGAGTTCTTAGAGAGCTTCATCCAGATAATCTTCAGAAATAGTACCACTGATACGATGCTAAAGCAAAATTCAAACACAATGGAGATTTAGATGCTGCAGAAGTGTTTGTTGACATATTGTTTGTTGTTTGAAAATGCCATTGATAAAGTAAGTGAAAGTTGTAAAATGGGTAATAATCAGTCCACAGCCGAGGCAAGAAACAAATTCTTGAATAATCGGGCAAAATAGGGTAACTGAGGAAAATATCTGAATCTATGTTCTATGTTCTCTCCAAGATCAGCTGCTGGAGTAGTAGGACCACAGAGAAAATGGCACTATGATATGCCTTTCACTGCACTCATGTGTGAATGGACAAAGGGTGAATGGCCATATGAAGGTTCTTTTGAGGAACGCAAGCTGTGACTAGCTGAATTAATGATGGATGATTGCAAAGGAAATCCAAGATGGGATTACAGATACATGAGGGACTGTTTGAGAGTGTGGCAGAAGATAGGATCGCAAAGGCAGGGGCGGAGTGGTATGAATGTGAGAGTGAATGAGAAACGCTGTGATGTTTCTATACCAGTAGAGTTGAAAGAAACCATATACAAATGCGCTGCTTGTTTTGCTCCTTGTCATGTGCCTTTGTTAGAGGCCACATTGCAAACTAGAGCTGCAGAAATGAAAAAAATTAAAGACCGACACCAGAATGACATTGCTGCAAGTGTAAAATCAATGATGTATGGATGGGCGAGGCGTCAAGGCAAACCCACCTCAGACAACCTGTTGACAGTACTGAGTGAGGCTCATCTACCAGTTCCAATTCAATCAGGTAGGAATGATATGTGCTCCAGGAATGTGACTAGTGACACAAATACGACTTCGCTATATTCCAAATTACTTAGTGGATCAGGGATAGACAAAAGGCCAACAGATGATGATTTTCTTATACATGCTGCAGCTGTGATAGTCCAGAGACAACAAGCTGAGGGAAGACAGCAAGCAGGTGAGGCACAGTTAGCTGCTCATGTACATAGAGTTGAGCAAGAAGAGGAAGGAGCTCAGGGTCAGAGCTCTGCACAGGGTGATAGAAGAACACTAACTGACTCAGAGTTGGAAACAGACACCTCCAAGGAGGAGGTGCCACTCGCAGACACACATCCACAGAGAGCGACGTCATCACATGCAGTTACGGAACACACAGACACAGAGAGAGGAGCAATGTTAGTTCGTGGAAGACAAAAGAGCAGCATGGCAATTACACACATGAAACGCACCCCAATAGTGACTAGATCCTTAGACAGAAAAACAAAAGGGATAGAGCCAGTATTAACAGCTCCAAAGATCATGATAGGAGACATGGCTGTGCGTAAATCATGGACCCCATCAAAAATTTTGGACATGGTACACAAAGCCCCAAATCCAATTGGCAATCCAGAGGAGTACCTCATATGGCTCAAACAAGTATGCACTGTTTACAACTGCCTAGTACCAGACGTGAAGCAGCTACTATCCGTTACATATGGTGCGCAATGGACACTATGTGAAGAGTCATTTGTGTTTCCTAATACAGGAGAGGATGGGCAAAGGCTTGTAAGCAAAACACTGCATGATTGGTTAGCTGAAGATGCTAAAACTGCAATTGCTGCATGTGCACAGTCTCGCAGTGATTTTGATTTTGAATTTTTTTTTGCCCAGTGTGCGCAAGGAAACAAAGAGCTCTTACCAGATGAAGAGAATTCCTGTCTGATGTCTGCCAGAATGGCCTCTAAATATTATGTTAATGTGTCTCCTTCTGACATTTCTGTGTTGTCCAACCCTGAGACCTTTGGGCGCCAAACTGCACAGAAGGCCTGTGATAGAAAACTCCCTCACAGAAAGCACAAGAACACCGGGAAAGATGCTGAGGTACCAACATGCATTGACAGGAAATGAGTGTGTACAGATGGAGAGGCAGGTGTCCTCACTGTGTCATGCAAAATACCTGGACGGGCATTGCTCCCACTGAGTTGACATGTGGTCTCCAAACCTCAAACCCAGCGAAACCACTCATCCTCCCATCTGTCACACCTCAAAACATCTGTGTGAAAACACTTGGAAACTAGTAAAATCAAAGTGAATTCAACAAAATCCTGAGGTGAATCCTGTATGGGCTCTCAGGTCAATCCAGCAACACCTGGAGTGAAACCTCATCCATATAAGGACCTGTGTTCCAAAGCCCTGGTCCACTCCTTTGATACGTCACAAAGTGGCTTTCATCTATCAGAGATGACATCAACATTCCACTGAGCTCAGGGCTTGAGGGAGGTCATTGCTTTCCATAGCAACAATAAAGACAATATTGAAGTCCTCATTGGCAACTGCATGTAAAATCAATCAAACCAGAGAAATCCCTTCTGAACCCACTGAAAATTGTTAGAAACCAGCAAAAACTGCTGCAGGCTGACTGCTGGTCAACCTGTGAAAAACTCTGATCCATCAGTCCACCCGAAACACTGAGACACGTAATGACCACTAAATCATACAAGATCACTAAAACAACTTACTGTCAGCCTAGTATGAAACTGAGACATAAACATGAGAGGACCATGTCCATCATCTACATGGACATGGTCACTTTCGCAACATTTCGGTAAAATTGTTATTTTTTGGTCACATGTAAAGAAGTTTAACAACACAGCTTTGCATGAGACCAAAGCCATGTTACTTGTAATCCATGTTTTAGACATGACCAAAAAAAAAAAAAAACAAGCCATAATTCAAATCACAAATTCTTGTAAAAATACATCCTTGCCTTAATAAAAACCAAAAATGACACCAAAATACCTTATCATGCTGTCTTTTTTTCCCCCACAGACACGATTCCAGTGTATCCGCAGGTAACAACGTCGTCAGTCAGGTCACTGATGATGTCATTACCAGCGCTGGTCATCTGAAAACAGATCAGGCGTCAAGTGAAATTAAGCTGCATTGTATCATTGTTCTCTGCAGGCAACAAATCAAAACAGTAACTGTGCACGCCACATCATAATGATGTTAATACAATTACTGACTTTGATCAAATTGTATTTACCCTCTCAATAAGCTGCGACAGTTCAAGATCTGTTACATCACTGGCAGACACAGAGCAGAGATATCTGAAGCATGAAGTTAGGGCAAGGTCCACCTTGTGCCAGACTAGCTGCCATGACTTCCCCAGCACTCCGAACCAAAGCAAAACAACACAGCCAATAAACTGCTTGATTACAACCAGAGTACAACATTTAATAGAGCCGTGTAGTAAAGTGAAAGAATCTTCCCTTTCTCATCTGAACCTCCAGCAAAGAGTCTGTTTTCCATCTCTACCAACATTTCTGCAAAACAGCAAACACAGGAAATCCAAAAGGTCTCTTCTGTCTCTCTTTTTTTTCATTTAATTAGCATTTGAGCCCACTATACCACCAGAGGCGCCCGTATGTGGGGAATTCCTTTCCTTTTTGTTCTTTATCTTTCTCCTGCACCTGGCCTTTTAAGTATTGGATGTGTAGAATTTTTCTCTTATTGTGAAATTAAATACAGACAAACATTTTTACCTGGGAGGAATTCTCTGCTAAGGGCACCAGTATCGACGCCTGCTTCACCAAAGAATGTGACCTGAAGTCTGCTTTTGGACGTGGTCTTCTTCTGCCGTTGCCACTGTTGAATGCCTCTGCTAAAGAGGTCAGTCCGCGACACACAGATGGAAAAAGGTGTTTGATGAGGTCAAATGAGGTCACAGTCAAATCGCAGAGGAAAGTAATCGATCTGTGATTCTTCCAACTGCGCATGCGCATGCCCCTAGGCAAACATGGAGGGCAACGCTGCCAGCTCCGGAGAGACATCACAGGTAAAGTCAATAATAACGTGCATAGCCATTATTCATTTCATAAAATCAAACAATTTTTTACAATATACATTTCTTGGACTCACATACTTATTGCTTTAGCTTACAAGCTAAAGATATTTACACGCTGATGAATCTAGCTTTGTGCTATCGTTACTGGGATTAGAAGTTGGCCAGTGCTAATTAGTTAGCACTAAACGGCATAATTTGAAACATATAATGTTACCCCCCTCAGAAATACACTGTCTCTATATGTTCATAATTTTCGACCAGAGCATTAACAGTCAAGCCAGATTTGGGATGAGTTATCGTGAACCAGTAACTTTGTGTAGAGTTAAGGTTGATATGGAGAAATAAACCCCGACATGATGACTCTTCCCGCCTATTGCACGGTTTACGAGGGAAATTATCAGTTTGAGACATAATGTTGATCAAAATTTGACTTTTAGCGATTTATAAATTGTGTTATTTAGCGTATAAATCTGCTCGTTGTATAGATCCAGTCACTTTCCCGCTGTTTTGCTAACCTTCCTCCTGGCTGAGTGCATTTGTTTTCAATGAAGCCTTTGAGAAATCTGTGCAGTTCTGGACGCCTTTTTTCTCACTCAGGTGCAATTTAAAGAGATCATCAGCACTGCACAAAATTTTATTTGGTGCCAATGCTGAATAAGCGTGTGTCAGGGAATGTCAGGCTGTTAGCTCAGGGACAAGCAGGAGAAGCTGCGCAGTCAGGTCTGAGGCCGCAGCAGGCAGTGCAACGCCCGGGAGTGAAACAAGCAATGGCGCGGGAGGATACATGAGTCATTTGTCTGGACAAACATTCAGACAGACGAGGTCCCTGATTCTGATTTAAGCAGAATGCAAGGAAACAGCTGCAGATGTTTTAAATTCTATTATTTACCTCAGAATATTTGCTGGAGCTTCAGACCATCATCATGTAAACTATTGCATTACACAAATTAAATTCATTCATTCATTCATTTTCGATACCCGTGTATCCCTTTGCGGGGGACTGTAGCCTATCCCAGCTAGCAATGGGCGAGAGGCGGGACAAATTAAATTTAACCCAACATAATTATTTCATCAGAATGTAGACGCCTTCTGAGTTAAGTTATTTTGCATTGATGGAACACAAAATATGAGAATAATAGTATGCCATCTTTTTAGATCTTTTCCAGGATTCTTTAAGGCAAATGGCGTTTTGCAGCTTACAAGTCAAAAGAATATGGGAAGAGTTTTTTGGTGAATGTATTCCTTCTTGATAAACAATATGAAAAGACACCAAAAGAGGAACTGCCTCTCATGCTGGCTGGCCTTGGAAAACGTACTCTAACCATCTCTGAAAACATGACACATTCAGAGGTATGCTACCATTCATTTACTGCCTTGTGTCAAGTCATATCTAAAGAGAACACACATCTCAGAATTCATCTTCAGGCATAATTGAATTCACATTTGCATGATGAAATACACGGTGTTTCAAAAATGTAAGTCATTGCAATAAAGCTTTAACCTTGCTTTTATCTCTTAAGTTTTCAGATTTGCTTGTGAGTGCATATCCAAGACTGGCAAACATCTGTGATGGCTGGATGCTGCACAAGTCCACAGGTATGTAGGCATATACACTGGATTAACGCTGTTTCAAAATACTCTGCCTCCCACTGTTTGCTCCAGGGGAAGACGATAAGGTATATTCTTACATTTTAAACTACTTTTAATTGAACATGAACATCTTTTGCAAGAAGTACAATGTTGAATGTAGCACTGAAATGCACTTCCTTTTTCTTAAAGGTGGATGCAGCCTTCCTCCTGGAAAGGAGCCGCCCTGTCTTCAGTGAGATTGGTTCTGCCGAGCACCAGATGGAAGTAAACATCATGAACTTTCTCCAGGACTACCTTCAGGAAATTGAGGACTCTGGTATGTTTAAGATGAAATATAATGTGACCTCTAGGATAACACAGTTTCATGAAACGAGACATGGAGGGCTTACAGATGGATGACTTGCATAGATATGTTGGCAATAACTAGAGGTGTCTGAACAGTTGCCACACCATAAAGCCTGTCATCCAGCCACAACAAATGCAATTTTTGTCAAAATCTCCATGTAGTTTCTGCTTTGATTTATCACTTGAGAGCCCAGACAGGATTCAACTCAGGATTTTGTTGAATTCACTTTGATTGAGAACACCTGCCTCTCCATCTGTACACACTCATTTCCTATCAATGCGTGTTGGTACCTCAGCATCTTTCCTGGTGTTGTTGTGCTTTCTTCTCTCATAGGTTCCCGTGGATCATGGCTGTGCATGTAATGTGGATGATGGACATGGTCCTCTCATGTTTATGTCCCAGTTTCATACTAGGCTGACAGTAAGTTTTAGTGATCTTGTATGATTTAGTGGTCATTACGTGTCTCAGTGTTTCGGGCTGACAGGTGGATCAGAGTTTTTCACAGGTTGACCAGCAGTCAGCCTGCAGCAGTTTTTGCTGGTTTCTAACAATTTTCAGTGGGTTCAGAAGGGATTTCTCTGGTTTGATTGATTTTACATGCAGTTGCCAATGAGGACTTCAATATTGTCTTTATTGTTGCTATGGAAACCAATGACCTCCCTCAAGCCCTGAGCTCAGTGGAATGTTGATGTCATCTCTGATAGATCAAAGCCACTTTGTGACGTATCAAAGGAGTGGACCAGGGCTTTGGAACACAGGTCCTTATATGGACGAGGTTTCACTCCAGGTGTTGCTGGATTGACCTGAGAGTTCATACAGGATTCACCTCAGGATTTTGTTGAATTCACTTTGATTTCACTAATTTCCAAGTGTTTTCACATAGATGTTTTGAGGTGTGACAGATTTTTCAAGAGGCTTTGAGCAAGTGCATTGTACTCTGACTCACAACTGGACAGTGCTACGGTTGGCTTCTTTTGGTTTTCCATGCCACTAAAGTGCCACCCTTCATTAGGCTTATATAAAAACCTGATGTACTTTGTCTATCACTGACATCAGCAGGCCAATCCGTTTCACTGTATGCTTGTATACCCAGGTTCTCATCACTTTTCCTGTAGCACAACTCTTTGTTAATTGTGCCTTTGAGATACATCAGTACAGCTTAACTGTACAATCAAACAGATGAGGCTTCCTACTGCCTTTCTGTATCATGTGTCATCATTCATCAGTGCTGCATCATCCGCGTAGTTCAGTTTTTGTTCACACGGTATGGATCTAGGTTTACAATCCTGCATGTTGAACCTCTCCAGGATTTTTTCAACATACTTTGTCTGTGACATTGTCACACAGTTGTCACTCTGGTTAAAATCAATGCCAAGAAAATATCTGAGTTTGCCCAAATCCTTCATTTTGAACCTTGCTGTAAGCATGTCTTTCACAAGCTGCAATGCATTTTCATCACGTGCTGCAATGATGAGGTCATCAATCCAAATAACCATGATCACCTTATCATGTTCTGTTTCCCTTGCGTAAACACAGTGGTCAGCCTGGTTCTGTTCAAACTTGTTTTGGGTTAGATAGTCATGCAAAACCTTGTTCCAATTCCTACCCAACTGTTTTAGCCCATACAGTGACCTCTCTAGCTTACACCAACTTTTCATGTGAGTGTGAGATTTCACCTCGTACCCCTCTGGCTGTTCCATGTAAATCTCACATTCTATTGGTGCATTTAAGGAGGCTGCTTTTACATCCATTTGGTGCAACATCAAATCTTCTTGTGCTGTTTTCTGCATCAGCACTCTGATACTAGTCAAGTTAGCTGTAGGAGAAAATGTCTCCTCATCATCTACACCCATCTTTTGACTGTATCCCTGAGCAACATATCAGGCCTTGTATTTCTCAGATCCATCAAGATTGTTTTTAATAGCATACACCCATCTACCCCCCACTGCTTTCTTTCTGGACTTGATCAGTCTCGTCATCAGACACATATTTAGACATTCTACAGTCTGTGTATCTGTCTGGCATCCTTCTCTCTCTCGAAGGGTAACACCTGGGCTCAGGCTCACACTTGACCTCTACTGGCTGTGGTTGGTGGCGGCTCACTCCAGGCTGGTGGCTCACTTCAGGATTATGTCCTAGTGAGACATGGTGATCTGGACTTTTGGACTTGTACTGAACAAAGTCATCTACAGGTGTTAAGTTAGTCTGTGTCTGCTGCCCTACACTTGTTTTAGCCACAAATTTTACCACCCTGCACTTCTGCACTTTCTTAGTGTCAGGAAAGTAGACAATGTATTCTGGACTGTTTTTGTCTTGTTTTTAAGCAAAACACTCCAACCCAAACCTCTGCGTTCTAGGCAGGTTCGGCTGTCTGCCTGTCAGTGCTTGGATTGGTGTCTGCTTTGTGCGTTTATTAAAACATCTGTTCCTCTCCACAGCAGCAGTCTGGACTGCATAAGTCCACAGATGTTTTGGCAGATTACTTTCAGTCAACATGCACCGTGCCATATCAAGAAGTGTGCGCCAATTGCGCTCAGCAGTGCCATTCTGGTGAGGAGAGTAAGGTGCTGATGTCTCATGTCTAATCCCATGTTTAATGAGTAGAGCCTGGTAACCTTTTCCTGTGTATTCAGTACCTTGCGAGATCTGAAACGCTTGATCTTGCCGTATGGTGCTGTGTCAGCTAGAAACTTCTCTGTAGCTTTTTAAGAAATACACAAACACTATACTGGAAAAGTCATCAGTGAATGAAAGTGCATATCTGTGACCATCTCTGGACTCTGGGTGGATCGGTCCTGCCAAATCTGTGCGTACTAGCTCTGGAGGTGTTTTAGCTCTCGTATCAGGGTCTCTGTTTCTGCTTTGGAAAAATTTCCCCAAAGTGCACACTTCACAATGTGGAGGTTTGTGTGTTGGACCTTTAATTTTCATGCCATCAACAACACTTTGTAACCTCTGAATGTCATCATAGTTGCAGTGCCCCAGAATCTATATATAGAATAGAATCTAATCTATATATAGCATATATATGCTAGTCACCTTTTTCTACTCCGTACACACACACACACATATATATACATACACATATATATGTACATATATATGTGTGTACACATATATATGTACATATATATATATGTACACACACACACACACACACACATACATATATATATATATATATATATATATATATATATATATATGACTCTGCTGCTTAAGTTGGAGATCCCTCCACTTGTGGTAGTAAGGCCGGTAGTGTAGAAAACCAGCCTTTGTACATTGGTCTTTTAAAGGCGGGTCACCAGTCAGTGTTACAGGGAAGGCCCTGCAATAAGCATCCCAGTCCTGCAGGGATGCGGGTGTGTGTAGACCAATTCGACAGCAGTTCAACACAACGAATGAAACAAAAACAGCTGCAATGTGTCCTCGTCTGTTTGATTGCTATGAGTCAAATCAAAGCCTTGAAAGATTCATAGAGCATGCTTTTGATGTAGTAATACTGATTACTCACTTTGACTTCAGCCGTTGTAAATCTGATGCAGCGTTGGACAATGGGACCCCACCTTCTCCAAGGAAGAACTTGCCCTGGTCCGTCTTGTTTCTATCTTGCTGTTTAAGGGAAAACGGCCTGATGTTGTTGAAGTAGCATTCCAAAAACTCCAGAGAAACAAAGAAAAATAATGAACTTGTTTCCCTGTCAGTTGGTGCTCCAACAGCAGGATAACCTCACAGTAGTGTCTGAAAGATGTGACTGCAGTGTTGGGGATGTAATCGCCACTGATTAGTTTTTGGTGGATATAATCAATATCCCTCTGTACAGCAGTAAGGACATCTTTCTTTTGAGACCTGTTGCAAAAGTCACTGAGGTAACACAGAGTAGAAAAGGTGTATTAGTCACTACATCAGTGCAAGTCACAGTGCAGTGGTAATAAGATCAGCATACCTCTCAGTTGGCTGAACTGTCGGGCACATTTGAGGAGTGTTGGTGACTATGAATCCTCGACTCTGAAGGTGAAGGCATAGGCTGACACAAGACGCTGGATCTTTGCAATACTCCTCGAGCTCTGAGAAGTCCCAAACTCTGCCCTCTCTGGCAAATACGTTCTGGGAGGCAATTGCTCTGGATGCTTCTTGCTCTCTTTCCTCTTGTGTGTTGGTTTTCATACACACCCTCTTCAGATGCGTTGGGCGGTGGCCTATGATGTTTTGTAACCCTAAATGTCCGACCAACACATCACTAATTTCTCTGCCTGTTCCACTGTTATAATAAATAGCAGCGCAACTTGGTGGCCGTTATCCTGCTAATTTCTGTGTGGTGTGTGAGCGTGTCAACAGGTTGAAATGCCTGAAATGTCTAATTTCACATAAAAATGCATTAAGACACATAGAATATGCTTAAAATGTTGACTTTTTGAAGAGCTGACGGGGCCGCATCCTACCTTTCAATCTTCCAACTCCTTCTGGAAAGTTTTAGCCCCCCCTACACAGCATCACTTGTTGATCACACACCCTCTTAGCCAACATGGGACATGGGACCAAGACTGGCGTGTTCAGTGCCCCCGAACTAGGGGGCGCACGTTTCAGGCCATTGATGTGTTGTTGATGTGTGTTTTTGTTTGTGTAGGTGTGAGTGCAGCTGCTTATGCACACTGGAGCAGGTCCCTGCTCACACAGGGACGACAAACGATCCAAGGTAGGTGAAACAGTAGGTAAGAGTAAATTGTTTATTGATGAATGCATGTTTTTATTGTTGTTGTTTGTGAATAAACTAAACTGCGAGACAGCATAGTTGTGTTAGACATGGCGTTTTATTATATTAATAAAGAAATAACAATGACAGTCAAGGTTCAAAATCAAAGCACACACCAAGCAATGAAATAATATTGGAAATCAAAACAACAGAGAATAAAAAGATTTGACAGGTAATAAAACAAACCTGAAAAAGGGTGGGTCTCTTTGTCTGTCACGGCACATACAGCTGGTTAATCTAGTGTGTTTTCCTGATTTCTATCATTCAGAAATCTCTTAGGAGCTGGCTCCAGAGGACTCGCTGAGTCTGCCCCAGCTGCCAAGCCTTATCATTTGTCTCCATCTACTGGTCAACAGTCCAAACTACAGCCTCAGTCTTTTGGCCAATCCTGCTTTTGCGACTGAGCGTCTCTCTGTCATTCTGTCTCTCTGTCTGTCTGTATCTCCCTCTTTCTCCCTCCCTCTCTGTATGTGTAATTGAACAATAATGAGTGATAACTGTATGAATCGTATTTATTCAAAGTCACAATGTTTTTCATGAAAGTTAAATGAACTGTCAAGATGATATTGTGATTTCAAAGTAATAAAATCTCGATGAAATACCACTTCAGGCTTAGGTACAAAACACACAAAGACACACACAAGCAAACAACAAACTGTGACAAATCTCAACTTAACAACTTTCTAAATTGATTAAGAACACACACTAATCACTGCAAAAGAACACGTCAACAACAACATGTTTTTTCTAAGAGTGTTATGAACAGAACTGTAATTGTGAACAATAGTTTGATGAACAATTTCCAATGAACAGTGAACATAAGCTATAAATCTAGATGTAATACCACTTCAGGCTTGCTGGGTCGAAGGACAGAGGATGTCACACTTTGTACAGACTGTAAAGCCCATTGGGGTGATGTCAATTATGATTCTGGGTTCTACAAATAAACCTGACTTGTTTTTCTTCTCCTCCCTCTTTTATGTCTTCAACATCGTGTAAGTTGTGGACTCTTTAGTCTGGTCTCAGTGATCATAGGGACTCTCCAGATCGGCTCTATCCTGCACAGCTTACTCCTGCCTGACCAAACAAGAGTAAACTCTCCTGGGCAGAGCCAAACTGGAGAGTGCCTATGATCACTGAGATATACAAGCCTCCACGCCACGTCAAGGCAGAGTCCATGTGGAGGGTTTTTTTTTTTTCTATTTTTTTTTTTTTTTTTTTCTATTTTTTACTTTTGTTTGCTTTTGTTTTTCTTTTGTTGGGGGGCTAAAATGTATATAGACTATACAAAGATCAGAAATCTACACAGATTGGTTTGTCAGTTCCGTCTTGGGGAATCATCTTCTTTTCTCGTTCCTCTCGCTCCAGCTGAACTCTCAGGCGTTGCGCATTTTCACAGCCAAATCCTGAGTGTGGTCCGTGCAGGTCCCCTCAGCGGCTACCGGAGGGGGCGACGACAGACAGGCAGGCAGACACAGACAGAGCCTTTAGGATGAGGCAACATGAGGGGAGGTGGCGAATCAGAGGCAGGTTGAGGTCAAAGGTCAAATGGGAATAAGACTACCGTTTGGTTTGGTTCCAGGTCCAGATCCAGCTGCAGGGTCAGACAGGAGGCTGGGGAGACGATGGAGGGTGGGTGGACGAGACAGCCGAGGACAGAGGACATCCGGAGCAGCCAGGAGTTTGTCTGCAAGAGAATGACAAAAGAGTAGCATGCAGCATCATCCCATCAACATTTTATAACTTGTATACAAAGTTTCTGAATATATTCGTAACCCAATAAGGTCTTGGCTAAACTCGAGTTCAACTGATTTAACAACCCGACAACGCCACCCTGGGAATACATCATGTTATTAATTATTACTTTGATCACACAGGTAAGAGTCACAAAGAATTAACAGAGACGTGGTTTTGAGTTGATAAAAAGAGTTTTCTTTTGTTTTTAATCTCCTTCAGTGATGCAAAACATCACAAACAATATGACATAAAAGAACATAAAACTGAAGGAAGATTGTTCAGTGTCTCGGCTTCAGTGATTTTTAAATAATTAAAAACATACTAAGAAGAACCTAGAAAAAAAAATAAAAATACGAAGGTGGAGGGCTTGACTAAAAAAAGGAAACATACAAAGGTGTCACACTTTTAGGTTGGCATTAAAATAAAACACTGCAAACAAAGCACACTAAAATATAAAAGACCACACAAGGGAATAAATAAGTCAAATCACACAGCCACCTTTTACACGGTAAGGCCCAAGGCCACCTCTGTATGAATCAGCCAGTTTTAAAATGTAGTTACACAAAAACAAGCCTCGCAACCCTAAAACAAGCTACAATCTTTGGTAAAATGTAAAACGAATTAAGAATATACTAAAAATATATAAATAATAAAAGATATATGTATAAATACACTAAAATCATTGAATAAAACCTCGCACTTAAACCCAATAAAAGAAATTAAAAACTCAAGTGAGTTTCAACAAGCACAAAGCAGCAGTGGCAGTCACTGCTGCAAAGACACAAACACAGGTTGGACAATCTTGCTGTCTGTGCGTTGCTCACTGAAACACTACAACAATAGTAAAATTACCTTGGCTGTACAACACCCGATCAACGCTCAAGTTGACCGGCCGTGGACACAAACACGTCATCGCTGTCTTTTTCGAAGCGTAACAGCACCACACGGAGGCAGCAAGAGAGAGAGAGAGAGAGAGAGAGAGACAGAGACAGAGACAGAGAGAGAGAGAGAGAGAGAGAGAGAGAGAGAGAGAGAGATCAGCTGGCGCGCCGCTATCCACATTTATGTGCCACTCATGGTGCTGATTAGGAGCCTCGCTGCACGTGTGTGACCGGAAGAAGCGGGGACGTTACTGTTAGAATATAGCGGTGGTGGGGCAGACCTAACCTGCCGGTTACATATAGAATGTATCCAACACCTACTCTGCTCTGTCCAGCATTAGTGTTTCATAGGCTGCTCTATTCAAATATGCTGCAATGAAAAAAAGCACAGGACTAATGGATCACACTGACATGGACAGACAGACAGACAGACAGACAGACAGACAGACAGACAGACAGACAGACAGGGACAAAGGTCAAAGATCTCGGTGTTAAAGGAGTATCTCATTGTTCTTTAGCAGTGGGTCCAAGACTTCAACACAGATAAACTGTTGTGTCCGTAGTCACTTGTCTCCATCTAGTGGACAAAACAAGCCATTGCACCCACCTTAGGAAGTAACAACGACCATTAGTCCTACACTTACAAACCATTAAAAAGCAGTGATTTTGTCCTCAAATCAAATGGAAATGCAATCAATGGAACAGAACGACTACTGTTAGCAGAAGTAAAGTGTTTTTTTTTTTTTTTTTGTTCTATTCCACAAAGGGCCGAGTGGCCGAAGGTTTTCTTTGGAGCCGAGCAGCAGCACAACAGACTTGACTCATTTCATCAGCTGATCCCAGTCTTCAGACAGCTGATTGGTCAGACTGCGTGCTCTTGATCGGTCGGAGGAAAAAACCTGCAGCCACACGGCCCTTTTTTGGAATAGTTTGGACGTGCCTCTGCTAGAATGAAATGCATTCCGTGGCACCTGCCCCCCTTTCTCTCTGTCTTCAGCATTTACTTATTTATTTATTCTTTTACTCCTTCATTTATTTATTTGTCTGCTTGTTCTTGTAGCTGTTTAAATGATTTGTTCTTCCTCATGTCTGGTGATTACAGTTATCCATATATCATTAAGGAATGTTTCACATGCAGTATTTTATGTCTTTTCCTGCAGTAGCTTTTTCAATGTTTAAACATTTTGTTTCTCAAAAAAGTGAGTTGAAGAAAAGACAGTGCCTCTGTGTTTTTCACTTTTTTGTAACCCTTTCTATGTCAAGACTTCAAGGAGTGTAGTGTAGAAAAAGTATTTCTTTAAAACATGACGGTAAACAACAACACAACAACAAATGAGTGAACAATAAAGAGCAATGGCTGTCAAAGCGGATAAGTGGTCTGGTGTAATAGTCAGTACGCTTACGGGACCCAAATTATTATTTTCTCCCTGTCTTCTGCTTTTATGGCTCCAATGTTTCACGGGATCTCAAGCGTTTCTCCATACAGGCCTGTAACAGTTTCCAAACCGCTCACTTGGAGGAGGAGCGCGGCGATGAGGAGGACACACACGCAGCTGGCGGACAACAAGTGCATCCCTGCGACTCTTTCAGATCCTCAGTCTGTTCGCCCGGTTCTTTGTTGAAAGCCCAAGAACGGTCCGAAGCAATCTTCAGTTCACAGTCAAAGTATTTATTGAGGTCACATATAAAGTAATACAGCGCTGGTCTCAGACTGACAGAGCTCCCGCAGGATCTCCGCCAGAATGAGCTCAGTTCCTTCCTTTGTCTCCGCCATGTTTCTGTGGCAGGAAGCTGCTCTTTAGCTTTTCTTGCTTGTGTAGAAAGAGGAACGATCAGCCGGCCTGTGAGGAGCCACGATCCTCTGACGGTCTTTGATTTGAACTTCAGGACCCAGAACTCCTGCGTGGTGACCTGGTCACTGACCAGGTGAGCCTGTGAAGCTCAGTGTGATGCTGCCCTCTGGTGGTTGCAGCAGTCTGTGCTGCTGATGGTTTGTGTGGATTTTCATTGTGATGGTTGACTTTGAAGAGTTGCTGCTGGATGTTGATGTTTGTCTTCTTTCTGTTCATGAAGCTTTATTGAAACAGGAGTCCGTCTCTGCTGGTCTTTAACTGGAACAGTTTCAAATATTCTCACAGCTTCACACCATGTTTTCATTGGTTTGAAGAAAACTGTGTTTAAAGCTCAGTCGCA
The DNA here is from genome assembly GCF_051107435.1 of Chaetodon auriga. NCBI lineage: Eukaryota > Metazoa > Chordata > Actinopteri > Chaetodontiformes > Chaetodontidae > Chaetodon > Chaetodon auriga. The sequence goes on along the minus strand of NC_135096.1, from coordinate 861,722 downwards.
GGCAGAAATGAGCACATCCAGAGTTTTTGAAGACGCTGATTGATTTTCTCTTCAGTTCCTGAAATGAATCCAGTGTGAACCATCAGAAATAAAGACAGACTTGCTGCAGCATTAATGTAAATGATTCAAGTATCAGTAAAGGTCCAGTGTGTCAGAGATGGCCAGAACTTTAGAGTCAAACCACTGCCACTGTCCTCCTGGCCTGCTGTCTGGCTCTGGCATCATGCAGAACCCTCAGTGGGGGGACAGTGGGCCATCAGAGTTTGTGGTCGGGGACCTCTCACACCTGGTGTAGAAGGTGTTGAAGCACAGACCTGCTGTTTTGTATATGCTGATATATGTTGTTGTTGTTGTCCTCAGGGATTCTTTGAGACTCCCAGTCATGACACTCCATGCATCCTGGAGCTTGTCAGTTGCTTCTGGAGTCCATCACCTTCCTGTGGTCCTGGATGGTTTAGTCCTCTTCAGGTGCTGTCTCAATGTTGGGACCATCTGTATGATGCAGTGATCTGAGAGTCCAGGACACTCACAAGGACGATGGACAAGATTTCTCTCTGCTCTCAATAAGAACTTGTTCCAGGATACTGGAGTAATGTTGATGTGTTTTTACTGCGTCCAGCTGTTGGTGGTGTAAAAACATGTCGCTGTCGTTATTTGTCGCAATCTGAGCGTTTTCTGTCTTTTGACAACAGAAATCCATGTTGGTGTCTGTTGAGTTTCATGTGAAAGTCGAGAAAATGAGCGTCTGAAGACACATAAAGACGTCTCGACCGTGTCATGAAATTGCTGCCACTGTAAAATAAACATTTCCTGTTGAGGTCATTCAGTCTGTGAAGGCCACAGTTTTGAGTCTGAACGAGCTGCAGCGACTTTTAGTGTTGTTCTTTTTATGCAATGCAGGAATGGACTTCAGGGCCCGACTGAACCTCCTGACGTCTGTCTTCAGAGGACAGATGGACCATCACTGTGGGAGAGGAGGCGTCTGGACTGTCCTGCAGTACTGACGGTCCACCTCACGTAAATACACCAACACTGAACGATTGCTTGGATTCAGGAATGAACCGTCTCCTGCAGACATGCTTGATTTAAAGCTTGGATTTTGTAGACTTGGTCAGCTGTGTTAGTGTTTTCTTTGCTTCTTCTTTTAATGAACGTAGTTTGAAAAATAGACGGTAAGTGCACCCATAAAGTCCACCTCTCTGTTTACAGGGAACTTTCAAGGTAAATTTGTTGCATTTATCCAGAAAAAATATGGCTAAACTGAGAAATGAATGTCCTGTTTGATTAACTTTTAATATATAATGAAATGATGTCTTCAGTGGGTCATCACATACAGATAAAGTCCATACCAGACTTTTATGATTAAGACTAAACTAAGAGCTAAGATTAAGATGAAGCCATCATATAAACTCAGTTTGTTTTCCATCCAGAATAGTTTATTTCCATTTCAGACCTCCTCGTGTCTCATGCTCTTCATGCTGCTGCACCTTTAAACCTTCCTGTTAAAACCCCTGATGATAAAAACAGCTGATGCAGCGAGTGTGCTGCCTGGGCGTCTGAAACATCTCATCTTTGGAAACTGTCTTCATGTTGCTGCTGCAAATCATCCAAACCTTTCACACTTCAGGGCTTGAACCCAGGAGGCTCCAGCGTCACGCTGACAAATCCTGATTTGCTGCCAGTAAAAATGCAGTGAAGCAACTCATTAACTGATTGTTTTCAAGCTCTAATTTTTCAATTCATGTTTTTATTTTCATTGAACTCCTGGAAGGAGTTGAAATCCCACATTTTAATTTTCTGAATGTGTTTGATGCACATTTAATATCCTGTTAATTTTCTGCATGTTACGCTCAGAATTTGAAGCCTCCTCTTTAAATCTGTAAATCGGTGCTCCACATGTGTGTTTGGCCTTCAGAAGTGACTGATGAATGTCTCAAAGCCGATGCCTCCAGCGTCAGTGCTGAAACACCGACTCTAACCCTGCATGTGAATCAGGAGTTTGCATCTCGTTGGTGTACTTTCCGCTCAGTTTGTTGCGTGTACGCTGTGAAGTGGAGTTTTGTTGCGCTCATCGATTAGCGAATGGCTCCTTCCACCTTTTGCTTTTTGTGACGTGCTACAAGTTTCCCAGCAGAGCGACGTTCTCATTGAAATCCACTGAAAACTGATCGGTTCACATGTAAAAAAGGATTTAGTTTCATTGTTCTTTAAATCCATTTTGTCTCTGATTGTAAGGGAACATTTATGCCTCATAAAGGCACAACATGGCGTGTGGCTCCAGCTGTAGCTCATTGGCTAACAGTTCAGCACCTTTGCAGCAGGTGCATTGTTGTACCTGGATATAAAGGTGCTTTTTGTCACTCGGGGTGCAGAAATGTTCTTTCAGAGGTAACAGACAAGAAAGAGCAAAGATGTCTCATCATCCTGAGTCATTAACACAGAAATGAATTCCAATGGAAGACACGATGGCGCTAACATGCTTCCTTCCTGACAACACTGGACAAAAGCCCAATCTGACGGCCACAAGTGTGTTTGATGAGACCCCAAATCTCACAAACCTGTAAACTTCAATCACTTGTAGAGTCACAGTAAAGCAGCATTTTAGCCAAGTCTGCTAAGAGGAGAGGGTCTTTTCCAGCTGTTCATTGCTTTGTTCATCTTTGCTTCATATCATGAAGTCCATTGACTCCACCTGACGCCTGCAGCTCCGTTCCTTTTGCTGCTAAACAGCTAAAATAACCCACTGACCGACTCTGTCATGTCATCTGATTGCGATCATCATCAGAAGCAGCCGGACCAGCTGTCTTTGCAGCTGAAGTGTCCCAAACCAACGAAGCAGCTTCAAACAGACCTGCAAATTCGGGCTTGTCAGCCAGTGTGATCACTTTTGTTGGTGTAAACTGGTTTCTCCAGTTGGACGACTGTTTAAAGTTTACTTTCACTTCCTGCCTTCGGTGTGTCGCAGTTTGTTTTCTCCTCTGAAGCTCCAGCTGAAGGTAAAGTAACTCGTTTCAGGTGTTTTTTAGTCAAGCTGTCGTTAGCTTAGCTTCAGCACAAACGGCATCGATCTGCAGCTCCGTCCATTGTTTCTCCAAACTCTGAGTTTAACTGTGAACTCTGGACGAAGGAGCTGAAAGCAGCTCCGTTAAAAACATCGGCTATGTTGTGTGGATGTTTATGAGTGTAAACGCTGGAATAAGAGCAGAAGCAGAGCGAGTTGATCCTCAATAGTTGATGTGGAGACAGCAGGAAGGAGCATTCAGAGGGCTGTGAGGAGCTGAAACCTTTTATTTTTCAATTCAATCTGTAACTGTGTCACTAAATGAGCTGTCAGAGCTCTGAACTCTCCTCCAACAGCAACGAGTGTCGCTTCTTTTTCTCACTTTGTGGTTCAATGTGATCAAGAATCAAATCAAAGATTCCTCTTTTAATATGACCTGAGAGGGCTTGATTGAGACAGGCTTTTATTTTGAAAGGATCTCTCAGTGATGGAAAGTAACTAGTTTACTTAAGTAATGTTATAAAGAAGTACAGTCTGGAAGTAATTTTACTTTACTTGAATATTTCTGCTATTTTACATTCCTCCTGTGTAAATATTTTACTTTCTCCTTCACTTATCGATGATCGAGGATCATTCAGGTGTAAAGAAACTTTCAGCCATGTTGAATTTACTGAATATTCCAAAAACTGAAGCTTCCTGTCAGATTCAGTCAGTGTGTGTCAGTGGATGTCAACGGTCGTCCAGCCATCAAGTGTGTGTTCACTTCACTGCAGCTTCATGGTGCCATCTAGTGGACTGATGGAAGTACAGCAGCTCGCCCTCACACTGCTGTCTGACTGCATTCAGCTGACACTGATATGAAAGACAAGATAACAGCCAATCAGAGGAGGAGCAGCTGATATTTGGACAGGAGAAACCACGAAAGGATGATTTCAGCTGATGTGCACATGAATGATTTGTGTTTCCTCTCCAGATCAAAGTGTGTGTGAGCTGACGTGAGTTCAGCAGCATGAATCGGTGTGAGGACAGAGAGGAGGGAGTCCGTCCCTCTACACCTGGACCTGGACCTGGACCTGGACCCAGCTGTGTGTCCTTCAAGAGTGACCGGTCAATGGATCGCCTCTTTCATTTTAAACAGCAACATGTCTCTGACAGACAGTAAGTTGTTCTCAGTATTAAACTCGTGTTGGACAATTTGACCTGAAATGTCCACATGTCCTCCTCATGTTGTCCACTGCTGATGTTTGTCCTCATTAAATCCAGTCTGACCAGTTGTCCTTCTAATGTCCATGTTGTCCTAGAATGATGATGAAGGTTAGAGCTAGATTAGTGTTAGAGGACATTTGTCCAGTCTGTCCCTAAACAGCACTGACATGTCCACATGTGGACACTGAAAGCTGAGGATAATATGAGGCTTCAGCACAAATCCAGTGGGGACCTTCCAAAGTCTCTTGACCATCAAACTTCCTCTTTGAATGTTGGACTAAAATGCTTCAGCGACCATCGTCTCTAAATAACAGTCAGGATATTTGTGCTGAGTCTCGTGATGCAAACGTTAGAAAACGGACCAACAGAGTCGGTGCTGATGGACTCCACAGTTTAGTTTGTTGTCTGTCAATCACAGTAAAATCTGCTCAGAAATCAGTCTGTTGAGTCTTGCTTTGGTCCAAGATTTGATGGACAAATGAAGCGATGATCCACAGACTGAAATTATTCAGCTTCATGTTTGATTGAACTTTGGTGTGTTGATCCTTTTTTTGTTGATAGCTGCTAGTTTCTCCAGCAGCTTCTGAGTCTGAAGAAGAAAAAGTCAATTTCCATCCCTGGTGGTCTTCCTCTGTGTCTGACAGGATCGATGGGAGACCAGTCTCTGCTGGACCTGGATCTGGATCTGAGTCTGGACCTGGACCCAGCTGTGTGTCCTTGAAGAGTGAACGGTCGATGGGTTGCCTCATTGATTTTAAAGTAGATCGATCGTCTGCTGCAAAGAGGTAAACTGTTAATACCATCAAAATATCACAGATTCTTGTTTGAACTGTTATTTATCCAGAGAAGTTTTTTAAACCTGTTTGTTTATTTTCAGCATCGTTCTTCTTCTCATTCGTTTGTATCCTCACATGTGGAAGCTGCCCAGTATAACCAGTCTTCAACTCTTGACTCCAGTTGAACATTTCCTCCACACACACCTTCTGACTGATGACTGCATGAGTATAAAACAGTGACTTAATTGAGGCTAACAGATGCTAACGAAGGCTAACCCTGATTCCACTGAGTTCCTCCATCAAATCAACATGTTGTGGTTTTCAGTCATGTGACAACACAAACACAAACATGTCAGTGATAACAGCTGGACTGAGATCAGCTGCTGTGAAACACAGAATGAAGCAACACAGAGAGTCTGAGGAAACACACAGTCTGTTTGTGATTGATGCTGCTGATGGATTCACAAAGTCAAGAACGACACTGACGGCGGCATCATGGCGCCTCACATCAGGCTGGAGTTGTGCCTCTGTGAAGACGTCTGATGCAGAGAAGGGTGTTATGGGTAACTAAAGGCTGCAGGAGCTCAGAGAGGAGACAAAGCTCAAATATGTATTGTGTGTCCAACAAGTGAACAAGAACAAATACATGTTGTCCAAGAATAAAACAGAGAGCCATAACAACTTCTATGAGCAACAGCTGCACCTGTTTCCTTCATGTAGAGAGAAGAACTTTAATGTGACTCACTGCCAATTTGTGCTGGACAGGTAGCATCCAGTTAGCTTGTGTGAGCTGTGTGATGCTGTCCACAGTATTATAGGGGTCAATGAGAACTGGAGGGACTTAACCAGACAAGCTGGTCAACCAACACAGTAAAGTGAAAGCTGCACAGAAATGCAGACTGGACTGTTGATTCACGGTGGGATCAGCAGCATGAGCAACACTTTAATGTCAGTGGAAACCATCTGATTCAATGTTGGAATCAACACTTCAGCTCAAAGGACCTTCAGCTGGTGTTTGTCTCTGTGTGGACAGACATGATGTGAGCTAATTCTTCATGATTCCTCCACAGAGTCCACCAGGAGAGCTCAGAGGTTCCCAGTGGTCAGTCTGCCCAGCAGCATCAAACTCACCTGGACTCCATATTTATGGTCTGTACATGTACAACAGCTGCTTTCACATCTGTTCTGTTCACAATAATCACGCTACACTTTTTAGACCAGTGGACCGTCAGTCTGTCCAACATGGATCTGATGTTTGCTTCCATGATTTCACTTTGTGTCATTGATATAATCTTCTGTTCCTGCTGCTGGAGGAGAACATTGTCTCTTTTGTGAGGAACGAGCTGAAGAAGATCAAGACGGTTCTGAGTCCAGATGACCCAGACTGCTTAGAGAGTCAGGGGCAGGATGAGGATGACGATGCAGAGCAGAGGAGGAGCAGCAGAGAGGCATTTCTGAAGATCACACAGCACTTCCTGTTGAGAATGAAGGAGGAGGAGCTGGCTGAGCGTCTGCAGAGCAGTAAGAGGATTTCTCTAAAGGTTTAACTGCTGGATCAGTGGAACATTCACTGATGTCTCAACAGATGGACCAAAATATGTTCAGACAAGGACATTAAATTCTCATATGAACTTTATCAATCACTTATTGATGTATTTGTTGTGTCTTCATTCAGAACATTTTGCTCCAGTTTGTCAACGTCAACTTAAATCTAACCTGAAGGAGAAGTTCCAGTGTGTGTTTGAGGGGATCGCTAAAGCAGGAAAGCGGACCCTCCTGAATCAGATCTACACAGAGCTCTTCATCACAGAGGGAGGGACTGGACAGGTCAATGATCAACATGAGGTCAGACAGATTGAAACAGCATCCAGGAAACCACACGGACCAGAAACCACAATCAGACAAGAAGACATCTTTAAACCACCTGGACGAGATGAACCAATCAGAACAGTGATGACAAAGGGAGTGGCTGGCATTGGGAAGACGGTCTTAACACAGAAGTTCACTCTGGACTGGGCTGAAGACAAAGCCCACCAGGACATACAGTTCATGTTTCCATTCACTTTCAGAGAGCTGAATGTGCTGAGAGAGAAAAAGTTCAGCTTGGTGAAACTTGTTCATCACTTCTTTCCTGAAACCAAAGAAGCAGGAATCTGCAGGTTTGAAGAGTTCAGGGTTTTGTTCATCCTTGACGGTCTGGATGAGTGTCGACTTCCTCTGGACTTCCACAACGATGAGATCCTGACTGATGCTACAAAGTCCACCTCAGTGGATGTGCTGCTGACAAACCTCATCAGGAGGAAACTGCTTCCCACTGCTCGTCTCTGGATAACCACACGACCTGCAGCAGCCAATCAGATCCCTCCTGAGTGTGTTGACATGGTGACAGAGGTCAGAGGGTTCACTGATGAACAGAAGGAAGAGTACTTCAGGAAGAGGTTCAGAGACAAGGAGCAGACCAACAGAATCATCTCCCACATCAAGACATCACGAAGCCTCCACATCATGTGCCACATCCCGGTCTTCTGCTGGATCACTGCTACAGTTCTGGAGGATGTGATGAAGACCAGAGAGGAAGGAGAGCTGCCCAAGACCCTGACTCAGATGTACATCCACTTCCTGGTGGTTCAGTCCAAAGCGAAGAACATGAAGTATGATGGAGGAGCTGAGTCAGATCCTCAGTGGACTCCAGAGACCAGGGAGATGATTGAGTCTCTGGGAAAACTGGCTTTTGAGCAGCTGCAGAAAGGAAACCTGATCTTCTACGAATCAGACCTGACAGAGTGTGGCATCGATATCAGAGCAGCCTCAGTGTACTCAGGAGTGTTCACACAGATCTTCAAAGAGGAGAGAGGACTGTACCAGGAGAAGGTGTTCTGCTTCGTCCATCTGAGTGTTCAGGAGTTTCTGGCTGCTCTTCATGTCCATCTGACCTTCATCAAGTCTGGAGTCAATCTGCTGTCAGAAGAACAAACAACCTCCCGTGAACATCCAGTGTCTAAATTTGTTGTCCACTTGTCTAAAGTCTTTAAAGACAGAGAACCTGAACTAACACAGCTACACCAGAGCGCTGTGGACAAGGCCTTGCAGAGTCCAAATGGACACCTGGACTTGTTCCTCCGATTCCTCCTGGGTCTTTCACTGCAGACCAATCAGACTCTCCAACGAGGCCTGCTGACACAGACAGGAAGTGGCTCAGAAACCAATCTGGTAACAGTCAAGTACATCAAGAAGAAGATTGAAGAGACTCCTTCTGCAGAGAAAAGCATCAATCTGTTCCACTGTCTGAATGAACTGAATGATCGTTCTCTGGTGGATCAGATCCAACAGTCCTTGAGTTCAGGAAGTCTCTCCACAGATAAACTGTCTCCTGCTCAGTGGTCAGCTCTGGTCTTCATCTTACTGTCATCAGAAAAAGATCTGGACGTGTTTGACCTGAAGAAATTCTCTGCTTCAGAGGAGGCTCTTCTGAGGCTGCTGCCAGTGGTCAAAACCTCCAACAAAGTTCTGTAAGTAGAATTTAGTCATTAATAAATGTTCTCTCTTTTAACAAAAGAAAAATAAATAACTTCCTGTTTCCTTCCTGTGTCTCTTCAGACTAAGTGACTGTAACCTCTCAAAGAGAAGCTGTAAAGTTCTGTCCTCAGTCCTCAGATCCCAGTCCTCCAGTCTGAGAGAGCTGGACCTGAGTAACAACAACCTGCAGGATTCAGGAGTGAAGCTGCTGTCTGCCGGACTGGAGAGTCCACACTGTGCACTGGAAACTCTCAGGTCAGATCAAGTTACTGTTTGTATTGACAAGCATAAAGGCTGTATCATGTGTAGCTCTGGAGGATGAACTACGATGTAAGTTTGACAAAACAGCTTTCTTTGTTCACTGAGGTTTTCTTCATCAGCCTCTGTGCAGCTTCCAAAAGAAGAGATGTTTGGTTCATCATAACTGTCCCTGCAAATAAGACAAGAGAGACATGCTGACAGAAAGCTACGAGCCGATGATAAATACCTATAAACTCATCAGTTGTTCTATTAGCTGCAGTACCAGCAGTGTCAAATGAAACTGACAGTAAATCAGGACCAAACATAAAACCAGAATCCAAAGTGGTCTCTAGATTCTGTACCTTCATCATTCTTTTAGTGTGTTGAAGATTTGCTGTGTCAGATTTAAAGTGTTAATGTGACCTGAAGCAAACAGAGACAAAATGATTGATTACCAGCTAAATGCAAGAAGGTTCCTGTGGCTGAAAACAACATGAAGCATCAGGTTTGTTCTGCTGTGGTCACACAGCTTTGAACGTCTGGCTCAGCAGGTCTGCAGACAGAACGTATTCCCTCAGCTGAGAATCTGGATCCTCATAGAGAAAACCATCAGGAGAAGAATTAAAGTTCAGTCTGAAACTGTGAACAGAACCTCGTCTGGAGCAGGTCAGGTGTGGGCAATGTTTGTTTTGACCAGAGAGAGAGGACTCATCAGGGAAGATGGCGACTGCAGGGTCCATCCAATGGCTGGACAGGCTGCTGTTGGCAGGTGCTGGTCCAGTCTCAGAGCTGGGTCTGGGTCCAGCTCGCCAGAGAATGAAGCAAAGTGGTGCTCGATGTGTGTGGCCATCAGGAGGGATTGTGACAGCCTCAACCACAGACACAACCAGAGCTCCACACAACACAGCCTCTATGGCTGACTCAAAATGTTCCTCTGAATATATCACACAACTCTGAGCTTTCAGTCAGTGGAACAGCAGCACAGCTGTGTTCTTACAGACATGAGGGCAATGAATGGACGCTTGTGTGGCCTGAGCTACGCTCAGTGAATTATTTCCTACCAGCTCAGTGAACTTGTAGCTGAAACGTCAGTGTCACTCACAAAAATAGGAAATTTGTGTTTCAGTATCTTAGACTCTGAAACTTCACTGCTGAAAATATCTGAAGTATATTCAGATTATATGTTTGCACAAAACCTTTTCAAACTTGGAAAAATATTTCCACAGCTAAACTTTCATTTGTGAAGTTTCTTAAATGAAACTCACAATCAGATTCGTACATACTATTTTTTCACATGTACACAAAAGACGATGTTCAACTGAAGGCTGTGAAATTATTTCTGAACATCATTTCAGAAAAACTCAAACTGTCAACGAGCTTCATTTTCTCCCAGATTCATTTTTTCTATCATGTGACGTTGGTTTCTGGATGTCTGTTTATTTGTGATTCAGTGATGATTTATTGTCACATCTACAACATGTTTATGATGGAACAGCAAAGATTTGAACACACGCTGAGAAGAGATTCAACATTTTAAAATAAAAGTTCTTTTTCTTCTTCTTCTTCAGACTGAGTGGTTGAAACCTCTCAGGGAGAAGCTGTGAAGTTCTGTCCTCAGTCCTCAGATCCCAGTCCTCCAGTCTGAGAGAGCTGGACCTGAGTAACAACAACCTGCAGGATTCAGGAGTGACGCTGCTGTCTGCTGGACTGGAGAGTCCACACTGTGCACTGGAAACTCTCAGGTCAGATCAAGTTACTGTTTGTTGTAAAAGCGTTGAAGTCTTTCTTTAACCTCAGAACTCCACACAGTTGACAGGTACATACATTGATTGGCAGATTTTTTTTTCTCTCAGTGTACCTTATTAATGAAGTCTGGCTGAGATGGAAATCATCAGTTAGGTTTTCTTAGCACGTGACTTTGATTAGTGGACGTCACTTTATTCCTGATTCAGTCATGATGAATTACCACAACGGTGTCGCTGAGGGCCTTCAGGAAGTGAAGTGTCGAGTGTGAAGTCATTGACCTCAAACACAGAAACTGTTAAGAATTATTATGTGTTGTAAATCCTCCCACATGATGCTGCTCAGCCTGTCAGATCTCTGCATTTTGATTGCAATGATTTGACGGACACAGCAGGACCCTCAGATGATCTTCCATGTGTGTTGTTCTGTGTGTTTGCAGGCTGTCAGGCTGTCTGATCACAGAGGAAGGCTGTGCTTCTCTGGCCTCAGCTCTGAGATCCAACCCCTCCCATCTGAGAGAGCTGGACCTGAGCTACAATCATCCAGGAGACTCAGGAGTGAAGCTGCTGTCTGCTGGACTGGAGGATCCTCACTGCAGACTGGACACTCTCAGGTATGAAGAGGCTGCTGCAGCCACAGTCAGTCACTGTGAAAGAGGAGGAAGAGCTGGAAACATGTTGTCTGTCTTTTTGGTTGATGGTGGATGTGAGTGGGACATGAACAATCACACATGTAGGAAACCTTTGTCCTTTGATCACAACATAAACACTGGTTGAACATGAAAAGGACATATTTGTGTTGGAGGTCTCAAGGAGAACATCTCCAGGAACAAACATGATGACAGAGCAGGACTTTTGAGATGCTTCATTCCAGTGTTTTCCTCAAAATGTTGGACTGTTCCTTCATCAGTGGAGAACATTTGGACTGAACATCATCTTCACAGCAAACATGGCTTGTAAATATTTCCATGTGCAGACATCAAGTGGCTCTTCTTGTTCTAGTATTCACACTTCTAATGAACACATGAAGCATGGTCACATATGGGACATGACGAGGAGAACCGTGTCCAATAATCAATGATTAAAGCTCTGTTGGTTTGTTCAGTGAAGGCAAAGTCAGACTGATTATTGATCATCACAGGTGGGACAGCAAGAGAGCGATCAATGAGTGAAGCAGCTTAGAATAGAAGTCAGCAACAGATTGAAATGAGGAAATGAGCTGATGAAGGCAGATTTAATGATGAGAGAGAATCAGTTTCGCTGTCAGTGTCTGAGCAGAGCTGAAGAGGTTTAGGGGCAGCAGGGAGAAGCAGGCCGGATCAACATGTTGTGTTTGTGTGTATGAGAGTGATGTAACGTCCATGTTTGCATGCTGAAAGAGGACGTGCTGCTCTGACCCCCCTCCTCCTTTCAGGGTGGAGCCTGCTGGAGTCCGATGGTTGAGACCAGGTCTGAGGAAGTGTAAGTGTGTCTTTAATTTGACTGATGAAAACAAAGCAGAGCACATTCAGCCATCTTCAAACTGTGACATCACTCATTCACATCTCTGATGTCATCATCAAACTGTCCATCAATCAACAGATGATGGATCAATAACTGCAGCTGTTTTCTTCTTCTTCTCTCCATCAGATTCCTGTGAACTCAAACTGGACACAAACACAGTGAACAGAAACATCAAACTGTCTGACAACAACAGGACGATGACGTATGTGAAGGAGTGTCAGTCATATCCTGATCATCCAGACAGGTTTGACCAGTGGCCTCAGCTGCTGTGTGGAACTGGTCTGACTGGTCGCTGTTACTGGGAGGTCGAGTGTAGAGGAAGAGTTTCTGTATCAGTGAGTTACAGAAGAATCAGAAGGAAAGGAGACAGTGAAGAGTGTGTGTTTGGATGGAATGATCAGTCCTGGAGACTGTTCTGCTCTGATGGTTGTTACTCTGTCCGTCACAATAAGAGAAAAACATCCATCTCCTCCTCCTCCTCCTCCTCCTCCTCCTCCTCTGTCTCTCACAGAGTAGGAGTGTATGTGGACTGTCCTGCTGGCACTCTGTCCTTCTACAGAGTCTCCTCTGACTCACTGATCCACCTCCACACCTTCAACACCACATTCACTGAACCTCTTTATCCTGGCTTTGGTATCGGTTCTGGTTCCTCAGTGTCTCTGTGTCCTCTGTAGGAGGGAGAGTCTCCTCCTGTTAGAGAAACACTGCTGAACAGATCAGTTGAGTCTGTGCAGGATCTCAGTCACATCAATCTTTCAGGTTATTGGAATAAATTGATCAATGAACTTTGTTGAAAATGATTGAAAAGATTCCTCATTTACTTTGTGAACTTCTTCCACTTCCAGTCCTTTAAAGATGGAAGCTGTGATCATTAAACTGTGGAAACACTGTTGACTTGAACCTTCAGCTGTGTGTTGATTTCAATTCTGGATCTTGTTCCAATCAAAGCTGAATGTTACTGTGAGTGTTTGTTGTGTCTCTCAGATCAGGACTAGAGGTCCACTGATACGTTTTTTTCAGGGCTGATACAGATTATTAGAAATCAAGGAGACTGATAACCGTTAAAATATCAGATATCACCTTGACTGTTTCACTTCATGTTGTGTTTTCATGGTTCATTTTACTCAACAACAACGAGCCAAATCAAGAATCAAGTGAGCACAAACTAATTCCTGATGGCTGATAAGACTTGAACTGTTTGTTGACGTATTAAGACATGAGGAAGGTGACAGCAACCTTCAAAATCCAAGACAAGTGACCACAGCGAGAGCAGCACAGGTTTCCCTCAACACCAGAGACAACCTGAGGGATGTGGACCTCGTTAGCTGACGTCCACTTCATTCAAACAACTTCATTACTACCAACAAGTCTTCAGTTTGACCAGCAGAGGTTTTGGTGTCTGATAACATGTCGTGATACTGTTTGTGACTCAAACTTTGATTTGGAGTCAAGTTTCATCTTCGAAAGCAGAAAAACAAGTTTGGAAATCGTTGTTAAACAAATCTGTCAAAGACTTTTAGAAAAGTCTTCAAACTTCAACGGTACATGAGAAACAACTGAAAAAAAGAAAACTTGATCAACATGAACCAGAGATGCAGAATTTATTGTGAAAAATCAGTTTGATTTTAATGGAGTTTTTCTGTCCTGCAGCTTCTTCGTAGTCGATGGAAAAAGAGGAAAAACAATGACAGAAAAAGAGGTTAAAAAACTGGACTGAGGAGGCTTCATCATCACCAAAAATGAACCACAAAATAATGGAAATGATATGAAATTAAAGATAATTTCTCTTATTATGTCTTCCATCAAGGCTGGTCTAATGCACAATGTGCTGACTTTATTTATTGAGTGTTGGATGGTGGAGATGGTTGCAGGTGGACTTGGTGTTCTGACGGTCTGTGGGAGTCTCCAGATGAGTCCAGATCCTGCAGATCTTTATTCATCAATCATTCATCCTGATTCTCTGCCCCTCAGTTGGGTTTTGGATGTTAAAGACAGACATTAGACATCAGATTGACTTGAGGAACTAACAGTTGACTGATGTAGTATCTGCTCTTCTGCAGGAAATTCCTATCTCCTGGGTTTGAGGAATCCTTCTAACCATATATAATATAAACCTTTAACATAAATGTTGAGAGGCCATAACCACATTAGGTCTTCTTCAACCCTTCTGTGTTGGTTGTATGAACACAACTCCCCTATATAATTCATGTTTGAGATGCTGTATGTGTGTGTTGATTCAATTGGCTGAAACCACCCAGACATAGCATGTTGTCTGAGATGCTGTACTTGTTTTAATAAACCTTTTTATTTATGAACAAGACGGTATCGGCACCAGTGCTGATGTCTCGAGTGGGGGAGTGTGGAAGTTGCGTTAAAGACAGCCAGAGCTCCCACTCTCAAATGTGGTCTCCAAACCTCAAACCCAGTGAAACCACTAATCCCCCAGTAAAATCTCTTTTAAACCATTGCAACCACTTACCAACTCACAAAGCCTCTTGAAAAATCTGTAACACCTCAAAACATCTGTGTGAAAACACTTGGAAACTAGTAAAATCAAAGTGAATTCAACAAAATCCTCAGGTGAATCCTGTATGGACTCTCAGGTCAATCCAGCAACACCTGGAGTGAAACCTCATCCATATAAGGACCTGTGTTCCAAAGCCCTGGTCCACTCCTTTGATACGTCACAAAGTGGCTTTCATCTATCAGAGATGACATCAACATTCCACTGAGCTCAGGGCTTGAGGGAGATCATTGGTTTCCATAGCAACAAGAAAGACAATATTGAAGTCCTCATTGACAATTGCATGTGAAATCAATCAAACCAGAGAAATCCCTTTTGAACCCACTGAAAATTGTTAGAAACCAGCAAAAACTGCTGCAGGCTGACTGCTGGTCAACCTGTGAAAAACTCTGATCCACCAGTCCACCCGAAACAGTGAGACACGTAATGATCACTAAATCATACAAGATCACTAAAACAACTTACTGTCAGCCTAGTATGAAACTGGGACATAAACATGAGAGGACCATGTCCATCATCCACATTACATGCACAGCCATGATCCACGGGAACCTATGAGAGAAGAAAGCACAACAACACCAGGAAAGATGCTGAGGTACCAACACGCATTGATAGGAAATGAGTGTGTACAGATGGAGAGGCAGGTGTCCTCAATCAAAGTGAATTCAACAAAATCCTGAGGTGAATCTTGTATGGGCTCTCAAGTGATAAATCAAAGCAGAAACTACATTGAGATTTTGACAAAAATTGCATTTGTTGTGGCTGAATGACAGGCTTTATGGTGTGGCAACTGTTCAGACACCTCTAGTTATTGCCAACATAACTATGCAAGTCATCCATCTGTAAGCCCTCCATGTCTCGTTTCATGAAACTGTGTTATCCTAGAGGTCACATTATATTTCATCTTGGCTAAAACATACCAGAATCCTCAATTTCCTGAAGGTAGTCCTGGAGAAGGTTCATGATGTTTACTTCCATCTGGTGCTCGGCAGAACCAATCTCACTGAAGACAGGGCGGCTCCTTTCCAGGAGGAAGGCTGCATCCACCTTTAAGAAAAAGGACGTGCATTTCAGTCCTACATTCAACATTGTACTTCTTGCAAAAGATGTTCATGTTCAATTAAAAGTAGTTTAAAATGTAAGAATATACCTTATCGTCTTCCCCTGGAGCAAACAGTGGGAGGCAGAGTATTTTGAAACAGCGTTAATCCAGTGTATACGCCTACATACCTGTGGACTTGTGCAGCATCCAGCCACCACAGATGTTTGCCAGTCTTGGATATGCACTCACAAGCAAATCTGAAAACTTAAGAGATAAAAGCATGGTTAAAGCTTTATTGCAATGACTTACATTTTTGAAACACCGTGTATTTCATCATGCAAATGTGAATTCAATGATGCCTGAAGATGAATTCTTAGATGTGTGTTCTCTTTAGATGTGACTTGACACAAGGCAGTAAATGAATGGTAGCATACCTCTGAATGTGTCATGTTTTCAGAGATGGTTAGAGTACGTTTTCCAAGGCCAGCCAGCATGAGAGGCAGTTCCTCTTTTGGTGTCTTTTCATATTGTTTATCAAGAAGGAATACATTCACCAAAAAACTCTTCCCATATTCTTTTGACTTGTAAGCTGCAAAACGCCTTTTGCCTCTTGTCTCCTTATTAAAGAATCCTGGAAAAGATCTAAAAAGATGGCATACTATTATTCTCATATTTTATGTTCCATCAACACAAAATAACTTCACTCAGAAGACGTCTACATTCTGATGAAATAATTATGTTGGGTTAAATTTAATTTGTTTCATGCAATAGTTTACATGATGATGGTGTGAAGCTCTAGCAAATATTCTGAGGTAAATAACAGAATTTAAAACATCTGCAGCTGTTTCCTTGCGTTCTGCTTAAATCAGAATCAGGGACCTCGTCTGTCTGAATGTTTGTCCAGACAAATGACTCATGTATCCTCCCGCGCCATTGCTTGTTTCACTCCCGGGCGTTGCACTGCCTGCTGTGGCCTCAGACCTGACTGCGCAGCTTCTCCTGCTTGTCCCTGAGCTAACAGCCTGACATTCCCTGACACACGCTTATTCAGCATTGACACCACATTTTGTGCAGAGCTGATGATCTCTCTTAATTGCACCTGAGTGAGAAAAAAGGCGAAATTGAATGAGAAATGTTCCAGACATGGGACATGAGTACTATTGTACAGAATTATACAGATAATCCACCGCTCCACAGATTGATTTCTCAAAGGCTTCATTGAAAACAAATGCACTCGGCCGGGAGGAGGGTTAGCAAAACAGCAGAAAAGTGACTGGATCTACACAATGGGCAGATTTATACGCTAAATAAAACAATTTATAAATCGCTAAAAGTCAAATTTTGATCAGTATTGTGTCTCAAACTGATAATTTCACTCGTAAACCGTGCAATAGGCGGGAAGATTCATACGAGGCTGAAGTTGGCATCCGATTCACAGCTTCTGATTGGAATTTTCTGGTCCACCTTGAAAGTGTCATGACGCCTGTAGATGGCGGTATTCAGTCGTTTTCCCTACTCATGAACTGAGAGCGTGAAACATTGTAGGAGGATGAAAAGAGAATCAACCCTCGATTGCAACGGTATTTAATTCATCTAAAAACCAGGATTTTATTTATTATAATTGTAGATCTACTCTCTTATATCTGTAACTCACAGTAAAATGTAAAAGATGTATTTCTATGTCTTTTTCTGATCTACATCACATTAGACCTGTTCCTGATATAAAACCACAAGACTTAGACTCCTCAAACCTGGACTGAATTATTCTACAGAGCCTAAACATTCATAAAAACACAGTCTCTGATTTGAGAAACCTTTATTCTATTTGTGAAAGTGCAAAAAAAGGCACAGTTCAGTCTTTCTTCACATCTTTATTTTTTTTTTTATTATTGGTGAGATAGCATGATAAACATGAAACAGAGACATTGGGAATTGCAGATATATAGCACAAAACAAACATGCAATGGAGAAAGGATCTAGATATGACAAAACAAAATTAAATGATCAAACAAGCAAGAAACAAATAAGTAAATATACTTGATTAGATAAAAACAAATACAGAAATAATTTCAGTATATTACATCACATATTAACATTTTTATTTTCAGACGATCCCACGTCTCTCCATCTCGTTCCTGAGTGACATAAATAGTTCGTCTTTCTCACTTCAAAACAAAAGTAGAAAAGTTATGTTTACCTCTTGAGAAACATTAAACACATCTTCACAGATTGGTCATTTGGGAAATATACCAAAAAAAATTATGATTTGCTCTTACCTTTCCTCCATCCGCCCATGTTCCACCGCTCCCACAGCTTCTGTCACTGACAGTTTCCTCACCTCCTGAAGAGCCTTTACTGTTGCCTTTGGTAGAACCACTTTAGCTGTTCGTGTGCTTATTTTTCATTTGAACAACATGAGGACATGTACAGTAAACCTTTTCTGTCAGTACTCATCACACTTGTGAATATTTGATGATTAATCAGTTTGTTGGTTTTACTAACATCTGCCATTATTTCAGACCCTGCTCTCGTTTTCCTGGCCACCAGTTGTCCTAACTGTGTTCCTTCCTTTGCTCGTCACCTGAACTCCTACCTACCTGCAGACATGATCCTGATCCTACCCCACTATCCAGAGTTTACAATGTAGACCTGCAAATCATTTGTAACATAGTGTATTGTGTCTCCTAGACATACTTTACAAATAGGAAATTAATTCAGGTGTTTGATAGCTTTACTTTTAATTTATAAAGGTGCGTTATAAGTACATCAATAGCATACCAGGATAAAATTATTTATTATAATGTGTAAGGCTGCTGCCCCTTTGTTTTGCTGGATTCTGCCTTCCTGCAACAAAGATTGTTACTAGTTAACAATCTTTGTTTTTTTAAAGCTTTTTCCTGCCTGCTTGGACCTTTTAGCTGTTCCGTTTGTTAGCGTCTTGTACAATACCTGCTAACAAAGTAAACTATGTTCCTAATACTTAATTTTCATGAGTCTGTGATTCTGCTTTTATGTTAAAGGCAACATTTAAAGTTTTCCATTCTCTTGCTCTCACTACCTTCTCTGTTTCTCCTCTGTTCCATATTCCTGCAGTTCTCTCACTTCAATCAATGGATTTGTTGTTGTCCTATTTTCCTTCATTCTTTTTTTCTATTCCAATTTTATTTCCCTTTTCCTTTTATTTTATCATTTTCGTTAGAGCACAGGTAGTTACTATTTCTTATAGAAAAATGTTTTTTACAATAACTCACATCTAGTGGATTTTTTTGGCGTAACTTGTCTGAAAGTGTACTGAGCTGAAAGGTTAAAAATAACAGAAATATATGTGCTTCATAGAACAGAGAAGTACACATCTTCTGAGGTTAAATCTCAACTATCAACACTTCTCTTCATTGTACTATGCACAAGGAATAGGAATACTGTCATTCATGTATTTAAGTTCATAAATGAAAGTCAAACAGCCGTTGACCTACCTCTGACAGCATTACATTCAGGATATATTTGATCCTGTCAGAGGACGCCATGGTGCAGACTTCAGGAGAGAGGGTGTCACAGCTGTCAAGGAAGCCTGACAGGTACCTCACAATCCTGTCCAGCTGCATATCATCATCAAAGATGATTGGAACCCACCGATCTTTAAAAGAAAAGTGGGGCTTCTCATCAGTGGAAAGAATGGCCTGAAAAATATGAATTATGGAAATAATGAAACATGTATGCATGTAATATTCAGTTCATTCTCCTTTGCTTGGACAGCTAGTCAGCATTTCATCAGTTCCATTGACAGCAAGAGAGCAGAATACCCCAATAGTGGCTTTCTTTCCACAGTGGACAAATGTGGCTTTAAAACTCAGCAATGAAACTTGCTTTACTCTCAAACAAACTTAACTACTATGGTATCTAAATAAGCCGGTACAAAGTGTTTTCTTTGATAATGATAACAATACACTTTATCTGTATAGCACTTTTCCAAACATATTTGCAAAGACCCATGTTTCCACAATTTGGTTGTGGTCTTGTACATATTTGAAAGATGGCGTTCTTGGCAGAAACGAATAAAGCAGCTCTAATTCCACTAACTCTATAATTGGTTAATGGGTGTTTAACACATCACATTACTGTATATCACAGGGTGATACTTTATAAATGGATCAGGTCAAGTGTTGCTCTGTAATTTGATAAATTTTTTGTGGCAAAACTGTTCCATAGGAATGGTAAAGTTATTACATGTCAAGTAGAGACTTACCTTTAGCTTTTCATCTGCACCATCGTGGTCCACAATGAAGGTTACAAGCTCTTCATTTTTTTGCCGCCTGGCTTCAACAGCTTCTGCTGCTTTGTCCTAATGCAAGGAGAATACAAATTATTTTTCTGATGAGATTATGTCAGAGGACTAAAACCAAATTTCTCCATAAATGAATGTCACCAGAGTTTGAAAGATAGTATAAGCAATAAGCTAAGCAAATCTGATCAACAGTAGTTATAGTTATTACTGATTGATTTCACTTTCTTGATTGTGAACCAAAAGACATGAATATTGTTGTTTTATGTTGGAAAAAGGAGAGGAAAACAAAGGAAAACTAGTTTTAGAAGTCAAGACAATCTTGTGCCATAATTAGATGTCCATGCTTACCCTGATCATGACAATGTGGCTGACATTACACTTAGCCTTAAGTTTCTTCCTCATAATTGTGTCACTGATGACAACATCTCCCTTGCCAGGGTTGAGGAGTTCTTCAAGGGCATCGAAAGAATGCCAGCCTTTTTCAGTGCCTAGTTTGTGGAATGCCACAAAGTGATTTTTTGTGCCCAGGTGGTACGTCACTGCAGCTGGCTCGTACCTTTGTGGGTGATGAGAGTATAGTAGAAAAATGTGATGAACAGTCACAAATTAATTGAAACTACATTAGAATAACAACAAAAACAAACAAAAGCAGTGACAATAAATTATTCAAGTGTGACACAGTGAATTGTAAAGTCTTTACAGTACTTACTTCCCACCAAGAATTGTCACCAGGTGTGGCAAGGTTGTAGGATGCAGCTTGTGACTGAGCTTGTCTTTGTGTATCACTGAGACCAGTAGAAGACATGGCTGTCCATTCACAAAGACACGCTGCGGTGCTTGCTCACTTTCAGTACACGGGACAGGGCCTCTGATGAGATAAAAGGTATAAAAGAATAAATACTAGTAAACAGACTATTAGGCAGTAGATCTGTCTAACTGCATTTGAGAATGATTTGTATGAATGAAACACCTGTTTGCATACTGTATACTTACCTTTTGCAAGGAGCTGTGAGGGATGCAGTCATCCACCTGTCAATATCTGTCTGTAAAGTACTAAAGTCTTCACACCTTGAAACAAATAAACAAAACGCTTGTAAGCTATGAAGATGAAATTAAATATGACCACTCTATATTTGTTAATGTATATGAAGCAGTATTCGTAGTTTTAGAAGAAATTATACTATTTTTCCACAATTACAGTCATTTGATTTACAAAAAACATGCATAAATTTTAATTCTACAGAATAAAAAAATCCTTACAAGATATCAACACAGTTGACTCTTCTTCTCACGACAGGACAAGCTGCATTCTTGCACCGTTGCAGGATTTCTGTTGTCACGAGGAATTCAAGACGACATGCAACCATGTCTTCCTCTGCCCCATATGCATCCCATGAGGTCCCTTTGAAGCGCCCAATGGTGTTTAGCCACAATAATTTACCCTGGGGCCACTCTTTCTTGTCAAACAGTTCGTGGACTTCTAGTAGGGTGGAAATCCAATCACTCAACTTGGCATTTGCATTGAGGTCACCTTTAATCCCAGGTGTCCTCTTAATAGCCAAATGAAGCATGTACAGGAGGTTGTTCACTGTACATGTATTTGTCATGGACACTGTTCGCTGCTTTATAGTCCCTTCTCCTCCCCAAAATGGACAGCATCCCTTTTCTTGTGGTGGTGGTGGGTGTGTTGTTGCACCTTTGATGTGACTCTTTGACCTTACATTTTTTTTACTGGCCTCTGTTGCTGGTTTTGCCACAAAATGACTGACTGAGGAGGGGAGTTAAAGTACTTCGATTTTGTCTTCCGAGTACTTCGCTTCTTCCATTTCTCCTCTTGTGATAGGGGAGGAGAGTCTGGACCATCAATCTTCTCTCCATCTTCATTGCTGCTTGGCTGTTTTGTCAGTGGTACCTGTTTATTGACTAATGTTCCTTTTATTCTTCCCACTACAAACTCATGCTGGAGCTGCAGAAAATCTCCAGCTCTTCTATGCAGCTTTGATGCCAGAACCACAGTTTTTGTGGTGCGAAACCAGTTCTCAACTATGGCATTACTGTCTCTTGTTTTTCCAAGATGTTTCAGCATAACACCTGACCAAAGAGGAACAGTACCTGCATAATCTAAAAGAATCTCCACCACAGACTCACAGAAATGGGTATTCTTTTGTGTTGCTCCCTCTGTTTCATCTTCCTTTCTTGCATTCTCTTTGGCTTCCCTCACCACTGTTTCTATGGGGGCAAAGAAAGGTGATGACTTTCTGATTGATCTATGCTGGTCTTCAGAGATCCTGGGTTCACTGTCATCATCATCATCATCATCATCATCATCATCATCATCATCATCTTCCTTTTTTATGTCTATCTTGTCCGTCTTCTGTGTCTGTATGGCTTCCTGCAGTAATGACAGATGTTCCTGACACGCTTCTGTCTTAGTCCTTGAGGACAAAACAAACACTACAGATTTTACAATGGACAAGATCACACAAAAATCTGTGGCATTTTGGAGAAGGGCAAAGCAGTACAGAAAAAAAATTTTTGGTTTCTTTTTTTGCATTGCACCTTGCTCAATTTCATGCTTATCAGCTTAAGCATGTGAGCAGCACAGAGGTGTATCAGTCATTTGCACTGTGTGCTGCTCCTGGCACACCTGGAAACAAAGCTGCAGATATTCCTGAATGCTGACAATGTTAAATGCCTGAACAACTGCATGGATCATGGCCCAACTGAAATCAGTTTCAATTTTTTGTGGCTTCAAGTGTTTCACGAACAGCTTGTAGTAGTCTCGACGCAGTCAAGTCAGCCAATGTTTTGGTTGTGGACTGACATGGTGTACAAAGTGCATAGTACAGTACTGACTGGCTGGAGGGGTGAGGTTTGGCAACTACACTGCCAGTTGCATCCATATATAGCAAACACTTATTATTCTTCTGTTGTTCATGAAGAATCTGCAGCTGTGATTCAGAATAAGTGTCAACAACAAAAGGAGACATTGCAACATACTGAATGCCACTGTGTTTTATCTTGGAACTGGGATTTTCCACATCCTGCTTTTGCTGAATTTGAAAACACTCCATGAAAGCATCCCTGTCTAAGCGATTTTCAAGATTTTTTTCACTTGATATCTTTTGCAGCACTGGGACGGACTTGACATCATTTAGATTTCCAGCTAGAAGTTTGTCTTCATCCGTGGATGCCAGTTGTTTTGTGTGGACCAGCGTGGGAGAACATTGACCAAGTTGTCCTTTGAGCGTGTGGCGTTCAGGTTGGCGACAGTGTCAGCGGTGTTGTTCATGGCAACTGTGTTGAATTTTTCCCTGGACTTTGACATTTACAGGTATATCACCTTCTGTATCATTAGGGTCTTCTTCTATAGACAGGAAATAAGTTGTGCAACCAGAAAACTTGCACACAGCCTTACCCCTCCAATAGACATTTTTAGTTTTTCGACTTCGACTGCATTTTACTTTATTAGTCTTGAAGGAAAGGACACAAAATTTGTTTACAGAGCTTACTTTGCGGCTCATAACATCAGCCCAGCCTTTCTTCAAGATTCTGTGTCCTAATCTGTCAGCTGGCTGAATTGCTGCCCATTCCGTCCTTGTCAGGCTGACACTGAACTCTTGGGGGCAAGAAGGCAATTCTTTTCCAAAAGATAACCTTCTCTTCACCTTGTCCTTATCTCCAGACTCTGATGTCTGGGTATCTGTGGTACATGAAGGACAGTGCCATGGGGATATGGCAGCAATGTCTTGAACACTTTGGAAGCCAACACAAACAGGATGAAACCAGTCTTTGCAGAGGCTACATTGGGCATATGGCTCATTAGGATTATTTGGCCGTCTACAAGTGCAAATTAAGGCGTCATCCAGAAACAAAGTGCTGTCAGTTTGAATGCACTCAGACGTTTCATCTCCACTGGCTTCAGTCATAACCGTTGTGTCTTCATGTGTTTTCTTTATCCCTTCCTCCATTTCCAATGTTTTCTCAACTTCTTTGCTAACAGCCATGCAGTCACCATCATTATTTGTGTTTTTTTCAATACTGGGATCCACATGGGTCTCCTCTTGAACTGCTTCAGTTTTATACTGTTCCTTCTTTTCAAGTCTTTCCTTAATCTCAGACTCTGTGTCTCTTGTTTCCTCATCTTCATTTTTTTCCTCAGTTGCCTTTTCACCAGAGTCACATTCTGTCATGACCACCTGCTTGTGCTCCTTCTGCCTCAACAACACCCTTGTTCGAATGAACTTTCTGTCACTGTGCCATAGAGTGTACAGCCATTTCCTTTTCTTTAAACTCTTGTCCCTGAATATTTTTTCTGCCAACATTTCCCACATGGGGCTATTCCAAGAAATTTTTCGAGTAAGATTTTCAAAAGCTGACAGTTCAGTAACTATCCGGTCCTGTCCTCCTGACTCTGTTCATAAATCTGGAAGGCCATGTCTCTGACCTCTTCTTAATTTCTTCATTTTGAAGCCTAAGTAATGAAAGAAACATGTATTTATAAAGGTTATTTGGAGTACAAAACAATGCTTACATCCAAACATTTTTTGCAGTTAAGAGCTCCTACTTAATCCCTGAAAGATAAATTTTGGCTGATGCTTTGCGCCCTAAACCAGCTAAATGCGCATCACTCCTTTTAACTGCACCTTCTCTATCACCCATTAATAAATAGCCTACTGCAGTCAAGCCAGCCGTATTCAACATTTTGAGTGTGACCGTGTCATGGAACTTACGGCAAATGCTCGGAGTCCACTGAGAAAGTCGGCGATAGAGCGCTGAAATAAATCATCGCTGGTTTAATACCGAGCGAGATAACTTCCATTTTTCAAAGTAAGACGTTGGCGTAACTAATGTGCATATTTGATTTTGTTAAATAGGCCTACTAATCAGGGTTTTTTTCTTATTCTACTTTCGCTTTATTTTATCATTATTAGTGATACAGTGCTGAGCGCTATGACATGGCTATTGCACGGAATGTTCGTGTTAGAGTGCGTGATGTCATCGGTCAGAGTGGCTGAAAAGAGAGCCTAAAAAAACTCCAGATTTTTTGTCTTTCCACGCTCCTCCCAACCACAATTTACGCTCTATACACATGATTTTTTTCCACATTTGTAGACAAATGTGTTCTGTCGGCCACATCTGTCTCTGCTCCTCACTGACTCCAATACAAAGATTGTCTGAGAGAAGCACAACGGACCCCTGTTTTTAACTCGCAAGTGTCTGAAAAGTATTTTGTGTAGAAACACCAAAAGCACACCAAAGCGTTCAGGAAGTCCTTATGGCGATGGTGGTCTGTGTGTTTTTCTGATAGGAGCTGCCGTTCTCTCAGGATAAGCCCGAATGTGAGAGCAGTGCAGAGGCAGAAAATGGCTCTTTTCTCCGCTTTTCTGTCTGCCCCTGTCTGTCTGCCTGGGGGGCCCCTATCGTCAATGGCAACCAGCTCAAGTTGCCGTGACAACCTCTGAGCCTCAGTACTTCTCTGAGCACTCCTCTCCCACACACCCAAACACACATATGAAGCTTCGTGTGATTACAGATACACACACACAGAGAGCCACAAATGCCAACACACATGTAACCAGGGTTAAAATCCTCACATGTGGCCCAGTAGACCTCTATAGCATTTACAAGGATCTCATGCAGTGTTGTCTGTGGTGTTTACTAACACAAACACAAACACACACAGCTGAGATGTGTGCGTTTCTGTGTGTGTGTTTTAATAGCACTGCAGTGCTATAGAGGTCAGTGTTCTGTCTTTAGTACTGGACACTGACCTCTATAGCACGAGCCACACACCCCGGCGTTTGCGCACTGTATCACTCTCAAAATTTCCCGCCGGGGGGAAATTATCTAGTTATTATTGTTATTATATGAATAATTTTGTTTACATGTTTGAAATAAATATATCGAGCAAAATAAATAGTTTTAAAAAATTGCTTTGAAATGCCGTGGTGTCACAGGGTTCATTATAACATTGTTGACACATATTGTGACTATTTTGTGAATGATTGGTCATATGTATTGATCATTACAAAGACAAAACCTTACAAAAACAGAGTTGACACAAAAGTTAAAAAAACAAAAATTGCAACATTTTGTGCCATAAACTGAACCTTTTGAACGATTCGTCAATGGAAAAAAAGTTACCCCCCCATCCTAATAATCCAAGTGCTAATTAAATAGTTTGTCCAAGGTATTTAATAGTTTAAAGAGAAAAGAAAAAGAGACACGGGTCATTGTAGATTGCCCAAAAAAGTTTTATTCCTCAAAATATTTAGCACACTGTTAACTTAAAGAAGGTAGTAAGTAGTCTGGAAGCCTGTGATCTCATGCAGCCAAAACCAAGGCACCTGTAATCAGATATCAAATAAAGAAGCATGAGCAAACAGAAAAATACACTGTAACATCCCTGAAATCAAAGGTTAGAGTTATTGTCAACTGCTGCTGGGTGTGTAAAACGCCTGAAAAGAGGAGTAATAAGTGAACGACACACGGACACAAACTTTCCTCAGGCCACGAGTGTAATGACTGAGAGGAACGCCTGAAGTGCACCGTAAGGTAGCTCAACAGCATTACACTCCCTCTGCTGTCTCCCTCTGGTAACTACAACTACTGCTAGCACTGTTAGAATGCAGAGCTAGAACTGCATTTTGAACATGAAACATAAACAAACACAAAATACTGGACTGAAACTATTATAACAGGATATGAAAAATACGACATATATTCAACCCATCACAGATGCTTAAACATGTTCTCATATTATCGTTACATTATCTGTAGAGATGATTTACTCTTGCTAAATTGTACGGATAAGTGATGCAACCCCAACTAAGTGTAGCGGTTGTAGACCTGGACTTGGTCTAATGTGGCCTAGATGAGAAAAAAGCGGTGAAATGCGCCTTTTTTGCATTTTCACAAATAGAATAGAGGTTTCACAAATCAGAGACTGTGTTTTTATGAATGTTTTGGCTCTGTGGAATAATTCAGTCCAGGTTTGAGGAGTCTAAGTCTTGTGGTTTTATATCAGGAACAGGTCTAATGTGATGTAGATCAGAAAAAGACAGAGAAATACATCTTTTACATTTTACTGTGAGTTACACATATTAGAGAGTAGATCTACAATTATAATAAATAAAATCCTGGTTTTTAGATGAATTAAATACCGTTGCAATCGAGGGTTGATTCTCTTTTCATCCTCCTACAATGTTTCACACTCTAAGGTGGACCGGAAAATTCCAATCAGAAGCTGTGAATCGGATGCCAACTTCAGCCTCGTAGAGGCAGGTGAGTACGGTCAGCCACCGCAGTGAAGTTAGTTTTAAGTTGGATATTCGACAGACATTTGCTCCTATACTGCTCCAATATCATTCGCCATATATGAAAAATTAATAAAAATTATTTGGAGATTTAAAATGTAAAAACAAGAGGTGTATCTCATGCAGCCAGTGGAGTATCATCCCACACTGATTTTGAGTCCATTGGTCACATGACCTGGGAGCTATTCAGCTGAACTTCTAATGTAAATTAATGAAAAGCTACAAAAAGATGTGAAATGTAAAAAGAATAGCCTAACTAGAAACAATGGGGAAAAAACATAAAACAGTGCGACAAAATCTCACTTGTCAATAGGCTACCAGCTCCATCCTTCCTCAAACGTCGGCTGTCGAGGGGCTGCTGCAAGTACTCTGCTGCTGAGACGCTGTGCCTGGGATTACCGTAATGACTCGTATATCACCACAAAGCACCGAATGTCTGCTTTCAGAAACCATTTTCATTTTGTTCAATTGCGCGAAATGTTTAAGAGTTACGGGGGAAAAAAATAGGCCTACATATTTTAAGCGGTATAATCGTTGATGGCGACAGGTTGTACGACAAGGTTAGGTTAACTGTGGTCTTGAATATGGGGCGCTTCAAAAAAGGCCAAAGACAGAGGACCAGAGACATGTGGGAAAAAGCTGGGGGGCAAGAGGCCATTATCCAGTCTTTTATAAATCATAATGTTAGTGATCATATCCCAGAAGATATCTGGACATCAGTCACACTTGATGTGTTTAAAACCAGTGAAAAAAAAACTTAGCAATTGGCTGAAAATCATCTGGCGGGAGGACAGACGAGGAGTCCAGACAGCAGTGCTTCTTGCAGGTGTGTACAGGGCGACCTGTTCATGCGCCCGTGTGTGTGTGTGTGTGTGTGTGTGTGTGTGTGTGTGTGTGTGTGTGTGTGTGTGTGAGAGAGAGAGAGAGAGAGAGCAGGAGGGGCTGACTGACAAAGATGAGGGATGGTGAAACACTTAAAAAAAGAAAAGAATACACATTCTTTTCCCTACATTAAAGACAGCCTCATACTCAAAGGAGTATGAGGCTGGTAGCTGTCCCAAAACGGAAGCTGGCCAATTGGAAGCTAACTTCAGCGTCATCTTTCAGTGTCTCTCCGTGTCCCTGTCTCTCTCAAGATATTTGATCTTCCAAATTAAACAGAGCAGAATATAATGCATCAGAAATGCGTAGGCTGCAGCTATTGATTATTTTTCTAATAGATTATTTTATGGATTATTTCATTGATTAATCGAGTAATCGAATACAGTGTTTTGCCTTATTTAATTGCTATAGTAAAATGATGTGTTTGCAAATGTACAATCAATAATTGGGTTTGACTGATATGCTTACTAAATATATTATCTGTATAATATTTGTAGTGGACAGCTTTTTGATTCAAGGTGCTGTTAAAATTGACCTCATTTGGTCAAGCATTTTTTTCTGATTGAACTCTTTGATAACATCATTGAATTTGAGTTTATCTATGCTATGTTGTTTAATGAGTTTTGTTAACCAGTATATTTAATATTCTACTGTTTGCCACAGATGATGAAGAAAAAGGAGGAACAAGAGGAGGACGAAGATCAAGAATTGGTATGTAGTCATTTTGATCTGCATCGACTTTATGAAAAGAAAACTCTTTGATCCTGTGTCCACGCTTTTTTTCCCAGTATTTTCTTTTTTTGTATTTGCCAGGTTCCTGTTATAAAGTTATTGTCTGAGATTTTCTCTTCCTATAAAAATGAATTTTGACTCATCCATTTCTGCAGAAATTCTGTCACTTCCCGTCTTCTTGTTTCATAAACCTGCTCTGAGATGGGCCAAGTTAGGATTTTTTGTACTGAATGTTTCAGATAAAAAGCAAAACAATTCATATTAATTCATATTAAATGAAACCAAAGAAAATGAAGAGAGGTCCACAATAACCTGTGCTAGTGTTTCGTTTAGAATATGACATTTTCAGGATTAAACTTTTTGGCCGTTGTAGGAGTGCTGTGTGTCAACAGTTTAAAAATTATTTGATCTGTTAATTTCTTTCAGGATGTCTGTGGCACTGATGCATCCGAGTCCAGTCATGATCTAAAGAGTAGCTACGTGCCATCATCTTCATCTTCGGAGGCAGAAGAACCCGAAGGTAAAACAAAATCTACACTTCGAAAACCAAGGAAAACTAGAAAAGTTGCGGTTTCTGCTACCAAAGATGGAGCTGAGAGTGACAGAGACGGGAGTGATGGAGACGAGAGAGATGGAGACAATATTGACGATTACAACGCTGACACTGATGTTGACAAAGATACAGACGATGAGGATGGAGATGATTGTAGGTCAAGTGGCATCACTGTTAAAACCTGCAGGAAAGGGGACAAGAGAAAATGGGATAAGAAACATTACTGTGTGTTTTGCAAAAAACCTCAAACTAAGATGGCAAGACATCTAATGCGGAAACATAACAATGAAAAAGAAGTGGCACAGGTGATATGTCTTCCACTGAAGTCCAAGAAACGGACACAAATATTGGAGCAGCTTCGCCGAAGGGGTGATTACTATCATAACATTAGTGTGCTGGAGGAGGGGCAGGGTGAAATTGTCACCTACAGACAACCATCTGAACATACAGATGCAGAAAATTACTTGCCCTGCAACATATGTTATGGTTTCTTCTTAAAAACTGAGCTATGGAGACATGAAAAAGTGTGTCGGAAAACAACGACTGTGTCAGAGTCCAAGAAAAAAAGAAGAGTTCAAAGTGCTGCTTCATCCCTTCTTCCATATAGAGGACAGTCATCACAAAGATGCTCTGCAATTGTTAGCAAAATGGTTATCGACAGAGTTTCAACTGAAGTTAAAAATGACCCTCTGATATGTGAATTTGGTGATAGACTGCTCGAAAAACATGGAAATGATCGGACAAAAGATGGCCATGTGAGCCAAAAGATGAGGGAGTTAGGTAGATTTCTACTGGCTGCCAAGTCCCTGGACAGAAAAGTGAAATCCCTTCAAGATGTTTTGGTTCCACCAAAGTTTTTCCTTAGCAGCAGCCAAAAAAGCGTCTGGTTTCACCAACTCAGCACATAGATACAACACACCATCTCTTGCTTTAAAATTGGGGCACTCACTTAAGGCAGCATGTGACATTGTGATAGGACAACATGTAAAGGCTGAAGATGAATCGGCTGCCAATCGAGTGAGGAACTTCTTGGGCTTGGTTGCTGCAGAGTGGGACCTGTATGTGTCACGCCGTGCACGAACAAACCTAGAAGAAGAAAGATGGAACAAAAAAGAAATGATTCCACTCACAGAGGATGTCTTGAAGCTTCATAAAGTGTTGAAGTCCACAGAGGAGAAGGCAAAAGACAAGCTCCAAAATGGACCAAACCCAACAGCTTACAAGATGCTCAGCGAGTGCCTTCTTGCCCAAATCATCCTCTTCAACAGAAGACGCCAAGGTGAGGCAGCAAAAATGCCTCTGGTGACCTACAGAGACAGAGCCGCAGAGCAGCCAAATGAAGACATCATGAAGTGCCTCTCAAGGCTAGAAAAGGATTTGAGTCATGAGTTTACCCGGTTAGTGGTCAGAGGAAAGAGAGGACGTAAAGTGCCGGTGCTTCTTACAAAAGAGATGACTTCCTCACTTGACTTCCTCGTTGGGAAAAGGGGTGAGGAGAATGACATTTTGGAAAGTAATAAGTATGTTTTTGCAAGACAGAATACCGATTCCCATATTGGAGGTTCAGACTGTTTGAGAAAGTATGCAGCTCTAAGTGGAGCGAAGAGGCCTGAAACGCTCACCTCGACCCAACTGAGGAAACACGTAGCTACACTGAGCCAGATAATGAACCTGAAGGACCATGAATTAGACCAGCTTGCTAAATTCATGGGACACGATATTCGTGTTCATCGCGAATATTATCGGCTCACAGAGAACACACTTCAGCTTGCTAAAATGAGCAAGCTGCTCATGGCAATAGAACTTGGAACTGATGTCTACAAAGGCAAATCTCTTGATGAGCTTGATTTAGGCTTAGAAAGTGAGTATAAAATGAGAAAAAGATTTCATGTTATGAATCATAATTTATAGTTACATGATTTATTTTTAAGAATGTATGGTGGATTTAATATACTTGGAATTGTTTTGTTTTCTGTCAAAACAGCGGCTTTGGCTGCCAAAGATGGAGCAGTACAAGAATCCCAAGTCACGCAAAGCAACGCTAGAACTGACAGTGGGGAAACCTTGGAGCTTCCTGAAGACATGGATGGTATGAATTTCTTCATTGTCAATTAATTGATTGGTTATCGTTCTTTTCAGTGCTTCAACTTGATTTTATTGCTGGGTTATAAACTTGGAAAGCTGGGAGAGCAGACCATCTTAATAGTACTAGTTGGCAGGCTGGTTCATGAGCATGGAGGGCTTTAGGAGCAGAGGAAAGGAGCTGGTTTACTGATTTGGAGGACTAAACAAAAAATGATCTGCATCTGATAGTGTGACACGACTTGGTCTTTTGTTATAGAGAGACAGGTAAACCCATCATGTGTTCTCATTCTTCGGTTCATCTGCTCCTGTGTAATAATTGTCTCGTGCTGTCCAACCATGGACTTTATGGTCCTATGAATATGACTTCTCTTATCTGTTCATTCTCTGTTGCCTGTAAATGTAGTTTGTATTAATGATTATGTGGCCTTTTCTTTTTTAGAAGAGCCACAAAGCCCCTCCATCTCCAAACCACTTAAAGCCCAGAAGAGAGGAGAGACAGGTAAAACTTTTCTCCTGCTCCTGTGTAATAATTGTCTCGTGCTGTCCAACCATGGACTTTATGTTTGTCTTATTAAGGTACCTTACAGTTAAGAAGTCTTTTCTCTTTCTGTTTTTCTTCTCATGAAGCGTCCCCCAAAAGAAAATGGACCAAGGAGCGTTCTCGGTCTTCTTCATATTCAGATGGTATGAATATGACTTCCCTGATCTGTTCATTCTCTGTTGCCTGTAAATGTAGTTTGTATTAATGATTATGTGGCATTTTCTTTTTTAGAAGAGCCACAAAGCCCCTCCATCTCCAAACCACTTAAAGCCCAGAAGAGAGGAGAGACAGGTAAACTTATTTCCTAAAATTACTGTTACTAAGTGAAAGAACCCAAGAAATTGTAATCAACAAAATAACTAGATGAATTCAAAGTAGAAAAGGATTAACATAAACGACGACTTGTGAGGAATGAGAGGAATTATGCAGGATTTGTAGCTTAACTATGGCACATTTGTACCTTAACACTTGTACCACATTTGTACAGCCATCAGACTGTTTAATTATTATGCAAATGGAAGATGAGCTATAAGACAAAGGAATTTCCCTTTGGGATCAACAAAGTATTTTGTATTCTATTCTATTCTTAAAGGGATAGTTTGGAACTTTTGAGATGAATCTGCATCACATCCTAATCAGCAGTCGTGCATCAACAGTGACTTTCCCCCTACTGTGTCCTGTGAGCAATGTTCCTGTCCGGTTTTGGTGTTGTCAAAGCTAGTTGGCTGGGGTCACAAAATGAAGCATTTTGCTTCTCAAACCTATGTGTGTTCAAAAGAGTAACACATTTGCAAACCACTGTCCTTGGAAAAGTCAGACCTCACAATCGCTCGGCCTCTTTTCTCTCCCTTCGTACCACTGTGTGCTGCAGTCTGACGACAGCTGCGCCCGTTTCCATCGCCTGTTTCACGTGTTTACTAGGGGTGTCTCCAAATCCTCGATTCAATTTGATTTTCGATTTTAGGGTCACCATTTGATTCAATTCTCGATTTTTTCTTTTCTTACAGCACAGAGGCCATTTTCAGACTAGTCTAGTCTCCAGTCATTGGTTTTATTCATTAAATTTTGTACAGTAAATCTTATCTCAAAAGATGGGCTACAGATAAGTGATGCAATTTCCATTATTCTTGTGTAATGTATGTATCATATTAGGCACTGATGGTCAAATTGAAATTGTATACAATATAAAGGTAACAATCTTGTTCTCAGTCAAGTGGAAAACAACAAAAAAAAACATAATAATAATAATAACAAAAATGAGAAGTTACAGAGGGTGCTGCCATCTAGTGACTCTTTTTGGTTACAGCAGTGTGCACTACTCTTAAAATAACAATGTGCAACAAAACTAAATAAATCAATAATATAACAGTCATGTCCAAAGTCATGGAACAATTAGAACCTTAACAAACTATACCCTAACAGTTGAACAATTAAAAATCCAGCGTTTTCGACCACCGAATAAGGCTGCAGGTCTGCTGCTATATATAGACCTATAGCGTTAGTTATAGCTTTTGCGTGAGCTTCGGTCTGTGGAAGTTTTATTGCAAATGAAGATGGAACAGTTGGCTGGACCAGTGATGGTGTTTTCCCAGTTGTCATATCTACATCTTTGTGATGCCAGCGAATGTATCCTGCCATGTTTGTAGTGTTCCCCGTGGCCGGCTATGGTACACGCACATAGCATCTTATACACTGCAGTCTTGTGAACGTTGTCGACATAACTCACCTGGAGTGCAAATTATTTCCACACTGGCGATTTAAGAGAAGCAGGAGCGGCTTCAAGCTCCAGTGCCACGTCTCCTTTATCTGCACTTGCCATGGTGTCATAAACTGGAGATTAGCTAACTAGTGGTGTCGGCTAAAAAAATCGAAATCGTGATACCCCTAGTATTTACTGCTCAGGTAGTTAACGTAAACATGTCTGACTATGACACAAGTAATGAAGACATCCTTTTTAGCACAGAGCCAAAGCTGATGGTATCTGTACAGAGAGAGAAAGGAGTGACAGGGAAGTGCAGCTATAGCTGTGAGACAGGTTCTGTCTTAGTGCCTTTATTTCACAACAGAAAGTTATATGGGAGGACTTAGAGTCCTATGTGCTAGTAATGAAGCACAGGATGGCCTGTGCTCTCCAGCCAGCTGACCTGTAGCTCACCTGCGTCTCACCTGCAGCTGTCAGAGGAGCCTCTGCTAGTTTTCTCTCTTCAGCCTGGTATTTGGCTGCACACAGTTCAACATGTGAAGATCTAACCTCCATCTGAGCGCTGATCAGTGGAGCCTGTGTAGCCTCGCTATTCAGCTTTAAAAAGACCATATAAACACCTAATTCCAAATGAAAATGATTATTCCAAATTAAACTGTATTGTTTTTGGTTAATTGAATTTGAATTTAAAAATTGTGTAGAAGTAGAAATAAATGATTTTTACATGATGACCACTTGAATTCATAAATAATATTTCTGTTAAAGATATGGATCTCCCAAAAGGTGTTCGTCGCAGGCCTTGGAGCAAACTGGAGAAAGAAGCTGTATGGAGGCAGTTGGGGAAGTATATCTCACTTCTACGAGTTCCTGGGAAAGAGGAGTGCGTGAAAGCATTACAAGCTGAACGTGCACTGAAGCGGCGCACATGGAGGGATGTAAAAAACCAAGTGTACAATACAATAACTTCTCGAAGGAGGAAGAATACTTCATTTTAAGTTTGGTCATGTGAATGTAATTTTTTTCATTGATGGCAGCGGTTTTATTTCTGGCTGCAGTTTTGTTTATGGCAGCGGTTTTATTTATTGCTGTGGTTTTATTTATGGCAGCAGTTTTATTAATGGCTGCGGTTTTGTTTATGGTAGCAGATATGCTTTCTGAAGTGATTTCCGTCACTAAATTTCACTGCAGCTGTTTATTTTATGTAACAGGTTTACACATCCTAAAATGTCTTGCTGCAGTTACTTGGCAGGATTTCTGTACATCTTTGTGCATTTTGAACACACATCTTGCTGAAATTAAAGTAATTTGTGTAATACGAGTTTGAGTTTCATAATGTATTAAGCAGTGGTGGAAAGAGTACTGAAAATTTGTACTCAAGTACAAGTACTGTTACATTGCTAAAATATTACTCAATTACAAGTAAAAGTACTGGTGTTAGAAAAATACTCAAGTAAAAGTACAGAGTATTCGTCAAAAAAACTACTCAGAGTATTAATTACTTTTAATCGGTGATGTCACCATCACCTCTCCATAGGGCTCTAAATTTTGTGTTTTGCTTTACCAATAGTTAAAAGGCTAACAATCAATTAATCATTAATATTTGATTTTTCCCCCTCATTTTGATTTTTTTTTTTTTCTTTTTTTCTCATTTTAAGTTTTTATTTCCATGTTCAGCAAATGTCTCAGGCAGACAAAAAACAAAGTCAGATGAGGTGCAGTTGCTGCCACAACTATTGATTAAATATCCATAAATACATTTTTAACTGGTTAAATTCTTAACGCAAAAACAAATAAAGATCAATAATTGACATCCTATTTTTGTTTTATTTTGTTTTTCGTCCTCATATCCTGGTTTTCATCGGCTTGTTTGGTGTCAAATCACCTTACTGGCTACAAAAATGCAGATAAAACATTTGGATATTAATTAAAAATGTACTCAGTACTCAACTATGATTTTAAAAGTAACTAAGTAGATTACATGGATTAATGAGTACTTAAGTACAAGTAAAAGTACAGACTTGAAAATCTACTCAAAAAAGTACAAGTACCCCAAAAAACTACTTAATTACAGTAATTTGAGTATTTGTAATTAATTACTTCCACCCCTGGTATTAAGACATTTCTCTAAGATTACTAAATGGCACCTTGGGATAATTCCAGTACAAAGAAAAATATGTTTTCAATAAATGTTAATGAAAATAGGACTGACAAGTGGCAGACTGATAAATTAATAAGTGCAGAAGCCCCAAGTTAATGCTGAATTGACTTTGGCTGGGTGAGGAAGCTTGGAACAACTTGGACAAAAAACACACAAATCTGCCCGGCAACAGGCTTCAGTCCTCACAACTATAGAAGTAAAACATTTATTTTCCTTTGTGTTTTCTGACATTTAAAGCCACATTCTGACTCCCCACTCCCACCTAGTGTTAGATTTATTTTTTGCACCATTCTAGCTGTAGTGGAAGTGTTGGTCCTCACAAAGAACTCAAAGAACGGGGTCCTCACAACTACATAAAGACATGTATGTGTGTGTGTGTGTGTGTGTGTGTGTGTGTGTACTTGTATGGCTAGAGGACCAGTTTGAGTTTTAAACCATCAGAGTGAGGACATTTTGGGAAAGTGAGGACATTTTGGCCGACCCCTTCAAAGGGCTGTTTGAGGGTTAAGACTTTATTTTAGGGTTCAGGTTATAATTAGGTTTAACTTAGATTTAGAGTAAAGGTTAAGGTTAGGCATTTGGTTTGGATGGTTAAGGTTAGGGTAAGGGCCTAGGGAATACATTATGTCAATGAGTGTCCTCACGAAGTGTGTGTTTGTGTGTCTGTTAGTTTGTCTTAGTTTGATTCTGTGATCATTTTCATCTGTATTCCAATTGTAGGTGGACTTCACTCAATCTGAAGCTGTGTTATCGTTTGTGATGGTCAGCAACAATCATTGGAACTTGCTGGTTTGTAAATTTTGAATGTTGATCTCCTGTTTTTTGTTTTTAAATGCATATCATCTCCCAAGTGATGAGACGAAAATATTGATCGTGCCGTGGGCCATGCAGTAAGGTACACTGACTGTGAAATAACCACAAATATGATTGCAGAAAAAAACAGACACAGGGGCACACAGGCATAAAGCAGCTGACAGACAGTCCTGATTAGCCCAAATTCATATATTAATATCACACATATCTCCATCATCACCGTGTGGCACTCTCAAAATTTGGGGCCAGAATTTCTGTAGTTTGACGCTGTTTTGTTTTGTTTTGTCACAGTACATGCATGCAAAAAACCAGCACAGTGTACCTGGTGGCTCCAGCCCGAAAGGGATCAGAGCTGAAGGCCTCACAAAC
Source organism: Chaetodon auriga (assembly GCF_051107435.1). Classification (NCBI taxonomy): domain Eukaryota; kingdom Metazoa; phylum Chordata; class Actinopteri; order Chaetodontiformes; family Chaetodontidae; genus Chaetodon; species Chaetodon auriga. The sequence goes on along the minus strand of NC_135096.1, from coordinate 824,736 downwards.
TGCTGCAAAAAGAACCAGGTAGATGAATTAATAAAAGCTACTTTCAGTTAATGTTGCAAATGTTATCAAATAAAGTGTACCTGTTTTCATTCAATGGGCCACATGCCAAAGCTCTTTTAATGATCAATCGCTGGGGATAGATCATTCTAAAAGGTAAAATATGACATTTCTAAAATGTTACGTCTCAAAATCTTCATCAAAAATGTAAAGCCAGTGATTTACAAATGCATTCAGTGTTCAGAGCTTAAACCTATGACTTAGCTGCTTATACTTCACTTGTAAAATAGATTTTAGAAAAGAACTATGTGTTACGGCTGGAGGACAGACAAGGCCTGGACCCAATTGCAGAGGCAGCAAAAACAAAGTTTATTGAAGGAAGTCCAACAAAAAATCACCTGAACCAGGGAATCAATGCTTACAAGCAGAACTGAAATACCCGCTACGGGGAAAAAGGTACTAAAAGAAAGTGATAACAAAACTAAGCAAGCACCAAAGTAACAAATAAATAACTCAAAACTCAGCTGGGCTGGAACAAGCAATCGAAACGCAGAACAAAAGGCGACTGTGAAAAAACAACCACAGCGATAACCAATTCACAGGAGACAGGAGGAGCGAGATGAGAGACGTGCAAGAGACTCAGAGCGAGCTGTGTTCGACCTGGAGCTAGGAATAGTCCGGCACCGGGGCAGAGCATGAGCTGGCTTAAGAAGCCCCGTAATTACTGATGAGGTGCAGGTGCGTCTTGTGGTGCTCGCAACCTGAATGACCTGGCTCCGCCTCTCTCTCTCGCTCCGACCTGCTGAGAGAAGGAAAAGGAAAAGAGGGCATGTGAACAGGGGAAAGGACAACTCAGGACCATAGCCTTAACACTATGGTACATTTTTTTTTTTTACATCTGCAGCGATGTCAGTTCAAAACGTTATCAATTGATGCATGTCCCTGAATACATATTTCGTAGTAAGGGCTAACAGAGAGGAAACATTCTCTATTTCGCCAGGTGTTGACATAACAGTCTGTGTCTTCCTGTTTCTGTTAGTGTGACTATCTTGAATCCATGCTGGATGCAATCATTGTATCCTGCATGGATGTTGTACTGTATCCTTAACAGGTTCAATTCATTTAGATTTGAAAACAGTTCATAAAATTTAACAGTGTATTCCCATCTTGATCTGAAAATGGTGATGACGAATAATTCTTTGTAATTAATGAAAACATTAGTTATTCATTGGGTTGTTGCAAATGTGTGATTATCTCTGGACACGAGGGACCTGAAATTTAAAGAGAATGATGAATATAAACTTTACTCAGGGAGTACTTCAGGATGAGGCGCACATGTCATGGAAAGACAGAGTGGTTGGATGTCAAGTGGAAAGGGGGGGTTATGCCCCACTCATCTCAACAGGATGGATGCAGCTGTGGTGTCATTGTTGCAAAGGTAAGCCAAAAACATTGGTAGGAATTTTTCTTGTGAGCTGAATTGATTTGAACCAATATCAGCAAATGTGCATGAATAGAGTAGATAACATTTTAGCGACAATAGTGCTCATGAGTGTATGTAATTTATTATATGCCCCCCATTATTGTCGTAAGTACCTGCAATATATGTTGTTTAGATGGCAAAAGCCCTCATAAAGACTTTCCCAGCCATCCCTGACATGAACTTCAGCACATCTAAAAAAGAAATGCAGAAGGAGAGGAGAGATCTGGCGCTTGACATCCTGGAGGCCACTGGTAAAGGCAAATTAAGCATAATCAGAAACAAGATAGATAAGGATATGGTTAAATAAATGTTTTTGTTTTGTTTTGTTTTTAGTCTTTGATGATCAGAATCGCTGTGCCATGTGTGCCACCTCCAAGCCACCAGGACAGGGAACTGCCATTGTACAGTGGGTGAGTGATTGGAAACAGTTAAAGACACACTGAATTGTTATATAGCCATAAAAACCCATAATAATGTTTAAGTCTCAAATAACAGTAAATAGAAAATTAAAAATAATAAAATATAATATTTGTTTTTGCCTCAACAGACCCAATGTGATAACTGTGACTGGTGGTTCCATGGCTCATGTCTGTCCATGGATGTAGAGGATGCCAAGGACAAAACCTGGAAATGTCCCTTATGCCAATACGAAAAAGGGGCATATGTAATTGTAGCCCTACTAGTGTTGCATCATGTTACTCAACTATAATTTTTACTAATTTTTCATATATAAATATTAGCATTTTAGCTCAATAGCTCCCAGGTCATGTGACCAATGGACTCAAAATCAGTGTGGGATGATACTCCACTGGCTGCATGAGATACACCTCTTGTTTTTAGATTTTAAATCTCCAAATAATTATTATTAATTTTTCAGATATGGCGAATGATATTGGAGCGGCTTAGGAGCGAATGTCTGTCGAATATACAACTTAAAACTAACTTCACTGCGGTAAACTGTTTTAAAAGTGGTATTTCAAGTGTATGTTACAGATGTTTAGTCAGAGATTCGAGTTGTAGGGATTATGTGTGTTATGTGAGTGCAGGATAAGTGTGGAAACGTATAAATGTTAGAATATGAGCGAATGTAGACATAAAAGTGAGGATGTGATTTAGGGTGTATAATTTTTGCAAAGGTAATATTTTAGTTAAGCCCATCTTGGTGTATGTGAAATAGAATTTAAGTTATTGTCGATCTGCTTGTATTTATTTTTGGCAAAACAGATTTTATATTATTTATTTTGGTTTTGTCAATTCATTTGTGTTGTACCTGTTTTAGTGTGAATGTAATGAGTAACAGATGAAGTTGGAATGATTTCATTGAAGATGTATCATAGTTTTATGAAATTGTTAAAGAAAAAAAATTAAATGAGCAACGGCAGGAGCGAGACGTCTCCTGGTGTCCTCTCTCTCTGATTAATCCACAGTGCACCCTTGCCTGTGGACCTTGTCTATCGGCCCAGATTCCCCCTAGGTCTGGCGCCGGTAACACAAGCAGCCTGGTCAAAAAAAGAGGTTAAAGTTGGAGATGACCGGATTTATTTTTCCCAAGATTTCTCGAGCAGGATACAGAAAGAAAGAAGTGGGTACGCCTCAATAAGAAGACAGCTGAAAGAAAAAAAATGTGAAGTCACACATCATATATCCAGCCAGATTGAGAGTCTTTGGAGATGGGGGGTCCGTGACATACAACACCCTGGAGGATGCAGAAGCGCACCGACAGGAGCAGGGAATACTCTCCACCACCAACCCGAGGCCGCATCACGTGCTGGTGGGCGCAGCGGAGGCTCAATCCAAGCCATTCCAGAAAACGCATGACTAGAAGCACAGCGGAGGCGGAGAGACTGTAACCGGACCTCTGGAAGACTTGGAGTTAAAACTGTGAAAATGACTTCCAACTGGGAAATGGAAATGATCTCAAACTAAGTGGACAGTTCTCTCTCTCTCTCTCTCTCTCTCTCTCTCTCTCTCTCCTTAAGCTTAATGGGACAAACTGTTATTTATTTATCTATTTTTGGAAGCCTTTTGTTCTTTCTCTTTCTCTGCACCTTCCATGTCGAAGTGAGTAGGCATGACCTAAGGACAGAATGGATGCCATTGTACAGGCTAAGACTATTTATTTTATGATTAACTGAAAGAGAAAAGAGGTTCTTTTTAAATGAGTTGAAATTCATTATCTCTACCGGCACAAGAGATCTAAAACCCATCTATGAACTTTGCACATTGTAGCAGAACTGGTCTGTAGCTGACCCTCTTCTAACCTCTTTGCATTGCTCAGGAGAAGTGTAGTGATAAAACAATCAGACTTTTAAGAGTTATTGGCCATCTGGAAGGTTCACAGAAAGGTGTGAACCCAGGCAGAGACAGGATGTCTGTTTGAGAGACCTCTTATCACACTCTTTCAGGGCAACAAGAGTCACTGACAACACTTTTACTTCTAATTTACATCTGGTCAAGACGTTCCCATGCAGGTGCTAACTCTTTCTTGATAGCCCATGGGAGTTGAGGACAATAAAACTGTCTGGATGGACGAATGCCATGTCTCAAAGGAATCTTCAAACCAGATAATGCTGATGGGTTGTAAATTGAACATTCCTGAAGCAAACTGTTCTGTATATCTGTGTGTCTTTTGCTTAACCTACCGAATTAACCAAATCTCAATGTTTGATTTAACTGTAGATGTAATTACATTGCTAAGCTCGTGATCAGTACAATAACAATGCTTTCCTGGTTTTTCTAACTTACAGAATGACGAAACTGTGAATTAAACTATTTCAAAGGTTTTCTCTGAGTTTCTACCATGTAACCATACCGCCATCTAGAGGTTCATAGCAATTAGGTTGAATGCGCTTAGCGGATACATTTATTAATAAGTAACCGTAATAGCGATAATCATTTCGGCAAATATAGTCTGCCCTTCTTTATTCCTTCATCATGTTAAAGTAGTTATACCCTTAATCATCATGTTTGTTAGGATTAGTATTAGGAAATGTTATCATGTTCATTGTTTAATGTTGTCGTTATTCATAAGAATTGTCTAACGCATGTAGCGAACACGCATGTTGTTGTTGAAGTACCATTGAAAATTGATCATTTAAAATATATTCGATTGACCATAGTGAGAAGCAGATGAGTCCCTCGTATGAATCATTAAATAATTCTCGCTCTGTAGGATGAAATCACGTTGCGCGTCTGCGAACCATCCTACATGCGTGACGTCCTATTGATTAGACACGCCCTGGAGCGATGATAAAGTAGTCGCACGTAGCGGACTTCAGTTCAGTTCCTTTCAAGTTTTCCCTTTCGTCTTGTTCTAGTTCTTGTTTTTCCTTTCTTTTAGTTAATCTAATCTTTTGTTAAGTTCTTTGTCTTTAGTTTTCAAGTATTTTTCCGCTCCGTCGTTTTCTCAGTCTTTTTGCTGCTGCTCACAACTACGCAGAGTGGCTTGATTTAATTCTGCAGAAAACGCACTTTTCTAATCTTCGTGAAACTTTCATTTTTGCTCGCCACGCCAAGCCACAGAATTCCTATTTTTGTTGTTAAAGTCTAGTCACGTAATAATAACTTTGAAGACATTTTCGACCGGCCATCGAAGAGTTTCTCAATCTTATTATTAGTAATCAAAAACCTTGCCAAACGGCCAACAACTAACTGACTGCACCGAAGACCTGTAGCCTGCTGCTGACCCGCTGGTCCGGGTTAAAGAACCATCAGAAGCCGTTCCTCGTCTGTAACCGACACCGAAGACCCTCAGCTCCCGAGACATCCCTGTCCAGCACCAGCTCTCATCAGCGGTTCGCTTGATTCGTCCTGCAGACTGCTGTACGGGCCAGAGTGACAGACAATGGCGCGGAGCCTCTTCGTGTTAGTTCGGAGCAGACCTCTACAGGAACATCGCTGACAAAGTAGGCATACCTAAGCGGTTTTGAATAAGAGTTGGTCCGTGAGGTTGAGATATTGTTAATTTGTCTAAATTCCCTAGATCATTCATTCAACAAATTAACTTCATATTCGCGTCCCCATTTCCCTTTTAAAACCTACTTCTCACTATCGCCAAACTCATTTCACCATTCTCTTGCCATAAGTTCCTCTGTGCAGTGTTTGTGTTAATCTATATCATCCATATAATCTATCGTATTATTCATGATTCATATTCATCTCATTATTGTGTTTAATAAATAATCTTTTGCATACAAGTCATTGTCCGACGGTGTCCTTTTGAGCTGGATATAAGCAATCCCTGTACTGAGAGTTTACGCCTTAGATTATCAGACTGATCTACTGTTGATTCATTCGTTCACTACATCAGCTTTAAAAGATATAATATACAAAATCCTTCGTAGCTGACGAAGGTTGGTGCCCCTGGTTATATTAACGAATGTAACATTAATTTAGAGGTAATTCCCCTACAACATGGATATTAAATAAAAGAGGGATGCGACGATGTGAAGAAGGGATGTATTTCTTGGTGTTCATTTATTTAGGTGATTTATTTGTTTATTAATTATTATTTTAATTAAGGGGATTAAAGACACAGGAGGCCCAGTTGTACTAGGTATATAGACTATTAAAGAGTATTTGGAGGGACCTTACACTTGTATGCAGCTAAAGTTAACCCCCTTTTCCACATAAGACTAACAATGTGGAATATTTGCTGTAACCATATAGAGGAGGCAGGATTTGGAAGTTCAGGGTTGGTTATTTTGGTCGGGTCACAGGTGTTTTTAATGCACACAGAATGTATTCTTTGTAGGCTTCTTCTTAGGTTTAAAGGCTTAAAGGGAACAAATATTTTCTAAATCAATGTAATGGGGGAAACTTAAATGTATATCTCTCAACACAAACGGCCTAAATAATCCAATAAAAAGGAAGAGAATACTCCAAAAACTTAAGAAAGAAGGAGGAGAAATTATTTTTCTCCAGGAAACACACCTGAGTCAGGTGGAACATGCAAAACTGGAGAAATTAGCCTCAGCACAGGTGTTTTCCTCCTCCCACACAACAGCTAAACGAGGAGTAGCAGTTCTCATTCAAGATAATCTCATGTTTAAAAAAGAAAAAATGTATCAGAGATAAGGAAGGAAGGTATGTATTTGTAATGGGGGAAATAGAAGAACAACACATAATGCTTATCCACCTGGAAAAGAAGTTGACCTCCTGAAAAGGATTCTAGATCTGCTAATGACTGAAGCGAAGGGAATAACTTTAATGGGGGGAGATTTCAACCTGGTGGTGAACCAGAAGGTTGACACTCAAAGTAGAATAAAACATAAATCACAACAAGCAGCAAGTTTAATGAGAAAAGCTCAAATAGAGTTGGGGCTATTAGACGGCTGGCGTTGTTTACATCCACAGGAAAAGGCCTTCACCTTTTACTCTGATGCACATAAGGTTTATTCTAGATTAGATTATTTTTTTATGTTCAAAGATGAAATTTCTAATGTCACAAAATGCAAAATATTACCTATAACTATAGCTGACCATGCACCAGTTTTAATGGAATTAAATTTGAAGAGGGAACAAGGAGAAATGGTGTGGAGGTTAAATAACTCCTTACTTGGGGATGAACGTTTTAAGGAAAAAATAAAAAATAGTATGAAGTCCTATTTGGAGATAAATGATAATGGGGGAGTAACATCGATAATACTGTGGGAAGCTGCTAAAGCAACATTAAGAGGAGAAATAATAGCATATTCTTGCTGGAAAAAGAGGCAAAGAGAAAAAGAAAAGAGGGCGTTGGAAAATAAAGAAATTACAAGAAGAGCATGAAAAATGGATGAAGAAAGATATACAAACACAATTAATTGTAGCAAAAAAAAAAAGCTTTGGAAACAATAGAAATACAAGAAATTGAACAGAAACTCATGCTCTGTAGACAAACATACTATGATAACAGTCCAAAAGCACTGAAGATATTAGCAACTAAATTAAAGAAACGGAGAGAAAAAACTGCAGTAACCACCATTATAGATAAAAACTTCATAAGTAAGAGGGACAAGTTGGAAATAGCTTCATGTTTTAGGGATTACTATCAAAACCTCTATACCCCAGAAGAAGCAGAAGTAGACAAGCAGGACATGAAAAAGTACTTGGAACTCTTAAACCTCCCAACAGTGACGGATAAACTGAATGATGATTTAGGACAGTCAATAGGAGAAACAGAAATTCTAATGGTAATTCAGAAAAGCAACACTGGAAAAAGTCCTGGGAGTGACGCTTTCACTTGTGAATTCTATAAGGAATTCAGGTACTTATTTTCTCCCATTCTATGCAGAGTTTTTAATGAAATTCTACAAACAGGAAACTGGCCAGTCTCATGGAATTCAGCAATTATTACTGTAATACCTAAAGAAAGAAAAGATTTAAAACACTGTTCATCTTATAGACCCGTGTCCCTCCTAAATGTAGATCAAAAGCTTTTCACATCAATTATAGCAAATAGACTTTCATACATACTACCTAAAATTATTAATTTAGACCAAACAGGATTTGTCAAAGACCGTCAAAGTGACAATGTTCGGCGTACTCTTAATGTAATTGACTATACAATAAAAACAAAACAACAAATGCTAACATTGACGCTAGACGCTGAAAAGGCCTTTGATCGGGTGTCATAGCCCTTTTTATTTGGAGTGTGCCAGACGTTTGGCTTCCACCAAACTTTTATTGATTTGATGGAGAATATGTATAAAGAACCAAAAGCAAGAGTCAGAGTGAATGGGATCCTTTCTAAGACTTTTAATTTAAAAAGAGGAACAAGACAGGGAGACCCATTATCCCCACAACTATTTGCTTTATACATAGAACCATTAGCGGAGAGGATTCGGGCAAGTGAGAAGACAAAGGGTCTAAAAATTAAGGAAGATGAACAGAAATTAGCAATGTATGCGGATGATATTATGGTGTACCTCACAGATATACATAATTCATTGCCTGCGTTACTGGATGAAGTTGGAAACTATGGAATACTGTCTGGTTATAAGTTAAATTTAAATAAAAGTGAAGCTATGGAAATTGGTACCCATTTGGAGAGAAACTTTAAAAAACAGTTTGACTTTAAATGGGACCAGAATAAAGTGAGATATCTAGGCGTTATCATACCCAATAATTTAGACCTAATATATCATTGTAATTTCGAGAATCTGGAGAATTTAGTAAAGCAAGATCTGAATAGGTGGAAAATCTTACCTCTCACATTATCTGAAAAGATAAATATCATTAAAATGAATGTTTTGCCATGCTTTTTGTTTCAGAATCTGCCTACATACATACCACCCACAAGTTTTAATGTTTGGGATGGGCTGCTTAGAAAATATTTATGGGACGAAAAGAAGCCAAAAGTGAAACTTAAAATTTTGCAACCAAAAAAAAAAAAAAAAAAAGAAGAAGAAAGAAAGAGGGGGACTTGCATTACCAAATGTAGTTAACTACTATTACTCAGCACAGGTGAAACCAATTTTAATATGGATGAATAATGAGATGAGACCCAAATGGAAACTCATTGAGTTTAATTTGGCTGAATCACTCAGTACTTTGATTTTCTCAGTTTTGAAAAAAGCACAGATTAAAACACAGAGTTATTCTGTATATAACACATTTAAAATCTGGAGAAGAATATGTAAAATAACCAAAGTTAAGGAACAGGAAATCACTTGTTGAAGAGAGATAGCCTGGGATCCAGATTTTATTCCAAATAGTATTGATGATGTTTTTAAAAAATGGGAGAGTAAGGGCCTCACAAGATTCTATCAAATGTACAAGGAAGAAGCAATGGATTCTTTTGAAAATACAGTAAATAGATATGGTTTAAACAAGAATCACTTTTACAGATATTTGCAAGTGAGAAACTATTTGAAGGAAAAAGTCCAAATTACATCTCATGGAGATCTCCATCCCATTCTGAGACATATGATAAAGGCCAATCAAAAGCATAATTTGAAAAATATAACTGGACAAATGTATCAAATATTTCAGGATTACAGAACCGAAGACATAAATAACATGAAGGATAAATGGCAGATAGAACTGAAAACATCTATATCAGATGACGAGTATTTTAGAACACCAGTGATGTTGAGCAAATATACACAGAATAATTCTAGCTGCTGGAGGGAATGCGGGGAAGACAAAGCGGACCACACTCACATATTCTTTACATGTAAAAAAAATAGAAATTTATTGGTCAGAAGTCATACACATAATAGAACAGATGTTTGGGAAATTGGGCCAATTTAATAATCAATCAATCAATCAATCAATATTCCTTTATTTGTCCCGCGAGGGGAAATTTCAGAATACAGCAGCATCAGTAAAGATTAGTAAAGATTAATATAAGAAGTGCAATGCAGATTAGAAACAAAACAGTATATACAAGAGAGTGAGGATTTAAATACAAATAAAAAGAAAGAAATTGTAAAAAAAATTGTAAGAAATTGCAGATCGTATTTACAGATTGTTATGTACATGTATTATTGCACAGCTTATTGTCCAGACTATTGCACTGATTACTTGGGGTTGTTTTTATTGTACAATCTGACAGCTGCAGGGAGGAATGACCTGCGATACCGCTCTTTCACACACTTTGGATGTAGCATCCTGTCACTGATGGAGCTCCTCAGTGCAGTGAGTGTGTTTTGGAGGGGGTGGGAGTCATTGTCTGTCATGGAGGACAGCTTGGCTGTCATCCTCCTCCCCCCCACCTCCTCCACCAGTTCCAGAGGGCACCCCAGGACAGAGCTGGCCTTCTTGATAAGTTTGTCCAGCCTCTTCCTGTCAGCTGTAGTGATGCTGCTCCCCCAGCAGACTACACCATAGAAAATGGCAGAGGCCACAACAGAGTCATAGAAGGTCTTCAGGAGTGCCCCACGCACCCCAAAAGACCTCAGCCTCCTGAGCAGATAGAGTCTGCTCTGTCCTTTTTTGTAAAGTGCAGTGGTGTTATGAGTCCAGTCCAATTTATTGTTCAGATGAACACCCAGGTACTTATAAGATGTCACCATCTCAATGTCCCCTCCCTGGATGTTCACTGGTGCTGGTGGAGAGTGCGGGCGCCGGCGAAAGTCCACAACCAGCTCCTTGGTTTTACCCGCGTTAATCTGGAGGTGGTTCTGCTGGCACCAGTCCACAAAGTCCTGGATGAGTCCTCTGTATGACCTGTCGTCCCCATCTGTGATGAGGCCAACAATGGCAGAGTCATCAGAGAACTTCTGCAGGTGGCAAGTGGGTGACAGGTGTGAAAAGTCTGCTGTGTAGAGGGTGAAGAGAAACGGTGCCAGCACCGTTCCCTGGGGGGCCCCCACACTGCAGAGAACAGTCCCTGACACACAGTCCCGTGTCCTCACATACTGTGGGCGGTTGGAAAGGTAGTCCACTATCCAGCATGTGAGGTATTGGTCCACCCCTGAAAGCTCCAGCTTGTGTCTCAGGATGGCTGGCCTGATGGTGTTGAAAGCACTGCTAAGGTCCAGGAAAAGGACCCGAACAGAGCTCCCAGGCGATTCCAGGTGAGATAGAGCTCGATGGAGGAGGAAGATGAGGGCATCGTCCACTCCGATGCCAGGCTGATAAGCGAACTGCAGCGGGTCCATGGATGAGCTCACCAGGGGGCGCAGGTGGGCAAGGACCAGCCGCTCCAGGGCCTTCATGAGGTGGGATGTTAAGGCCACCGGCCTGTAGCAGCTAGGGTCCTTGGGATGCGGGGTCTTTGGCACAGGTACCACGCAGGACGTCTTCCAGAGGCGTGGCACCCTTCCCAGTCTCAGGCTCAGGTTAAACAGATGTCCAACGATCCCGCTCAGCTGATCAGAGCAGGATCTGAGGAGCCTGGGACTGAGGCCATCCGGTCCTGTGGCCTTCCTGGTCTTTAACCTCCTGAGTTGATTTCTCACCTGGAGAGGTGTGAGGGACAAGTTGGAGCAGGGGGGCTGAGTGTCTTGTGAAGTGGATGGGGGGCTGGGAGGAGCAGTGGGGGGTGGCGTTGATTGCAGTGAGCTGAGTACTGTGGGGGGGGGGGTCAGTGGGGTACTTGGGCAGGGTGCTGGCAGATCAAAAGAGGGCTGCTGCAGTGCTGGTGCAGCTGGGGGAGGGGCGGATGTTTCTTCAAACCTACAGAAGTAGGTGTTCAGCTCATCTGCCCACTTTGGATCCCCAGCCGCCTGGGAGTTTGGCTTCTGGTGACCTGAGATGGTTTTCAGGCCTCTCCAGACTCCCCTGGTGTTGTTCTCCTGCAGCTGTTCCTCCATTCTCTTCCTGTATCTGTCCTTCCCCTCCCTGATACTCCTTCTTAGCTCCCTCTGAACAGTTTTCAGCTCCTCTTTGTTTCCTGACTTGAAGGCCCTCTTCTAATAAACACACTTTAAGGTTTGGAATAGGTTTTAATGGCCTTCGAAAGGATGAAGAATATTTATTTTGGATTCTGAGAATTACAGCACTCAAACAAATAACAAGAATCTGGAAAAAGTTGGAAGCCCCCAAAGTAAATAAATGGCTAGAGACTGTAGAGAATATTTATAGGATGGAGAGGGTAACTTATAGAATTAATACGAAAGAAAAATTGTTGGAAAAAAAATGTAACTAGATATATCCTCTGCATACAGTAGAGATGAAGCCTAAAAAAAAAAAAAAAAAAAACTACTTACAGTTTGTGCACATTTATATTACTGTTGTATTTGTTGTAATTGCGTGCATTTTTTTTGCTGGGTAATGTTATTTTTTGTTTTTTTGTTTTTTTTTGCTTACTTTTGGGGTATTTGTGTATATGCATTTTAAGTTATGAAAGGTTATGTTTGACTGTGCCACACGGGTGAAAGATAACAAAAAACTAAATATTGTGTCAAGTTATTTAAATAACAGGATGTGTATTGTAGGAATGTCGTATACTGTACTGACACAATAAAGTATAAAAAAAAAAAGTTTCCTTTTTTTCAGTTGTTTCTCATGTACCGTTGAAGTTTGAAGACTTTTCTAAAAGTCTTTGACAGATTTGTTTAACAATGATTTCCATCACGACATGTTATCAGACACCAAAACCTCTGCTGGTCAAACTGAAGACTTGTTGGTGGTAATAAAGTTGTTTGAATGAAGTGGACGTCTGCTAACGAGGTCCACGTCCCTCAGGTTGTCTCTGATGTTGAGGGAAACCTGTGCTGCTCTCGCTGTGGTCACTTGTCTTGGATTTTGAAGGTTGCTGTCTCCTTCCTCATGTCTTAATACGTCAACAAACAGTTCAAGTCTTATCAGCCATCAGGAATTAGTTTGTGCTCACTTGATTCTTGGTTCAGCTCGATGTTGTTGAGTAAAATGAACCATGAAAACACAACATGAAGTGAAACAATCAAGATAATATCTGATATTTTAACGGTTATAGGTCTCCTTGATTTCTAATAATCTGTATCAGCCCTGAAAAAAACGTATCGGTGGACCTCTAGTCCTGATCTGAGAGACACAACAAACACTCACAGCAACATTCAGCTTTGACTGGAACAAGATCCAGAATTGAAATCAACGCACAGCTGAAGGTTCAAGTCCACAGTGTTTCCACAGTTTAATGATCACAGCTTCCATCTTTAAAGGACTGGAAGTGGAAGAAATTCACAAAGTAAATGAGGAATCTTTTCAATCATTTTCAACAAAATTCATTGATCAATTTATTCCAATAACCTCAAAGACTGATGTGACTGAGATCCTGCACAGACTCAAATGATCTGTTCAGCAGTGTTTCTCTAACAGGAGGAGACTCTCCCTCCTACAGAGGACACAGAGACACTGAGGAACCCAACCAGAACCTGAACCCAAAGCCAGGATAAAGAGGTTCAGTGAATGTGGTGTTGAAGGTGTGGAGGTGGATCAGTGAGTCAGAGGAGACTCTGTAGAAGGACAGAGTGCCAGCAGGACAGTCCACATACACTCCTACTCTGTGAGAGATGGAGGAGGAGGAGGAGGAGGAGATGGACATTGTTCTGTTATTGTGAAAGACAGCGTAATGACCATCAGAGCAGAAGAGTCTCCAGGACTGATCATTCCATCCAAATAAACACTCTGTACTGTTTCCTTTCCTTCTGATTCTTCTGTAACTCACTGATACATAAACCTCTCCTCTCCACTCGACCTCCCAGTAACAGCGACCAGTCAGACCAGTTCCACACAGCAGCTGAGGCCAGTAGTCAAACCTGTCTGGATGATCAGGATATGACTGATCCTCCTTCACATACGTCATCGTCCTGTTGTTGTCAGACAATTTGATCTTTCTGTTCACTGTGTTTGTGTCCAGTTTGAGTTCACAGGAATCTGATGGAGAGAAGAAGAAGAAAACAGCTGCAGTTATTGATCCATCATCTCCTGATTGATGGACAGTTTGATGATGACATCAGAGATGTGAATGAGTGATGTCACAGTTTGAAGATGGCTGAATGTGCTCTGCTTTGTTTTCATCAGTCAAATTAAAGACACACTTACACTTCCTCAGACCTGGTCTCAACCTTCGGATTCCAGCAGGCTCCACCCTGAAAGGAGGAGGGGGGTCAGAGCAGCACCTCCTCTTTCAGCATGCAAACATGGACGTTACATCACTCTCATACTCACAAACACAACATGTTGATCCGGCCTGCTTCTCCCTGCTGCCCCTAAACCTCTTCAGCTCTGCTCAGACACTGACAGCGACACTGATTCTCTCTCATCATTAAATCTGCCTTCATCAGCTCATTTCCTCATTTCAATCTGTTGCTGACTTCTATTCTAAGCTGCTTCACTCATTGATCGCTCTCTCGCTCTCCCACCTGTGATGATCAATAATCAGTCTGACTTTGTCTTCACTGAACAAACCAACAGAGCTTTAATCATTGATTATTGGACACGGTTCTCCTCGTCGTGTCCCATACGTGACCATGCTTCATGTGTTCATTAGAAGTGTGAATACTGTCAATAAATTCAATATCTGAGACAAGTCATCATGACTGCTGTGTGGAAATCTTTTCATGTCAAACTTCCTGAAGTTCACCAGAACAAGAAGAGCCACTTGATGTCTGCACATGGAAATATTTACAAGCCATGTTTGCTGTGAAGACCATGTTCAGTCCAAATGTTCTCCACTGATGAAGGAAAAGTCCAACATTTTGAGAAAAACACTTGAATGAAGCATCTCAAAAGTCCTGCTCTGCCCTTTGGTTGTCAGGTTCCAGCAGTTTGAACTAAATAGAACTGCTTTGGACTTATTGGAAGCTTGTTTTTATGTCTTTTGAAGACAAAAAGGACATTTGTCAAACTGACAGACAGTTCTTTTTCCATGCAGAGATCTGTCCAAACTGCATCAATTATGACCAACAGGTCATTATCATGTTTGTTCCTGGAGATGTTTTCCTTGAGACCTCCAACACAAATATGTCCTTTTCATGTTCAACCAGTGTTTATGTTGTGATCAAAGGACAAAGGTTTCCTACATGTGTGATTGTTCATGTCTCACTCACATCCACCATCAACTAAAAAGACAGACAACATGTTTCCAGCTCTTCCTCCTCTTTCACACTGACTGACTGTGGCTGCAGCAGCCTCTTCATACCTGAGAGTGTCCAGTCTGCAGTGAGGATCCTCCAGTCCAGCAGACAGCAGCTTCACTCCTGAGTCTCCTGGATGATTGTAGCTCAGGTCCAGCTCTCTCAGATGGGAGCGGTTGGATCTCAGAGCTGAGGCCAGAGAAGCACAGCCTTCCTCTGTGATCAGACAGCCTGACAGCCTGAAAACACACAGAACAACACACATGGAAGATCATCTGAGGGTCATGCTGTGTCCGTCAAATCATTGCTCCCAAAACGCAGAGATCTGATAGGCTGAGCAGCATCACGTGGGAGGATTTACAACACATAATAATTCTCAACAGTTTCTGTGTTTAAGGTCAACGACTTCACACTCACTTCACACTTCACTTCCTGAGGTCCTCAGCGACACCTTTGTGGTAATTAATCATGACTGAATCCGGACTAAAGTGACGTCCACTAATCAAAGTCACATGACAACAACACAGAAATGAGGATTTCCATCTCAGCCAGACTTCATTAATAAAAGGAACATTGAGAGAAAAAATCTGCCAATCAATGTATTTATGTGTCAAATGTGTGGACTTCTGGGGTTAAAGAAAGATGCCAATGCTTTTACAACAATCTGGGAGAAAATGAGGCTTATTGATATTTTGAGTTTTTGTGAAATGATCAGAAATAATTTCACAGCCTTCAGTCGAACATCATCTTTTGTGTGCATGTGAAAAAATAGTATGCACAAATCTGAATATGTGAATGTGATTTAAAAAATCTCACAAATGAAAGTTTAGCTGTAGAAATATTTTTCCATGTTTGAAAAGGCTTTGTGCAAACAGATAATCTGAATATACTTCAGATATTTTCAGCTATATTTTTGTTTAACTTGATCTGACCTGAGACTTTCCAGTGCACAGTGTGGACTCTCCAGTCCAGCAGACAGCAGCTTCACTCCTGAATCCTGCAGGTTGTTGTCACTCAGGTCCAGCTCTCTCAGACTGGAGGACTGGGATCTGAGGACTGAGGACAGAACTTCACAGCTTCTCTCTGAGAGGTTACAGCCACTCAGTCTGAAGAAGAAGAAGAAGAAAAAGAACATTTATTTTAAAATGTTGAGTCTCTTCTCAGCATGTGTGCAAATCTTTGCTGTTCCATCATAAGCATGTTGTAGATGTGACAATAAATCATCAGTGAATCAGGAATAAACAGACATCCAGAAACCAACGTCACATGATATAAAAAATGAATCTGGGAGAAAATGAGGCTCATTGATATTTTGAGTTTTTGTGAAATGATGTTCAGAAATAATTTCACAGCCTTCAGTCGAACATCATCTTTTGTGTGCATGTGAAAAAATAGTATCTAATCTGAATGTGTGAGTTTGATTTAAAAAATCTCACAAATGAAAGTTTAGCTGTAGAAATATTTTTCCATGTTTGAAAAGGTTTTGTGCAAACAGATAATCTGAATATACTTCAGATATTTTCAGCAGTGAAGTGACACTGAAGTTTCAGCTACAAGTTCACTGAGCTGGTAGGAAATAATTCACTGAGCGTCTCTCAGTCCACGCAGGCGTCCATTCATTGTCCTCATGTCTGTAAGAACACAGCTGTGCTGCTGTTCCACTGACTGAAAGCTCAGAGTTGTGTGATATATTCAGAGGAACAGTTTGAGTCAGCCATAGAGGCTGTGTTCTGTGGAGCTCTGGTTGTGTCTGTGGTTGAGGCTGTCACAATCCCTCCTGATGGCCACACACATCAAGCACCACTTTGCTTCATTCTCTGGCGAGCTGGACCCAGACCCAGCTCTGAGACTGGACCAGCACCTGCCAACAGCAGTCTGTCCAGCCATTGGATGGACCCTGCAGTCGCCATCTTCCCTGATGAGTCCTCTCTCTCTGGTCAAAACAAACCCTGCCCTGCCACGTCAGTGATTTTTCCAGGCTTGGTGCGTGTTGAGTGACAGCCGGCGGCAGGTGGTGCCATGGACTCCGGCCTGTCCACTCTGTCCAGCCCAGGGACACTCCGTCAGCAAAGGGTGGAGCAGCACCAGGCCAGGTGGGAGGGATAATCACTGGCTGATCTGAGGATTGGTTGTGGTCAGGATTACCCACTCAGGCCAGGTAGTGACAGGGACTGTGACAGCCAAAGGATTCGATGTGTTTCCCGGGAAAACTACAGCTCACAATCCACCATATGAGCACCGCCAGCTGTTTGTTTTACAAAGCAAACAAGAGAAAAACAACCAGAGGGCTGAACTCCCAACAGAGACCAATGGTCAGCAGGTCTGTTTCGTTGAGAACAGTTTTCAGTGTTATGAAGGCGTCTCTCTCATAACCTGGTTAGATCTCTGTGGTAACTGATACTGCACACCTGACCTGCTCCAGACGAGGTTCTGTTCACAGTTTCAGACTGAACTTTAATTCTTTTCCAGAGACCACTTTGGATTCTGGTTTTATGTTTGGTCCTGATTTACTGTCAGTTTCATTTGACACTGCTGGTACTGCAGCTAATAGAACAACTGATGATTTTATTGGTATTTATCATCGGCTCGTAGCTTTCTGTCAGCATGTCTCTCTTGTCTTATTTGCAGGAACAGTTTTGATGAACCAAACATCTCTTCTTGTGGAATCTGCACAGAGGCTGATGAAGGAAACCTCAGTAAACAAAGAAAGCTGTTTTGTCAAACGTATATCGTAGTTCATCCTCCAGAGCTACACGTGATACAGCCTCTATGCTTGTCAATACAAACAGTAACTTGATCTGACCTGAGAGTTCCCAGTGCACAGTGTGGACTCTCCAGTCCGGCAGACAGCAGCTTCACTCCTGAATCCCGCAGGTAGTTGTTACTCAGGTCCAGCTCTCTCAGACTGGAGGACTGGGATCTGAAGACTGAGGACAGAACTTCACAGCTTCTCTCTGAGAGGTTACAGCCACTCAGTCTGAAGAACAAGAAGAAAAAGAACATTTATTTTAAAATGTTGAGTCTCTTCTCAGTGTGTGTGCAAATCTTTGCTGTTCCATCATAAACATGTTGTAGATGTTCATTCATTGTCTTCACGTCTGTAAGAGCACAGTCATGTGTCCTTCATGAGGGGACAGTGTCAGACCTGAATCCAGTTCTTGAATTTCATGTTTAAACCTGCTGGATGAAGTTTAAAGTTTCAGACTCTCAAATGTGCAGTTAGAAATAAACTGGAGGCTCTGAGAGTGACTGAGTGCTGAAACAAATATATGAAGTGAATGATTTAAAGGATCAGCAGTTTTCTGCCAGCATTCCTCTCTCGTCTTATGTGCAGCAACAGTCTTGATTTTCCTCTTTTATTTTTTACATTCTCCAAAGCTCTCCATTATAACAACCTGTTCCTCTGGACTGAAGGAGGGGGGACATGATTGGTCCTTTTTGTCGTGACAAAGAGTCAAATGATGAAGCAAACATCTCTTTTTATGGGAACGTGCACAGAGCCTGATGAAGGAAACCAGAGTTAACAAAGGAAGCTGATAACCACCGTCGTGATGCCGTTATCTCTGCCTGGAGTTCATGTTTAGTTGAGGCAGCTCACACAGAGGAAGCCTGGCTTGGTCCAATTTGTTTTGTCCTTCATCCCACTGAGCTTCACATGAGACAGCCTCTGTGCTGGACTCAAACTGCTGACTCACAGTCCTTGTAGCAGAACTGGTCTGTGACTGACCCTCTTCTCCCCTCTTTGCATTTCTCAGGAGAAGTGGAGTGATAAAACAATCAGACTTTTAAGAGTTATTGACCACCTGGAAGGTTCACAGGAAGGTGTGAACTCAGGCAGAGACAAGATGTCTGGTTGTAGAACAACCTTTCACATTCTTTCAGGGCAACAAGAGTCACTGATAACACCTTCACTTCAAATTTACATCTGGTCAAGACGTTCTCATGGAGGTGCTAACTCTTCCTTGATAGCCCATTAAGGGAGTTAAGGACAATAAAACTGCCTTGATGGACGAATGCCATGTCTCAAAGGAATCTTCAAACCAGATCATGCTGATGGGTTGTAAATTAGACATTCCTGAAGCAAACTGTGCTGTTTGTCTGTGTGCCTTTTTCTTAACCTACTAAAGTAACAAATCTCTATGTTTGATTTAACTATAGATGTTATTACATTGCTCAGCTCATGATCTGTATAATAACAATGCTTTCCTGGTGTTTCTAACTTACAGGATAACGAAACTGTGAATTTAACTATTTCAAAGGTTTTCTCTGAGTTTCTACCATGTAACCATACCGCCATCTAGAGGTTCGTAGCAGTTAGGTTGAATGTGCTTAGCGGAAGACATTTATTAATAAGTAACCATAATAGTGGTAATCATTTTGGCAAATATAGTCTGCCCTTCTTTATTCCTTCATCATATTAAAGTCGTTATACCCTTAGTCATCATGTTTACCAGAATTAGTATTAGGAAATGTTACCATGTTTATTGTTGAATGTTGTCGTTATTCATAAGAATTGTCTAACGCATGTAGTGAACACGCATGTCGTTGTTGAAGTGCCATTGAAAATTGATCATTTAAAATATATTCGATTAATCATAGTGAGAAGCAGATGAGTCCCTCGTATGAATCATTAATTAATTCCCTCTCCATAGGATGAAATCACGTTGCGCGTCTGCGAACCATCCCACATGCGTGACGACCTATTGATTAGACACACCCTGGAGCGATGATAAAGTTAGTAGCGCGTGGCGGACTTCAGTTCTGTATTTTCTTCAGTTGTGTTTTTCTTTCGTCTAGTTCTGTTCTGTTATGTGTAGTAGTTAGTTCGTTCCTGAGTTTTCCCTGTAAGTTCGTGCCTTGATCTTTCTTCTGTCTCTTCTGCTGAGTTTCTTTAAGTTCTTTGTCTTTAGTTTTTCGGTATTTTTCGCTCTGTTGTTTTCTCAGTCTTTTTGTTGCTGCTCACAACTACACAGAGTAGCTTGATTTAATTCTGCAGAAAACGTACTTTTCTAATCTTCTTCGTGAAACTTTAATTTTTGCTCGTCACGCCAAGCCGCATAATTCCTGATTTTTGTTGTTAAAGTCTAGTCACGTAATAATAATTTTGAAGACATTTTCGACCGGCCATCGAAGAGTTTCTCAATCTTATTATTAGTAATCAAAAGCCTTGCCAAACGGCCAACAACTAACTGACCGCACCGAAGACCTGTAGCCTGCTGCTGACCCACTGATCCGGGTTAAAGAACCATCGGAAGCCACTCCTCGTCTGTAACCGACACCAAAGACCCTCAGCTCCCGAGACATCCCTGTCCAACACCAGCTCTCAACAGTGGTTTGCTTGATTCGTCCAGCAGACCGCTGTGCAGATCAGAGTGACGGACGGTGACGCGGAGCCTCTTCGTGTTAGTTCGGGGCAGACATCTAGGAACGCCGCTGACAAAGTAGGCATACTTAAGCGGTTTTGAATAAGAGTTGGTCCGTGAGGTTGAGATATTGTCAATTTGTTTAAATTCTCTAAATCGTTCATTCAACAAATTAACTTCATATTCGCGTCCCCATTTCCCTTTAAAACCTATTTCTCACTATCGCCAAACTCATTTTACCATTCTCTTGCCATAAGTTCCTCTGTGCAGTGTTTGTGTTAATCTACATCATCCATATAATCTATCGCATTATCCATGATTCATATTCATTTCATTATTGTGTTTAATAAATAATCTTTTGCATACAAGTCGTTGTCCGACGGTGTCCTTTTGAGCTGGATATAAGCAATCCTTGTACTAAGAGTTTACGCCTTAGATTATCAGACTGATCTACTGTTGATTCATTCGTTCACTACATCAGCTTTAACAGATATAATATACAAAATCCTTCTTAGCTGAGGAAGGTTGGTGCCCGGCTCTTATTAACGAATGCAAAATTAATTTAGAGGTAATTCCCCTACATCCTTCAGAATTCATGTTTCCCATGACTCAGCACTCTGATCAATAGTAAATTCATCAGGTTTAATGACCCATGCTGCACTTTGTGAAACCTCGATGTGGAAAAAAAAAAAAATCCAGCACAAATTTTAATTACAAATACACAAAATATTTCTACAGCTACAAAATTTCATGACACATCCGCAAACTTGAATGATGATCTACAACTGCAGACTGGGAAATTATTTCTGATCATCATTTGACAAACTCAAAATCATCAATCTCAGTCAGAGATCTGAAAATAAACAAAACAGACTCAAAGATTCAAATCCTGACATGAGAGAGACTGTTTAAACTAAATGAATCTCTAAATGTAAAGAACTAAAATAATTCTGTCAATACACAGGAAGGAAGCAAACAGTAAGTTAGATATCAGAGTATTTATTGATGAAGAAACTTCACTATCTCTGTACTTACAGAGCTTTGTTGGAGGCTTTGACCACTGGCAGCAGCTTCTGAAGAGCCTCCTCTGAAGCAGAGAATTTCTTCAGGTCAAATGAGTCCAGATCTTTTTCTGATGACAGTAAGATGAAGACCAGAGCTGACCACTGAGCAGGAGACAGTTTATCTGTGGAGAGACTTCCTGAACTCAAGGACTGTTGGATCTGATCCACTAGAGAACGATCATTCAGTTCATTCAGACAGTGGAACAGATTGATGCTTCGCTCTGCAGAAGGTGTCTCTTCAATCTTCTTCTTGATGTACTCAACTGTTACCTGATTGGTTTTTGAGCCACTTCCTGTCTGTGTCAGCAGGCCTCGTAGGAGAGTCTGATTGGTCTGCAGGGAAAGACCCAGGAGGAATCGGAGGAACAAGTCCAGGTGTCCATTTGGACTCTGTAAGGCCTTGTCCACTGCACTCTGGTGGAGATGTGTCTCTGCAGATGTGACTCTTCTGGATTTAGATTTCTTCAAGGTTTTTTGTTCTTCTGACAGCAGATTGACTCCAGACTTGATGAAGGTCAGATGGACATGAAGAGCAGCCAGAAACTCCTGAACACTCAGATGGACGAAGCAGAACACCTTGTCCTGGTACAGTCCTCTCTCCTCTTTGAAGATCTGTGTGAACACTCCTGAGTACACTGAGGCTGCTCTGATATCGATGCCACACTCTGTCAGGTCTGATTCGTAGAAGATCAGGTTTCCTTTCTGCAGCTGCTCAAAAGCCAGTTTACCCAGAGACTCAATCATCTTCCTGCTCTCTGGAGTCCACTGAGGATCTGACTCAGCTCCTCCATCATACTTCATGTTCTTTACTTTGGACTGAACCACCAGGAAGTGGATGTACATCTGAGTCAGGGTCTTGGGCAGATCTCCTTCCTCTCTGGTCTTCATCACATCCTCCAGAACTGTAGCAGTGATCCAGCAGAAGACTGGGATGTGGCACATGATGTGGAGGCTTCGTGATGTCTTGATGTGGGAGATGATTCTGCTGGCCTGCTCCTTGTCTCTGAACCTCTTCCTGAAGTACTCCTCCTTCTGTTCATCAGTGAACCCTCTGACCTCTGTCACCATGTCAACACACTCAGGAGGGATCTGACTGGCTGCTGCAGGTCGTGTGGTTATCCAGAGGCGAGCAGAGGGAAGCAGATTCCTCCTGATGAGGTTTGTCAGCAGCACATCCACAGAGGTGGAGTCTGTGACATCAGTCAGGATCTCATTGTTGTGGAAGTCCAGAGGAAGTCGACACTCATCCAGACCGTCAAAGATGAACAAAACCCTGAACTCTTCAAACCTGCAGATTCCTGCTTCTTTGGTTTCAGGAAAGAAGTGATGAACAAGTTCCACCAAGCTGAACTTTTTCTCTCTCAGCACATTCAGCTCTCTGAAAGTGAATGGAAACATGAACTGTATGTCCTGGTGGGCTTTGTCTTCAGCCCAGTCCAGAGTGAACTTCTGTGTTAAGACCGTCTTCCCAATGCCAGCCACTCCCTTTGTCATCACTGTTCTGATTGGTTCATCTTGTCCAGGTGGTTTAAATATGTCTTCTTGTCTGATTGTGGTTTCTGGTCCGTGTGGTTTCCTGGATGCTGTTTCAATCTGTCTGACCTCATGTTCATCATTGACCTGTCCAGTCCCTCCCTCTGTGATGAAGAGCTCTGTGTAGATCTGATTCAGGAGGATCCGCTTTCCTGCTTTAGCGATCCCCTCAAACACACACTGGAACTTCTCCTTCAGGTTAGATTTAAGTTGACGATGACTAACTGGAGCAAAAAGTTCTGAATGAAGACACAACAAATAAATCAATAAGTGATTGATTAAGTTCAGATGAGAATTTAATGTCCTTGTCTGAACATATTTTGGTTCATCTGTTGAGACATCAGTGAATGTTCCACTGATCCAGCAGTTAAACCTTTAGAGAAATCCTCTTACTGCTCTGCAGACACTCAGCCAGCTCCTCCTCCTTCATTCTCCTCAGGAAGTGCTGTGTGATATTCAGAAATGCCTCTCTGCTGCTCCTCCTCTGCTCTGCATCATCATCCTCATCCTCCCCCTGACTCTCTAAGCATTCTGGGTCATGTGAACTCAGAACCGTCTTGATCTTCTTCAGCTCGTTCCTCACAAAAGAGACAATGTTCTCCTCCAGCAGCTGGATCAGAAGATTATATGAATGACACAAAGTGAAATCATGGAAGCAAACATCAGATCCATGTTGGACAGACTGACGGTCCACTGGTCTAAAAAGTGTAGCGTGATTATTGTGAACAGAACAGATGTGAAAGCAGCTGTTGTACATGTACAGACCATAAATATGGAGTCCAGGTGAGTTTGATGCTGCTGGGCAGACTGACCACTGGGAACCTCTGAGCTCTCCTGGTGGACTCTGTGGAGGAATCATGAAGAATTAGCTCACATCATGTCTGTCCACACAGAGACAAACACCAGCTGAAGGTCCTTTGAGCTGAAGTGTTGATTCCAACATTGAATCAGATGGTTTCCACTGACATTAAAGTGTTGCTCGTACTGCTGATCCCACCGTGAATCAGCAGTCCAGTCTGCATTTCTGTGCAGCTTTCACTTTACTGTGTTGGTTGACCAGCTTGTCTGGTTGAGTCCCTCCAGTTCTCATTGACCCCTATAATACTGTGGACAGCATCACACAGCTCACACAAGCTAACTGGATGCTACCTGTCCAGCACAAATTGGCAGTGAGTCACAATAAAGTGAGTGAAACATGAGAAAAGCAAAGAGAGAAGCAGAGAATACTGGATCAAAGCAAAGCTGAGGGTGATTTCACATCCAGCTGTGTTTCAAATGAAAGCTGGAACGTTCTTCTCTGGACTACATGAAGGAAACAGGTGCAGCTGTTGCTCACAGAAGTTGTTCTGGCTCTTTCTTTTATTCTTAGACAACATGTATTTGTTCTTGTCCACTTGTTGGACACACAACACATATTTGAGCTTTGTGTCCTCTCTGAGCTCCTGCAGCCTTTAGTTACCCATAACACCCTTCTCTGCATCAGACGTCTTCACAGAGGCACAACTCCAGCCTGATGTGAGGCGCCATGATGCCGCCGTCAGTGTTGTCGTCAGCAGCATCAATCACAAACAGACTGTGTGTTTCCTCAGACTCTCTGTGTTGCTTCATTCTGTGTTTCACAGCAGCTGATCTCAGTCCAGCTGTTATCACTGACATGTTTGTGTTTGTGTTGTCACATGACTGAAAACCACAACATGTTGATTTGATGGAGGAACTCAGTGGAATCAGGGTTAGCCTTTGTTAGCATCTGTTAGCCTCAATCAAGTCACTGTTTTATACTCATGCAGTCATCAGTCAGAAGGTGTGTGTGGAGGAAATGTTCAACTGGAGTCAAGAGTTGAAGACTGGTTATACTGGGCAGCTTCCACATGTGAGGATATAAACGAATGAGATGAAGAACGATGATGAAAATAAACAAACATGTTAAAAAAACTTCTCTGGATAAATAACAGTTCAAACAAGAATCTGTAATATTTTAATGTTATTAACAGTTTACCTCTTTGCAGCAGACGGTCGATCTCCTTTAAAATGAATGAGGCGACCCATCGACCGTTCACTCTTCAAGGACACACAGCTGGGTCCAGGTCCAGAGTCAGATTCACGTCCAGGTCGAGGTCCGGGTCCGGGTCCAGGTCCAGCAGAGGCTGGTCTCCCATAGATCCTGTCAGACACAGAGGAAGACCAGCAGGGATGGAAATGGACTTTTTCATCTTCAGACTCAGAAGCTGCTGGAGAAACTAGCAGCTATCAACAAGAAAAGGATCAACACACCGAAGTTCAATCAAACATGAAGCTGAATGATTTCAGTCTGTGGATCATCGCTTCATTTGTCCATCAAATCTCGGACCACAGCAGGACTCAACGGACTGATTTCTGAGCAGATTTTACTGTGATTGACAGACAACAAACTAAACTGTGGAGTCCATCAGCACCGACTCTGTTGGTCTGTTTTCTAACGTTTGCATCACGAGACTCAGCACAAATATCCTGACTGTTATTTAGAGACGATGGTCGCTGAAGCATTTTAGTCCAACATTCAAAGAGGAAGTTTGATGGTAAAGAGACTTTGGAAGGTCCCCACTGGATTTGTGCTGAAGCCTCATATTGTCCTCAGCTTTCAGTGTCCACATGTGGACATGTCAGTGCTGTTTAGGGACAGACTGGACAAATGTCCTTTAACACTAATCTACCTCTAACCTTCATCATCATTCTATAGGACAACATGAACATTAGAAGGACAACTGGTCAGACTGGATTTAATGAGGACAAACATCAGCAGTGGACAACATGAGGAGGACATATGGACATTTCAGGTCAAATTGTCCAACACGAGTTTAATACTGAGAACAACTTACTGTCTGTCAGAGACATGTTGCTGTTTAAAATGAAAGAAGGCATCCATTGACTGGTCACTCTTGAAGGACACACAGCTGGGTTTAGGTCCAGGACTCGATCTAGAGGGACGGACTCCCTCCTCTCTGTCCACACACCGATTCATGCTGCTGAACTCACGTCAGCTCACACACTTTGATCTGGAGAGGAAGCACAAATCATTCATGTGCACATCAGCTGAAATCATCCTTTCATGGTTTCTCCTGTCCAAATATCAGCTGCTCCTCCTCTGATTGGCTGTTATCTCGTTTTTCATATCAGTGTCAGCTGAATGCAGTCAGACAGCAGTGTGAGGCCGAGCTGCTGTACTTCTATCAGTCCACTAGATGGCGCCATGAAGCTGCAGTGAAGTGAACACACACTTGATGCCTGGACGACTGTTGACATCCACTGACACACACTGACTGAATCTGACAAGAAGCTTCAGTTTGTGGAATATTCAGTAAATTCAACATGACTGAAAGTTTCTTTACGGCTGAACAATCCTCGATATTAACAAAGTGGTCGTGACGTAAAAGTAGACCGACTGTGACAAAGCGTCTCCAGATGATTGTGATGGACCTCAGCTCGACACGTTCGACAGGTTTCACATCGAGAATTGTTCTTTACATTTTACTGCATTTGTGGATTTTACATTGAATTTTTCTGCTCTGTTGTTCTTCTTTTGCACAAAACCACCATCACCTTTGCACTGCCCTCATTCCCACTGTCTCAGGTTTTGCAGTATAAATTGTATATTCCACTCATACTGCACACAGTACATGATTATCTGTGTACATGTGTATGTACATATATGTACTGTATCTTCCTGTAAATCTAATTTAGTTTTCCTTTTTATTTCTTTTGTGATATTTTTCAAAACTTTGCTCTGTTTCAGTGTTTCATTCTCATGTCAAATCTTGGAGGAGCTGTAACTGCATTTCATTGGTCAATCCTGTTATAAAGACAATGAAGCTGAACGCTGAACCTTGATAAGGAGCCAAAGTCCACAGAGGCAGCGCGATGATTAAACTGAGATCAAAAATGAAGCTTCACTTCACACAAACTAATGTGACAGCAACAAATATTAGATTTCACCTGTGAGAACAAAGTCCATCAGAACGGCTCCTTGAACAGTTAGATTACTGGATTATTGTATCACTGATGGGTAACGAGTACTTTTTTGGAGTTGGTTGACGTGGAGCAACTTTTAGCTGTTTTAATCGACTTTTAAGAAGTTAAACAAACTGATCATTTGTTTTGATTTAAAGTCTTAATTTGAAAAGTCACAAAATGAAGTAAAAGTCAAATATTTATGGAGTAGAAATAATCAGACAAAATACAAGTACTTCTAGACTGTACTTAACTGCAGTACTTGAGTAAATTAGTTTCTTTCCACCACTGAGAGATCCTTTCAAAATAAAAGCCTGTCTCAATCAAGCCCTCTCAGGTCATATTAAAAGAGGAATCTTTGATTTGATTCTTGATCACATTGAAGCACAAAGTGAGAAAAAGCAGCGACACTCGTTGCTGTTGGAGGAGAGTTCAGAGCTCTGACAGCTCATTTAGTGACACAGTTACAGATTGAACTGAGAAATAAAAGGTTTCAGCTCCTCACAGCCCTCTGAATGCTCCTTCCTGCTGTCTCCACATCAACTATTGAGGATCAACTCGCTCTGCTTCTGCTCTTATTCCAGCGTTTACACTCACAAACATCCACACAACATGGCCGATGTTTTTAACGGAGCTGCTTTCAGCGCCTTCGCCCAGAGTTCACAGTTAAACTCAGAGTTTGGAGAAACGATGGACGGAGCTGCAGATCGATGCTGTTTGTCCTGAAGCTAAGCTAACGACAGCTTGTGCTAACGAGTAAAACATTTCAGAGTTGATTCTTTACCTTCAGCTGGAGGCTGAGACAGAGAAAACAATCTGTTCCACAACATCCAGAGAGAATGAAAGTACAGTCCAAACAGCCAGAGAGGCCTGAGAGAGTTAAACTTTAATCAGATCTGACTGACACTGACATCAGTTTTCATCAAGTTCATGTTTTATTGAGCAAATAAAGATGAAATACATGTTGACCCTTGATCGCTGCCAGCTGAGGACGTGTTCATCTGGGCTGCAGGAAGTGTCTTTAGTGAGCTTTCAAACCTGAGATCACTTTAACTGAGTGTTAGTTACTGTGATCAAATCAAGTTATTCTCTGGTTTTATCAAACACAACTGAAAAAGTCAAACAATCCAATAATTCAATGAACATTTTTTAGTTATGAAGAGACTAAAATCACTGATTTTTACTGTAGTCTGGAAACAAAAACATGCTGAAGTACATATGAGACGATAAACTGTAGTTTGTGTGAGTGGACATTGCCAGGGACGCCTCCCAGCATGCACCACGACAAACACACTCATGGCTTTAAGTTTCACTGGATGAGTGTTGCTGCTTTGTTCCTGCTGTTCCTGTGTTTTACATCTGGTCGTACAATCGACGACCTCAACATGAGCCTCTGATCAGTTTGTCAATCTGACATTTTTAAAAGAACTTCATCACATCTGAGGAAAATTTCAGCTGCTCGTGCTTTTCCATCCCATAATCCGGACGACAACAACAACAAATATCAGCTTCTGTCAGCAGGTCTTCCTCACAACCAAAACCATCATGAGGTCCAAAACCACAAGCCCTGCTTCACCAAACAGCTCAGTGAACTCAGAGCTGATTCAAGCACCAAGACCAGAACCAGCAGCCGTCTGGAACCCACTCAGGACCATCACTGCCTACAAGAAGAAAGGTCCTGCTATCAGCCCGTCCTCCAGAGCAGCTGAGAAACTCAACACCTTCTACACCAGGTGTGAGAGGTCCCCGACCACAAACTCTGATGGCCCACTGTCCCCCCACTGAGGGTTCTGCATGATGCCAGAGCCAGACAGCAGGCCAGGAGGACAGTGGCAGTGGTTTGACTCTAAAGTTCTGGCCATCACTGACACATTGGACCTTTATTGATACTTGAATCATTTACATTAACGCTGCAGCAAGTCTGTCTTTATTTCTGATGATTCACACTGGATTCATTTTAGGAACTGAGGAGAAAATCAATCAGCGTCTTCAAAAACTATGGAAGTGCTCATTTCTGCCTGCAACTGAGCTTTAAACACAGTTTTCTTCAAACCAATGAAAACATGGTGTGAAGCTGTGAGAATATTTGAAGCTGTTCCAGTTAAAGACCAGCAGAGACGGACTCCTGTTTCAATAAAGCTTCATGAGCAGAAAGAAAACAAACATCAACATCCAGCAGCAACTCTTCAAAGTCAACCATCACAATGAAAATCCACACAAACCATCAGCAGCACAGACTGCTGCAGCCACCAGAGGGCAGCATCACACTGAGCTTCACAGGCTCGCCTGGTCAGTGACCAGGTCACCACGCAGGAGTTCTGGGTCCTGAAGTTCAAATCAAAGTCCGTCAGAGGAACGTGGCTCCTCACAGGCCGGCTGATCGTTCCTCTTTCTACACAAGCAAGAAAAGCTAAAGAGCAGCTTCCTGCCACAGAAACATGGAGGAGACAAAGGAAGGAGCTGAGCTGAAACTGTAAAGATCAGGCCCTTTAAGGTCATCTCATGTTTTCATCCCATGATCTTTAACCTACATGAATGTCTTTCATAGCCTAGAGTCGTAAGGATAACATGACTGGTGAGAGCCACTTCTCCACTTCTTAGAACAAAAAGGCAGATGGCACTCTGGTTGTTGACAGTCTTGTCTCCTCTTCTCTGTTTGTGATGTCTCTTGCATTTAGATACGTGCTTCACACAACACACCCTCATACAGGTTGTTTATCACATGTCCAGAACAAGATATGGTATGCCCAGGCCTTGGGAACTGACCAATTATATTCTGTAACGTATATCTGATTATTGCACAGGGTTTGGTCTTAAAAAATACTTTAAAATACTTTGACTGTGCACTGAAGATTGCTTCGGACCGTTCTTGGGCTTTCAACAAAGAACCGGGCGAACAGACTGAGGATCTGAAAGAGTCGCAGGGATGCACTTGTTGTCCGCCAGCTGTGTGTGTGTCCTCCTCATCGCTGCGCTCCTCCGCCAAGTGAGCGGTTTGGAGACTGTTACGGGCCTGAATGGAGAAACGCTCGAGATCCTGTGAAACATTGGAGCCATGAAAGCAGAAGACAGGGAGAAAATAATAATAAGT
Organism: Chaetodon auriga; assembly: GCF_051107435.1. Lineage (NCBI taxonomy): Eukaryota > Metazoa > Chordata > Actinopteri > Chaetodontiformes > Chaetodontidae > Chaetodon > Chaetodon auriga. The sequence goes on along the minus strand of NC_135096.1, from coordinate 794,734 downwards.
GGTTGTTCCCGTAAGCATACTGACTATTACACCAGACCACTTATCCACTTTGACAGCCATTGCTCTTTATTGTTCACTCATTTGTTGTTGTGTTGTTGTTTACCGTCATGTTTTAAATAAACATTTTTGCTACAAAGGACAACGTCTTGAAGTCTTGTTAACATAAGACTGACATAGAAAGGGTTACAAAAAAGTGAAAAACAAAAAGGCACTGTCTTTTCTTAAACTCATTTATTTGAGAAACAAAAGGTTTAAACATTGAAAAAGCTACTGCAGGAAAAGGGCAGACATAAAATACTGCATGTGAAACATTCCTTAATGATATATGGGATAACTGTAATCACCAGACATGAGGATGAACAAATCATTTAAACAGCTACAAGAACAAACAAATAAATAAATAAATGAAGGAGTAAAAAATAAGTAAATGCTTAAGACAGAGAGAAAGGGGGGCAGGTGCCACAGAATGCATTTCATTTGACCAGAGGCACGTCCAAACTATTCCCAAAAAGGGCCGTGTGGCTGCAGGTTTTTTCCTCCGACCGATCAAGAGCACGCAGTCTGACCAATCAGCTGTCTGAAGACTGGGATCAGGTGATGAAATGAGTCAAGTCTGTTGTGCTGCTGCTCAGCTTGAAAGAAAACCTTCGGCCACTCGGCCCTTGGTGGAATAGAACAAAAAATAATAAAAAAAAAACTTAACTTCTGCTAACAATAGTCGTTGGGTTCCATTGATTGTATTTCCATTTGATTTGAGGTCAAAATCACTGCTTTTTAATGGTTTGTAAGTGTAGGGCTAATGGTCATTGTTACTTCCGAAGGTGGATGCAATGACTTATTTTGTCCACTAGATGGAGACAAGTGACTACGGACACAACAGTTTCTCTGTGTTGAAGTCTAGGACCCACTGCTAAAGAACAATGAGATACTCCTTTAACACCTCGAGCTTTGACCTTTGTCCCTGTCTGTCTGTCTGTCTGTCTGTCTGTCTCTCTCTCTCTCTCTCTCTCTCTCCTGCTGCTGCCTCCGTGTGGTGTTGTTACACTTTGAAAAAGACAACGATGATGCTGTCCGTGTTTGTGTCCACGGCCGGTCAACTTGAGCGTTGATCGGGTGTTGTACAGCCAAGGTAATTTTACTATTGTTGTAGTGTTTCAGTGAGCAACGCACAGACAGCAAGATTGTCTAACCTGTGTTTGTGTCTTTGCAGCAGTGACTGCCACTGCTGCTTTGTGCTTGTTGAAACTCACTTGAGTTTTTCATTTCTTTTATTGGGATTCAGTGCGAGGTTTTATTCAGTGATTTAAGTGTATTTATACATATATTTTTTGTTATTTATATATTTTTAGTATATTCTTAATTGGTTTTACATTTTACCAAAGATTGTAGCTTGTTTTAGGGTTGTGAGGCTTGTTTTTGTGTAACTACGTTTTAAAACTGGCTGATTCATACAGAGGTGGCCTTGTGCTTTACCGTGTAAAAGGTGGCTGTGTGATTTGACTTATTTATTCCCTTGTGTGTTCTTTTATATTTTTGTGTGCTTTGTTTGCAGTGTTTTATTTTAATGCCAACCTAAAAGTGTGACACCTTTGTATGTTTCCTTTTTTTTAGTCAAGCCCTCCACCTTCCTATTTTTTTTCTAGGTTCTTCTTAGTATGTTTTTAATTATTTAAAAATCACTGAAGCCGAGACACTGAACAATCTTCCTTCAGTTTTATGTTCTTTTATGTCATATTGTTTGTGATGTTTTGCATCACTGAAGGAGATTAAAAACAAAAGAAAACTCTTTTCATCAACTCAAAACCACGTCTCTGTTAATTCTTTGTGAATCTTACATGTGTGGTCAAAGTAATAATTAATAACATAATGTATTCCCAGTGTGGCGTTGTCGGGTTGTTAACTCAGTTGAACTCGAGTTTAGCCAAGACCTTATTGGGTTACAAATATATTTGGAAAAATTGTATACAAGTTATAAAATGTTGATGGGATAATGCTGCATGCTACTCTTTTGTCATTCTCTTGCAGACAAACTCCTGGCTGCTCCGGATGTCCTCTGTCCTCGGCTGTCTCGTCCACCCACCCTCCCTCGTCTCCCCAGCCTCCTGTCTGACCCTGCAGCTGGACCCAGAACCGAACTTAAAGGTAGTCTTATTCCCATTTGACCTTTGACCTTAACCTGCCTCTGATTCGCCACCTCCCCTCATGTTGCCTCATCCTAACCGCTCTGTCTGTGTCTGCCTGCCTGCCTGTCTGTGTGTCGTCACCCCCTCTGGTAGCCGCTGAGGGGACCTGCACAGACCACACAGGATTTGGCTGTGAAAATGCGCAACGCCTGAGAGTTCAGCTGGAGCGAGAGGAACGAGAAAAGAAGATGATTCCCCGAGACGGAACTGAAAAACCAATCTGTGTAGATTTCTGATCTTTGTATAGTCTATGTACATCTAAGGTCTAACCCTTTACACCCTTTACAGTCTGTACAAAGTGTGACATCCTCTGTCCTTTGACCCAGCAAGCCTGAAGTGGTATTGCATCTAGATTTATAGCTTATGTTCACTGTTCATTGGAAATTGTTCATCAAACTGTTGTTCACAATTACAGTTCTGTTCATAACACTCTTAGAAAAAACATGTTGTTGTTGACGTGTTCTTTTGCAGTGATTAGTGTGTGTTCTTAATCAATTTAGAAAGTTGTAAAGTTGACATTTGTTACAGTTTGTTGTTTGTCTTTGTGTGTTTTGTACCTAAGCCTGAAGTGGTATTTCATCTAGATTTTATTACTTATTCACAATATCAGCTTGACAGTTCATTTAACTTTCATGAAAAACATTGTGACTTTGAATAAATACGATTCATACAGTTATCACTCATTATTGTTCAATTACACATACAGAGAGGGAGGGAGAAAGAGGGAGATACAGACAGACAGAGAGAGAGAATGACAGAGAGACGCTCAGTCGCAAAAGCAGGATCGGCCAAAAGACTGAGGCTGTAGTTTGGACTGTTGACCAGTAGATGGAGACAAATGATAAGGCTTGGCAGCTGGGACAGACTCAGCGAGTCCTCTGGAGCCAGCTCCTAAGAGATTTCTGAATGATAGAAATCAGGAAAACACACTAGATTAACCAGCTGTATGTGCCGTGACAGACAAAGAGACCCACCCTTTTTCAGGTTTGTTTTATTACCTGTCAAATCTTTTTATTCTCTGTTGTTTTGATTTCCAATATTATTTCATTGCTTGGTGTGTGCTTTGATTTTGAACCTTGACTGTCATTGTTATTTCTTTATTAATATTTATTTTTTAATTACATTGATCTCCTAATAATAATAATAATAATAATAATAATAATAATAATAATAATAATAATAATAATAATAATAAAACGCCATGTCTAACACAACTATGCTGTCTAGCAGTTTAGTTTATTCATAAACAACAACAACAATAAAAACATGCATTCATCAATAAACAATTTACTCTTACCTACTGTTTCACCTACCTTGGATCCTTTGTCGTCCCTGTGTGAGCAGGGACCTGCTCCAGTGTGCATAAGCAGCTGCACTCACACCTACACAAACACAAACACACATCAACAACACATCAATGGCGGAAATGTGCGCCCCCTAATTCGGAGGCACTGAACACGCCAGTCTTGGTCCCATGTCCCATGTTGGCTAAGAGGGTGTGTGATCAACAAGTGATGCTGTGTAGGGGGGGCTAAAACTTTCCAGAAGGAGTTGGAAGATTGACAGGTAAGATGCGGCCCCGTCAGCTCTTCAAAAAGTCAACATTTTAAGCATATTCTGTGTGTCTTAATGCATTGTTATGTGAAATTAGACATTTCAGGCATTTCAACCTGTTGACACGCTCACACACCACACAGAAATTAGCAGGATAACGGCCACCAAGTTGCGCTGCTATTTATTATAACAGTGGAACAGGCAGAGAAATTAGTGATGTGTTGGTCGGACATTTAGGGTTACAAAACATCATAGGCCACTGCCCAACGCATCTGAAGAGCGTGTGTATGAAAACCAACACACAAGAGGAAAGAGAGCAAGAAGCATCCAGAGCAATTGCCTCCCAGAACTTATTTGCCAGAGAGGGCAGAGTTTGGGACTTCTCAGAGCTCAAGGAGTATTGCAAAGATCCAGCGTCTTGTGTCAGCCTATGCCTTCGCCTTCAGAGTCGAGGATTCATAGTCACCAACACTCCTCAAATGTGCCCGACAGTTCAGCCAACTGAGAGGTATGCTGATCTTATTACCAGTGCACTGTGACTTGCACTGATGTAGTGACTAATACACCTTTTCTACTCTGTGTTACCTCAGTGACTTTTGCAACAGGTCTCAAAAGAAAGATGTCCTTACCGCTGTACAGAGGGATATTGATTATATCCACCAAAAACTAATCAGTGGCGATTACATCCCCAACACTGCAGTCACATCTTTCAGACACTACTGTGAGGTTATCCTGCTGTTGGAGCACCAACTGACAGGGAAAGAAGTTCATTATTTTTCTTTGTTTCTCTGGAGTTTTTGGAATGCTACTTCAACAACATCAGGCCGTTTTCCCTTAAACAGCAAGATAGAAACAAGACGGACCAGGGCAAGTTCTTCCTTGGAGAAGATGGGGTCCCATTGTCCAACCCTGCATCAGATTTACAACGGCTGAAGTCAAAGTGAGTAATCAGTATTACTACATCAAAAGCATGCTCTATGAATCTTTCAAGGCTTTGATTTGACTCATAGCAATTGAACAGACCAGAACACATTGCAGATGTTTTTGTTTCATTCGTTGCGTTGAACCGCTGTCGAATTGGTCTACACACACCCGCATCCCTGCAGGACTAGGATGCTTATTGCAGGGCCTTCCCTGTAACACTGACTGGTGACCCGCCTTTAAAAGACCAATGTACAAAGGCTGGTTTTCTACACTACCGGCCTTACTACCACAAGTGGAGGGATCTCCAACTTAAGCAGCGGTATATATACATATATAAATGTATATGTAAGTATATATACATGTATATAGATGCATATATACGTGTGTGTGTGTGTGTGTATATATGTATACACACACACACACACACACACACACACACACACACACATATACATGTGTGTGTATATATATATGTATATATATGTGTGTGTGTATATATACACACACACACACATATGTGTGTATATATATGTGTGTGTGTGTGTGTGTGTGTGTGTAAGGAGTACAAAAAGGTGAGTAGCATATATATGCTATATATAGATTAGATTCTATTCTATATATAGATTCTGGGGCACTGCAACTATGATGACATTCAGAGGTTACAAAGTGTTGCTGATGGCATTAAAATTCAAGGTCCAACAAACAAACCTCCACATTGTGAAGTGTGCACTTTGGGGAAATTTTTCCAAACCAGAAACAGAGACCCTGATACGAGAGCTAAAACACCTCCAGAGCTAGTATGCACAGATTTGGCAGGACCGATCCACCCAGAGTCCAGAAATGGTCACAGATATGCACTTTCATTCACTGATGACTTTTCCAGTACAGTGTTTGTGTATTTCTTAAAAAGCTACAGAGAAGTTTCTAGCTGACACAGCCCCATACGGCAAGATCAAGTGTTTCAGATCTCGCAAGGTACTGAATACACAGGAAAAGGTTACCAGGCTCTACTCATTAAACATGGGATTAGACATGAGACATCAGCACCTTACTCTCCTCACCAGAATGGCACTGCTGAGCCCAATTGGCGCACACTTCTTGATATGGTACGGTGCATGTTGATTGAAAGTAATCTGCCAAAACAACTGTGGACTTATGCAGTCCAGACTGCTGCTGTGGAGAGGAACAGATGTTTTAATAAACGCACAAAGCAGACACCAATCCAAGCACTGACAGGCAGACAGCCGAACCTGCCTAGAATGCAGAGGTTTGGGTTGGAGTGTTTTGCTTAAAAACAAGACAAAAGAAAATTAGATCCAAGGTGTGAAAAGGGCGTTTTCATCGGGTATGACAAAAACAGTCCAGCATACATTGTCTACTTTCCTGACACTAAGAAAGTGCAGAAGTGCAGGGTGGTAAAATGTGTGGCTAAAACAGGTGTAGGGCAGCAGACACAGACTAACTTAACACCTGTAGATGACTTTGTACAGTACAAGTCCAAAAGTCCAGATCACCATGTCTCACTAGAACATAATCCTGAAGTGAGACACCAGCCTCGAGTGAGCCGCCACCAACCACAGCCAGTAGAGGTCAAGTGTGAGCCTGAGCCTAGGTGTTACCCTTCGAGAGAGAGAAGGATGCCAGACAGATACACAGATTGTAGAATGTCTAAATATGTGTCTGATGACGAGACTGATCAAGTCCAGAAAGAAAGCAGTGGGGGGTAGATGGGTGTATGCTATTAAAAACAATCTTGATGGATCTGAGAAATACAAGGCCCGATATGTTGCTCAGGGATACAGTCAAAAGATGGGTGTAGATGATGAGGAGACATTTTCTCCTACAGCTAACTTGACTAGTATCAGAGTGCTGATGCAGAAAACAGCACAAGAAGATTTGATGTTGCACCAAATGGATGTAAAAACAGCCTCCTTAAATGCACCAATAGACTGTGAGATTGACATGGAACAGCCAGAGGGGTACGAGGTGAAATCTCACACAAATGAAAAGTTGGTGTGTAAGCTAGAGAGGTCACTGTATGGGCTAAAACAATCAGGCAGGAATTGGAACAAGGTTTTGCATGACTATCTAACCCAAAACAAGTTTGTACAGAACCAGGCTGACCACTGTGTTTACGCAAGGGAAACAGAACATGATAAGGTGATCATGGTTATTTGGATTGATGACCTAATCATTGCAGCTTGTGAAAGACATGCTTACAGCAAGGTTCAAAATGAAGGATTTGGGCAAACTCAGATATTTTCTTGGCATTGATTTTAACCAGAGTGACAACTGTGTGACAATGTCACAGACAAAGTGTGTTGAAAAAATCCTGGAGAGGATTGTACATGTACAACATGCAGGATTGTAAACCTAGATCCACACCGTGTGAACATAAACTGAACTACGTGGATGATGCAGCACTGATGAATGATGACACAAGATACAGAGAGGCAGTAGGAAGCCTCATCTGTTTGATTGTGTGTACCAGATCTGATTTGAGCTGCATTGTAAGCAAATAGTCAAAGTACTTTACTGAACCTACCGAACAGCAATGGAGTACAGTTAAACTGTACTGATGTATCTCAAAGGCACAATTAACAAAGAGTTGTGCTACAGGAAAAGTGATGAGAACCTGGGTATACAAGCACACAGTGAAACAGATTGGCATGCTGATGTCAGTGATAGACAAAGTACATCAGGTTATTGTATGAGCCTAACAAAGGGTGGCACTTTAGTGGCATGGAAAACCAAAAGAAGCCAACCGTAGCACTGTCCAGTTGTGAGTCAGAGTACAATGCACTTGCTCAAAGCCTCTTGAAAAATCTGTCACACCTCAAAACATCTGTGTGAAAACACTTGGAAATTAGTAAAATCAAAGTGAATTCAACAAAATCCTGAGGTGAATCCTGTATGGGCTCTCAGGTCAATCCAGCAACACCTGGAGTGAAACCTCATCCATATAAGGACCTGTGTTCCAAAGCCCTGGTCCACTCCTTTGATACGTCACAAAGTGGCTTTGATCTATCAGAGATGACATCAACATTCCACTGAGCTCAGGGCTTGAGGGAGGTCATTGGTTTCCATAGCAACAATAAAGACAATATTGAAGTCCTCATTGGCAACTGCATGTAAAATCAATCAAACCAGAGAAATCCCTTCTGAACTCACTGAAAATTGTTAGAAACCAGCAAAAACTGCTGCAGGCTGACTGCTGGTCAACCTGTGAAAAACTCTGATCCACCAGTCCACCCGAAACACTGAGACACGTAATGACCACTAAATCATACAAGATCACTAAAACTTACTGTCAGCCTCGTATGAAACTGGGACATAAACATGAGAGGACCATGTCCATCATCCACATTACATGCACAGCCATGATCCACGGGAACCTATGAGAGAAGAAAGCACAACAACACCAGGAAAGATGCTGAGGTACCAACACGCATTGATAGGAAATGAGTGTGTACAGATGGAGAGGCAGGTGTCCTCAATCAAAGTGAATTCAACAAAATCCTGAGGTGAATCTTGTATGGGCTCTCAAGTGATAAATCAAAGCAGAAACTACATTGAGATTTTGACAAAAATTGCATTTGTTGTGGCTGGATGACAGGCTTTATGGTGTGGCAACTGTTCAGACACCTCTAGTTATTGCCAACATAACTCTGCAAGTCATCCATCTGTAAGCCCTCCACGTCTCGTTTCATGAAACTGTGTTATCCTAGAGGTCACATTATATTTCATCTTGGCTAAAACATACCAGAATCCTCAATTTCCTGAAGGTAGTCCTGGAGAAAGTTCATGATGTTTACTTCCGTCTGGTGCTCGGCAGAACCAATCTCACTGAAGACAGGGCGGCTCCTTTCCAGGAGGAAGGCTGCATCCACCTTTAAGAAAAAGGAAGTGCATTTCAGTACTACATTCAACATTGTACTTCTTGCAAAAGATGTTCATGTTCAATGAAAAGTAGTTTAAAATGTAAGAATATACCTTATCGTCTTCCCCTGGAGCAAACAGTGGGAGGCAGAGTATTTTGAAACAGCGTTAATCCAGTGTATACGCCTACATACCTGTGGACTTGTGCAGCATCCAGCCACCACAGATGTTTGCCAGTCTTGGATATGCACTCACAAGCAAATCTGAAAACTTAAGAGATACTTCAGAGATGGTTAGAGTACGTTTTCCAAGGCCAGCCAGCATGAGAGGCAGTTCCTCTTTTGGTGTCTTTTCATATTGTTTATCAAGAAGGAATACATTCACCAAAAAACTCTTCCCATATTCTTTTGACTTGTAAGCTGCAAAACGCCTTTTGCCTCTTGTCTCCTTATTAAAGAATCCTGGAAAAGATCTAAAAAGATGGCATACCATTATTCTCATATTTTATGTTCCATCAACGCAAAATAACTTCACTCAGAAGACGTCTAAATTCTGATGAAATAATTATGTTGGGTTAAATTTAATTTGTTTAATGCAATAGTTTACATGATGATGGTCTGAAGCTCCTGAAAATATTCTGAGGTAAATAATAGAATTTAAAACATCTGCAGCTGTTTCCTTGCGTTCTGCTTAAATCAGAATCAGGGACCTAGTCTGTCCGAATGTTTGTCCAGACAAATGACTCATGTATCCTCCCGCGCCATTGCTTGTTTCACTCCCGGGCGTTGCACTGCCTGCTGCGGCCTCAGACCTGACTGCGCAGCTTCTCCTGCTTGTCCCTGAGCTAACAGCCTGACATTCCCTGACACACGCTTATTCAGCATTGACGCCACATTTTGTGCAGTGCTGATGATCTCTCTTAATTGCACCTGAGTGAGAAAAAAGGCGAAGTTGAATAACAAATGTTACAGACATGGGACATGAGTACTATTGTACAGAACTGTACAGATAATCCACCGCTCCACGGATTGATTTCTCAAAGGCTTCATTGAAAACAAATGCACTCGGCCGGGAGGAGGGTTAGCAAAACAGCGGGAAAGTGACTGGATCTATACAATGGGCAGATTTATACGCTAAATAACACAATTTATAAATCGCTAAAAGTCGAATTTTGATCAACATTATGTCTCAAACTGATAATTTCACTCGTTAACCGTGCAATAGGCGGGAAGATTCATCATGTCGGGCTTTATTTCTCCATATCAACCTTAACTTTACACAAAGTTTCTGGTTCACGTTAACTCATCCCAAATCTGGCTTGACTGTCAATGCTTTGGTCGAAAAATAATGAACATATAGAGACAGTGTATTTTTGAGGGGGTAACATTATATGGGTCAATGATGTGACGCTTATGTTTTTGTGTCTTTGATTTGCTTACATTTAAAAAGGTTAAAATGTTAAAATAAACTTACATATTACTTGCATACATTCCTTTTTTTTGAAGACCTAGTCTGAAATATATGGTTTTAATATATTTTGGGAGAATATTTGGGGGATAATGGCAAAAATGTCATTAGGTGTTACCTTAAAAACTTGGCACCAAATAGTTTAACTTGCTTAAAAAGGTTAAAATTTTCAAAAAAGCATGCTATCAACTAGTTTGGCATAATCTTACATTAGATTTATTTAATCATAAATAAAAGTAATAAAACACAGTTGTTCAGAATATTCTATCCATTTTGGTCATATGATGCAAGAAGACAATGTGACAGGAAATGACATCACAGAGAAGGACCCCTGATGAGACTAACTGCCATGTGCCAAGGTCAGTAACTCTCTTTCAAATTTGAGATAATCTGACATTTTTAGGGTACGGTCAGGTATGCTTATGTTTACATGTCAAATGGTACGACCCCAGGAAAACATTTATTAATCCTCATAATTATAAAAATGAGTATTTACTTTAAAAATTATGTTTGAAATATTCACACAAAGGCCGTGTGTGTACATATGTGTCCATAATTTTAAATTGAAATGTCAAATGGTGTAACCGGTTACACCATTTGACTCCTATTACAAACCTCTCTGTTAGAGGTCAATTTTATCAAATATCAGTAGTTTATGATGCCGATTTATGTTGTAATATAATGGGTGGGAAGAATGTCTTCACCTGGCCTCAACCACCTGACCTCCTTCTCTATTACGAGTCTGATGTGCTGAACATTGTCTCTGAGCCGGAACCTTTGAACTCGCGTCATTCAAAACTCACAGCGAAGGACTGGAAACACTCCCAAGCACACACTGCCTGAACTTTAAGATTCAGACGTTCTGTCACACTGGCACACTCCTCTCTGAAACACCAACTTCACTAGAAAAAAACCTACACATGGCACTAAACACAAGGTCCAACCCTTCTCTCTCTGCTTTCAATCTCCCTTCTGTTTTTACCTTCATTCGTGCTCACTCTCTCTCTCTCTCACTCACACACACTCACACACACACACACACACACACACACACACATACGCAGAGTTTTTGATTACTTGTTAGATATATTTCTTTGCTAAAATCACAATAGAGGTAATGAGTTCAACCTGATGATTCTTGTCAGATGTTTTTCTACAATGAAATAAAAGAAATAAGTTCTTGTTCTCTCACTCTAACACACACACACACACACACACACACGTTTTTGTCTCTTTTAAACTAAAGAGCTTCCCTGATTCTTGTCAAATGTTTTTCTACACTGAAAAAAATAAAGTTCAATTAAGCTTGAATTCATGTGACTGTTATTCTTGATTTTCAGTGTCAATTGTTTCAAGAAACAGTGACCTTTGACTCTAAAAGCAACATAGTCAGGTGGTGTAACTGGTTAGTGGCAACTGGCGTAACCAGTATTTTTCATGAAAATATTATAATATACAGAAAAATGAATGTGGAATATAAAGATTATTTCGAACACAAAGGATGATTACAGTATATGTCCCACTCAATGTATTTAAAAAAATCTAAAAAATAAAATAAAAATAAAATCTATTTTCATGTGATATTTTAAAATCAGGTAATTATTTTTATGGCTGCATTTATATGCATTCTAGGTGGATTAAACATTTAAAATTTATCGTTCTTTTTCGGTTACACCATTTGACATTTTCAGGCACGTTCCGTGTGATCTTTGTAAAAAAAATGGTACAAATGTGATTTCAAATGACATGAAACCAACATGAACACAAAATGTACATTTTGACAGACCTGATGAATGCTTTAAAACAGAATTTTAAAAAGTTTTTGAATTTCTCATCTTGCCAACCCTTATTTGTCACTGACCCTGCTATGGAAACCAATGATCTCCCTCAAGCCCTGAGCTCAGTGGAATGTTGATGTCATCTCTGATAGATCAAAGCCACTTTGTGACGTATCAAAGGAGTGGACCAGGGCTTTGGAACACAGGTCCTTATATGGATGAGATTTTACTGGAGGATTAGTGGTTTCGCTGGGTTTGAGGTTTGGAGACCACATTTCAACTCAGTGGGAGCAATGCCTGTCCAGGTATTTTGCATGACACAGTGAGGACACCTGCCTCTCCATCTGTACACACTCATTTCCTATCAATGCGTGTTGGTACCTCAGCATCTTTCCTGGTGTTGTTGTGCTTTCTTCTCTCATAGGTTCCCGTGGATCATGGCTGTGCATGTAATGTGGATGATGGACATGGTCCTCTCATGTTTATGTCCCAGTTTCATACTAGGCTGACAGTAAGATTTAGTGATCTTGTATAATTTAGTGGTCATTACGTGTCTCAGTGTTTCAAACCCCTCGGTCTTTCGTGGTCCGCTTCCTACATTGGAATACCCGACAAAAAGTTCTGCAAGCAGCCTGGTCAAAAAAAGAGGTTAAAGTTGACGATGACCAGATTTATTTTTCCCAAGATTTCTCGAGCAGGATACAGAAAGAAAGAAGTGGGTATGCCTCAATAAGAAGACAGCTGAAAGAAAAAATGTGAAATGACACATAATATATCCAGCCAGATTGAGAGTCTTTGGAGATGGGGGGTCCGTGAATACTCTCCACCACCAACCCGAGGCCGCATCACGTGCTGGTGGGCGCAGCGGAGGCTCAATCCAAGCCATTCCAGAAAACGCATAACTAGAAGCACAGCGGAGGCGGAGAGACTGTAACCGGACCTCTGGAAGACTTGGAGTTAAAACTGTGAAAATGACTTCCAACTGGGAAATGGAAATTATCTCAAACTAAGTGGACAGTTCTCTCTCTCTCTCTCTCTCTCTCTCTCTCTCTCTCTCTCTCTCTCTCTCTCTCTCTCTCTCCTTAAGCTTAATGGGACAAACTTTTATTTATTTATCTGTTTTTGGAAGCCTTTTGTTCTTTCTCTTTCTCTGCACCTTCCATATCGAAGTGAGTAGGCATGACCTAAGGACAGAATGGACGCCATTGTACAGGCTAAGACTATTTATTTTATGATTAACTCAAAGAGAAAAGAGGTTCTTTTTAAATGAGTTGAAATTCATTATCTCTACCCGCACAAGAGATCTAAAACCCATCTATGAACTCTGCACATGGATGTTAAATAAAAGAGGGATACGAAGATGTGAAGAAGGGATGTATTTCTTGGTGTTTATTTATTTAGGCGATTTATTTGTTTATTTATTATTATTTTAATTAAGGAGATTGAACTGAATTTTCACTTGTACAAGAAGTCTAAAACTCAGACGAAATTTGCATATGGCCAATAAATAGGAGAGGGATGTGAAGTGTATTGTATGGTATTCCTTTGTATTTTACTTATTTTTTTTATATTCTTACCCTGAGTTTTATTTTGAAGGGATATACGATTGCATTTATTTGGATAATTATTTCCTATCTCCTTTCTTCCCATCCTTCTTTTTTTCTCTTTTTTTTAGAGATAGCCTGGGATCCAGATTTTATTCCAAATAGTATTGATGATGTTTCTAAAAAATGGGAGAGTAAGGGCCTCACAGGATTCTATCAAATGTACAAGGAAGAAGCAATGGATTCTTTTGAAAATACAGTAAACAGATATGGTTTAAACAAGAATCACTTTTACAGATATTTGCAAGTGAGAAACTATTTGAAGGAAAAAGTCCAAATTACATCTCTTGGAGATCTCCATCCCATTCTGAGACATATGATAAAGGCCAATCAAAATCATAATTTGAAAAATATAACTGGACAAATATATCAAATATTTCAGGATTACAGAACCGAAGACACAAATAACATTAAGGATAAATGGCAGATAGAACTGAAAACATCTATATCAGATGACGAGTGGAATCAGAGTCTTAAAGATAATTTCTCAAACATAAAATCGCCTTCTGCCAAGAATATGCTTGGAAGATAAATATACAGTATTTTAGAACACCAGTGATGTTCAGCAAATATACACAGAATAAATGTAGCTGCTGGAGGGAATGCGGGGAAGACAAAGCGGACCACACTCACATATTCTTTACATGTAAAAAAATAGAAATGTATTGGTCAGAAGTCATACACATAATAGAACAGATGTTTGGGAAATTGGGCCAATTTAATAAACACACTTTATGGTTGGGAATAGGTTTCAATGGCCTTCGAAAGGATGAAGAACATTTATTTTGGATTCTGAGAATTACAGCACTCAAACAAATAACAAGAATCTGGAAAAAGTTGGAAGCCCCCAAAGTAAATAAATGGCTAGAGACTGTAGAGAATATTTATAGGATGGAGAGGGTAACTTATAGAATTAATATGAAAGAAAAGTTGTTGGAAAGAAGATGGGCTCGTTTTAAATTAAAGTAACTAGATATATCCTCTGCATACAGTAGAGATGAAGCCTAAAAAAAAAAAAAAAGGAAAAAACTACTTACCGTTTATGTGCACATTTATATTACTGTTGTATTTGTTGTAATTGCGTGCGTATTTTTTGCTGGGTAATGTTATTTTTTATTTCTTTATCTTTTTGCTTACTTTTGGGGTATTTGTGTATATACATTTTAAGTTATGAAAGGTTATGTTTGACTGTGCCACACGGCTGAAAGATAACAAAAAACTAAATATTGTGTCAAGTTATTTAAATAACAGGATGTGTATTGTAGGAATGTCGTATACTGTACTGACACAATAAAGTATAAAAAAAAAAAGTTTCCTTTTTTTCAGTTGTTTCTCATGTACCGTTGAAGTTTGAAGACTTTTCTAAAAGTCTTTGACAGATTTGTTTAACAATGATTTCCAAACTTGTTTTTCTGCTTTCGAAGATGAAACTTGACTCCAAATCAAAGTTTGAGTCACAAACTGTATCACGACATGTTATCAGACACCAAAAACCTCTGCTGGTCAAACTGAAGACTTGTTGGTGGTAATAAAGTTGTTTGAATGAAGTGGACGTCTGCTAACGAGGTCCACGTCCCTCAGGTTGTCTCTGGTGTTGAGGGAAACCTGTGCTGCTCTCACTGTGGTCACTTGTCTTGGATTTTGAAGGTTGCTGTCACCTTCCTCATGTCTTAATACGTCAACAAACAGTTCAAGTGGTATCAGCCATCAGGAATTAGTTTGTGCTCACTTGATTCTTGGTTCAGCTCGATGTTGTTGAGTAAAATGAACCATGAAAACACAACATGAAGTGAAACAATCAAGATGATATCTGATATTTTAACGGTTATCCGTCTCCTTGATTTCTAATAATCTGTATCAGCCTTGAAAAAACCGTATCGGTGGATCTCTAGTCCTGATCTGAGAGACACAACAAACACTCACAGCAACATTCAGCTTTGATTGGAACAAGATCCAGAATTGAAATCAACACACAGCTGAAGGTTCAAGTCAACAGCGTTTCCACAGTTTAATGATCACAGCTTCCATCTTTAAAGGACTGGAAGTGGAAGAAGTTTACAAAGTAAACGAGGAATCTTTTCAATCATTTTCAACAAAGTTCATTGATCAATTTATTCCAATAACCTGAAAGACTGATGTGACTGAGATCCTGCACAGACTCAACTGATCTGTTCAGCAGTGTTTCTCTAACAGGAGGAGACTCTCCCTCCTACAGAGGACACAGAGACACTGAGGAACCAGACCAGGACCAGAACCCAAAGCCAGGATAAAGAGGTTCAGTGAATGTGGTGTTGAAGGTGTGGAGGTGGATCAGTGAGTCAGAGGAGACTCTGTAGAAGGACAGATTGCCAGCAGGACAGTCCACATACACTCCTACTCTGTGAGAGACAGAAGAGGAGGAGGAGGAGGAGGAGGAGGAGATGGGTGTTATTCTGTTATTGTGACAGACAGAGTAACGACCATCAGAGCAGAACAGATTCCAGGACTGATCATTCCATCCAAACAAACACTCTCTCCTGTCTCCTTTCCTTCTGATTCTTCTGTAACTCACTGACACAGAAACTCTTCCTCTCCACTCGACCTCCCAGTAACAGCGACCAGTCAGACCAGTTCCACACAGCAGCTGAGGCCACCAGTCAAACCTGTCTGGATGATCAGGATATGACTGATCCTCCTTCACATGTGTCATCGTCCTGTTGTTGTCAGACAGTTTGATGTTTCTGTTCACTGTGTTTGTGTCCAGTTTGAGTTCACAGGAATCTGATGGAGAGAAGAAGAAGAAAACAGCTGCAGTTATTGATCCATCATCTGTTGATTGATGGACAGTTTGATAATGACATCAGAGATGTGAATGAGTGATGTCACAGTTTGAAGATGGCTGAATGTGCTCTGCTTTGTTTTCATCAGTCAAATTAAAGACACACTTACACTTCCTCAGACCTGGTCTCAACCATCGGACTCCAGCAGGCTCCACCCTGAAAGGAGGAGGGGGGTCAGAGCAGCACGTCCTCTTTCAGCATGCAAACATGGACGTTACATCACTCTCATACACACAAACACAACATACTGATCCGGCCTGCTTCTCCCTGCTGCCCCTAAACCTCTTCAGCTCTGCTCAGACACTGACAGCGACACTGATTCTCTCTCATCATTAAATCTGCCTTCATCAGCTCATTTCCTCATTTCAATCTGTTGCTGACTTCTATTCTAAGCTGCTTCACTCATTGATCGCTCTCTTGCTCTCCCACCTGTGATGATCAATAATCAGTCTGACTTTGTCTTCACTGAACAAACCAACAGAGCTTTAATCATTGATTATTGGACACGGTTCTCCTCGTCATGTCCCATGTGACGAAGTGTGAATACTGTCAATAAATTCAATATCTGAGACAAGTCATCATGACTCTGTTGTGTGGAAATCTTTTCATGTCAAACTTCCTGAAGTTCACCGGAACAAGAAGAGCCACTTGATGTCTACACATGGAAATATTTACAAGCCATGTTTGCTGTGAAGACCATGTTCAGTTCAATTGTTCTCCACTGATGAAGGAACAGTCCAACATTTTGAGAAAAACACTTGAATGAAGCATCTCAAAAGTCCTGCTCTGTCCTGTGGTTATCAGGTTCCAGCAGATTGAACTAAATAGAACTGCTATGGACTTATTGGAAGCTTGTTTTTATGTCTTTTGAGGACAAAAAGGACATTTGTCAAACTGACAGACAGTTCTTTTACCATGCAGAGATCTGTCCAAACTGCATCAATTATGACCAACAGGTCATTATCATGTTTGTTCCTGGAGATGTTCTCCTTGAGACCTCCAACACAAATATGTCCTTTTCATGTTCAATCAGTGTTTATGTTGTGATCAAAGGACAAAGGTTTCCTACATGTGTGATTGTTCATGTCTCACTCACATCCACCATCAACCAAAAAGACAGACAACATGTTTCCAGCTCTTCCTCCTCTTTCACACTGACTGACTGTGGCTGCAGCAGCCTCTTCATACCTGAGAGTGTCCAGTCTGCAGTGAGGATCCTCCGGTCCAGCAGACAGCAGCTTCACTCCTGAGTCTCCTGGATGATTGTAGCTCAGGTCCAGCTCTCTCAGATGGGAGGGGTTGGATCTCAGAGCTGAGGCCAGAGAAGCACAGCCTTCCTCTGTGATCAGACAGCCTGACAGCCTGCAAACACCCAGAACAACACACATGGAAGATCATCTGAGGGTCCTGCTGTGTCCATCAAATCATTGATCTCAAAACACAGAGATCTGGTAGGCTGAGCAGCATCACATGGGCGGATGTACAACACATAATAATTCTCAACAGTTTCTGTGTTTGAGGTCAATGACTTCACACTCGACACTTCACTTCCTGAGGTCCTCAGCGACACCTTTGTGGTAATTAATCATGACTGAATCAGGAATAAAATGACATCCACTAATCAAAGTCACATGACAACAAAATATAAATGAGAATTTCCATCTCAGCCAGACTTCATTAATAAAAGGAACATTGAGAGAAAACATCTACCAATCAATGTATGTATGTGTCAAACGTGGACTTCTGAGGTTAAAAAAGGACGTCAACACTTTTATAACAAACAATAACTTGATCTGACCTGAGAGTTTCCAGTGCACAGTGTAGACTCTCCAGTCCAGCAGACAGCAGCTTCACTCCTGAATCCTGCAGGTTGTTGTTACTCAGGTCCAACTCTCTCAGACTGGAGGACTGGGATCTGAGGACTGAGGACAGAACTTCACAGCTTCTCTCTGAGAGGTTACAGCCACTCAGTCTGAAGAAGAAGAAGAAGAAGAAGAAGAAGAAGAAGAAGAACATTGATTTTAAAATGTTGAGTCTCTTCTCAGCATGTGTTCAAATCTTTGCTGTTCCATCATAAACATGTTGTAGATGTTCATTCATTGTCCTCATGTCTGTAAGAGCACAGTCATGTGTCCTTCATGAGGGGACACTGTCAGACCTGAATCCAGTTCCTGAGTGTCATGTTTAAACCTGCTGAGTGAAGTTTAAAGTTTCAGACTCTCGAATGTGCAGTTCGACATAAACAGGAGGATCTGAGAGTGACTGAGTGCTGAAACTAATATATGAAGTGAACGATTTAAAGGATCAGCAGTTTTCTGCCAGCATTCCTCTCTCATCTTATGTGCAGCAACAGTCTTGATTTTCCTCTTTTATTTTTTACATTCTCCAAAGCTCTCCATTATAACAACCTGTTCCTCTGGACTGAAGGAGGGGGGACATGATTGGTCCTTTTTGTGGTGACAAAGAGTCAAATGATGAAGCAAACGTCTCTTTTTATGGGAACGTGCACAGAGCCTGATGAAGGAAACCTGAGTTAACAAAGGAAGCTGATAACCACCGTCGTGATGCCGTTATCTCTGCCTGGAGTTCATGTTTAGTTGAGGCAGCTCACACAAAGGAAGCCTGGCTTGGTCCAATTTGTTTTGTCCTTCATCCCACTGAGCTTCACATGAGACAGCCTCTGTGCTGGACTCAAACTGCTGACTCACAGTCCTTCAGAATTCATGTTTTCCGTGACTCAGCACTCTGATCAATAGTAAATTCATCAAATTTAATGACCCATGCTGCACTTTGTGAAACCTCACAGTTGACAATATCCCTGTACACATTTTAATTACAGATCCGCAAAATATTTCTACAGCTACGAAACTTCATGACACATCCGCAAACTTGATTTTGAGGGTTTGTTTTTTTTTTAATTCACACATTCAAACACGCTCACATATTTTTCTGACATGCACAGAAAAGATGATCTACAACTGCAGACTGGGAAATTATTTCTGATCATCATGTCACAAACTCAAAATCATCAATCTCAGTCAGAGATCTGAAAATATACAAAATACACTGAAAGATTCAAATCCTGACATGAGAGAGACTGTTTAAACTAAATGAATCTCTAAATGTACAGAACTAACTTAAATCTGTCAACACAAACAGTAACTTGATCTGACCTGAGAGTTTCCAGTGCACAGTGTGGACTCTCCAGTCCAGCAGACAGCAGCTTCACTCCTGAATCCGGCAAGTTGTTGTGACTCAGGTCCAGCTGTCTCAGACTGGAGGACTGGGATCTGAGGACTGAGGACAGAACTTCACAGCTTCTCTCTGAGAGGTTACAGCCACTCAGTCTGAAGAGACACAGGAATGAAGCAAACAGTAAGTTAGATATCAGAGTATTTATTGACAAAGAAACTTCACTGTCTCTGTACTTACAGAGCTTTGTTGGAGGCTTTGACCACTGGCAGCAGCCTCAGAAGAGCCTCCTCTGAAGCAGAGAATTTCTTCAGGTCAAACACGTCCAGATCTTTTTCTGATGACAGTAAGATGAAGACCAGAGCTGACCACTGAGCAGGAGACAGTTTATCTGTGGAGAGACTTCCTGAACTCAAGGACTGTTGGATCTGATCCACCAGAGAACGATCATTCAGTTCATTCAGACAGTGGAACAGATTGATGCTTCGCTCTGCAGAAGATGTCTCTTCAATCTTCTTCTTGATATACTCAACTGTTACCTGATTGGTTTCTGTGCCACTTCCTGTCTGTGTCAGCAGGCCTCGTAGGAGAGTCTGACTGTTCTGCAGGGAAAGACCCAGGAGGAATCGGAGGAACAAGTCTAGGTGTCCATTTGGACTCTGTAAGGCCTTGTCCAATGCACTCTGGTGTAACTGTGTTAGTTCATGTTCTCTGTCTCTAAAGACTTTTGACCAGCAGGAGGTTGCTTGTTCTTCAGACAGCAGATTGACTCGAGACTTGAGGAAGGTCAGATGGACATGAAGAGCAGCCAGAAACTCCTGAACACTCAGATGGACGAAGCAGAACACCTTGTCCTGGTACAGTCCTCTCTCCTCTTTGAAGATCTGTGTGAACACTCCTGAGTACACTGAGGCTGCTCTGATATCGATGCCACACTCTGTCAGGTCTGATTCATAGAAGAGCAGGTTTCCTTTCTGCAGCTGCTCAAAAGCCAGTTTTCCCAGAATCTCAATCATCTCCCTGGTCTCTGGAGTCCACTGTAGATCTGACTCAGCTCCTCCATCATACTTCATGTTCTTCACTTTGGACTGAACCACCAGGAAATGGATGTACATCTCAGTCAGGGT
Organism: Chaetodon auriga; assembly: GCF_051107435.1. NCBI lineage: Eukaryota > Metazoa > Chordata > Actinopteri > Chaetodontiformes > Chaetodontidae > Chaetodon > Chaetodon auriga. Next base: position 774,207 of record NC_135096.1, on the reverse strand, counting down.
CTTGGGCAGCTCTCCTTCCTCTCTGGTCTTCATCACATCCTCCAGAACTGTAGCAGTGATCCAGCAGAAGACCGGAATGTGGCACATGATGTGGAGGCTTCGTGATGTCTTGATGTGGGAGATGATTCTGTTGGCCTGCTCCTTGTCTCTGAACCTCTTCCTGAAGTACTCCTCCTTCTGTTCATCAGTGAACCCTCTGACCTCTGTCACCATGTCAACACACTCAGGAGGGATCTGATTGGCTGCTGCAGGTCGTGTGGTTATCCAGAGGCGAGCAGAGGGAAGCAGGTTCCTCCTGACGAGGTTTGTCAACAGCACATCCACTGAGGTGGACTTTGTAGCATCAGTCAGGATCTCATTGTTGTGGAAGTCCAGAGGAAGTCGACACTCATCCAGACCGTCAAGGATGAACAAAAGCCTGAAGTCTTCAAACCTGCAGATTCCTGATTCTTTGGTTTCAGGAAAGAAGTGATGAACAAGTCCCACCAAGCTGATTTTTTTCTCTCTCAACACATTCAGCTCTCTGAAAGTGAATGGAAACATGAACTTTATGTCCTGGTGGGCTTTGTCTTCAGTCCAGTCCAGAGTGAACTTCTGTGTTAAGACTGTCTTCCCAATGCCAGCCACTCCCTTTGTCATCACTGTTCTGATTGGTTCATCTCGTCCAGGTGGTTTAAAGATGTCTTCTTGTCTGATTGTGGTTTCTGGTCCGTGTGGTTTCCTGGATGCTGTTTCAATCTGTCTGACCTCATGTTCATCATTGACCTGTCCAGTCCCTCCCTCTGTGATGAAGAGCTCTGTGTAGATCTGATTCAGGAGGGTCCGCTTTCCTGCTTAAGCGATCCCCTCAAACACACACTGGAACTTCTCCTTCAGGTTAGATTTAAGTTTACGCTGACAAACTGAGGCAAGATGTTCTGAATGAAGACACAACAAATAAATCAATAAGTGACTGATAAAGTTCAGATGAGAATTTAATGTCCTTGTCTGAACATATTTTGGTCCATCTGTTGAGACATCAGTGAATGTTCCACTGATCCAGCAGTTGAACCTTTAGAGAAATCCTCTTACTGCTCTGCAGACGCTCAGCCAGCTCCTCCTCCTTCATTTTCCTCAGGAAGTGCTGTGTGATCTTCAGAAATGCCTCTCTGCTGCTCCTCCTCTGGTCTGCATCCTCACTGTCCAACACCTCCTCATCCTCCCCCTGACTCTCTAAGCATTCTGGCTCATCTGGACTCAGAATGGACTTGATCTTCTTCAGCTCGTTCCTCACAAAAGAGACAATGTTCTCCTCCAGCAGCTGGAACAGAAGATGATATGAATGACACAAACTGAAATCATGGAAGCAAACATCAGATCCATGTTGGACAGACTGATGGTCCACTGGTCTAAAAAGTGCAGCATGGAGATTATTGTGAACAGAATAGATGTGAAAGCAGCTGTTGTACATGTACAGACCATAAATATGGAGTCCAGGTGGGTTTGATGCTGCTGGACAGACTGACCATTGGGAACCTCTGAGCTCTCCTGGTGGACTCTGTGGAGGAATCATGAAGAATTAGCTCACATCATGTCCGTCCACACAGAGACAAACACAAGCTGAAGGTCCTTTGAGCTGAAGTGTTAATTCCAACATTGAATCAGATGGTTTCCACTGACATTAAAGTGTTGCTCGTACTGCTGATCCCACCGTGAATCAACAGTCCAGTCTGCATTTCTGTGCAGCTTTCACTTACTGTGTTGGTTCACCAGCTTGTCTGGTTGAGTCCCTCCAGTTCTCATTGACCCCTATAATACTGTGGACAGCATCACACAGCTCACACAAGCTAACTGGATGCTACCTGTCCAGCACAAATTGGCAGTGAGTCACAATAAACTGAGTGAAACATGAGAAAAGCAAAGAGAAGCAGAGAATACTGGATCAAAGCAAAGCTGAGGGTGATTTCACATCCAACTGTTTCAAATGAAAGCTGGAACGTTCTTCTCTGGACTACATGAAGGAAACAGGTGCAGCTGTTGCTCATAGAAGTTGTTCTGGCTCTTTCTTTTACTCTTGGACAACATGTATTTGTTCTTGTCCACTTGTTTGACACACAACACATATTTGAGCTTTGTCTCCTCTCTGAGCTCCTGCAGTCTTTAGTTACCCATAACACCCTTCTCTGCATCAGACGTCTTCACAGAGGCACAACTCCAGCCTGATGTGAGGCGCCATGATGCCGCCGTCAGTGTCGTTCTTGACTTTGTGAATCCATCAGCAGCATCAATCACAAACAGACTGTGTGTTTCCTCAGACTCTCTGTGTTGCTTCATTCTGTGTTTCACAGCAGCTGATCTCAGTCCAGCTGTTATCACTGACATGTTTGTGTTTGTGTTGTCACATGACTGAAAACCACAACATGTTGATTTGATGGAGGAACTCAGTGGAATCAGGATTAGCCTTCTTTAGAATCTGTTAGCCTCAATCAAGTCACTGTTTATACTCATGCAGTCATCAGTCAGAAGGTGTGTGTGGAGGAAATGTTCAACTGGAGTCAAGAGTTGAAAATGGTTATACTGGGCAGCTTCCACATGTGAGGATATAAACGAATGAGAAGAAGAACGATGCTGAAAATAAACAAACAGGTTTAAAAAACTCTGGATAAATAGCAGTTCAAACAAGAATCTGTAAGATTTTAATGTTTTCAACAGTTTACCTCTTTGCAGCAGACGGTTGATCTACTTTAAAGTCATTGAGGCGACCTATCGACTGTTCACTCTTCAAGGACACACAGCTGGGTCCAGGTCCAGGTCCAGTTACAGGTCCATCAGAGGCTGGTCTCCCATAGATCCTGTCAGACACAGAGGAAGACCACCAGGGATGGAAATGGACTTTTTCTTCTTCAGACTCAGAAGCTGCTGGAGAAACTAGCAGCTATGAGCAAGAAAAGGATCAACACACCAAAGTTCAATCAATCATGAAGCTGAATGACTTCAGTCTGTGGATCATCGCTTCTTTTGTCCATCAAATCTCGGACCAAAGCAGGACTCAACGGACTGATTTCTCAGCAGATTTTACTGTGATTTACAGACAACAAACTAAACTGTGGAGTCCATCAGCACCGACTCTGTTGGTCTGTTTTCTAACGTTTGTATCACGAGACTCAGCACAAATATCCTGACTGTTATTTAGAGACGATGGTCGCTGAAGCATTTCAGTCCAACATTCAAAGAGGAAGTTTGATGGTAAAGAGACTTTGGAAGGTCCCCACTGGATTTGTGCTGAAGTCTCATATTATCCTCAGCTTTCAGTGTCCACATGTGGACATGTCAGTGCTGTTTAGGGACAGATTGGACAAATGTCCTTTAACACTAATCTATCTCTAACCTTCATCATCATTCAAGGACAACATGGACATTAGAAGGACAACTGGTCAGACTGGATTTAATGAGAACAAACATCAGCAGTGGACAACATGACGAGGACATATGGACATTTCAGGTCAAATTGTCCGACATGAGTTTAATACTGAGAACAACTTACTGTCCATCAGAGACATGTTGCTGTTTAAAAGAAATGGGGAAATCCATTGACCGGTCGCTCCTGAAGGACACACAGCTGGGTTTAGGTCCAGGTCCAGGTCCAGGTCCAGGTCCAGGTCCAGGTCCAGCAGAGTCTGGTGGGTCCTGCTGCTCTGGCCTTCAACACAACACACACAGAGCTTTGAGTGTGAATAATGATGGTGGAGAGATTCAAGTGCTCTGACATGGAGATGAGTCCTGGACAGTCAGAGTTCCTGGTCTCACCTCTGAGCTTCGGTCTGGCCGTCATCGTCCCCACACAGACTGGTTTTAGAGGGATGGACTCCCTCCTCTCTGTCCTCACACCGATTCATGCTGCTGAACTCACGTCAGCTCACACACACTTTGATCTGGAGAGGAAGCACAAATCATTCATGTGCACATCAGCTGAAATCATCCTTTCATGGTTTCTCCTGTCCAAATATCAGCTGCTCCTCCTCTGATTGGCTGTTATCTCGTCTTTCATATCAGTGTCAGCTGAATGCAGTCAGACAGCAGTGTGAGGCCGAGCTGCTGTACTTCTATCAGTCCACTAGATGGCGCCATGAAGCTGCAGTGAAGTGAACACACACTTGATGGCTGGACGACCGTTGACATCCACTGACACACTCTGACTGAATCTGACAGGAAGTTTCAGTTTGTGGAATATTCAGTAAATTCAACATGACTGAAAGTTTCTTTATGCCTGAATGATCCTCGATCATCGATAAGTGAAGGAGAAAGTCAAATATTTACACAGGAGGAATGTAAAATAGCAGAAATATTCAAGTACAGTACAAGTACTTCCAGACTGTATTTAATAACGGTACTTGAGTAAACTAGTTACTTTCCACCACTGAGAGATCCTTTCAAAATAAAAGCCTGTCTCAATCAAGCCCTCTCAGGTCATATTAAAAGAGGAATCTTTGATTTGATTCTTGATCACATTGAAGCACAAAGTGAGAAAAAGCAGTGACACTCGTTGCTGTTGGAGGAGAGTTCAGAGCTCTGAGAGCTCATTTAGTGACACAGTTACAGATTGAATTGAGAAATAAAAGGTTTCAGCTCCTCACAGCCCTCTGAATGCTCCTTCCTGCTGTCTCCACATCAACTATTGAGGATCAACTCGCTCTGCTTCTGCTCTTATTCCAGCGTTTACATTCACAAACATCCACACAACATGGCCGATGTTTTTAACGGAGCTGCTTTCACCTCCTTCGTCCAGAGTTCACAGTTAAACTCTTTGGAGAAACGATGGACGGAGCTGCAGATCGATGCCGTTTGTGCTGAAGCTCAGATAACGACAGCTTGACTAAAAAACACCTGAAACGAGTTACTTTACCTTCAGCTGGAGCTTCAGAGGAGAAAACAAACTGCGACACACCAAAGGCAGGAAGTGAAAATAAACTTTAAACAGTCGTCCAACTGGAGAAGCCAGTTTACACCAACAAAAGTGATCAAACTGGCTGACAAGCCCGAATTTGCAGGTCTGTTTGAAGCTGCTTCGTTGGTTTGGGACACTTCAGCTGCAACGACAGCTGGTCCGACTGCTTCTGCTGATGATCGCAATCAGATGACATGATAGAGTCGGTCAGTGGGTTATTTTAGCTGTTTAGCAGCAAAAGGAACGGAGCTGCAGACGTCAGATGGAGTCAATGGACTTCATGATATGAACCAAAGATAAACAAAGCAATGAACAGCTGGAAAAGACCCTCTCCTCTTAGGAGACTTGGCTAAAATGCTGCTTTACTGTGACTCTACAAGTGATTGAAGTTTACAGGTTTGTGAGATTTGGGTTCTCATCAAACACACTTGTGGCCGTCAGATTGGACTTTTGTCCAGTGCTGTCAGGAAGGAAGCATGTTAGCGCCATCGTGTCTTCGATTGGAATTCATTTCTGTGTTAATGACTCAGGATGATGAGACATCTTTGCTCTTTCTTGTCTGTTACCTCTGAAAGAACATTTCTGCACCCCAAGTGATAAAAAGCACTTTTATATCCAGGTACAACAATGCACCTGCTGCAAAGGTGCTGAACTGTTCGCCAATGAGCTACAGCTGGAGCCACACGCCATGTTGTACCTTTATGAGGCACAAATGTTCCCTTACAATCAGAGACAAAATGGATTGAAAGAACAATGAAACTGAATCCTTTTTTACATGTGAACTGATCAGTTTTCAACACACATGTGGAGCACCGATTTACAGATTTAAAGAGGAGGCTTCAAATTCTGAGCGTAACACGCAGAAAATGAACAGGATATTAATTCTACATCAAACACATTTAGGAAATTCAAATGTAGGATGCTTTTCAACTCCTTCCAGGAACTCCATGACAATAAAAACATGAATTGAAAAATTAGAGCTTGAAAACAATCAGTTAATGAGTTGCTTCACTGCATTTTTACTGGCAGCAAATCAGGATTTGTCAGCGTGACGCTGGAGCCTCCTGGGTTCAAGCCCTGAAGTGTGAAAGGTTTGGATGATTTGCAGCAGCAACATGAAAACAGTTTCCAAAGATGAGATGTTTCAGACGCCCAGGCAGCACACTCGCTGCATCAGCTGTTTTTATCATCAGGGGTTTTAACAGGAAGGTTTAAAGGTGCAGCAGCATGAAGAGCATGCGACACGAGGAGGTCTGAAATGGGAACCAGCTATTCTGGATGGAAAACAAACTCAGTTTATATGACGTGTTAGTCTTAGTCTGAGTACTTAGTTTAGTCTTAATCATAAAAGTCTGGCATGGACTTAATCTGTATGTGATGACCCACTGAAGAAATCATTTCATCATATATTAAAAGTTAATCAAACAGGACATTCATTTTTCAGTTTAGCCATATTTTTTCTGGATAAATGCAGCAAATTTACCTTGAAAGTTCCCTGTAAACAGAAAGGTGGACTTTATGGGTGCACTTAGCGTCTATTTTTCAAACTACGCTCATTAAAAGAAGAAGCAAAGAAAACACTAACACAGCTGACCAAGTCTACAAAATCCAAGCTTTAAATCAAGCATGTCTGCAGGAGACGGTTCATTCCTGAATCCAAGCAGTCGTTTAGTGTTGGTGTATTTACGTGAGGTGGACCGTCAGTACTGCAGGACAGTCCAGACGCCTCCTCTCCCACAGTGAGGGTCCATCTGTCCTCTGAAGACAGACGTCAGGAGGTTCAGTCGGGCCCTGAAGTCCATTCCTGCATTGCATAAAAAGAACAACAATAAAAGTCACTGCAGCTCGTTCAGACTCAAAACTCCTTCACAGACTGAATGACCTCAACTGGAAATGTTTATTTTACAGTGGCAGCAATTTCATGACACTGTCGAGACGTCTTTATGTGTCTTCAGACGCTCATTTTGTCAACTTTCACATGAAAGTCAACAGACACCAACATGGATTTCTGTTGTCAAAAGACAGAAAACGCTCAGATTGCGACAGATAACGACAGCGACATGTTTTTACACCACCAACAGCTGGACGCAGTAAAAACACATCAACATCACTCCAGTATCCTGGAAAAAGTTCTTATTGAGAACAGAGAGAAATCTTGTCCATCGTCCTTGTGAGTGTCCTGGACTCTCAGATCACTGCATCATACAGATGGTCCCAACATTGAGACAGCACCTGAAGAGGACTAAACCATCCAGGACCACAGGAAGGTGATGGACTCCAGAAGCAACTGACATGCTCCAGGATGCATGGAGTGTCCTGACTGGGAGTCTCAGAGAATCCATGAGGACAACAACAACAACATATATCAACATATACAAAACAGCAGGTCTGTGCTTCAACACCTTATACAGCAGGTGTGAGAGGTCCCCGACCACAAACTCTGATGGCCCACTGTCCCCCCACTGAGGGTTCTGCATGATGCCAGAGCCAGACAGCAGGCCAGGAGGACAGTGGCTGTGGTTTGACTCTAAAGTTCTGGCCATCTCTGACACTCTGGACCTTTATTGATACTTGTGTAGCCCGATGGTCGAATTATGGGTTAATAATAATGTGTGTGAGCATAAAGGGTTAACTTCATTTGATTTATCCTGAAAACCAGAAATAAAAACACGAGACATAAAATGAAACTAAGAGGATAAAATGACATTTAATAAGAGACAATAGTAATAATTTGAGAACACTTAAAATATCTGTGTACCTAAAATATAGGACTATGATTGTAAATGAGCAGACGCATAAACATATAAAGAGTAGACGTCGCATTGGTTGCTGGGGCGTAAGAAATGCGGCCGCCATCTCGGACCGGTCATCGTACTTCTAGTTGAGCAGCAGAAAGAACAAGATGCCAGAGCACTGTGCCGCATATTCATGTTCAAATCAGCGGACCATCGAAAACAGGGCACGAGGGATTACGTTTCACAAGTACGATTGAACATTACTATTGGTTGTATTTTGTGAATCGAATATTACTGTACTGTATTTATGCCCACCAGCGAAATCGTAGCCAGCTAGCTAGGCTATGCCGGTGTTCACCCGTCTATGAACTGAGACTTTATAAGCCATATTCCATAACACTGACTTAGATTACAACTGACACAAGAATGCTAAAACAAATATTACTGGTATAACATTGACCAGCGAATTTTACTCAGGTGGCACAGACTGTATTATTCACATGTAATTCACCCTAACAACAGTAAGCTACCTCTCATGTCTCATACCCACCCCACTTACTTAAAAATACAGACAACTGAACATCTGACTGTAGAATAGTTTGCAAACAAGGTTATTCACAGTTTTAGTAGTTTTGGTTCATTATCAACAGATATGCATCAAAATAGTTGCATCGAGTTTTGTTGAAGAGGGGTTGTAAGAAATTTGAAGGAAGAAAAATAAGCTTGACCTCTTTTGTAAAACGTTTTTGTGTAGACTCCCAAATCTCCCATTTTCATTTTGAAGGTTTCCCAAAGACAAAGACGTAAGGAAGAAGTGGGAGGTGGCTTTGAGGAGGGAAGGATTCACTGCAAGTGATTCCTCAGTGCTTTGCTGTGAACATTTTAAGCAGCGTTATTCCATCCATCTTCAGCTTCCCAGTTCACCTCCAAAGAGTAGGTGTATCATCATAAGGCTATTAGCATTCATAAACGTAAATATTCTATTGTCAATCACAGGGCAGGGTGAGGTACTTACCCCTGTATATTCTTTTTCATTTTAGCCTGAAAAGGGCAGGACTACATCTACTTCCAGAAGAGCTGAAGAGAGCCTGTCCATGGCCTCTCAGGATGATCCAGAAACTGGAACCTCACACCCACAACCTCAACCTAATGATGTGAGTATTTCTACTGGAAACATCATATCATAATGGTCCTGGACATTTTCAAATCTCACTTGTTTGCTGCCACTCATATTAAACACACTCACACATAAACCCATTCACATGCAATTGAAGACATGTTGAACATGCATTCCTGACACACACACTCACACTCACACTCACACTCACACACACAGTGCTGGCAGTGGCTTTGACAGGTGATGACTATAAGAAAGAATGTGGGCCATTCACTAGTGGTGTCAAAGTGATGTGTGTGAAGTGAAACATCACTCAAACCATGTTCATCCCTCTCTCTAGGATCACGGCTATGCTTTGCCTGCTTCTCCTACCGCTCTTAAGACCAGACTCAATGAAGCCCTAGCAAGAGTGGAAAGTCTGGAGCGAGAGAAGAACGCCATGGCCAGAGAAAAGAGGGCAAAGACCACAGTAGAGAGTCTTTTGGGGGATTTGAGGGAAAAGGACCTCATTAATGAAGAGCTCAAAGAGAGGCTTGAATTCTACTCAGGTAAAACGAAATTAACACTTTGAAATTCATGTACATGTTATTCTTACACTCTTTATTAAACTCCTTAGTTATTATCTGAAGGGGACTGATTCATTTTTGCTCATAAAATTTCAGATCTTCAGATAGACTTCATGGCAAAGCAGGGCCATGAGTATACAAAAGACTACAGGGAGTTTGCGCTCACGCTCCATCTACATGGTCCGAAGGCATACAACTAGAGCCGCTTCAGACCAGTTTCTCGCATCCGGTGACTGGTGAGAAAGTATTTGTAATGATGGATGCTTGCCACATGTTCAAGTTGGCACGTAATATGTTGCAGGTAAATGATGATCGTTGTAGACCTATTTGTACAAGTTATGACTCTGCTGCTAAAACTTATATCTAAATATTGTTATTTGATCATTTGCAGTTATGGCTGGACGATCACATTATGCTGTTTGCACTTGTTTGAGCAGTGGCTGATTCTTATTCTGCAAGCTTACAGTCCAATTGCAACGACCACTGGACAGAACAATTGGAGGTACATTAATCATCTCAATGATGTGCAAAAAAGGATGGACTGCACGCTGCCAATAAAATTACAGACAAACATGTCTACTTTGAGAACCACAAGATGAGGGTGTCCCTGGCTGCGCAGACACTGAGTCCCTCTGTGTCAGTGGCTCTCCGCACAATGAGGGATCTTGGGTACTCTCAATTTAAAGACTGTGAGGCAACGGCAGAATTCATTGAGGTAATACTATTAATGATTATAGAACCAAGTACATGTTTAAAAAAAATAAAATAAAATTTGATTTGAGCATCAGGAACAATTTGTTGACAATTCTGACTGACTCTAAATTCATCATGAATACAAAAATTTGTACATAACCTTCACAGATGTTTGAGTGGTAAAGCTCTGAAATTTACTGTAGTACAAAGCAGAACTATGGAAATAAGGAAGTCAAGCAAGTACTAATATTTGCATATTAACTCATTGAACATACAGTTTATACAGAGAACAGAGTACTTATTTCTAAACTGTATGTTCAATGAGTTAAGATGCAAATATTAGTATTTGCGTGACTTCCTTATTTCCATAGTTCTGCTTTGTACTACAGTAAATTTCAGAGCTTTACCACTCAAATAGATGAGTATTGATTGCAACTATCTGATACCTAATGAAACCCTGTAATGATAGTGATTTAGATGCCGATATTTCTTCATAGATGATTGACAGGCTGTTCGACATAATGAATGGACGCAATCCTCGTGCCAAAGGATTCAAAGCACCCTTGGGTGCTTTGAATCAGATGGAGAGAAAAGCGTTTTTGTCGAGATCCAGGGAGTACTTGCTCACTTTGGTGACAAAAGATGGAACACCCCTTCACCGATCGAAGAGGTCTATTAAAATAGTGCTTGTTATTCATGCATGAACAGTTCGTGACATGAGTTCAACGACACTTTGTTCCCGTATGCATTGAGTTCCTAACATGCTCCGTTCTCTACATCAGGTTCATATGATGCTACTGTTACAATGTTTTTTCTTTAGTTTTGTCTCTGTTCACATTGTAACATGATGCTCGTTTATTTAAATGTTTTTCAGTGTTCAGTTTTGTTTATGTCGGAAATGTCTTGTATTCAGTGTGTTTAAGGTTTCTAAATGGTATGTATTACATAACATCAAGTACATGTCGATGTCAAAATGGTAGGTATTGCACATGTTCTTGTTCTCAAGTCCTCCCAGTTCTGCAATTATATTGTTCCAAGTTAGTTAAGTGTCCTAAAAGTATACTGTATAAGTTAAAGAAGAAACTGATCGCATTCCTAAAAACATGGATGCAAACTAATTATCTATCTGCTCTGGTAGCTGTTTACCATTTTCATTCTCTGTGAGTTTGCATCCCTGTGATAGGCACTCAACAATTGGTGATTACACATTACTGATGGATGTGATGGAAAATTCACTTTACTGCTTTGAATGAACAAAATTACATGGTGCTTTCTTGGGGTGTCTTGTTTCACCATGATCAGAGTAATAAAACTTTTTTCTTTTGCAGGTACTAGTCTGTCATCGGCTTTGTCATCAATGTTGACACATTGATGCTGATGATTCCTGAACTGCTCCAAGTTCAGCGGTATGTGCTCACCTTCAGGTTCAGCCAGGATCACTTGGAGCTCCTATTTAATTCAATCAGAGCGTCAGGTAGGATTGATGTTATTTTAATTACAATAAATTCTGAAAATACACTTAATTAATACCTTTATATGTTATGTCTTGGGAGTAATTACGTATTGTGTGCCTGTTTTCCATACAAGGCGGCTGGAATAACAATCCATCTGCAGGCCAGTTCCAGGCCATCTTCCGCCGTCTGATGGTTCAGTGTGGTGTCTCACCTAGTGAGACCGGCAATGTGGCAGCCCAAGATGACACTGTAGCTGTGTCCCAATTCAGCGGCTGCATCCTTCGGAGGACCCAGCCCCCGGAGACTGCGTAGGCTGGGTCCTCCGAAGGCTCCTCCGTCGGCCGCATCAACTATCGGTAAATGGAACGGTCTAGCCTTCAGAGCATTTCCTGATTGCGTCACAACGTCATAACTTCTTCCCTCCTAACCCGGGAAAAACACACGTAAGGGGTGCAGAGATGCGCCCGTACAACTCCTATCGCTTGTAAGAGGAGCGAAATGTAGCCCATTATACAACTTACAAATTCACCTGATGTGAATATCTTCACAGTTACAATAAGATATTAGCTGACATGCGAGCTTGTAACATTTGTAAGTGAAGGGTTTTAATAAGGCTAACAGTTAACTGAGCTCCTCATATCAACAGGTTGCCATTATTAAAAAAAACAATCTGTGTGCAAAGCATCTTGGGATATGGGAGGCCGCGAAGGATAGTAGCGATGCGTCCTCCGAATACAGGGAAAAGGAGGATGCATTTGTCGGCTGCATTTGTCGGATCCTTCGAATTTGGACGAATTGGGACAGCCTTCACACACCGTTATGACGTAATCGGCCTTCAAATTCACCCTCCGAAGGATGCAGCCGCTGAATTAGGACACACTCTTTGGTGTTTCCATTCATCTGACTCACTTTGATTCCTCACGTGGGCTCCCTCCTCTTCATTAGTGGGATGATGCTGCCCCCTGCTGGACTGGAAGAACTCGACATCTGCACAGTGTCATGAAGGTGTTGGCGACTCAAAACCTGACAGGACAAAACACCTTCACTGAACTAAAGAGAGCAGCTTCATCTCAGTCTGCGGTTTAGCTTTTTGTCACACTGTGGCCAAAAGTATGTGGACGGCTGAACTTTCACTCAGTGTGTGATTAACGTGACTGTGACACTGTGTTCATGCCTGTGCTGCCACATCAACCTCCAGTCTTCTGCGCTCAGCCTTTCCAGCAGATACTGAAGCTGCTGTTTGATCCCAGTCGGACACCAGAGCATCACTGAGGTCCAACACTGATGTTGGTGATCCGGGGCCTCATTTATAAAATATTGCGTAGAATCCATACTAAAAGTGTGCATACACCCAAAAGCTGAAAATGGCGTGCGCCAAAAAATATTCGGATTTATAAAACCGTGCATACTCACACCTGCACGCAATTTTCCCTTTATAAATCACACTCCACCTGGAAGATTGCGCAGGTGGATTCACCTCACATCTCGCCCCCGACACGCCCACATTTTAGCATAAATGGTCAATGCAAAGTACCTCATGAATGTCTTTGCATATAAATATGCCTGCTGATCAATGGCATTTTACATTCGATCATGGCAGAGAAAAGAAAAAGAAACGGGAGACTGAAATCGAGGTGCATGTGGGTGAGGTGGAGGCCAGAAAGGATAATTTGTTTGGTGGTCACAGTAGTGGCGTCACGACTAAAATAAAAAAAATGAGTGGCAGGAGCCTTGCTCCCTGCTGAAATTCCTCATGTCGGGGAGGTGGTTGTGGATCGGGGTCCTCGTGGTGTGGGGGAGGGAGGTCATGCGGGAGGGGAACAGCATTCCCCAGTGCCACATTGCGCAAAACTCCACAAGCCATTATTATTTTACATACCTTTGTCGGGTGATAAAGCAGTCTGCCCCCCGAGGCATCCAAACACCTCCACCGACCTTTGAGGAGGCCGATGGCTCCCTCCACGACGGAGCGTGTGCCACATCGAAGCGCACCTCCTCTGCACTCTGCGGGTTGGTGAAGGGGGTGAGGAGCCAGTGCTTCAGGGGGTAGCCACTGTCACCTGCAAGGTATAACAGAAGAGTAATTATAAATCAGGCTTTAATGGGTAGAATCTATACAATGGCGTTTATGTACTTACCCAGGAGCCAGCAATCATGCGCAGCGCCTGCCTGCAGTCTGCTCCCTACACTACTGTGCATCAGGATGAATGAGTCATGTGTTGACCCAGGCCACCGTGCCACGACATTCGTCAAGATCATGTCCATATCAAACACTTACCTGTCGGCTAATTCCTGCTGAAAGGAGCCAGTCGCCAGAAACCCCAGAGTGGTCAGCACCTGGATATGCACCGGGATGGCGCGGTTCCGGCGGGTGGGTCCATCTAACACTGGGCCCAGTTCAGCACATAGATCCAAGAGCACCGCTCTAGGGAATCTAAATTGGCTTATTAGCCAGTCATCATCATGGGCCAGGAAATCTCCGTGGTCCCTAAAACTTCTCTCCATCCTGATCCTACCTTGTGCATGATCTTCCAGCAGGGCCAGCGCATCCATTGTGCAGCATTACTCACGAGTGTCACCGCACTATTTATATGCTTCCTCAGCAAATTGAATGATTGTTACACACCTTGTCACAATTAATACTAATCCATCAGTGCCATCCACTGCTCTGTATCATTTGAAGATGGAAGTATGATATATGAACATTGTGCATACAGTAGTAGGCCTAACAGCTCACTGAAGGAACACATCTATAACACTGCAGACTTGGGTGTTTGTGATTACACGGGTTGCCCGTGATTGCCCGTTTTGTGCGTAAGCAAGTTTTATAAATGAGGTCCCGGGTCCACTCCTTTGATACGTCACAAAGTGGCTTTGATCTATCAGAGGTGACATCAACATTCCACTGAGCTCAGGGCTTGAGGGAGGTCATTGGTTTCCATAGCAACAATAAAGACAATATTGAAGTCCTCATTGACAAACCAACTGCCGACACACTGGAAACATCAGCTGACAGGCCACGAATGCACTCTTTTAACTGACTTTTGTAACGGTCCACTGCTGTCAAACTGGACTGATCCGTATGCTCCCGTCAGACTGTTCACTGGTTTTGAAAACTGTTCTGGTCCTTTACTCGAGCCTGTCGACCCTGCAGGTGTTGTTCTGGGGGATGCCTCAGGGCAGTCACTATACAAACTAATGGTAAAGACCTTGGACCAGAGCAAACTGAACAGGCACAGTGACACCCCATGGAGGACACACTGGAGTTTAAATCCTGACTTTAAACCTGCATAAAGGTCTCTATACAAACCTCCTTTAACAAGGAAACAGGCAGACTTGCAGTGGAGGATCCTCCATGGCATCGTGGCAGTGAACTCCTTCATCTCTGTGGTTAATGCTGCAGTAGAGGACAAATGTCCCTTTTGCAGCCACAGAGAGACGGTGTTTCACTGCTTCTCAGAGTGCACTCGTCTCAGGACTCTGTTTGTGCTGCTGGAGGCCTTTTTTAGTAGATGTGAAGAAGTTTTTACACAGCAGGTTTTTATCTTTGGTTTTAAGTACACTCGCCAACAAAAGAACAAATGTCAGTTACTGGACTTTGTCTGAGGACAGGCTAAGATGGCATTGTGTGTGAGCCAGAGGAGTACAGTGGAGGAAACCTTGAATGCTGATGTGGTTCCTGTTTGTGAGAATGGTGAAGTCCAGACTGCTGAGTTCAGCTTTTACAGAGCTGCTCAGGAACTGGACAGTTTCCCGGCAGTTTGGGGTTATGGGGGGACAGAGGAACAAATCATCTTTGATCAAGAGCTGATGTGACTCTAACACCTCTGGGAAGAAACATGTTGGTGTGAAACTCACGAATAAAGACTTAATACAGAGAACAAAAAGATTAATAAACTTAAATATCTCTCTCTCTCTCTCTCTCTCTCTCTCTCTCTCTCTCTCTCTCTCTCTCTGCTCCTTCCTGTTTGAACTATACTTTCACTTCTGCCTTCGGTGTGTCACAGTTTGTTTTCTCCTCTGAAGCTCCAGCTGAAGGTAAAGTAACTCGTTTCAGGTGTTTTTACTCAAGCTGTCGTTAGCTTAGCTTCAGCACAAATGGCATCGATCTGCAGCTCCGTCCATCATTTCTCCAAACTGAGTTTAATTGTGAACGCTGGACGAAGGAGCTGAAAGCAGCTCCGTTAAAAACATCGGCCATGTTGTGTGGATGTTTATGAGTGTAAACACTGGAATAAGCTCAGAAGCAGAGCGGGTTGATCCTCAATAGTTGATGTGGAGACAGCAGGAAGGAGCATTCAGAGGGCTGTGAGGAGCTGAAACCTTTTATTTCTCAATTCAGTCTGTAACTGTGTCACTTAATGAGCTGTCAGAGCTCTGAACTCTCCTCCAACAGCAACGAGTGTCACTTCTTTTTCTCACTTTGTGCTTCAATGTGATCAAGAATCAATAAAAGATTCCTCTTTTAATATGACCTGAGAGGGCTTGATTGAGACAGGCTTTTATTTTGAAAGGATCTCTCAGTGGTGGAAAGTAACTAGTTTACTCAAGTACTGTTATTAAGTACAGTCTGGAAGTACTTGTACTGTACTTGAATATTTCTGCTATCTTATATTTCTCCTGAGTAAATATTTGACTTTCTCCTTCACTTATCGATGATCGAGGATCATTCAGACGTAAAGAAACTTTCAGTCATGTTGAATTTACTGAATATTCCACAAACTGAAGCTTCCTGTCAGATTCAGTCAGTGTGTGTCAGTGGATGTCAACGGTCGTCCAGCCATCAAGTGTGTATTCACTTCACTGCGGCTTCATGGTGCCATTTAGTGGACTGATAGAAGTACAGCAACTCGCCCTCACACTGCTGTCTGACTGCATTCAGCTGACACTGATATGAAAGACGAGATAACAGCCAATCAGAGGAGGAGCAGCTGATATTTGGACAGGAGAAACCATGAAAGGATGATTTCAGCTGATGTGCACATGAATGATTTGTGCTTCCTCTCCAGATCAAAGTGTGTGTGAGCTGACGTGAGTTCAGCAGCATGAATCGGTGTGAGGACAGAGAGGAGGGAGTCCGTCCCTCTAAAACCAGTCTGTGTGGGGACGATGACGGCCAGACCGAAGCTCAGAGGTGAGACCAGGATCTCTGACTGTCCAGGACTCGTCTCCATGTCAGAGCACTTGAATCTCTCCACCATCATTATTCACACTCAAAGCTGTGTGTGTGTTGTGTTGAAGGCCAGAGCAGCAGGACCCACCAGCTTCACCTCGACCTGGACCTGGACCTCAACCTGGACCTGGACCCAGCTGTGTGTCCTTCAGGAGCGACCGGTCAATGGATTTCCCCATTTCTTTTAAACAGCAACATATCTCTGACGGACAGTAAGTTGTTCTCAGTATTAAACTCATGTTGGACAATTTGACCTGAAATGTCCATATGTCCTCGTCATGTTGTCCACTGCTGATGTTTGTTCTCATTAAATCCAGTCTGACCAGTTGTCCTTCTAATGTCCATGTTGTCCTTGAATGATGATGAAGGTTAGAGCTAGATTGGTGTTAAAGGACATTTGTCCAGTCTGTCCCTAAACAGCACTGACATGTCCACATGTGGACACTGAAAGCTGAGGATAATATGAGGCTTCAGCACAAATCCAGTGGGGACCTTCCAAAGTCTCTTTACCATCAAACTTCCTCTTTGAATGTTGGACTAAAATGCTTCAGCGACCATCGTCTCTAAATAACAGTCAGGATATTTGTGCTGAGTCTCGTGATGCAAACGTTAGAAAACAGACCAACAGAATCGGTGCTGATGGACTCCACAGTTTAGTTTGCTGTCTGTCAATCACAGTAAAATCTGTTCAGAAATAAGTCCATTGAGTCCTGCTTTGGTCCAAGATTTGATGGACAAATGAAGCGATGATCCACAGACTGAAATCATTCAGCTTCATGTTTGATTGAACTTTGGTGTGTTGATCCATTTCTTGTTGATAGCTGCTAGTTTCTCCAGCAGCTTCTGAGTCTGAAGAAGAAAAAGTCCATTTCCATCCCTGGTGGTCTTCCTCTGTGTCTGACAGGATCGATGGGAGACCAGCCTCTGCTGGACCTGGACCTGGACCTGGACCTGGACCTGGACCTGGACCTGAACCTCGACCTGGACCTGGACCTGGACCTGGACCCAGCTGTGTGTCCTTGAAGAGTGACTGGTCAATTGATCGTCTCATTGAGTTTAAAGTAGATCGACCGTCTGCTGCAAAGAGGTAAACTGTTAATAAAATTAAAATATCACAGATTCTTGTTTGAACTGTTATTTATCCAAAGAAGTTTTTTCAACCTGTTTGTTTATTTTCAGCATCGTTCTCCTTCTCATTCGTTTAGAAGAAGAATCAGGGGGAGACATTCCCCTTTATTATCACACAACATGCACATGCTGGACACTGCACACGAAGGTGAAATTTGTCTTCCGCATTTCATCCCGGTCGTCCTTCCTCCACGGCAGACCAGGAGCGGTGGGCTGCCATCCAAGCGGCGCCCGGGGACCCAATTTTGTCACCATTGGTCAGGTGGTGATCTTCTTGCATGTTTTTAGTGGGGGTATGTTTTACGGAGGATACCCCAGGTGAACACGGGGAGAACATGCAAACTCCACACAGAAAGGCCCTTTTTTTCCTCGAGCAGCAGGCACCGAAGGCATGGTGGAGGACACATCCCGGTGCCCGCAGCGAGAATCGAACCCGGGACCTTCTTGCTGTGAGGCGACAGTGTTGCCACCGTGCCACCGTGCCACGGTATCCTCACATGTGGAAGCTGCCCAGTATAACTACTATAACCAGTCAACTCTTGACTCCAGTTGAACATTTCCTCCACACACATCTTCTGACTGATGACTGCATGAGTATAAAACTATGACTTGGTTGAGGCTAACAGATGCTAACGAAGGCTAACACTGATTCCACTGAGTTCCTCCATCAAATCAACATGTTGTGGTTTTCAGTCATGTGACAACACAAACACAAACATGTCAGTGATAACAGCTGGACTGAGATCAGCTGCTGTGAAACACAGAATGAAGCAACACAGAGAGTCTGAGGAAACACACAGTCTATTTGTGATTGATGGTGCTGACGACAACACTGACGGCGGCATCAAGGCGCCTCACATCAGGCTGGAGTTGTGCCTCTGTGAAGACGTCTGATGCAGAGAAGGGTGTTATGGGTAACTAAAGGATGCGGGAGCTCAGAGAGGAGACAAAGCTCAAATATGTGTTGTGTGTCAAACAAGTAGACAAGAACAAATACATGTTGTCCAAGAATAAAAGAAAGAGCCAGAACAACTTCTATGAGCAACAGCTGCACCTGTTTCCTTCATGTAGTCCAGAGAAGAACGTTCCAGCTTTCATTTGAAACACAGCTGGATGTGAAATCACCCTCAGCTTTGCTTTGATCTAGTATTCTCTGCTTCTCTCTTTGCTTTTCTCATGTTTCACTCACTTTATTGTGAGTCATTGCCAATTTGTGCTGGACAGGTAGCATCCAGTTAGCTTGTGTGAGCTGTGTGATGCTGTCCACAGTATTATAGGGGCCAATGAGAACTGGAGGGACTCAACCAGACAAGCTGGTCAACCAACACAGTAAAGTGGAAGCTGCACAGAAATGCAGACTGGACTGTTGATTCACGGTGGGATCAGCAGTACGAGCAACACTTTAATGTCAGTGGAAACCATCTGATTCAATGTTGGAATCAACACTTCAGCTCAAAGGACCTTCAGCTGGTGTTTGTCTCTGTGTGGACGGACATGATGTGAGCTAATTCTTCATGATTCCTCCACAGAGTCCACCAGGAGAGCTCAGAGGTTCCCAGTGGTCAGTCTGCCCAGCAGCATCAAACTCACCTGGACTCCATATTTATGGTCTGTACATGTACAACAGCTGCTTTCAAATCTATTCTGTTCACAATAGTCTCCACGCTGCACTTTTTAAACCAGTGGACCGTCAGTCTGTCCAACATGGATCTGATGTTTGCTTCCATGATTTCACTTTGTGTCATTCATATAATCTTCTGTTCCAGCTGCTGGAGGAGACCATTGTCTCTTTTGTGAGGAACGAGCTGAAGAAGATCAAGACCATTCTGAGTTCAGATGACCCAGAATGCTTAGAGAGTCAGGGGGAGGATGACGATGACGATGCAGAGCAGAGGAGGAGCAGCAGAGAGGCATTTCTGAATATCACACAGCACTTCCTGAGGAGAATGGAGGAGGAGGAGCTGGCTGAGCGTCTGCAGAGCAGTAAGAGGATTTCTCTAAAGGTTTAACTGCTGGATCAGTGGAACATTCACTGATGTCTCAACAGATGGACCAAAATATGTTCAGACAAGGACATTGAATTCTCATCTGAACTTTATCAATCACTTATTGATTTATTTGTTGTGTCTTCATTCAGAACTTTTTGCTCCAGTTTGTCGGCGTCAACTTAAATCTAACCTGAAGGAGAAGTTCCAGTGTGTGTTTGAGGGGATCGCTAAAGCAGGAAAGCGGACCCTCCTGAATCAGATCTACACAGAGCTCTTCATCACAGAGGGAGGGACTGGACAGGTCATTGATGAACATGAGGTCAGACAGATTGAAACAGCATCCAGGAAACCACATGGACCAGAAACCACAATCAGACAAGAAGACATCTTTAAACCACCTGGACGAGATGAACCAATCAGAACAGTGATGACAAAGGGAGTGGCTGGCATTGGGAAGACGGTCTTAACACAGAAGTTCACTCTGGACTGGGCTGAAGACAAAGCCCACCAGGACATACAGTTCATGTTTCCGTTCACTTTCAGAGAGCTGAATGTGCTTAGAGAGAAAAAGTTCAGCTTGGTGGAACTTGTTCATCACTTCTTTCCTGAAACCAAAGAAGCAGGAATCTGCAGGTTTGAAGAGTTCAGGGTTTTGTTCATCTTTGACGGTCTGGATGAGTGTCGACTTCCTCTGGACTTCCACAACGATGAGATCCTGACTGATGTTACGGAGTCCACCTCAGTGGATGTGCTGCTGACAAACCTCATCAGGAGGAAACTGCTTCCCTCTGCTCGCCTCTGGATAACCACACGACCTGCAGCAGCCAATCAGATCCCTCCTGAGTGTGTTGACATGGTGACAGAGATCAGAGGGTTCACTGATGAACAGAAGGAGGAGTACTTCAGGAAGAGGTTCAGAGACAAGGAGCAGACCAACAGAATCATCTTCCACGTGAAGACATCACGAAGCCTCCACATCATGTGCCACATCCCGGTCTTCTGCTGGATCACTGCTACAGTTCTGGAGGATGTGATGAAGACCAGAGAGGAAGGAGAGCTGCCCAAGACCCTGACTGAGATGTACATCCACTTCCTGGTGGTTCAGTCCAAAGTGAAGAACATGAAGTATGATGGAGGAGCTGAGTCAGATCCACAGTGGACTCCAGAGACCAGGGAGATGATTGAGATCCTGGGAAAACTGGCTTTTGAGCAGCTGCAGAAAGGAAACCTGATCTTCTATGAATCAGACCTGACAGAGTGTGGCATCGATATCAGAGCAGCCTCAGTGCACTCAGGAGTGTTCACACAGATCTTCAAAGAGGAGAGAGGACTGTACCAGGACAAGGTGTTTTGCTTCATCCATCTGAGTGTTCAGGAGTTTCTGGCTGCTCTTCACGTCCATCTTACCTTCATCAAATCTCGAGTCAATCTGCTGTCAGAAGAACAAAGAACCTTGAAGAAATCTAAATCCAGAAGAGTCACATCTGCAGAGACACATCTCCACCAGAGTGCAGTGGACAAGGCCTTACAGAGTCCAAATGGACACCTGGACTTGTTCCTCCGATTCCTCCTGGGTCTGTCACTGCAGACCAATCAGACTCTCCTACGAGGCCTGCTGACACAGACAGGAAGTGGCTCAGAAACCAATCAGGTAACAGTCAAGTACATCAAGAAGAAGATTGGAGAGACACCTTCTGCAGAGCGAAGCATCAATCTGTTCCACTGTCTGAATGAACTGAATGATTGTTCTCTGGTGGATCAGATCCAACAGTCCTTGAGTTCAGGAAGACTCTCCACAGATAAACTGTCTCCTGCTCAGTGGTCAGCTCTGGTCTTCATCTTACTGTCATCAGAAAAACATCTGGATGTGTTTGACCTGAAGAAATTCTCTGCTTCAGAGGAGGCTCTTCAGAGGCTGCTGCCAGTGGTCAAAGCCTCCAAGAAAGTTCTGTAAGTACAGAGATAGTGAAGTTTCTTCATCAATAAATACTCTGATATCTAACTTACTGTTTACTTCATTCCTGTGTCTCTTCAGACTGAGTGGCTGTAACCTCTCAGAGAGAAGCTGTGAAGTTCTGTCCTCAGTCCTCAGATCACAGTCCTCCAGTCTGAGAGAGCTGGACCTGAGTGACAACAACCTGCAGGATTCAGGAGTGAAGCTGCTGTCTGCTGCACTGGAGAGTCCACACTGTGCACTGGAAACTCTCAGGTCAGATCAAGTTACTGTTTGTATTGACAGATTTAAGTTTGTTCTGTACATTTAGAGATTCGTTTAGTTTAAACAGTCTCTCTCATGTCAGGATTTGAATCTTTCAGTCTGTTTTGTTTATTTTCAGATCTCTGACAGATTGATGATTTTGAGTTTGTGAAATGATGATCAGAAATAATTTCCCAGTCTGCAGTTGTAGATCATCTTTTCTGTGCATGTCAGAAAAATGTGTGCATGCGTCTGAATGATGTGCATTAAGAAAATAATCTCTCAAATTCAAATTTGCAGATGTGTCATAAAGTTTTGTCGCTATAGAAAGAATTTGCATACCTGTAATCAGGGTTCTAAATTAACACCCGCCAACCCGCCAAATGCGGGTTAAAATTCATATTGGCGGGTGTAAATAAAAACTTACAAGCCAATTTGGCCGGTAATGCATTAGGCAATCATGTCAGTCAGAGCCGCTCTACAGTTCTCGGTCATTTGTCCCCCTGACAGTCCGTCCTACATTTCCCATGAACACTGTCGTAATGCTACGTGATGACGTACAAGACGCCCATTGGCTGTGCGCAGGCACACTACAGTCTGTAGTGCAACCGGCGCGAGAAACCACGGAAACGCAAACACAAAGAAGAAGAAGAAGAATGAACGGCGGCGTATGAACTGTAAAAAAGGAGACTGAGCTAGCTAAAAGTAAAAAGTAAAGTTAAACTAAATGCGTGGTTGGGACAGACGTCTGGGGGCGAGAAGAGGAAGGAGGCAGGGGATGAGAATGTCGATAAAGCGTGCGAAACGAAGAACAGAAAGTTTAACGCTAAATGGCTGACAGGTCGTGAATGGCTTGTGTTTGATCACGAAAATGCCGTCATGTTTTGTAAGGACTGCCGCATGTACACGAAAGAAAAAAACAAGACGAATAATTTTGTGGTGGGGACTAATACTTTTAAAGTCGAGGCAGTAAAGGACCATGAGAGTGCCCGAAGTCATCAGGAAAGCCTAAGGAGTCTGCAATACTGACTGCTGCACTATTTGTGTTTTCTAGTTGTACATACATAATTCAATTTATTACCAATGCAATTTTTTGCAAGTGTTTAAGTCATGGCTGTTACTTATATATATTTCTTATTAAAGAAGGAAAGCAGAAACACTTTAAGTTGAAAGGAAAAATACATTTTATTAGGAATGTAATGATACTAAATACTTACTGGAAAAATGTCTTCTATAAAATAATTAATCTGACAGCATTTTTTGTTTGTATAAATTAAATGTTTGCACTTTCTGTGTATATTTTGTTTCATGTGTTGTACTTTCTGTGCATTTTTCATGCCAACAATGTAAATAAAATGATCAAATGTATTCAGTGGCACTCATAATCTCTTATTTTCACCGGGAAAAAATTTGGCTAGTGGAAATTCTGATTGGCTGGTAACTTTAGAAGGTCACCAGCCACATTGGCTGGTGATCAAAAAAGTTAATTTAGAACCCTGCCTGTAATTAAAATCTGTGCAGGAATCTTTTCTACAGTGAGGTTTCACAAAGTGCAGCATGGGTCATTAAACCTGATGAATTTCCGATTGATCAGAGTGCTGAGTCATGGGAAACATGAATTCTGAATGACTGTGAGTCAGCAGTTTGAGTCAAACACAGAGGCTGTCTTTCAGCTCAGTGGGATGAAGGACAAAACAAATTGGACCAAGCCAGGCTTCCTTTGTGTGAGCTGCCTCAACTAAACATGAACTCCAGGCAGAGATAACGGCATCACGACGGTGGTTATCAGCTTCCTTTGTTAACTCAGGTTTCCTTCATCAGGCTCTGTGCACGTTCCCATAAAAAGAGATGTTTGCTCCATCATTTGACTCTTTGTCACCACAAGAAGGACCAATCATGTCCCCCCTCCTTCAGTCCAGAGGAACAGGTTGTTATAATGGAGAGCTTTGGAGAATGTAAAAAATAAAAGAGGAAAATCAAGACTGTTGCTGCACATAAGACGAGAGAGGAATGCTGGCAGAAAACTGCTGACCCTTTAAATCATTCAGTTCATATATTTGTTTCAGCACTCAGTCACTCTCAGAGCCTCCTGTTTATTTCTAACTGCACATTCCAGAGTCTGAAACTTTAAACTTCATCCAGCAGGTTTAAACATGAGACTCAAGAACTGGATTCAGGTCTGACACTGTCCCCTCATGAAGGACGACAACAAATCAACATCTACAACATGTTTATGATGGAACAGCAACAATTTGAACACATGCTGAGAAGAGACTCAACATTTTAAAATAAATGTTCTTTTTCTTCTTCTTCTTCAGACTGAGTGGCTGTAACCTCTCAGAGAGAAGCTGTAAAGTTCTGTCCTCAGTCCTCAGATCCCAGTCCTCCAGTCTGAGAGAGCTGGACCTGAGTAACAACAACCTGCAGGATTCAGGAGTGAAGCTGCTGTCTGCTGGACTGGAGAGTCCACACTGTGCACTGGAAACTCTCAGGTCAGATCAAGTTACTGTTTGTTGTAAAAGCGTTGACGTCTGTCTTTAACCTCAGAAGTCCACACGTTTGACACATACATATATTGATTTGCAGATTTTTTCTCTCAATGTTCCTTTTATTAATGAAGTCTGGCTGAGATGGAAATCCTCATTTCTGTTTTGTTGTCATGTGACTTTGATTAGTGGACATCACTTTATTCCTGATTCAGTCATGATTAATTACCACAAAGGTGTCACTGAGGACCTCAGGAAGTGAAGTGTCAAGTGTGAAGTCGTTGACCTGAAACACAGAAACTGTTGAGAATTATTATTTGTTGTAAATCCTCCCACGTGATGCTGCTCAGCCTATCAGATCTCTACGTTTTGAGAGCAATGATTTGACGGACACAGCAGGACCCTCAGATGATCTTCCATGTGTGTTGCTCTGTGTGTTTGCAGGCTGTCAGGCTGTCTGATCACAGAGGAAGGCTGTGCTTCTCTGGCCTCAGCTCTGAGACCCAACCCCTCCCATCTGAGAGAGCTGGACCTGAGCTACAATCATCCAGGAGACTCAGGAGTGAAGCTGCTGTCTGCTGGACTGGAGGATCCTCACTGCAGACTGGACACGCTCAGGTATGAAGAGGCTGCTGCAGCCACAGTCAGTCAGTGTGAAAGAGGAGGAAGAGCTGGAAACATGTTGTCTGTCTTTTTGGTTGATGGTGGATGTGAGTGAGACATGAACAATCACACATGTAGGAAACCTTTGTCCTTTGATCACAACATAAACACTGGTTGAACATGAAAAGGACATATTCGTGTTGGAGGTCTCAAGGAGAACAGGAACCTACATGATAATGACCTGTTGGTCATAATTGATGCAGTTTGAACAGATCTCTGCATGGAAAAAGAACTGTCTGTCAGTTTGACAAATGTCCTTTTTGTCCTCAAAAGACATATAAACAAGCTTCCAATAAGTCCAAAACAGTTCTATTTAGTTCAAACTGCTGGAACCTGACAACCACAGAACAGAGCAGGACTTTTGAGATGCTTCATTCAAGTGTTTTTCTCAAAATGTTGGACTGTTCCTTCATCAGTGGAGAACAATTGGACTGAACATGGTCTTCACAGCAAACATGGCTTGTAGATATTTCCATGTGCAGACATCAAGTGGCTCTTCTTGTTCTGGTGAACTTCAGGAAGTTTGACATGAAAAGATTTCCACACAACAGAGTCATGATGACTTGTCTCAGATACTGAATTTATTGACAGTATTCAGACTTCTGATGAACACATGAAGCATGGTCACATATGGGACATGACGAGGAGAACCGTGTCCAATAATCAATGATTAAAGCTCTGTTGGTTTGTTCAGTGAGGACAAAGTCAGACTGATTATTAATCATCACAGGTGGGAGAGCGAGAGAGCGATCAATGAGTGAAGCAGCTTAGAACAGAAGTCAGCAATAGATTGAAATGAGGAAATGAGATGATGAAGGCAGATCTAATGGTGAGAGAGAATCAGTGTCGCTGTCAGTGTCTGAGCAGAGCTGAAGAGGTTTAGGGGCAGCAGGGAGAAGCAGGCCGGATCAACATGTTGTGTTTGTGCGTATGAGAGTGATGTAACGTCCATGTTTGCATGCTGAAAGAGGAGGTGCTGCTCTGACCCCCCTCCTCCTTTCAGGGTGGAGCCTGCTGGAGTCCGATGGTTGAGACCAAGTCTGAGGAAGTGTAAGTGTGTCTTTAGTTTGACTGATGAAAACAAAGCAGAGCACATTCAGCCATCTTCAAACTGTGACATCACTCATTCACATCTCTGATGTCATCATCAAACTGTCCATCAATCAACAGATGATGGATCAATAACTGCAGCTGTTTTCTTCTTCTTCTCTCCATCAGATTCCTGTGAACTCAAACTGGACACAAACACAGTGAACAGAAACATCAAACTGTCTGACAACAACAGGACGATGACACATGTGGAGGAGGATCAGTCATATCCTGATCATCCAGACAGGTTTGACCAGTGGCCTCAGCTGCTGTGTGGAACTGGTCTGACTGGTCGCTGTTACTGGGAGGTCGAGTGTAGAGGCAGGGTTCATGTATCAGTGAGTTACAGAAGAATCCGAAGGAAAGGAGATAGTGAAGAGTGTGTGTTTGGAGAGAATGATCAGTCCTGGAGACTGTGCTGCTCTGGTGGTCATTACTCTGTCCGTCACAATAACAGAACAATGTCCTACTCCTCCTCCTCCTCCTCCT
Source organism: Chaetodon auriga (assembly GCF_051107435.1). Classification (NCBI taxonomy): domain Eukaryota; kingdom Metazoa; phylum Chordata; class Actinopteri; order Chaetodontiformes; family Chaetodontidae; genus Chaetodon; species Chaetodon auriga. The sequence continues at coordinate 747,505 of NC_135096.1, read as the reverse complement.
CCTCCTCCTCCATCATCTCTCACAGAGTAGGAGTGTATGTGGACTGTCCTGCTGGCACTCTGTCCTTCTACAGAGCCTCCTCTGAATCACTGATCCACCTCCACACCTTCAACACCACATTCACTGAACCTCTTTATCCTGGCTTTGGGTTCTGGTTCTGGTTTGGTTCCTCAGTGTCTCTGTGTCCTCTGTAGGAGGGAGAGTCTCCTCCTGTTAGAGAAACACTGCTGAACAGATCAGTTGAGTCTGTGCAGGATCTCAGTCACATCAGTCTTTCAGGTTATTGGAATAAATTGATCAATGAACTTTGTTGAAAATGATTGAAAAGATTCCTCATTTACTTTGTAAACTTCTTCCACTTCCAGTCCTTTAAAGATGGAAGCTGTGATCATTAAACTGTGGAAACACTGTTGACTTGAACCTTCAGCTGTGCGTTGATTTCAATTCTGGATCTTGTTCCAATCAAAGCTGAATGTTGCTGTGAGTGTTTGTTGTGTCTCTCAGATCAGGACTAGAGGTCCACCGATATGTTTTTTTCAGGGCTGGTACAGATTATTAGAAATCAAGGAGACCGATAACCGTTAAAATATCAGATATCACCCTGATTGTTTCACTTCATGTTGTGTTTTTATGGTTCATTTTACTCAAAAACATCGAGCTGAACCAAGAATCAAGTGAGCACAGACTAATTCCTGATGGCGATAAGACTTGAACTGTTTGTTGACGTATTAAACTTCAAACTTCAAACTTTATTTATTTATATGGCACTTTTCATACTTAAAAAGCAACACAAAGTGCCTCACAGAGGCTAAAAACAACAGAGAAGAAAATCCAGCCCTCCTGCCCCCATAACTACATACAGAAACACACACACAGACACACACGCACACGCACCCATACGGATAAGATTAGTAGTAAGCCACCTTTGGGGGCCATCCACACTGAGAGGGCCCCTGGCTCATGACCGGGGGGCGCCGCCCGAGACCACCCCGACCCAGGCAGACAGAAGGCCCCACACCAAGGTGCGGAGGCCTCCAGCCATCCAGGCCAGGGCCGTCCCCTCAGCAGCGCCCCCATCAGTAGGCCAGAAGCAGTTCCCAGTGAGGGGGGCCCCCATGAGGAAACGCTTGACCTAAAAACCAAGGACTCCCATGAGGAAACACTGGAGCTAAAACCAAGGGACTAAGGCATAAACAAAAAATTAAATAAAATGAGTAAATGAAATAAATAGCAATTAAACATGTCGTTAAAACATGCAACTAAAATAACAAAGATAGACATGCTAAGAAGCGTGATTAAAGGAATAAGATAAATCAAACAAATCAATTGAAAGCCTGATTAAACAGGTGGGTCTTGAGCCTCTTTTTAAAAACATCAACAGTCTCTGCGGAACTGAGGCTCTCCAGCAGGCTGTTCTACAATCGGGGTCCATCATAACTAAAGGCCGCCTCCCCGTGTGTTTTAGTTCTTACTTTTGGAATGGTTAAGAGGCCAGTACCGGAGGACCTCAGGGTCCGCGAGGGTTGGTAGGGTAAAAGTAGGTCAGATAAATAAGAAGGAGCAAGACCGTTAAGACATTTAAAAACTAATAAAAGAACCTTACAATCTATCCTGAAATGCACGGGGAGCCAATGCAGCGATTTTAAAACTGGCGTAATGTGCTCCCGCCCTCTGGTCCTCGTCAGCACTCGTGCGGCTGAATTCTGTAGCAATTGAAGGTTGGAGATACTCTTTTTAGGAAGACCAGAGACATGAGGAAGGAGACAGCAACCTTCAAAATCCAAGACAAGTGACCACAGCGAGAGCAGCACAGGTTTCCCTCAACACCAGAGACAACCTGAGGGACGTGGACCTCGTTAGCAGACGTCCACTTCATTCAAACAACTTTATTACCACCAACAAGTCTTCAGTTTGACCAGCAGAGGTTTTGGTGTCTGATAACATGTCGTGATACTGTTTGTGACTCAAACTTTGATTTGGAGTCAAGTTTCATCTTCGAAAGCAGAAAAACAGGTTTGGAAATCATTGTTAAACAAATCTGTCAAAGACTTTTAGACAAGTCTTCAAACTTCAACGGTACATGAGAAACAACTGAAAAAAAGGAAACTTTTTTTTTTTATATTTTATTGTGTCAGTACAGTATACGACATTCCTACAATACACATCCTGTTATTGAAATAACTTGACGAAATATTTAGTTTTTTGTTATCTTTCACCCGTGTGGCACAGTCAAACATAACCTTTCATAACTTAAAATACATATACACAAATACCCCAAAAGTAAGCAAAAAAATAAATAAATAAATAAAAAATAACATTACCCAGCAAAAAATATGCACGCAATTACAACAAATACAACAGTAATATAAATGCGCACATAAACGGTAAGTAGTTTTTCCTTTTTTTTTTTTTTAGGCTTCATTTCTACTGTATGCAGAGGATATATCTAGTTACTTTAATTTAAAATGAGCCCATCTTTTTTCCAACAATTTTTCTTTCTTATTAATTCTATAAGTTACCCTCTCCATCCTATAAATATTCTCTACAGTCTCTCGCCATTTATTTACTTTGGGGGCTTCCAACTTTTTCCAGATTCTTGTTATTTGTTTGAGTGCTGTAATTCTCAGAATCCAAAATAAATATTCTTCATCCTTTCAGAAGGCCATTAAAACCCATTCCCAACCATAAAGTGTGTTTATTAAATTGGCCCAATTTCCCAAACATCTGTTCTATTATGTGTATGACTTCTGACCAATACATTTCTATTTTTTTACATGTAAAGAATATGTGAGTGTGGTCCTCTTTGTCTTCCCCGCATTCCCTCCAGCAGCTAGAATTATTCTGTGTATATTTGCTGAACATCACTGGTGTTCTAAAATACCATATATTTATCTTCCAAGCATATTCTTGGCAGAAGGCCATTTTATGTTTGAGAAATGATCTTTAAGACTCTGATTCCACTCGTCATCTGATACAGATGTTTTCAGTTCTATCTGCCATTTATCCTTAATGTTATTTATGTCTTCAGTTCTGTAATCCTGAAATAATACATTTTTTCAGTTATATTTTTCAAATTATGCTTTTGATTGGCTTTTATCATATGTCTCAGAGTGGGATGGAGATCTCCAAGAGATGTAATTTGGACTTTTTCCTTCAAATAGTTTCTCACTTGCAAATATCTGTAAAAGTGATTCTTTTTTAAACCATATCTATTTACTGTATTTTCAAAAGAATCCATTGCTTCTTCCTTGTACATTTGATAGAATCTTGTGAGGCCCTTACTCTCCCATTTTTTAAAAACATCATCAATACTATTTGGGATAAAATCTGGATCCCAGGCTATCTCTCTTAAACAAGTGATTTCCTGTTCCTTAACTTTGGTTATTTTACATATTCTTCTCCAGATTTTAAATGTGTTATGTGCAGAATAACTTTGTGTTTTAATCTGTGCTTTTCTCAAAACTGAGAAAATCAAAGTACTGAGTGATTCAGCCAAATGAAACTCAATGAGTTTCCATTTGGGTCTCATCTCATTATTCATCCATATTAAAGTTGGTTTCACCTGTGCTGAGTAATAGTAGTTAATTACATTTGGTAATGCAAGTCCCCCTCTTTCTTTCTTTCTTTCTTTTTTTTTTTTTTTTTTTTTTTTTTTGTTGCAAAATTTTAAGTTTCACTTTTGGCTTCTTTTCGTCCCATAAAAATTTTCTAAGCAGCCCATCCCAAACATTAAAACTTGTGGGTGGTATGTATGTAGGCAGATTCTGAAATAGAAACAAAAAGCAGGCAAAACATTCATTTTAATGATATTTATCTTTTCAAATAATGTGAGAGGTAAGATTTTCCACCTATTCAGATCTTGCTTTACTAAATTCTCCAGATTCTCAAAATTACAATGATATATTAGGTCTAAATTATTGGGTATGATAACGCCTAGATATCTCACTTTATTCTGGTCCCATTTAAAGTCAAACTGTTTTTTAAAGTTTCTCTCCAAATGGGTACCAATTTCCATAGCTTCACTTTTATTTAAATTTAGCTTATAACCAGACAGTATTCCATAGTTTCCAACTTCATCCAGTAACGCAGGCAATGAATTATGTATATCTGTGAGGTACACCATAATATCATCCGCGTACATTGCTAATTTCTGTTCATCTTCCTTAATTTTGAGACACTTTGTCTTCTCACTTGCCCGAATCCTCTCCGCTAATGGTTCTATGTATAAAGCAAATAGTTGTGGGGATAATGGGCCTCCCTGTCTTGTTCCTCTTTTTAAATTATAAGTCTTAGAAAGGATCCCATTCACTCTGACTCTTGCTTTTGGTTCTTTATACATATTCTTCATCAAATCAATAAAAGTTTGGTGGAAGCCAAACGTCTGGCACACTCCAAATAAAAAGGGCCATGACACCCGATCAAAGGCCTTTTCAGCGTCTAACGTCAATGTTAGCATTTGTTGTTTTGTTTTTATTGTATAGTCACTTACATTAAGAGTACGCCGAACATTGTCACTTAAAAGACGGTCTTTGACAAATCCTGTTTGGTCTAAATTAATAATTTTAGGTAGTATGTATGAAAATGTATTTGCTATAATTGATGTGAAAAGCTTTTGATCTACATTTAGGAGGGACACGGGTCTATAAGATGAACAGTGTTTTAAATCTTTTCCTTCTTTAGGTATTACAGTAATAATTGCTGAATTCCATGTGACTGGCCAGTTTCCTGTTTGTAGAATTTCATTGAAAACCCTGCATAGAATGGGAGAAAATAAGTACCTGAATTCCTTATAGAATTCACAAGTGAAAGCATCACTCCCAGGACTTTTTCCAGTGTTGCTTTTCTGAATTACCATTAGAATTCCTGTTTCTCCTATTGACTGTCCTAAACCATCATTCAGTTTATCCGTCACTGTTGGGAGGTTTAAGAGTTCCAAGTACTTTTTCATTTCCTGCTTGTCTACTTCTGCTTCTTCTGGGGTATAGAGGTTTTGATAGTAATCCCTAAAACATGAAGCTATTTCCAACTTGCCCCTCTTACTTATGAAGTTTTCATCTATAATGGTGGTTACTGCAGTTTTTTCTCTCCGTTTCTTTAATTTAATTGCTAATATCTTCAGTGCTTTTGGACTGTTATCATAGTATGTTTGTCTACAGAGCATGAGTTTCTTTTCAATTTCTTGTATTTCTATTGTTTCCAAAGCTTTTTTTTTTTTTTGCTACAATTAATTGTGTTTGTATATCTTTCTTCATCCATTTTTCATGCTCTTCTTGTAATTTCTTTATTTTCCAACGCCCTCTTTTCTTTTTCTCTTTGCCTCTTTTTCCAGCAAGAATATGCTATTATTTCTCCTCTTAATGTTGCTTTAGCAGCTTCCCACAGTATTATAGATGTTACTCCCCCATTATCATTTATCTCCAAATAGGACTTCATACTATTTTTTATTTTTTCCTTAAAACGTTCATCCCCAAGTAAGGAGTTATTTAACCTCCACACCGTTTCTCCTCGTTCCCTCTTCAAATTTAATTCCATTAAAACTGGTGCATGGTCAGCTATAGTTATAGGTAATATTTTGCATTTTGTGACATTTGAAATTTCATCTTTGAACATAAAAAAATGGTCTAATCTAGAATAAACCTCATGTGCATCAGAGTAAAAGGTGAAGGCCTTTTCCTGTGGATGTAAACAATGCCAGCCGTCTAATAGCCCCAACTCTATTTGAGCTTTTCTCATTAAACTTGCTGCTTGTTGTGATTTATGTTTTATTCTACTTTGAGTGTCAACCTTCTGGTTCATCACCAGGTTGAAATCTCCCCCCATTATAGTTATTCCCTTCGTTTCAGTCATGAGCAGATCTAGAATCCTTTTCAGGAGGTCAACTTCTTTTCCAGGTGGATAAGCATTATGTGTTGTTCTTCTATTTCCCCCATTACAAATACATACCTTCCTTCCTTATCTATGATACATTTTTCTTTTTTAAACATGAGATTATCTTTCATGAGAACTGCTACTCCTCGTTTAGCTGTTGTGTGGGAGGAGGAAAACACCTGTGCTGAGGCTAATTTCTCCAGTTTTGCATGTTCCACCTTACTCAGGTGTGTTTCCTGTAGAAAAATAATTTCTCCTCCTTCTTTCTTAAGTTTTTGGAGTATTCTCTTCCTTTTTATTGGATTATTTAGGCCGTTTGTGTTGAGAGATATACATTTAAGTTTCCCCATTACATTGATTTAGAAAGTATTTGTTCCCTTTATATATGTATAGAAAGCCTTTAAACATAAGAAGAAGCCTACAAAGAATACATTCTGTGTGCATAAAAAACACCTGTGACCCAACCAAAATAACGAACCCTGAACTTCCAAATCCTGCCTCCTCTATATGGTTACAGCAAATATTCCACATTGTTAGTCTTATGTGGAAAAGGGGGTTAACTTTAATTAACCCCTGCCACGAGATGGTAGATGTGGCTGCAGTTATGGGACTGAGAGTAGAACATACTTGCATGGTCAGCTGTATACGAGTGTAAGGCCCCTCCAAATACTCTTTAGTAGTCTATATACCGAGTACAATTAGGCCTCCTGTGCCTTTAACCCCCCCCCCCCAACAAAACTTCACGTCAAAACACAAAACTCTATTAAATGAAAATAAGACAATATGAATGGAATTTTAGTTCCCCAGCATTAATCGTTATTAAAGTCTTTCTCTTTATCCTATGTTTCCTTTAAAAAAAAAGGAGAAATTTTAAAAAAAAAAAAAAAAAAGGATGGGAAGAAAGGAGATAGGAAATAATTATCCAAATAAATGCAAAAGTATATCCCTTCAAAATAAAACTAAGGGTAAGAATATAAAAAAATAAATAAAATACAAAGGAATACCATACAATACCCTTCACATCCCTCTTGGCCATATGCAAATTTCGTCTGAGTTCTAGACTTCTTGTACAAGTGAAAATTCAGTTCAATCTCTTTAATTAAAATAATAATAAATAAACAAATAAATCACCTAAATAAATAAACACCAAGAAATACATCCCTTCTTCACATCTTCGCATCCCTCTTTTATTTAATATCTATGTGCAAAGTTCATAGATGGGTTTTAGATCTCTTGTGCAGGTAGAGATAATGAATTTCAACTCATTTAAAAAGAACCTCTTTTCTCTTTAAGACTATTTATTTTATGATTAACTCAGCCTGTACAATGGCATCCATTCTGTCCTTAGGTCATGCCTACTCACTTCGATATGGAAGGTGCAGAGAAAGAGAAAGAACAAAAGGCTTCCAAAAACAGATAAATAAATAAAAGTTTGTCCCATTAAGCTTCAGGAGAGAGAGAGAGAGAGAGAGAGAGAGAGAGAGAGAGAGAGAGAATTGTCCACTTAGTTTGAGATAATTTCCATTTCCCAGTTCTAAGTCATTTTCACAGTTTTACCTCCAAGTCTTCCAGAGGTCCGGTTACAGTCTCTCCGCCTCCGCTGTGCTTCTAGTCATGCGTTTTCTGGAATGGCTTGGATTGAGCCTCCGCTGCGCCCACCAGCACGTGATGCGGCCTCGGGTTGGTGGTGGAGAGTATTCCCTGCTCCTGTCGGTGCACTTCTGCATCCTCCAGGGTGTTGTATGTCACGGACCCCCCATCTCCAAAGACTCTCAATCTGGCTGGATATATTATGTGTGATTTCACTTTTTTTTTCTTTCAGCTGTCTTCTTATTGAGGCATACCCACTTCTTTCTTTATGTATCCTGCTCGAGAAATCTTGGGAAAAATAAATCTGGTCATCTCCAACTTTAACCACTTTTTTTTTGACCAGGCTGCTTGCAGAACTTTTTGTCGGGTATTCCACTGTAGGAAGCGGACCACGAAAGACCGAGGGGTTGCGTCTTCTCGTGCCGGCTTCTGTGTGGGTGAGCGGTGCGCCGCAACTATGTGTATCATGTCGGCAGGGATCTCCAGCTTTTCCACAAGCACTGATTGGATAAATCTCACCGCATCATCCCCCTCTGCTCCTTCTCTCACTCGGTAAATTCGTACATTGTTCTGCCTTGATTTGTTTTCGAGGTACTCCAACTTTTCATTCATCTTTTTTTGTTCTTGTAACAGGTGTTTTACCGTCACATTTGTGGTCACCTGTCTCTCCTCCAGCTGATTGATCCTTTGTTCAGCTTCTCCAATATTCCTCACAGCCTCCCCTAGAGTAGAGCGGACTTCATTCACGTCTTTTGCTTCATTTCTGATGAAAAGTTTTCGAAGTCCAACCGGAGTTTCCCAATCTGTTTGAAGTCCGTTAGCATACTTTTGAGGCTTTGTTCAAGCCTACTCATTTCCATTTCTTTTGATTTGTTTGTCACGTGCGTTTCCTTTGTCTTATTTCCAGCCCACATTTCCTGAGTAACTGCTCCAGATCTCAGTTTCATACCCCTTGACAAATATGATTTAAGTATTCATTACACTTGAGTTCTAATTTGAGCTATTTTCGAGTTACATTTGGAGGTTTGTGAGGAGCCTCACTCACAGTGACATCCACTCGCGTGCAGTCAGACCGAGAGTCAGTCGAAAAAAAACGAAACTTGATCAACATGAACCAGAGACGCAGAATTTATTGTGAAAAATCGGTTTGATTTTAATGGAGTTTTTCTGTCCTGCAGCTTCTTCATATTCGATGGAAAAAGAGGAAAAACAACGACAGAAAAACGGGTTAAAAAACTGGACTGAGGAGGCTTCATCATCACCAAAAATGAACCACAAAATAATGGAAATGATATGAAATGAAAGATAATTTCTCTCATTATGTCTTCCATCAAGGCTGGTTAAATGCACAATGTGCTGACTTTATTTATTGAGTGTTGGATGGTGGAGATGGTTGCAGGTGGACTTGGTATTCTGATGGTCTGTGGGAGCCATGGAAGAGTCTCCAGGTGAGTCCAGATCGTGCAGATCTTTATTCATCAATCATTCATCCTGATTCTCTGCCCCTCAGTTGGGTTTTGGATGTTAAAGACAGACATTAAACATCAGATTGACTTGAGGAACTAACAGTTGACTGATGCTGTGTGGACCAGGATTCACACTGATTATTAGGATCAATATGTTTTGATTGGTATTGATGACAGCAGTGAGATGAGGATTGGTGATATTGTCCACATCAGTATGAGGGTCTGTATTCATATGTGTGTTGATGATGGTGTCTCTGTGAGTCACTTTAACAGTCCAGTTCCATCCAGATCAATATGAAGCATGAATGCTTGTATTGATCACATCACTGTTGGTATCAGTGTGGTTAACAGCAGTCACTCAGACACTTCTAAGAACATGTTTCAGCTTTTTTATCATTGAAAAACACTTCATGTCATCTGTGTCAGTGAAACTGACATCATGCAGTTTATCTTTCCACCACCAGAGGGCGACACATCATCACCAATGAAAGGTCCAGTGAAGAGGATTCAGTGGCACCTAGTGGTGAGGTTGCTGATTGCAGCCAACTGAATCCATCTCGCCTCACATTCCCTGCAGCGACAAAGTCTCTCTCTTGAGTCATTGTGCGGTTTGTCTGTTCTGGGCTCCTCCAGAAACATGGTGGTGCAAGATGGAGGACCTGCTGCCTCTCTAGATATCAAGAATCATTCTAAGGTCACCAAAACACAAGAAGAAGAAGAAGAAAAAGAAGAAGTCTGGGAGGATTATGAGGGCAGAAATGGTGTCAGAGCAGGAGTCAGAGAACAAATTTAAACATGAAGACACGAGAGGATTTGGTTTACTGCAGGGCGTGGCCGCCAGGTCTGGTCCGGCCTCCTTCTCTTCTGAGCACACGTGACACCAATCACTCAATCAAGACCCACCTGCTGCCATCATGACTCTTCAGATCTTCTAAGTACCTTTTGGCCATTGTTGCCTTGCCTCCTGTCTGCCTCCATGACTCCTGTTCCCTGTGCTCAGCTGCCAACCTTGTGCTCCAGCCGACGCCCTGTCAGTCTGGACCGTGAGTCTCTGGAACTGGATCCCCTCTTGGCCTGTCCACTCTCTGCCTACTCATCAGCTTCAGTGTGTGGATCTCCCAGATTTGCATTTGGGTCTGTTTACTGCTGTCTCAAACATAACAGGAATGGGTTGATCATGATTGGTAAGTTTGGAGATGATCACTGTGTGGAGTGTTTCCCACCTGGACCAGAGAGAAGGAAGAAGGGAGTGGTGAGTGGGGGACCACAGTCAGTGACGGCCGAGTCTTTTCAGGATATCTCAGCTGTCAGAAAGAAGACTGACAAAGAAGGACAGAAGGAAGACAACACTTGTGTGACAGTGTGTTTGACTTTGGAAGATGAATTAGCAGACAGAGAGTATCTGGACTCTGACCTGCAGGCTGAGACCGTATGAGAGAACTCAGATGTCTCTGCTGTCAGGAATGTGGACATGTTGCTGCTATGGGGAGGGCGAGGATGATGAAGAGCAACTAAAGTGCCTTTGCTGTGAGGGAAATCGCCATGTGAGAATGTCCAAAAAGAACTAATTAAGTAAAAGTGGATCAGATCAGAGCAGAGAAGGGTTTCTACCATCCACTGAAGCTGCTGAGAGATTGGACACAAAAGATGAAATGGTGGCAGTTCAAAAGGAACTGAGAAGAAATGGAGCTGATCAAAATGTCTGAAAGGACAAGAATGAATTTTTGGCATTTATTGTCATGGTTGTTGATGAAACTGTTGAACGACAGGAAGTTAGAAAGAATTAAGGTGGTGCTCGACGCTGCAGGAGGTTCAGATGCTGCTGGACGCTGCAGGAAGTTCTTGAACGTTGTGGATAAATCTGGAGAAGATCCAGATGCTGGACTGAGGGAAGGATTCACACCAACTCAGACAACCTGGTCTGAGTTCTGGACTGAACAATGTCATGAGTGGATCACTGTGGGCAGACACTGGATATAGTTCTCACTGTGAAGCTGTTACAATCCAGCAGGTGGCGTTAATGAAACCCACATGGCTGCCAGCCACCATAAAAGTCAGAAGAAGAAGATCCAGAAACATGCCGATGCAACATGGTGGACTCTGTGGAAGAGGACCTGCTGCCTCTGTGGACATAAAGACTCATTCTAAGGTAACGAAAACACGCTGATTCTTATTTTGAGGTGATTAAACACTAACGAAAACAGAACTATGAAGACTATTTCCCATATCTGCCAACAGATCCCTCTGAATCCTCCACACTGGACCTTTAACACCGACTGCTCTTTAATTTTGGGCTCTGGGTGAAGTTAATACTTGTTGGCTGGTTTTCAGCTTAATGGTTTTTGTGATGTTTTGTTGGTTTGAAAAGAGAAACTTCAGACTGAGCTCAATGAAAGTTTGGACCTTTTTAACAAACAGCTGACGAGCAGAGGTTCTTCCAAACCATACCACATAATAACTCAGTAGGAGTGATCCGAGTGATGATCTGTGTGACGGCAGGCACAGATCACCAGTCCTGAGTTCTGGAGCTCAGAGACACTTCCTGACAACGGTTAGGCCACAGCAGAGAAGCTGGCTTCCCTCCATCCTCACCGTCACCAGTGCTGAGGTCTCGAGTGGGGGAGTGTGGAAGTTGCGGTCATGACAGGCAGAGCTCCCACTTTCAAATGTGGTCTCCAAACCTCAAACCCAGTGAAACCACTAATCCTCCAGTAAAATCTCTTTTAACCATTGCAACCACTGACCAACTCACAAAACCTCTTGAAAAATCTGTCACACCTCAAAACATCCGTGTGAAAACACTTGGAAACTAGTAAAATCAAAGTGAATTCAACAAAATCCTGAAGTGAATCCTGTATGGGCTCTCAAGTCAATCCAGCAATACCTGGAGTGAAACCTCATCTATATAAGGACCTGTGTTCCAAAGCCCTGGTCCACTCCTTTGATACGTCACAAAGTGGCTTTCATCTATCAGAGATGACATCAACATTCCACTGAGCTCAGGGCTTGAGGGAGATCATTGGTTTCCATAGCAACAATATGGACAATATTGAAGTCCTCATTGACAACTGCATGTAAAATCAATCAAACCAGAGAAATCCCTTCTGAACCCACTGAAAATTTTTAGAAACCAGCAAAAACTGCTGCAGGCTGACTGCTGGTCAACCTGTGAAAAACTCTGATCCACCTGTCCACCCGAAACACTGAGACACGTAATGACCACTAAATCATACAAGATCACTAAAACTTACTGTCAGCCTCGTATGAAACTGGGACATAAACATGAGAGGACCATGTCCATCATCCACATTACATGCGCAGCCATGATCCACGGGAACCTATGAGAGAAGAAAGCACAACAACACCAGGAAAGATGCTGAGGTACCAACACGCATTGATAGGAAATGAGTGTGTACAGATGGAGAGGCAGGTGTCCTCAATCAAAGTGAATTCAACAAAATCCTGAGGTGACTCTTGTATGGGCTCTAAAGTGATAAATCAAAGCAGAAACTACATTGAGATTTTGACAAAAATTGCATTTGTTGTGGCTGGATGACAGGCTTTATGGTGTGGCAACTGTTCAGACACCTCCAGTTATTGCCAACATAACTATGCAAGTCATCCATCTGTAAGCCCTCCATGTCTCATTTCATGAAACTGTGTTATCCTAGAGGTCACATTATATTTCATCTTGGCTAAAACATACCAGAATCCTCAATTTCCTGAAGGTAGTCCTGGAGAAAGTTCATGATGTTTACTTCCATCTGGTGCTCGGCAGAACCAATCTCACTGAAGACAGGGCGACTCCTTTCCAGGAGGAAGGCTGCATCCACCTTTAAGAAAAAGGAAGTGCATTTCAGTGCTACATTCAACATTGTACTTCTTGCAAAAGATGTTCATGTTCAATTAAAAGTAGTTTAAAATGTAAGAATATACCTTATCGTCTTCCCTGGAGCAAACAGTGGGAGGCAGAGTATTTTGAAACAGCGTTAATCCAGTGTATACGCCTACATACCTGTGGACTTGTGCAGCATCCAGCCACCACAGATGTTTGCCAGTCTTGGATATGCACTCACAAGCAAATCTGAAAACTTAAGAGATAAAAGCATGGTTAAAGCTTTATTGCAATGACTTACATTTTTGAAACACTGTGTATTTCATCATGCAAATGTGAATTCAATTATGCCTGAAGATGAATTCTGAGATGTGTGTTCTCTTTAGATGTGACTTGACACAAGGCAGTAAATGAATGGTGGCATACCTCTGAATGTGTCATGTTTTCAGAGATGGTTAGAGTACGTTTTCCAAGGCCAGTCAGCATGAGAGGCAGTTCCTCTTTTGGTGTCTTTTCATATTGTTTATCAAGAAGGAATACATTCACCAAAAAACTCTTCCCATATTCTTTTGACTTGTAAGCTGCAAAACGCCTTTTGCCTCTTGTCTCCTTATTAAAGAATCCTGGAAAAAATCTAAAAAGATGGCATACTATTATTCTCATATTTTATGTTCCATCAACGCAAAATAACTTCACTCAGAAGACGTCTACATTCTGATGAAATAATTATGTTGGGTTAAATTTAATTTGTTTGATGCAATAGTTTACATGATGATGGTCTGAAGCTCCAGAAAATATTCTGAGGTAAATAACAGAATTTAAAACGTCTGCAGCTGTTTCTTTGCGTTCTGCTTAAATCAGAATCAGGGACCTAGTCTGTCCGAATGTTTGTCCAGACAAATGACTCATGTATCCTCCCGCGCCATTGCTTGTTTCACTCCTGGGCGTTGCACTGCCTGCTGCGGCCTCAGACCTGACTGCGCAGCTTCTCCAGCTTGTCCCTGAGCTAACAGCCTGACATTCCCTGACACACGCTTATTCAGCATTGACACCACATTTTGTGCAGTGCTGATGATGATCTCTCTTAATTGCACCTGAGTGAGAAAAAAGGCAAAATTGAATGAGAAATGTTACAGACATGGGACATGAGTTCTATTGTACAGAATTGTACAGATAATCCACCGCTCCACGGATTGATTTCTCAAAGGCTTCATTGAAAACAAATGTACTCAGCCGGGAGGAGGGTTAGCAAAACAGCGGAAAAGTGACTGGATCTATACAATGGGCAGATTTATACGCTAAATAACACAATTTATAAATCGCTAAAAGTCAAATTTTGATCAACATTATGTCTCAAACTGATAATTTCACTCGTAAACCGTGCAACAGGCGGGAAGATTCATCATGTTGGGGTTTATTTCACCACATCAACCTTAACTCTACGCAAAGTTTCTGGTTCATGTTAACTCATCCCAAATCTGGCTTGACTGTTAATGCTCTGGTCGAAAATTATGAACATATAGGCTAGGGACAGTGCATTTTTGAGGGGGTAACGTTTTATGTTTATATTATGCCGTTTAGTGCTAACTAATTAGCACTGGCCAACTTCTAATCCCGGTAACGACAGCACTAAGCTAGCTTCATCAACATGTAAATATCTTTAGCTTGCAAACTAAAGCAATAAGTATGTGAGTCCAAGAAATGTATATTGTATAAAATGGTTCGATTTTATGAAATGAATAATGGCTATGCACGTTATTAATGACGTTACCTGTGATGTCTCTCCGGAGCTGGCGGCGTTGCCCTCTGTGTTTTCCTCGGGGCATGCGCATGCCCAGTTGGAAGAATCGCGGATCGATTACTTTGCAATTTCACAGACTCACGTATATGACAGCAGAATTTTGTGTAAAACAACTTTTATGACACACAAATTAACTTTACAAATAAGAAAATTAAATTATGGACACATCTTTTTGACAGCGATCTTACACCATAGCTGGAACAGTTTTTCACAGCCAAATCCTAAGTGTGCTCCATGCAGATCCCCTCAGCGGCCACCGGAGGGCAGGCGGGGCCCGCGCCTGCATCACATGTGCTGCCTCAGCAGGTATGCTGCAGGCCATAGCAATGGGCCGTAGGATAGGGGGTGTTAGAGCCATATTTTCTGATGTGTTCTTTTCTGTGTGTGCTATTGGTGGTATTTACCCCATATGTCTTGTATTGTCCACTAGATGGAGACAAGTGACCACAGATCACAACATTTTATCTGTGTAGTCTACACAGCTTCATCTGGAGAGAAACTTTTCCAGAGTTACTACTATTTTCCTCTAAAGTACTCCTTTTTAATCGGTTTTCATTATAATTATTACCAGGGTTCTAAATTAACTTTTTTGATCACCAGCCAATGTGGCTGGTGACCTTCTAAAGTTACCAGCCAATCAGAATTTCCACTAGCCAAATTTTTTCCCGGTGAAAATAAGAGATTATGAGTGCCACTGAATACATTTGATCATTTTATTTACATTGTTGGCATGAAAAATGCACAGAAAGTACAACACATGAAACAAAATATACACAGAAAGTGCAAACATTTAATTTATACAAACAAAAAATGCTGTCAGATTAATTATTTTATAGAAGACATTTTTCCAGTAAGTATTTAGTATCATTACATTCCTAATAAAATGTATTTTTCCTTTCAACTTAAAGTGTTTCTGCTTTCCTTCTTTAATAAGAAATATATATAAGTAACAGCCATGACTTAAACACTTGCAAAAAATTGCATTGGTAATAAATTGAATTATGTATGTACAACTAGAAAACACAAATAGTGCAGCAGTCAGTATTGCAGACTCCTTAGGCTTTCCTGATGACTTCGGGCACTCTCATGGTCCTTTACTGCCTCGACTTTAAAAGTATTAGTCCCCACCACAAAATTATTCGTCTTGTTTTTTTCTTTCGTGTACATGCGGCAGTCCTTACAAAACATGACGGCATTTTCGTGATCAAACACAAGCCATTCACGACCTGTCAGCCATTTAGCGTTAAACTTTCTTTTCTTCGTTTCGCACGCTTTATCGACATTCTCATCCCCTGCCTCCTTCCTCTTCTCGCCCCCAGACGTCTGTCCCAACCACGCATTTAGTTTAACTTTACTTTTTACTTTTAGCTAGCTCAGTCTCCTTTTTTACAGTTCATACGCCGCCGTTCATTCTTCTTCTTCTTCTTTGTGTTTGCGTTTCCGTGGTTTCTCGCGCCGGTTGCACTACAGACTGTAGTGTGCCTGCGCACAGCCAATGGGCGTCTTGTACGTCATCACGTAGCATTACGACAGTGTTCATGGGAAATGTAGGACGGACTGTCAGGGGGACAAATGACCGAGAACTGTAGAGCGGCTCTGACTGACATGATTGCCTAATGCATTACCGGCCAAATTGGCTTGTAAGTTTTTATTTACACCCGCCAATATGAATTTTAACCCGCATTTGGCGGGTTGGCGGGTGTTAATTTAGAACCCTGATTATTACCAGTAGTCACTAGAGTAGGAGTAAAAATTCAGATTAAGTAATACAGCGGAGCCACGCCCACTACGGCTCCTTAAGTTTCGTTTCTGCCGCCATTACAAGTCTCTCACACAGCCTAGAGGAGCTGTCTGTCTGAGAAAGGACTCCATCTTTCATGGGGCTTTTCTTAACTTCGTTCGGTGGAAAATGCCAGGTAAGATTACTATGATTGGCTTACTTAATGTGTGTAAGGTTAAGTAAAATGACAACTAATAACTGAAGACTGAACGCACTGCATACTGTAGATCAAAGACAGATGCTAATGTGAGTCAGATGCTAACATGAGTGAGATGCTAACGTTTGCTTCTGTGTATTTGACATTGTCAGCCACTTGCATTCATCGTTTATGGATTTAAAGCAAGTTATCTGCATGGAATTATCAGCCGAGCAATAACATTAATTTCTTTTATTATTTATTTATTTTTAAGTACATTAGCTCCTGATTTTGACTGACGGCAGGTGCAGTTGTAACCCAGGCTCTAAATGACATCCTGTTAATATTGTAATTGTACCTTTTGAAATAATTCATTTTAATGGGGGAAATCAGCTATTCCTTGAATAGTCATTAAAACGCCTTAAACCCATTCATAGTATTTTGGAACATAAATAATTCATTCATGTCAATTTACATGCACTAAAAACGATTAAAAGTTGTTTAAAAGTGTTAAAAAATGACAAAAAATTTGCACACAAGGAATATTGCACTTTCCAAGTTGCTGCAAAGGGCTCCATTAGACAAGCTTCCCAACTAGCCAATCAGTGAACCCCGTGAGCCCAGCTGATCAGCCCTTTAGTTCTGCTGTGTGTCACTACTTCCGGTTTACGGACACATGTCGCGCTAGCTGCCTCGTGCCCTGTCCGATAGATAAAGAGATAAAATCTGTCATCTGCTGCAGCAGCATGAAAGACTAGATGATATTCGCTGATCTGGCCAGGTGAAATGCTGTAAGCTCATTCTTGCATTCATACTCAGCGGTGAGTGAAAACACTATTCAACCTGTTAGGTTGATTGTAAAGCAGCTGATATTCGTGTTAATTGGTGCAGATAGCCGTGAAAAGGTGCTAATGGTGCTAGCTACCTGAGACTGTGGTCTTTTCTCAATACCAAGTACGCCAAGTTCGGACTTATGAACTTGGCAGTTCGGACTTAGCAAGTTCGACCTGGGAGTTCAGTCTCTCCAGGACGGGAGGACGCAGGACGTACTTGATGACGTCACCATCTCAGCTCGTCTTCTGGTTATTTTCACCATCAATGTATATTTGAAATAAAACGAAATATGACATAAAGCACAACCCTGTATTTTTTGGTTTTCATTAAAAAAAAATATGCATATTTATTTTCACGGATTTGTGGCCTGTATATAAAGAGCCAGTGGCGGAAAACCGTTTGCGGAAGGTTGTTGTAGTAGTTTTTGTAGTAGTAAAAAGTGGAGTTAAAAAACAAACAAACAAACAGTAAAACTACATGGATCAGATTGTGACAGCTATCACCATCGGTACGTTGTACAAAGCAGCTGAGGAGGAGGCTGCCGAACTGAGGAGGCGGATCCGTAAGAGACGAGCCAGGATGAGGAGGCGGATGGAGAGGAGGCGTGGATTATTGGCATGTCTCTCTGGCACTGTACATTTGTCTAGTATGGGTAACCCTACATAAAACATTTTATTTAGAGATGTTAATTTATATTTTGTCAGCTGTAGTTTGTAGGGATGTTGAAATGTACTGGGTTATGCCGAGAGGTGTTTCAAATATTAGTCTATCCTCATTCATACGGGATGGACAAACTCCTCTCAAAAAGATTACATTAAAAAAAAAAATTAACTTACTCTGGTGCTATAACCTTACTGAGATTGATATTGTAGAGCTGTTATATTACACTACCTCACTAATATTGAAATGGTTTAGCCCACTGTTTCTCAAACTTTTTTTAGGGACCAAATTTTTAAAAATGATAAACCATTACAACCCAATTCACAAAATTAATGTATAGAGTTAATTTGTGCATAAATTAACATGCTTTACCATTTTACTGCTGTTTCTGCATCACCTTATATTATCTTGACACATGATATTGAAAACAAACACGTTAAATACTTGAGAAATAAATGCATTTAGACTGACTTAACAGGCCATCTCATTGTTTTTAATTCCTCATCAGGAAAACAATAGTCATTTTAAATGTATAAAAGATGTACTGCAGATATAAACCTTACTTTGCAGATATTATTTATTTGGCAATCTCAATAAAATGTCCTGTGATCCACCGGGGGGGTTACAGCTTACTCTCTGGGAATGACTGGTTTAGCCTCCACTCCACATACATACCTGTTGATTTTCTTCTTGGTTCTTTTCACTTTATATTAATGCAGTGGTTCTCAAACAGGGAGCAAAGAGAGGATGGGGTGAATGACCTCAGCAAAAACATGGAGTAAAACAATGTTGTATAATATGAGGTCAATAATCACAAGTTCGTTGATACTTTGTGCTGGCCTCTGTTTCACTGAAACTAAATTCAACTTAACTTTTAGTTGCTTCCCCTATCATCATCATCAATGACAGATTAAAAAAAATTGCAGGATTGTTTTTGTTTTTTTGGTTTCTGAAGGGTGGTGGGACAGAAAAAGTATTAGAACTACTGTATTACTGTGAGAGGTACCTGTACCTCATCGTGTCATGTACATCATTAGACATCATTAACCAGACAACCTTCTACATGATGGGAAGTTTGTCGTCTGACACAGTAATCATGCAGGCTACAGTAACTTCTTGTCTCAGAACCTGGGAGGATATGTGTGCTCTTACGCAGCCTATCAAGTTATGAAAGAACTAGAAACCTTCTCAAGCACCTGAACAATCAGGTCATATGTTAGAGGGAAATTTAATTCTAATTCTTAATTCATATCAGACGTTTCAAATTTAAGCCCAAACCCTAACCCTAAGACAATTCAGGTTTGAAACACAATTTAATGGATATTAAATAAATATTGAATAAATATTAAATAGTAAAAACACATAAATACAACAACAATTTGTAACAACAATTAATAAACAATTCTTAAAAAAAAAAAAAAATCCTTTCTTTTTAACAGGACCAAGGCCCCTTGCAGAGGTACGCACAAATCAATAATAATGTGCCTATCCTGACTACATTTTTTTCTGGAGCGGAGCTGAAACCAGCCTTCAGGCGATCCAGAAATAGCATCACCATGCTGCTCCAGATGCTGCCCGGGGAAAAAGCCCATGGATGGAGCCATGAAGTTGAGGTGCTGATCACGCTCTACTGGCTTGCCTGTGAAGCCTCCTATATGTAACGGCAGACATATTTGCCATGCCACTCCCCACAGTGTGCAGGATTGCCCGCAAAGTCATTGAGGAAATGATGACCATCCTCCACAGAGTTGTCCATTTCCCAAAAGCAGAGCAGATGGAGGAGGTGGGGGCTGGCTTTGCTCACCTTGCTGGCCATGATGGTTTTCGGTCTGCTGCTGGTGCCATTGAGGGGTGCCATCTGCGGATCCTTCCACCTGCAGAACCACAGAGGAGAGGCTACATAAACAGAAAGCTTTTCCCCTCTATTATCCTGCAGGGCATCTGTGATGCTAAAGGCACATTCCTCGATGTGTTTATTGGCCAACCAGGATCAGTGCTTGATGTACTTGTTCTCAGAAGATCGCCGATGTACCACCAGGCCCTGTATCCACCAGCTGAGTACTTCCTGTTGGGAGATGGAGGATACCCGAGCCTGCAGCGTCCTGTTGCGATCATGACATGATATCGCCAGCCTGTAGCAAGTAAGAACACACTCTCTGTCTCACTCCACACACACACACACACACACACACACACACATACACACATACACACACACACACGTTATGTTGTTACTTTGGTGACTTTGAAATACAACAATACATTTTCTCCCTGAATTCTAATTAACAGGCCAAGTGGAAGCCCGATATAACAGGCACCATGCACGGGCACGCAACACCATCGAGCGCACCTTTGGGATTCTTAAAACAAGGTGGCGCTCAATATTCTTGAGGGCCCTTGAGATCCAGCCTCGATTTGCCCCAAAGGTGGTTGGTGCCTGCTGCATCCTGCACAACATCTGCATGGCAGCAGGTGACATCCTGGAGGAGAAAGAGGAAGAAGAGGAAGGCCCGGCCCCAGATGACGAGGATGACCCAGGCAACACTGAGACGGATGAGAGGGACCTGTCCGGGAGTGGTGTCCGCAGAAGGCTTGCTGCCCAGCTCTCTGCTCCTGAGGGACTGCCTGCATGTCTGGGTGAACATGATTACATCAAGAAAAAAACCCTCTCCAAGTGTAGTCATGTTCACTGGAGTTAAAAAATATTAAAAACATAATTTAGATGCTATTATAGGTACTGTGTGTGTGTGTGTGTGTGTGTGTGTGTATATACACACACACACACACACACACAAGATATTATTACTTGTACTATTGTAAGTTATAGATATTATATTAGATATTATTATTTTATAAGTTATAGATATTATTACTTATACTATTATAGATATATAAGATAGATTGATGTGTGTGTATATATCTTGAATGTGTTGAATGTTCTTTTTCTGGCTAATTTAAATTCAGCTGCGTGACTGTAAATAATAGTAAATATGTTGTATTTTCATTAGCTGCAATATTCTTTTCTGGTTCTGGTTAAATTAAGTTCAACTGCACTGCACTTATGAATGAAGACTGCAAAAATCTGGCTCTAATCCTTGCCAAGCCATACAAGCAATGATACAAGCACTCAAAATCAATATTCACTCCCATCCTGACTTGACCGAATTTTGTCAGCCAGTGAAAAGGGCCTCGTTTCCCGCCCACCACTGAACTAGGGCCTGGGTTTCCTCTGTTGTCCCTCGATTAAAATATTGTTTATGTTAGTCTGAATGCACAATGACACCCATTATAACAAGTATAGTACGTTTGTGCAGCATGGAAAATGGACAAGCAAACAAACATTTGGTCCAAAGCACAAAGATAGCACTCTGGTAATAAAAATCATTCATCTTCATTTCATTTTCAGCCAAACTGATTTCACCTTGACAAATAATACATCAGTTTCTGAGACTAAAGATTGCCTGTTACATGTGCGGGAAACGAATTATATCCCATGTTTTACTACTACAGACATAACAGAGCCAGTGCCAGATTTCAAAAGGTCATGCCAGGATAAGGCTGTTTTCAGCGGGGTAACATGATTGATTTTGCTAGCTGGCGAGGTATGCTGGCTTTTCCGTTAGCAGGACGACACATCTCTGAAAACTTTGGAGCAAATTTTAAACTACACGCTATCATGATGAATCGACCACAGATTTTAAGGTTTAACATCTGCTTTCTCACATGCAATAATCTTAAAACCACATTCCGTACTACTAAAATAGTAGTATTTCGAAACTTGTAATTTACACTTGTGAGTCCTCTGCCATCGTTGCTACGAAATGCATTCTGGGATATGTGGCTTCCCCAAGTCCACAAAAGTCACCACCCAATGCATCCTCGATTAAATAGGAGGTGCAAGAACACATCTGGGTATTTGACTATACTTGGCAAGATGCGGACTTTTGAATTGGAACAGTACTTGGACTGAGACTGATGACGTTTCTCAAGTACACAAGAACACAAGTACAGAGAAGAACGCATATTGAGAAAGGCCTATTGTCAGACACATTTCTATGGGTTCACCCTTCAGGGTGCTCACATAGCATCCTCACATCCCATCCTCATGTCCTGTCCTCACAACTAGTCCATGACTTGTGGACTAACATGCCTAATGGTTTCAGGCCAGGTGAAAAACTGCTAGGCTTAAGTCTCAGGTCTAACAGAACAATTGTTTCCATTTTTATAGATTAAACTTCAGCCTGGAGTGTTCCTCACCAACGAGAAATGGCAGAGGGTGCAGCAGGCAAAATCCCACTCAGTTTTGCAAATCCTTGGCTGTTGCCATTTAGGGCTCAGAGGAGCTAAAGGAGCGAAGTGTTACCAGGGCAAAATCCAATGCAGCAAAGGACTCTGTCCCCAAGCCTCTTCTAACCCCAGAAAAAATGACTGCCGTAAGAGGTGAGTACCTTATACATTATTACACAACAGTTAGATCCGGCCAAGTAATTTCACGCATTGTGATTGGTTAAGAGGCATTCCATAGGCATTCATGAGTGATGATATCCTGTCCAACATCACTCAGAATTACAACAATACAATAGAATGTTTATGTTTGAAACCTCTAAGTGACAACAGGTTAAATTTGTTGATTTATCAACAAATTTAGAACTGTTGTGTAAAAGCAATATCACACAAGGGGGAGTGATGTTGTTCTGGATGTCATCACTGGTTCTCTTGTCTTCGGAACTTGGTCTCTGGCCTCATTCCTACGACCAAAGGGCACCAGTGATGATATCCAGAACATCACTCCCTTTTGTGTTAAGTAGTTTTCAGTTACTGAAACTAGGTTTTGCTGTAGTTTGCTAAGGATCACTAAGTTCTTTGTCTTTGGTCATAGAATGCCTGAGGGACTAACTCATGAAGCTTAATTATCCAAAGGAGGCCATTGAACAGCAGCTGGCCCTTGTAAGGAGAAGCATCTCCGAAAAAATCAGTGACACCGAAAAAGGTGCCCTCGGACAGAGGTGAGTATTGCATTCAAACTCATTACTTTTTCAGCAGCCATGGTTAACATGAAAACTGTGGGGCGACTGTAGCTCCATCAGTCTAGTACGGGAGACATGGGGATAAACATTGTTTTGTTGGATTAATTCCTCTGGAATTACACAAAAAATATATTGTTTTTTCTTCAAAACTTGGTGGAGGCGTGTAGCATGGGCCAACGCAGAACCCCTTAAAAGGGGAATTATAGTTTGGATTCTTCAACCAATTATTGGTGTGGATCCGAATCACATCAAGGGGTGTGTTCTCTGTGCACCATTTTTAGTTGGGCATGAAGGGGTTAATTTGTGAACAGTGGCTAATATCTGAAAATGCTCAAGGGGTGATCACTGAATACCCTCCTGTATTTTGCAGAGGTACCCCCAAGCTATAACAGCAGAGAAAGAACTTAATCCGACAAAACAAGATTCATGAAAAAATCTGGCTTGTCTCACGGACTCATAGAGCGGGTCGTTTATCAACCAAGGGGTTAGTGGTTCGAATCCCAGCTCTGTTGTCCACATGTTTAGTGTCCTTGACAGTCAACTGTAGCCTCTCAAGTAGCATGTAAACATGACATCAATGTATCGCGAGACATGTACATCTCTTGACGGATGCACATGTGAAGATATTGTGGGATTGCTTGTGCACCCGCCTTGAGTCTGAGAGGCTACATTTCAGCTTTAGTTCACATTTCAGCTAAAAACATGGTGTAAATGGCATCTTTTGTGGTCAAACTTTAATGTTGTGGCTCATGGACACTTGGATTACACCACATGAGCAGGATGGAGACATTTTGTGTTTGTTTAGTGTTCTTTTTTTTACGTTTTAAACATGGTCATCGTTCACTCTAATTATACTGGATTTTGCTGCAAGGCTGTTTTCTGCTGAAACTCCAGGATTGTTTTGTGAACTGAAGATCTTCACCATCCTCACATCAGCACAGGTGTGAGTACATACTGAGTGAGTTTTCACTCTGTGGTGAACTATCCTTTTAAAATATTTTAATGCAAGAAGTAATCACAAATTGTATTGGAATTGTTTCTTCTTCATTCAGTTGCCTACCATCAATGCGTTTATCCTTTTGATGCCAATTTGAGTTAACTATTTTTAACTGAAGTTCTATATTGTCTTTTATAGAGGAAGCACACAAGTCAGCTGAAGAAATATAGTGAACTGACTACAGCAGCCTGCAAGAGAAAATCTGAGGCTAGCACGTCTTCCACGAATCTCAAACAAATGAAGCTTGAAGAATCAGAGCAAGTCTCTCAGAGGAGTGTCGACAATGCAGTACTCAACTTTATCATTAATGGTCTTCAGCCCTTCTCTCTTGTTGAGCAGCCAGCATTTCAGAGCCTTGTCCAAGAGCTGCAGCCAAACTGCACCGTCATGTCTCGAACTACTGTGCAGCGCAAGCTTGATAAAGCCACATTAGTGATGAAGAAGCAGGTGAAGGAAGCAATGAGGAAGATTCCATACATAGCCACAACAACCGATTGCTGGACTGCGAGGAGGAGGAGTTTTATTGGCATTACATCCCACTGGCTGGATCCAAGCAGCTTTGAGAGGCATTCTGTTGGTCTTGCATGCAGGCAGTTAAAGGGCACTCACACATTCGACGTCTTGGCAAGTGCAATGAATGACATACACTCAGAATATGAAATCCGTGAGAAGATAGTCAGAACCACAACTGATAATGGCTCAAACTTCATTAAAGCATTTCCAGTGTTTGGAGAAGATGAAAACAACAATGTCACTGCTGAGGAGGTAACTGATGAAGATCCAACACAAGATGAACAGGATCAGGATGAGGAGGTGGAATTCATTGATGTTGGCACCATTATGACTGAAGATGATGGTCTCCAATACCAACTTCCGCATCATCGGTGCGCTTGTCATTTGTTGAATCTGGTTTCTACAGTGGATGCCAATAATGCAAACAAGATAGAGGCCTACAAGAAACTGTCGAGGTCAGCCTTCTCCAAATGTCAGGCTCTCTGGAACAAGACTGCAAGGTCCACTACTGCTGCAGAGGTGGTTGAAGAACACTGCAAACTTCAACTGGTGCAACCTAACGCAACAAGATGGAACTCCTTTTACTTGGCTGTGGAGCAGATCCTGAGAATCCTCAAAGAACAAGGAGAGGGGGCTGTGAGAGCTGTCTGTGCTGCACTTGATGTTCCAATGTAAGTAGTAAATATTTGTTTGAGTGTTTCATTACCTACACTAATACTTAATACGATTACCCTATGCTGAACCTATAGAAATTATTCGAAGTGAATGTTGGAATTTGTCAAAGCTTTGTAGAAAAGAAAAGTAATGGTTAAGTTATTAAATGGTAAATGGTCTTCTATAGCACCTGTATCCAAAGCAATTTACAATATGTGTTACATTCGACCAAACATTTTTTTGTTTTTGTGTGTGTTAGATACAGTCCAGCTGAGATCGCCTTTCTGGGTGAATATGCCAACACCATAGGTCCAGTTGCAAAGGCAATAAACATACTTCAGGGAGAATCCGACATTCAGATGGGATGGCTGCTCCCTACAATCAACACCCTCATCTCCAAGTTTGACAAAACCAGAGCGTCGCTGAGATTCTGCAAGCTGCTGATCGATGCCCTGCAAGATGGATTGAAGAAACGGTTTGGGGAAATGATGTCTGACCCAGAGCTAGTTGCTGCAGCCATTCTTCATCCAAAATTCAAACAAATCCTGGACTGCTGATGAAGAGGTCCTCAAACTAGGTAAAAAAACATCTATCATTAAATATTGCTCAGTCATGTTCTGATTTCCACTTCTCTAAGTTAAATCAATCAATGAAAATTTTATTTATACACAGAAGACCTGAGGAATCTAGATGGTCCATTCTTTAAAAGCAAATTCTTTCTTTCTTTAAAAGCATCTTCCTGACCATGATGAGCCTCCTCTGCGGCAAAATGACTCCTCAAGCGCTTCTGATGAAGAGGATTTTTTCTCCAACATGAAGCACGTACACACCCAGGAAACAACAACCAAACAACTTGATGCATACCTGGCATGTACAGCTGGAGGTATGGACATTTTAACATCTTACCCAGCTGTATCCAGCCTGTCACTCAAGTTAAACACGGCCCTACCAGCCTCTGCTGCCTGTGAAAGGCTTTTCAGTGCAGCTGGATTGATCTTCAGCCCAAGAAGGGGAAGAATTGATTCACACAAATTCGAAAACCAGCTTCTACTGAAGTTGAATAAGGACTTCTTCAAGTTTGAATAGTTTGGCCAGGCTGATAATGAAGAAATGGACTACATTCACCTTTTGAAAACTAAGTGGATGTTATCTCAGTGAGAAAAAAATGCTGTAGTTCCTTGTCCTTTGCTTGGATTTATTTTATTTTTTATTTTATTGAGTTTGTCTTGCTGAAACAAGTATTGTTGAGCCAGGTATTAAGCGAGATTCATCTGTGCAGAGCATTCATTGTGTTGTAAGCTTCTGTGTTGAAGTATGGCAGTACATTCAATTATCAGTGTTACGGTTTCCTCTCCTGGGTTAAGTTGTTGCTGTCAACACACACACATGCACTTGCACACACATACACACTGCTGTGTATGAATACTAAAGCTGAGGAAAGAGACTAAATGTGCATCATCTTTTAGGGATCTCTATCACTTTCCACAGACATGGAAAAATGCAGGGCGGATATTGTGTGTGGTTTACAGATTTTATTAAGGCATGTATTATGTTGCCATGTAGCCAAGTGGTTCAACAGGATGATGAGCTCTTGAAAGCAGAGTTGTAGTTTGTTTGCGGTAATGGACTGAACAGTGAACTTGCAACTACCCCACAGTGAATGTGTGGGGAGAAAAAAAAAGGCCCTCCTGTTTTTTGGGTGGGGATGTTTAAATAAAACATTTAAATGACAATAGCTGTCCTTATTGTTTTTGATTGCATTTTTATGCTGAAGTTTTTACAGGTGTTTCTATAGACTTTTTGTAGCAAAGTGGTTCTACATGTAAGTCAGTACATCATTAGGTGGTTTTAGAGAATCTAAAAGCACTGAGAAAACAATACAGCAATGTACTGATATTAGAAAATGTACTTTGTACTTTTGAATACTTAAGTATTTTTAAAAGTAAGTACTTTAGTACTTTAACTTGAGTAAAATTTTGACCAAGCAACTTTTACTTGTAGTTGAGTAAGATTTGACCACGAGTATCAATACTAAGTACTGGAGTTGAGTACTTTGTCCACCACTGATTTTTGACCAGAGCATTAACAGTCAAGCCAGATTTGGGATGAGTTAACGTGAACCAGAAACTTTGTGTGAAGTTAAGGTTGTTATGGAGAAATAAACCCCGACATGATGAATCTTCCCGCCTATTGCACGGTTTACAGGTGAAATTATCAGTTTGAGACATAATGTTGATCAAAATTCGACTTTTAGCGATTTATAAATTATTATTATAATGTTATTTAGCATCTAAATCTGCCCATTGTATAGATCCAGTCACTTTTCCGCTGTTTTGCTAACCCTCCTCCCGGCCGAGTGCATTTGTTTTCAATGAAGCCTTTGAGAAATCAATCCGAGGAGCGTGGATTATCTGTACAGTTCTGTACAATAGTACTCATGTCCCATGTCTGTAACATTTGTTATTCAATTTTGCCTTTTTTTTCATTCGGGTGCAATTAAGAGAGATCATCATCAGCACTGCACAAAATGTGGTGTCAATCAATACTGAATAAGCGTGTGTCAGGGAATGTCAGGCTGTTAGCTCAGGGACAAGCAGGAGAAGCTGCGCAGTCAGGTCTGAGGCCGCAGCAGGCAGTGCAACGCCCAGGAGTGAAACAAGCAATGGCGCGGGAGGATACATGAGTCATTTGTCTGGACAAACATTCGGACAGACTAGGTCCCTGATTCTGATTGAAGCAGAACGCAAGGAAACGGCTGCAGATGTTTTAAATTCTATTATTTACCTCAGAATATTTTCAGGAGCTTCAGACCATCATCATGTAAACTATTACATTAAACAAATTAAATTTAACCCAAAAACGTACTCTAACCATCTCTGAAAACATGACACATTCAGAGGTACGCTACCATTCATTTACTGCCTTGTGTCAAGTCATATCTAAAGAGAACACACACAGAATTCATCTTCAGGCATAATTGAATTCACATTTGCATGATGAAATACACAGTGTTTCAAAAATGTAAGTCATTGCAATAAAGCTTTAACCATGCTTTTATCTCTTAAGTTTTCAGATTTGCTTGTGAGTGCATATCCAAGACTGGCAAACATCTGTGGTGGCTGGATGCTGCACAAGTCCACAGGTATGTAGGCGTATACACTGGATTAACGCTGTTTCAAAATACTCTGCCTCCCACTGTTTGCTCCAGGGGAAGACGATAAGGTATATTCTTACATTTTAAACTACTTTTCATTGAACATGAACATCTTTTGCAAGAAGTACAATGTTGAATGTTGCACTGAAATGCACTTCCTTTTTCTTAAAGGTGGATGCAGCCTTCCTCCTGGAAAGGAGCCGCCCTGTCTTCAGTGAGATTGGTTCTGCCGAGCACCAGATGGAAGTAAACATCATGAACTTTCTTCAGGACTACCTTCGGGAAATTGAGGAGTCTGATATGTTTTAGCCAAGATGAAATATAATGTGACCTCTAGGATAACACAGTTTCATGAAACGAGACATGGAGGGCTTACAGATGGATGACTTGCATAGTTATGTTGACAATAACTAGAGGTGTCTGAACAGTTGCCACACCATAAAGCCTGTCATCCAGCCACAACAAATGCAATTTTTGTCAAAATCTCAATGTAGTTTCTGCTTTGATTTATCACTTTAGAGCCCATACAAGATTCACCTCATGATTTTGTTGAATTCACTTTGATTGAGGACACCTGCCTCTCCATCTGTACACACTCATTTCCTATCAATGCGTGTTGGTACCTCAGCATCTTTCCTAGTGTTGTTGTGCTTTCTTCTCTCATAGGTTCCCGTGGATCATGGCTGCGCATGTAATGTGGATGATGGACATGGTCCTCTCATGTTTATGTCCCAGTTTCATACGAGGCTGACAGTAAGTTTTCGTGATCTTGTATGATTTAGTGGTCATTATGTGTCTCACTGTTTCGGGTGGACAGGTGGATCAGAGTTTTTCACAGGTTGACCAGCAGTCAGCCTGCAGCGGTTTTTGCTGGTTTCTAACAATTTTCAGTGGGTTCAGAAGGGATTTCTCAGGTTTGATTGATTTTACTTTGCAGTTGCCAATGAGGACTTCAATATTGTCCATATTGTTGCTATGGAAACCAATGATCTCCCTCAAGCCCTGAGCTCAGTGGAATGTTGATGTCATCTCTGATAGATCAAAGCCACTTTGTGACGTATCAAAGGAGTGGACCAGGGCTTTGGAACACAGGTCCTTATATGGATGAGGTTTCACTCCAGGCGTTCCTGTATTGACCTGAGAGTCCATACAGGATTCACCTCAGGATTTTGTTGAATTCACTTTGATTTTACTAGTTTCCAAGTGTTTTCACACGGATGTTTTGAGGTGTGACAGATTTTTCAAGAGGCTTTGTGGGTTGGTAAGTGGTTGCAATGGTTTAAAGAAGATTTTAGTGGAGCATTCGTGGTTTCGCTGGGTTTGAGGTTTGGAGAACACATTTGAAAGTGGGAGCTCTGGCTGTCATGACCGCAACTTTCACACTCCCCCACTCGAGACCTCAGCACTGGTGACGGTGAGGATGGAAGGACGCCAGCTTCTCTGCTGTGGCTTAACCGTTGTCAGGAAGTGTCTCTGAGCTCCAGAACTCAGGGCTGGTGATCTGTGCCTGCCGTCACACAGATCATCACTCGGATCACTCCTACTGAGTTATTATGTGGTATGGTTTGGAAGAACCTCTGCTCATCAGCTGTTTGCTAAAAAGGTCCAAACTTTCATTGAGCTCAGTCTGAAGTTTCTCTTTTCAAACCAACAAAACACCACAAAAACTGTGACCATGAAGCTGAAAACCAGCAAACAAGTATTAACTTCACCCAGAGCCCAAAAGTAAAGAGCAGTCAGTGTTAAAGGTCCAGTGTTGAGGATTCAGAAGGATCTGTTGGCAGATATGGGAAATAATCTTCATAGTTCTGTTTTCATTAGTGTTTAATCACCTCAAAATAAGAATCAGCGTGTTTTCGTTTCCTTAGAATGAGTCTTTATGTCCACAGAGGCAGCAGGTCCTCTTCCACAGAGTCCACCATGTTGCATTGCCTTGTTTCTGGTTCTTCTTCTTCTTCTGACTTTGATGGTGGTTGGCAGCCAAGTGGGTTTCATTACCGCCACCTGCTGGATTGTAACAGCTTCACAGTGAGAAAATTTTCCAGTGTCCACCCACAGTGATCCACTCATGACATTGTTCAGTCTAGAACTCAGAACTGGTTGTCTGAGTTGGTGTGAGGTCCAGGTGGGAAACACACACAGCGATCATCTCCACACTTAAGAATCATGATCAACCCATTCCTGTTGTGTTTGAGACAGCAGCAAACAGACCCAAATGCTAATGTGGGAGATCCACACACTGAAGCTGACAAGTAGGCAGAGAGTGGACAGGCCAAGAGGGAATCCAGGTCCAGAGACTCACGGTCCAGACTGACAGGGCGTCGGCTGGAGCACAAGGTTGGCAGATGAGCACAGGGAACAGGAGTCATGGAGGCAGACAGGAGGCAAGACAACAATGGGCAAAGGTACTTAGAAGCTCTGAAGAGTCCTGATGGCTGCAGGTGGGTCTTGATCGAGTGATTGGTGTCAGGTGTGCTCAGAAGAGGAGGAGGCCGGACCAGACCTGGCGGCCACGCCCTGCAGTAAAACAGATCCTCTCATGTCTTCATGTTTTAATTTGTTCTCTGACTCCTGCTCTGACACCATTTCTGCCATCATAATCCTCCCACACTTCTTCTTCTTCTTCTTCTTGTGTTTTGGTGACCTTAGAATGATTCTTGATATTGAGAGAGGCAACAGGTCCTCCATCTTGCACCACCATGTTTCTAGAGGAGCCCAGAACAGACAAACCACACAGTAGCTGTGTCCCAATTCAGGGGCTGCATCCTTCGGAGGATGGATTTGAAGTCTGCTTACGTCATAACGCTGCGCGAAGGCTGTCCCAATTCGTCCAAATTCGAAGGATCCTCCAAATGCAGCCGACAAATGCGTCCTCCTTTTCCCTGTATTTGGAGGATGCGTCGCTACTATCCTTCACGGCCTCCCATATCCCAAGATGCTTTGCGCACCGATTGTTTTTTTTAATAATGGCGACCTGTTGATATGAGGAGCTCAGTTAACAGTTAGCCTTATTAAAACTCTTCACTTACAAATGTTACAAGCTTGCATGTCAACTAATATCTTATTTTGGGTGAATACTCGATTGTGATTGGCTGCAGGGTCTCCGTTAAAAAGTGTTGTAGGACAACTATAAAAAACTTCCGGTCAAATAGCCTGATTGTTCTAAATTATTGCGCTGGCTCAAACGCTAGTTGGTAACCGTGGCAACAGAAACTCAGAACATACGTTATTTCACAGTTTATTTAACACAACGGCAAGACAGTAGAAAACATGAGTGATTTTATAGTTTCCTTTAACCACATTTAATGATCAGAGTGAATGGTGGATAATATTTCTTGCAATAAAAATGATTTAGGAAACTATCTGTGGACTTTGAGTCGTTGAAACAAAATTTGGCATCATTCTCTGGACACACACAAGCGGTAAGAGGTGCACTTGCCCTCTGAAACGATACTTTGTATCACGTAACATAACGTTAAGCAATCATGTCACTTCCCTCCACTGATTAGGTCTAATATAACAGTTACGCCGACCGAGCTGCAGGTTCTGTGGCCAGAGCCGGTTACCTTGGCAACGCGTCACAACGAGCGATATTAAATAGCCTCTTGTTAAAAACTTACGATGTTAACGGTAAAAAAAACCAACATTAACGTATTAATAATTGATTTAATATTTCTTTCTTTCGTAAGTGACCATGGTAAAAGCGGGATAACGCCCTTCGAGGTGTCCATTATCAGAAATGAATGGACGACACGGAGGCGTGAACCGTCCGACGCGAAGCTGTGAAGATATTCACATCAGGTGAATTTGTAAATTGTATAATAGGCTACATTTCGCGCCTCTTACAAGCGATAGGAGCTGTACGGGCGCATCTCTGCACCCCGTACGTGTGTTTTTCCCGGGTTAGGAGGGAAGAAGTTATGACGTTGTGACGCAATCAGGACACGCTCCAAAGGCTAGACCGTCCCATTTACCGATAGTTGATGCGGCCGACGGAGGATCCTCCGCAGGACCCAGCCTCCAGAGACCGCGTAGGCTGGGTCCTCCGAAGGATGCAGCCCCTGAATTGGGACACACCTAGTGACTCCAGAGAGAGACTTTGTCACCGTAGGGAAGGTGAGGCGAGATGGATTCAGTTGGCTGCAATCAGCAACCTCACCACTAGGTGCCACTGAATCCTCCTCACTGGACCTTTCATTGGTGATGATGTGTTGCCTCCTGGTGTTGAAAAGATAAACTGCATGATGTCAGTTTCACTGACACAGATGACATGAAGTGTTTTTCAATGATAAAAAGGCTGAAACATGTTATTAGAAGTGTCTGAGTGACTGCTGTTAACCACACTGATACCAACAGTGATGTGATCAATACAAGCATTCATGCTTCATATTGATCTGGATGGAACTGGACTGTTAAAGTGACTCACAGAGACACCATCATCAACACACATATGAATACAGACCCTCATACTGATGTGGACAATATCACCAATCCTCATCTCACTGCTGTCATCAATACTGATCAGAACATATTGATCCTAATAATCAGTGTGAATCCTGGTCCACACAGCATCAGTCAACTGTTAGTTCCTCAAGTCAATCTGATGTCTAATGTCTGTCTTTAACATCCAAAACCCAACTGAGGGGCAGAGAATCAGGATGAATGATTGATGAATAAAGATCTGCACGATCTGGACTCACCTGGAGACTCTTTCATAGCTCCCACAGACCGTCAGAACACCAAGTCCACCTGCAACCATCTCCACCATCCA
The DNA here is from genome assembly GCF_051107435.1 of Chaetodon auriga. Classification (NCBI taxonomy): domain Eukaryota; kingdom Metazoa; phylum Chordata; class Actinopteri; order Chaetodontiformes; family Chaetodontidae; genus Chaetodon; species Chaetodon auriga. The sequence goes on along the minus strand of NC_135096.1, from coordinate 714,419 downwards.
ACACTCAATAAATAAAGTCAGCACATTGTGCATTTAACCAGCCTTGATGGAAGACATAATGAGAGAAATTATCTTACATTTCATATCATTTTCATTATTTTGTGGTTAATTTTTGGTGATGATGAAGCCTCCTCAGTCCAGTTTTTTAACCCGTTTTTCTGTCATTGTTTTTCCTCTTTTTCCATCGAATACGAAGAAGCTGCAGGACAGAAAATCTCCATTAAAATCAAACTGATTTTTCACAATAAATTCTGCGTCTCTGGTTCATGTTGATCAAGTTTAGTTTTTTTTTCGACTGACTTTCGGTCTGACTGCACGCGAGCGGATGTCACTGTGAGTGAGGCTCCTCACAAACCTCCAAATGTAACTCGAAAATAGCTCAAATTAGAACTCAAGTGTAATGAATACTTAAATCATATTTGTCAAGGGGTATGAATCTGAGATCTGGAGCAGTTACTCAGGAAATGTGGGCTGGAAATAAGACAAAGGAAACGCACGTGACAAATCAAAAGAAATGGAAATGAGTAGGCTTGAACAAAGCCTCAAAAGTATGCTGACGGACTTCAAAGGAGATATTTCCAAACAGATTGGGGAACTCCGGTTGGACTTCGAAAACTTTTCATCAGAAATGAAGCAAATGCGGAAAGACGTGAATGAAGTCCGCTCTACTCTAGGAGAGGCTGTGAGGAATATTGGAGAAGCTGAACAAAGGATCAATCAGCTGGAGGAGAGACAGGTGACCACAAATGTGACGGTAAAACACCTGTTACAAGAACAAAAAAAGATGAATGAAAAGTTGGAGTCCCTCGAAAACAAATCAAGGCAGAACAATGTACGAATTTACCGAGTGAGAGAAGGAGCAGAGGGGGATGATGCGGTGAGATTTATCAAATCAGTGCTTGTGGAAAAGCTGGAGATCCCTGCCGACACGATACACATAGTTGCGGCGCACCGCTCACCCACACAGAAGCCGGCACGAGAAGACGCAACCCCTCGGTCTTTCGTGGTCCGCTTCCTACAGTGGAATACCCGACAAAAAGTTCTGCAAGCAGCCTGGTCAAAAAAAGAGGTTAAAGTTGGAGATGACCAGATTTATTTTTCCCAAGATTTCTCGAGCAGGATACAGAAAGAAAGAAGTGGGTATGCCTCAATAAGAAGACAGCTGAAAGAAAAAAAAAGTGAAATGACACATAATATATCCAGCCAGATTGAGAGTCTTTGGAGATGGGGGGTCCGTGACATACAACACCCTGGAGGATGCAGAAGCGCACCGACAGGAGCAGGGAATACTCTCCACCACCAACCCGAGGCCGCATCACGTGCTGGTGGGCGCAGCGGAGGCTCAATCCAAGCCATTCCAGAAAACGCATAACTAGAAGCACAGCGGAGGCGGAGAGACTGTAACCGGACCTCTGGAAGACTTGGAGGTAAAACTGTGAAAATGACTTCCAACTGGGAAATGGAAATTATCTCAAACTAAGTGGACAATTCTCTCTCTCTCTCTCTCTCTCTCTCTCTCTCTCTCTCTCTCTCTCTCTCTCTCTCTCCTGAAGCTTAATGGGACAAACTTTTATTTATTTATCTATTTTTGGAAGCCTTTTGTTCTTTCTCTTTCTCTGCACCTTCCATATCGAAATGAGTAGGCATGACCTAAGGACAGAATGGATGCCATTGTACAGGCTAAGACTATTTATTTTATGATTAACTCGAAAGAGAAAAGAGGTTCTTTTGGAATATTTGCTGTAACCATATAGAGGAGGCAGGATTTGGAAGTTCAGGGTTGGTTGTTTTGGTCGGTCACAGCTGTTTTTTATGCACACAGAATGCATTCTTTGTAGACTTCTTCTTATGTTTAAAGGCTTTCTATACATATATAAAGGGAACAAATATTTTCTAAATCAATGTAATGGGGAAACTTAAATGTATATCTCTAAATACAAATGGCCTAAATAATCCAATAAAAAGGAAGAGAATACTCCAAAAACTTAAGAAAGAAGGAGGAGAAATTATTTTTCTCAAGGAAACACACCTGAGTAAGGTGGAACATGCAAAACTGGAGAAATTAGCCTCAGCACAGGTGTTTTCCTCCTCCCACACAACAGCTAAACGAGGAGTAGCAGTTCTCATTAAAGATAATCTCATGTTTAAAAAAGAAAAAATGTATCAGAGATAAGGAAGGAAGGTATGTATTTGTAATGGGGGAAATAGAAGAACAACACATAATGCTTATCCACCTGGAAAAGAAGTTGACCTCCTGAAAAGGATTCTAGATCTGCTAATGACTGAAGCGGAGGGAAAAACTATAATGGGGGGAGATTTCAACCTGGTGATGAACCAGAAGGTTGACACTCAAAGTAGAATAAAACATAAATCACAACAAGCAGCAAGTTTAATGAGAAAAGCTCAAATAGAGTTGGGGCTATTAGACGTCTGGCGTTGTTTACATCCACAGGAAAAGGCCTTCACCTTTTACTCTGATGCACATAAGGTTTATTCTAGATTAGATTATTTTTTTATGTTCAAAGATGAAATTTCAAATGTCACAAAATGCAAAATATTACCTATAACTATAGCTGACCATGCACCAGTTTTAATGGAATTAAATTTGAAGAGGGAACGAGGAGAAACGGTGTGGAGGTTAAATAACTCCTCACTTGGGGATGAACGTTTTAAGGAAAAAATAAAAAATAGGATGAAGTCCTATTTGGAGATAAATGATAATGGGGGAGTAACATCTATAATACTGTGGGAAGCTGCTAAAGCAACATTAAGAGGAGAAATAATAGCATATTCTTGCTGGAAAAAGAGGCAAAGAGAAAAAGAAAAGAGGGCGTTGGAAAATAAAGAAATTACAAGAAGAGCATGAAAAATGGATGAAGAAAGATATACAAACACAATTAATTGTAGCAACAAAAAAAAAAGCTTTGGAAACAATAGAAGTACAAGAAATTGAAAAGAAACTCATGCTCTGTAGGCAAACATACTATGATAACAGTCCAAAAGCACTGAAGATATTAGCAACTAATTAAAGAAACGGAAAGAAAAAACTGCAGTAACCACCATTATAGATAAAAACTCCATAAGTAAGAGGGGCAAGTTGGAAATAGCTTCATGTTTTAGGGATTACTATCAAAACCTCTATACCCCAGAAGAAGCAGAAGTAGACAAGCAGGAAATGAAAAAGTACTTGGAACTCTTAAACCTCCCAACAGTGAAGGATAAACTGAATGATGATTTAGGACAGTCAATAGGAGAAACAGAAATTCTAATGGTAATTCAGAAAAGCACAACTGGAGAAAGTCCTGGGAGTGACGCTTTCACTTGTGAATTCTATAAGGAATTCAGGTACTTATTTTCTCCCATTCTATGCAGAGTTTTTAATGAAATTCTACAAACAGGAAACTGGCCAGTCTCATGGAATTCAGCAATTATTACTGTAATACCTAAAGAAAGAAAAGATTTAAAACACTGTTCATCTTATAGACCCGTGTCCCTCCTAAATGTAGATCAAAAGCTTTTCACATCAATTATAGCAAATACATTTTCATACATACTACCTAAAATTATTAATTTAGACCAAACAGGATTTGTCAAAGACCATCTTTTAAGTGACAATGTTCGGCGTACTCTTCATGTAATTGACTATACAATAAAAACAAAACAGAAAAGGCCTTTGATCGGGTGTCATGGCCCTCTTTATTTGGAGTGTGCCAGACGTTTGGCTTCCACCAAACCTTTATTGATTTGATGAAGAATATGTATAAAGAACCAAAAGCAAGAGTCAGAGTGAATGGGATCCTTTCTAAGACTTTTAATTTAAAAAGAGGAACAAGACAGGGAGACCCATTATCCCCACAACTATTTGCTTTATACATAGAACCATTAGCGGAGAGGATTCGGGCAAGTGAGAAGACAAAGGGTCTCAAAATTAAGGAAGATGAACAGAAATTAGCAATGTACGCGGATGATATTATGGTGTACCTCACAGATATACATAGTTCATTGCCTGCGTTACTGGATGAAGTTGGAAACTATGGAATACTGTCTGGTTATAAGTTAAATTTAAATAAAACTGAAGCTATGGAAATCGGTACCCATTTGGAGAGAAACTTTAAAAAACAGTTTGACTTTAAATGGGACCAGAATAAAGTGAGATATCTAGGCGTTATCATACCCAATAATTTAGACCTAATATATCATTGTAATTTCGAGAATCTGGAGAATTTAGTAAAGCAAGATCTGAATAGGTGGAAAATCTTACCTCTCACATTATTGAAAAGATAAATATCATTAAAATGAATGTTTTGCCTGCTTTTTGTTTCTATTTCAGAATCTGCCTACATACATACCACCCACAAGTTTTAATGTTTGGGATGGGCTGCTTAGAAAATTTTTATGGGATGAAAGGAAGCCAAACTTGAAACTTAAAATTTTGCAACAAAAAAAAGAAAAAAGAAAGAAAGAGGGGGACTTGCATTACCAAATTTAATTAACTACTATTACTCAGCACAGGTGAAACCAATTTTAATATGGATGAATAATGAGATGAGACCCAAATGGAAACTCATTGAGTTTAATTTGGCTGAATCACTCAGTACTTTGATTTTCTCAGTTTCGAAAAAAGCACAGATTAAAACACAAAGTTATTCTGTACATAACACATTTAAAATCTGGAGAAGAATATGTAAAATAACCAAAGTTAAGGAACAGGAAATCACTTGTTTAAGAGAGATAGCCTGGGATCCAGATTTTATTCCAAATAGTATTGATGATGTTTTTAAAAAATGGGAGAGTAAGGGCCTCACAAGATTCTGTCAAATGTACAAGGAAGAGGCAATGGATTCTTTTGAAAATACAGTAAATAGATATGGTTTAAACAAGAATCACTTTTACAGATATTTGCAAGTGAGAAACTATTTGAAGGAAAAAGTCCAAATTACATCTCTTGGAGATCTCCATCCCATTCTGAGACATATGATAAAGGCCAATCAAAACCATAATTTGAAAAATATAACTGGACAAATGTATCAAATATTTCAGGATTACAGAACCGAAGACATAAATAACATTAAGGATAGAACTGAAAACATCTATATCAGATGACGAGTGGAATCAGAGTCTTAAAGATAATTTCTCAAACATAAAATGGCCTTCTGCCAAGAATATGCTTGGAAGATAAATATACGGTATTTTAGAACACCAGTGATATTAAGCAAATATACACAGAATAATTCTAGCTGCTGGAGGGAATGCGGGGAAGACAAAGCGGACCACACTCACATATTCTTTACATGTAAAAAAAAAAAAAAAAAAAAGTAGAAATTTATTGGTCAGAAGAAGGGCTGGGAGATAAAACGATAACGATTTGTCTCGCGATAGACACGTAATCAATATCAATGAAAAATGCGTTCGATAAAACCATCGATAGTTTTTTTTCTTCGTAGGAAGAAAGCTGTTCATAGGTGTTGGTTGCATGAACAAAGGAACTCGCTCTCGGGTAACCGAGCAATGTCGGGAGTACAGGGAGTAATCATTGATCAGTGGGAGTGACACGCTAACAGCCAATCATGAAACAGTATCAAGTTCGGTTGCGCCATCTCGTTGTCTCGTGTTTGATTCTTCGCTAGGAGTGCGATCAGAAAGAGCGCTGCAGCGAGCGAAGAAATTGGCGATAAAACAGGGAAAGTCAGCTCGCCAGTATGGCAGTTTTTTGGATTTTCTAAGTCGGACCGTAGTCAGACAAATGTGGTCTTTAAACAAGGCAAGACCGTCGTCCCCACCGAGATCGGTAATACCACAAACTTGTTTTACCACCTCAGCCGCGCTCACTCTTCGGAGCGCAGCCGTATTCGCCAACGTCCAACAACATCCGTACCGCAGCACCACCACACAAGCAGCAGACCACCATGCAGAGGTGCTCTGCTTCAGTGCCTTATGACAAATCATCTAAAAGGCACAAAGACATAACGGAGGCAGTGGTATCATATAGATAAAGACTTGCTTCCACTGAGCACTGTGGAGAAGCGCGTGCTTTTTTTAAAAAGCACACTTGCAATGAAAATACAATTGAATAGTTCATCTGTGTTTAGAGTAAGAAGAGTTACAAAAGTTATTCATGTGTCTAGGCTGGTTTTATAGTTCAATCAGTGTTACTGTCTGTCATGTTTGTTTTTTGTATGTTACAGATGTCAAGTGTACCTCAGTTTGTTTTTTGTATGTTACAGATGTCAAGTGTACCTCAGTTTCTGCTATGTTTACTGCATATATTTGAAAACATTTTATTCACCAGAAGGTGAATCAGCTTGTGAACTTCCTGGCACTAAACCTGCAGAAAAAAAGTTCTCAGGTTTCTCTCTGTTTACATTTTTACACTTTTATTTACATTTATTATTTGAGTGTTTTCCACGGTCGTGTTGACATTTCCTTTCCTTTCTGCCTTGACAGCTGAGGGGATTATAATCAGAGGAAGGTTACATTTAAATAAAAATGTTTAAATTTAATGTATTTTTCTCCTGGTCCTTATTTTAAATTGGTCATAAAAAATATCAATAATTAGCGATATCGACCGATATAAAACACTTATATCGTGATACAGTTTTCAGCCGTATCGCCCAGCCCTAGTCAGAAGTCATACACATAATAGAACAGATGTTTGGGAAATTGGGCCAATTTAATAAACACACTTTATGGTTGGGAATAGGTTTTAATGGCCTTCGAAAGGATGAAGAATATTTATTTTGGATTCTGAGAATTACAGCACTTATTTTTTATTTATTTTTTGCTTACTTTAGGGGTATTTGTGTATATGTATTTTAAGTTATGAAAGGTTATGTTTGACTGTGCCACACAGGTGAAAGATAACAAAAAACTAAATATTGTGTCAAGTTATTTAAATAACAGGATGTGTATTGTCGGAATGTCGTATACTGTACTGACACAATAAAGTAAAAAAAAAAGTTTTCTTCTTTTCGGTTGTTTCTCACGTATCGTTGAAGTTTGAAGACTTTTCTAAAAGTCTTTGACAGATTTGTTTAACAATGATTTCCAAACTTGTTTTTCCTGCTTTCAAAGATGAAACTTGACTCCAAATCAAAGTTTGAGTCACAAACAGTATCACGACATGTTATCAGACACCAAAAACCTCTGCTGGTCAAACTGAAGACTTGTTGGTGGTAATAAAGTTGTTTGAATGAAGTGGACGTCAGCTAACGAGGTCCACGACCCTCAGGTTGTCTCTGGTGTTGAGGGAAACCTGTGCTGCTCTCGCTGTGGTCACTTGTCTTGGATTTTGAAGGTTGCTGTCTCCTTCTTCATGTCTTAATAGGTCAACAAACAGTTCAAGTGTTATCAGCCATCAGGAATTAGTTTGTGCTCGCTCTTGGTTCTTGGTTCAGCTCGATGTTGTTGAGTAAAATGAACCATGAAAACACAACATGAAGTGAAGCAATCAAGGTGATATCTGATATTTTAACGGTTATTGGTCTCCTTGATTTCTAATAATCCGTATCAGCCCTGAAAAAAATGTATCGGTGGACCTCTAGTCCTGATCTGAGAGACACAACAAACACTCACAGCAACATTCAGCTTTGATTGGAACAAGATCCAGAATTGAAATCAGCACACAGCTGAAGGTTCAAGTCAACAGTGTTTCCACAGTTTAATGATCACAGCTTCCATCTTTAAAGGACTGGAAGTGGAAGAAGTTCACAAAGTAAATGAGGAATCTTTTCAATCATTTTCAACAAAGTTCATTGATCAATTTATTCCAATAACCTGAAAGACTGATGTGACTGAGATCCTGCACAGACTCAACTGATCTGTTCAGCAGTGTTTCTCTAACAGGAGGAGACTCTCCCTCCTACAGAGGACACAGAGACACTGAGGAACCAGACCAGGACCTGAACCAGAACCCAAAGCCAGGATAAAGAGGTTCAGTGAATGTGGTGTTGAAGGTGTGGAGGTGGATCAGTGAGTCAGAGGAGACTCTGTAGAAGGACAGAGTGCCAGCAGGACAGTCCACATACACTCCTACTCTGTGAGAGACAGAGGAGGAGGAGGAGGAGGAGGAGGAGGAGAAGGAGATGGGTATTGCTCTGTTATTGTGCCAGACAAAGTAACCATCATAGTCAGAGCAGCACAGACTCCAGGACTGATCATTCTCTCCAAACACACACTCTTCACTGTCTCCTTTCCTTCTGATTCTTCTGTAACTCACTGATACATCAACTCTTCCTCTACACTCGACCTCCCAGTAACAGCGACCAGTCAGACCAGTTCCACACAGCAACTGAGGCCACCAGTCAAACCTGTCTGGATGATCAGGATATGACTGATCCTCCTCCACATGTGTCATCGTCCTGTTGTTGTCAGACAGTTTGATGTTTCTGTTCACTGTGTTTGTGTCCAGTTTGAGTTCACAGGAATCTGATGGAGAGAAGAAGAAGAAAACAGCTGCAGTTATTGATCCATCATCTGTTGATTGATGGACAGTTTGATGATGACATCAGAGATGTGAATGAGTGATGTCACAGTTTGAAGATGGCTGAATGTGCTCTGCTTTGTTTTCATCAGTCAAATTAAAGACACACTTACACTTCCTCAGACCTGGTCTCAACCATCGGACTCCAGCAGGCTCCACCCTGAAAGGAGGAGGGGGGTCAGAGCAGCACGTCCTCTTTCAGCATGTAAACATGGGCATTACATCACTCTCATACAAACACAACATGTTGATCCGGCCTGCTTCTCCCTGCTGCCCCTAAACCTCTTCAGCTCTGCTCGGACACTGACAGCGACACTAATTCTCTCTCATCATTAAATCTGCCTTCATCAGCTCATTTCCTCATTTCAATCTGTTGCTGACTTCTATTCTAAGCTGCTTCACTCATTGATCGCTCTCTTGCTCTCCCACCTGTGATGATCAATAATCAGTCTGACTTTGTCTTCACTGAACAAACCAATAGAGCTTTAATCATTGATTACTGGACACGGTTCTCCTCGTCGTGTCCCATATGTGACCATGCTTCATGTGTTCATTAGAAGTGTGAATACTGTCAATAAATTCAATATCTGAAACAAGTCATCATGACTCTGTTGTGTGGAAATCAAACTTCCTGAAGTTCACCAGAACAAGAAGAGCCACTTGATGTCTGCACATGGAAATATTTACAAGCCATGTTTGCTGTGAAGACCATGTTCAGTCCAATTGTTCTCCACTGATGAAGGAACAGTCCAACATTTTGAGAAAAACACCTGAATGAAGCACCTCAAAAGTCCTGCTCTGTCCTGTGGTTCTCAGGTTCCAGCAGATTGAACTAAATAGAACTGCTCTGGACTTATTGGAAGCTTGTTTTTATGTCTTTTGAGGACAAAAAGGACATTTGTCAAACTGACAGACAGTTCTTTTTCCATGCAGAGATCTGTCCAAACTGCATGAATTATGACCAACAGGTCATTATCGTGTTTGTTCCTGGAGATGTTCTCCTTGAGACCTCCAACACAAATATGTCCTTTTCATGTTCAACCAGTGTTTATGTTGTGATCAAAGGACAAAGGTTTCCTACATGTGTGATTGTTCATGTCTCACTCACATCCACCATCAACCAAAAAGACAGACAACATGTTTCCAGCTCTTCCTCCTCTTTCACACTGACTGACTGTGGCTGCAGCAGCCTCTTCATACCTGAGAGTGTCCAGTCTGCAGTGAGGATCCTCCAGTCCAGCAGACAGCAGCTTCACTCCTGAGTCTCCTGGATGATTGTAGCTCAGGTCCAGCTCTCTCAGATGGGAGGGGTTGGATCTCAGAGCTGAGGCCAGAGAAGCACAGCCTTCCTCTGTGATCAGACAGTCTGACAGCCTGAAAACACACAGAACAACACACATGGAAGATCATCTGAGGGTCCTGCTGTGTCCGTCAAATCATTGCTCTCAAAATGCAGAGATCTGATAGGCTGAACGGGGGAGGATTTACAACACATAATAATTCTCAACAGTTTCTGTGTTTTAGGTCAATGACTTCACACTCGACACTTCACTTCTTGAAGGTCCTCAGCGACACCTTTGTGGTAATTAATCATGACTGAATCAGGAATAAAGGGACATCCACTAATCACATGTCACAAGTCACATAAGAAAACCTAAAGGAGGATTTCCATCTCAGGCAGACTTCATTAATAAAAGGAACACTGAGAGAAAAAAGCTGCCAGTCAATGTGTGTATGTGTCAAACGTGTGGACTTCTGAGGTTCAAGAAAGACGCGAACACTTCAACAACAAACAGTAACTTGATCTGACCTGAGAGTTTCCAGTGCACAGTGTGGACCAATGGTTAGCAGGTCTGTTGAGCTGAGAACAGTTTTCAGTCTTATGAAGGCGTCTCTCTCTCTTAACCTGGTTAGATCTGTGTGGTGACTGATACTGCACACCTGACCTGCTCCAGACGAGGTTCTGTTCACAGTTTCAGACTGAACTTTAATTCTTCTCCTGATGGTTTTCTCTTTGAGGATCCAGACTCTCAGCTGAGGGAATACGTTCTGTCTGCAGACCTGCTGAGCCAGACGTTCAAAGCCATGTGACCACAGCAGAAAAACCTGATGTTTCATGTTGTTTTCAGCCACGGGAACCTTCTTGCATTTAGCTGGTAATCAATCATTTTGTCTGCTTCAGGTCACATTAACACTTTAAATCTGACACAGCAGATCTTCAACACACTAAAAGAATGATGAAGGTACAGAATCTAGAGACCACTTTGGATTCTGGTTTTATGTTTGGTCCTGATTTACTGTCAGTTTCATTTGACACTGCTAGTACTGCAGCTAATAGAACAACTGATGAGTTTATTGGTATTTATCATCGGCTCGTAGCCGATGATAAATAACAACTGATGAGTTTATTGGTATTTATCATCGGCTCGTAGCTTTTCTGCCAAGGACCACAGGACTTAATGACTTCAGACCCGTCGCCCTGACCTCTGTGGTCATGAAGTCCTTTGAGCGCCTTGTGCTCTCACACATCAGAGACATCACTGACCCTCTCCTGGACCCCCTGCAGTTTGCCTACAGAGCCAACAGGTCTGTAGACGATGCAGTCAACTTGGCCCTCCACTTCATCCTCCAGCACCTGGACTCCGCAGGAACCTACGCTAGGATCCTGTTTGTGGATTTCAGTTCTGCCTTCAACACCATCGTCCCAACTCTGCTTCAGGAGAAGCTCTCCCAGCTGAGCGTGCCTGACTCCACCTGCAGGTGGATCACAGACTTCCTGTCTGACAGGAAACAGTGCGTGAAGCTGGGGAAACACCTCTCCGACGCTAAGACCATCAGCACCGGATCCCCCCAGGGCTGTGTTCTTTCTCCTCTGCTCTTCTCCCTGTACACGAACAGCTGCACCTCCAGTCACCAGTCTGTCAAGCTCCTGAAGTTTGCGGACGACACCACCCTCATCGGACTCATCTCTGATGGCGACGAGTCCGCCTACAGGTGGGAGGTTGACCATCTGGTGACCTGGTGCAATCAGAACAACCTGGAGCTAAATGCTCTAAAGACAGTGGAGATGGTTGTGGACTACAGGAAGAACTCAGCCTCACCCGCCCCCATCACCCTCTGTGACTCCACTATTGACACTGTGGAGTCTTTCCGCTTCCTGGGAACTATCATCTCCCAGGACCTCAAGTGGGAGCCGAACATCAGCTCCCTCATCAGGAAAGCACAGCAGAGGATGTACTTCCTACGGCAGCTGAAGAAATTCAGCCTGCCAAAGACAATGATGGTGCACTTCTACACAGCCATCATCGAGTCCATCCTCACCTCCTCCATCACCATCTGGTACGCTGCTGCCACCGCCAAGGACAAGGGCAGACTGCAGCGTGTCATTCGGTCTGCAGAGAAGGTGATTGGCTGCAATCTACCATCTCTTCAGGACCTGTACGCCTCCAGGACCCTGAGGCGTGCAGAAAAGATTGTGGCTGATCCCTCTCACCCCGGACACAAACTCTTTGAGCCACTCCCCTCTGGCAGGAGGCTGCGGTCCATCAGGACCAAAACCTCACGCCACAAGAACAGTTTTTTCCCGTCTGCTGTCAGCCTTACCAACAAGGCCCGGAACCCCCCCTGACACTCTTCACATTCCACCTCGGACTCATTCTGTCACATTGAGTGATATAAATATAACTCTATGCGTTACATTAACGCTCAACTGGGACTTCTTTCTGAAAAACAGTACTGTGTTTCTAACAATAACAGACTTCTGTATATATATTTAAATTGTTATTTTTTATGCTCTTATTTTAGTAGATGTGTCATATTTTAGTAGATGTGTCATGCACCAATTTCACCAGAAAAAATTCCTCGTATGTGTAAAAGCATTCTTGGCAATAAAGCTTTTTCTGATTCTGATTCTGATTCTGTCAGCATGTCTCTCTTGTCTTATTTGCAGGAACAGTTTTGATGAACCAAACATCTCTTCTTTTGGAATCTGCACAGAGGCTGATGAAGGAAACCTCAGTGAACAGAGAAAGCTGTTTTGTCAAACTTACATCGTAGTTCATCCTCCAGAGCTACACGTGATACAGCCTCTATGCTTGTCAGTACAAACAGTAACTTGATCTGACCTGAGAGTTTCCAGTGCACAGTGTGGACTCTCCAGTCCAGCAGACAGCAGCTTCACTCCTGAATCCTGCAGGTTGTTGTTACTCAGGTCCAGCTCTCTCAGACTGGAGGACTGACATCTGAGGGCTGAGGACAGAACTTCACAGCTTCTCTCTGAGAAGTTACAGCCACTCAGTCTAAAGAAGAAGAAGAAGAAAAACATTTATTTCCAAATGTTGAGTCTCTTCTCAGCATGTGTACAAATCTTTGCTGTTCCATCATAAACATGTTGTAGATGTGACAATAAATCATCACTGAATCAGGAATAAACAGACATCCAGAAACCAACATCACATGATATAAAAAATGAATCTGGGAGAAAATGAGGCTCATTGATATTTTGAGTTTTTGTGAAATGATGTTCAGAAATAATTTCACAGCATTCAGTCGAACATCGTCTTTTGTGTGCATGTGTAAAAATAGTATGCACGAATCTGAATGTGTGAGTTTGATTTAAAAAATCTCACAAATGAAAGTTTAGCTGTAGAAATATTTTCCATGTTTGAAAAGGTTTTGTGCAAACAGATAATCTGAATATACTTCAGATATTTTCAGCAGTGAAGTTTCAGAGTCTGAGAGACTGAAACACAAACTTCCTATCTTTGTGAGTGACACTGAAGTTTCAGGCTAGAAGTTCACTGAGCTGGTAGGAAACAATTCACTGAGCGTCTCTCAGTCCACGCAGACGTCCATTCATTGTCCTCATGTCTGTAAGAACACAGCTGTGCTGGTGTTCCACTGACTGAAAGCTCAGAGTTGTGTGATATATTCAGAGGAACAGTTTGAGTCAGCCATAGAGGCTGTGTTCTGTGGAGCTCTGGTTGTGTCTGTGGTTGAGGCTGTCACAATCCCTCCTGATGGCCACACACATCAAGCACCACTTTGCTTCATTCTCTGGCGAGCTGGACCCAGACCCAGCTCTGAGACTGGACCAGCACCTGCCAACAGCAGTCTGTCCAGCCATTGGATGGACCCTGCAGTCTCCATCTTCCCTGATGAGTCCTCTCTCTCTCTGGTCAAACAAACCCTGCCCTGCCACATCAGTGATTTTTCCAGGTTCGGTGCATGTGGAGGGGCAGCTGGCGGCAGGTGGTGCTGTAGACTCTGGCCTGTCCACTTTGTCCAGCCCAGAGACACTCCGTCAGCAAAGGGTGGAGCAGCACCAGGCCAGGTGGGAGGGATGATCATTGAACTGATCTGAGGATTGGTTGTGGTCAGGATTCCGCACTCAGGCCGGGTAGTAACAGGGACTGTGACAGCCAAGAGGTCGGTGTGTTTCCCGGGAAAACTACAGCTCACAATCCACCGTATGAGCACCGCCGGCTGTTTGTTTTACAAAGCAAACAAGCGAAAAACAACCAGAGGGCTGAACTCCAAACAGAGACCAATGGTCAGCAGGTCTGTTGAGCCGAGAACAGTTTTCAGTGTTATGAAGGCGTCTCTCTCTTAACCTGGTTAGATCTGTGTGGTGACTGATACTGCACACCTGACCTGCTCCAGACGAGGTTCTGTTCACATTTTCAGACTGAACTTTAATTCTTCTCCTCACGGTTTTCTCTATGAGGATCCAGACTCTCAGCTGAGGGAATACGTTCTGTCTGCAGACCTGCTGAGCCAGACGTTCAAAGCCATGTGACCACAGCAGAAAAACCTGATGTTTCATGTTGTTTTCAGCCACGGGAACCTTCTTGCATTTAGCTGGTAATCAATCATTTTGTCTCTGTTTGCTTCAGGTCACATTAACACTTTAAATCTAACACAGCAGATCTTCAACACACTAAAAGAATGATGAAGGTACAGAATCTAGAGACCACTTTGGATTCTGGTTTTATGTTTGGTCCTGATTTACTGTCAGTTTCATTTGACACTGCTGGTACTGCAGCTAATAGAACAACTGATGAATCTTCTGAGTTCATCCTCCAGAGCTACACGTAATACAGCGTCTATGCTTGTCAGTACAAACAGGAACTTGATCTGACCTGAGAGTTTCCAGTGCACAGTGTGGACTCTCCAGTCCAGCAGACAGCAGCTTCACTCCTGAATCCTGCAGGTTGTTGTTACTCAGGTCCAGCTCTCTCAGACTGGAGGACTGAGATCTGAGGACTGAGGACAGAACTTCACAGCTTCTCTCTGAGAGGTTACAGCCACTCAGTCTGAAGAGACACAGGAAGGAAGCAAACAGTAAGTTAGATATCAGAGTATTTATTGATGAAGAAACTTCAATGTCTCTGAACTTACAGAGCTTTGTTGGATGCTTTGACCACTGGCAGCAGCTTCTGAAGAGCCTCCTCTGAAGCAGAGAATTTCTTCAGGTCAAACGTGTCCAGATGTTTTTCTGATGACAGTAAGATGAAGACCAGAGCTGACCACTGAGCAGGAGACAGTTTATCTGTGGAGAGTCTTCCTGAACTCAGAGACTGTTGGATCCGATCCACCAGAGAACAATCATTCAGTTCATTCAGACAGTGGAACAGATTGATGCTTTTCTCTGCAGAAGGTGTCTCTTCAATCTTCTTCTTGATGTACTCGACTGTTACCTGACTGGTTTGTGAGCAACTTCCTGTCTGTGTCAGCAGGCCTCGTAGGAGAGTCTGATTGGTCTGCAGTGACAGACCCAGGAGGAATCGGAGGAACAGGTCCAGGTGTCCATTTGGACTCTGTGAGGCCTTGTCCACAGCACTCTGGTGGAGGTGTGTCTCTGCAGAGTCATGGTAGGTTCTTTGTTCTTCTGACAGCAGATTGACTCCAGACTTGATGAAGGTCAGATGGACGTGAAGAGCAGCCAGAAACTCCTGAACACTCAGATGGACAAAGCAGAACACCTTGTCCTGGTACAGTCCTCTCTCCTCTTTGAAGATCTGTGTGAACACTCCTGAGTACACTGAGGCTGCTCTGATATCGATGCCACACTCTGTCAGGTCTGATTCATAGAAGATCAGGTTTCCTTTCTGCAGCTGCTCAAAAGCCAGTTTTCCCAGGATCTCAATCATCTCCCTGGTCTCTGGAGTCCACTGTGGATCTGACTCAGCTCCTCCATCATACTTCATGTTCTTCACTTTGGACTGAACCACCAGGAAGTGGATGTACATCTGAGTCAGGGTCTTGGGCAGCTCTCCTTCCTCTCTGGTCTTCATCACATCCTCTAGAACTGTAGCAGTGATCCAGCAGAAGACCGGGATGTGGCACATGATGTGGAGGCTTCGTGATGTCTTGATGTGGGAGATGATTCTGTTGGCCTGCTCCTTGTCTCTGAACCTCTTCCTGAAGTACTCCTCCTTCTGTTCATCAGTGAACCCTCTGACCTCTGTCACCATGTCAACACACTCAGGAGGGATCTGATTGGCTGCTGCAGGTCGGGTGGTTATCCAGAGGCGAGCAGAGGGAAGCAGGTTCCTCCTGATGAGGTTTGTCAGCAGCACATCCACTGAGGTGGACTTTGTAACATCAGTTAGGATCTCATTGTTGTGGAAGTCCAGAGGAAGTCGACACTCATCCAGACCGTCAAGGATGAACAAAACCCTGAACTCTTCAAACCTGCAGATTCCTGCTTCTTTGGTTTCAGGAAAGAAGTGATGAACAAGTTCCACCAAGCTGAACTTTTTCTCTTTCAGCACATTCAGCTCTCTGAAAGTGAACGGAAACATGAACTGTATGTCCTGGTGGGCTTTGTCTTCAGCCCAGTCCAGAGTGAACTTCTGTGTTAAGACTGTTTTCCCAATGCCAGCCACTCCCTTTGTCATCACTGTTCTGATTGGTTCATCTCGTCCAGGTGGTTTAAAGATGTTTTCTTGTCTGATTGTGGTTTCTGGTAAGTGCGGTTTCTTGGATGCTGTTTCAATCTGTCTGACCTCATGTTCATCATTGACCTGTCCAGTCCCTCCATCTGTGATGAAGAGCTCTGTGTAGATCTGATTCAGGAGGGTCCGCTTTCCTGCTTTAGCGATCCCCTCAAACACACACTGGAACTTCTCCTTCAGGTTAGATTTAAGTTTACGCTGACAAACTGAGGCAAGATGTTCTGAATGAAGACACAACAAATAAATCATTAAGTGATTGATAAAGTTCAGATGAGAATTTAATGTCCTTGTCTGAACATATTTTGGTCCATCTGTTGAGACATCAGTGAATGTTCCACTGATCCAGCAGTTAAACCTTTAGAGAAATCCTCTTACTGCTCTGCAGACGCTCAGCCAGCTCCTCCTCCTCCATTCTCCTCAGGAAGTGCAGCGTGATCTTCAGAAATGCCTCTCTGCTGCTCCTCCTCTGCTCTGCATCATCATCCTCATCCTCCCCCTGACTCTCTAAGCATTGTGACTCATCTGAACTCAGAACCGTCTTGATCCTTTTCAGCTCGTTCCTCACAAAAGAGACAATGTTCTCCTCCAGCAGCTGGAACAGAAGATGATATGAATGACACAAAGTGAAATCATGGAAGCAAACATCAGATCCATGTTGGACAGACTGACGGTCCACTGGTCTAAAAAGTGCAGCGTGGAGATTATTGTGAACAGAACAGATGTGAAAGCAGCTGTTGTACATGTACGGACCATAAATATGGAGTCCAGGTGAGTTTGATGCTGCTGGACAGACTGACCACTGGGACCCTCTGAGCTCTCCTGGTGGACTCTGTGGAGGAATCATGAAGAATTAGGTCACATCTCGTCCGTCCACACAGAGACAAACACAAGTTGAAGGTCCTTTGAGCTGAAGTGTTGATTCCAACATTGAATCAGATGGTTTCCACTGACATTAAAGTGTTGCTCGTACTGCTGATCCCACCGTGAATCAACAGTCCAGTCTGCATTTCTGTGCAGCTTTCACTTTACTGGACAGCATCACACAGCTCACACAAGCTAACTGGATGCTACCTGTCCAGCACAAATTGGCAGTGAGTCACAATAAAGTGAGTGAAACATGAGAAAAGCAAAGAGAGAAGCAGAGAATACTGGATCAAAGCAAAGCTGAGGGTGATTTCACATCCAGCTGTGTTTCAAATGAAAGCTGGAACGTTCTTCTCTGGACTACATGAAGGAAACAGGTGCAGCTGTTGCTCATGGAAGTTGTTATGGCTCTTTCTTTTATTCTTGGACAACATGTATTTGTTCTTGTCCACTTGTTTGACACACCACACATATTTGAGCTTTGTGTCCTCTCTGAGCTCCTGCAGCCTTTAGTTACCCATAACACCCTTCTCTGCATCAGACGTCTTCACAGACACATAACTCCAGCCTGATGTGAGGCGCCATGATGCCGCCGTCAATGTTGTTCTTGACTTTGTGAATCCATCAGCAGCATCAATCACAAACAGACGGTGTGTTTCCTCAGACTCTCTGTGTCTTCATTCTGTGTTTCACAGCAGCTGATCTCAGTCCAGCTGTTATCACTGACATGTTTGCGTTTGTGTTGTCACATGACTGAAAACCACAACATGTTGATTTGATGGAGGAACTCAGTGGAATCAGGGTTAGCCTTCTTTAGCATCTGTTAGCCTCAATCAAGTCACTGTTTTATGCTCATGCAGTCATCAGTCAGAAGGTGTGTGTGGAGGAAATGTTCAACTGGAGTCAAGAGTTGAAGACTGGTTATACTGGGCAGCTTCCACATGTGAGGATACAAACGAATGAGAAGAAGAACGATGCTGAAAATAAACAAACAGGTTGAAAAAACTTCTCTGGATAAATAACAGTTCAAACAAGAATCTGTATGATATTAATGTTATTAACAGTATTACCTCTTTGCAGCAGACGGTCGATCTCCTTTAAAATCAAAGAGGCGACCCATCGACCGTTCACTCTTCAAGGACACACAGCTGGGTCCATATCCAGGTCCAGGTCCAGGTCCAGCAGAGGCTGGTCTCCCATAGATCCTGTCAGACACAGAGAAAGACCACCAGGGATGGAAATTCACTTTATCTTCTTCAGACTCAGAAGCTGCTCAGCTTTCAGTGTCCACATGTGGACATGTCAGTGCTGTTTAGGGACAGACTGGACAAATGTCCTTTAACACTAATCTAGCTCTAACCTTCATCATCATTCTAGGACAACATGGACATTAGAAGGACAACTGGTCAGACTGGATTTAATAAGGACAAATGTCAGCAGTGGACAACATGAGGAGGACATATGGACATGTCAGGTCAAATTGTCCAACACGAGTTTAACACTGAGAACGACTTACTGTCTGTCAGAGACATGTTGCTGTTTAAAATTAATGAAGTCATCCATTGACTGGTCACTCATGAAGGACACGCAGCTGGGTCCAGGTCCAGGTCCAGGACCAGGTCCAGGCCCAGGTCCAGGTCCAGGTCCATCAGAGGTTGGTCTCCCATCGATCCTGTCAGACACAGAGGAAGACCACCAGGGATGGAAATGGACTTTTTCTTCCTCAGACTCAGAAGCTGCTGGAGAAACTAGCAGCTATCAACAAGAAAAGGATCAACACACCAAAGTTCAATCAAACATGAAGCTGAATGATTTCAGTCTGTGGATCATCGCTTCATTTGTCCATCAAATCTTGGACCAAAGCAGGACTCAACGGACTGATTTCTGAGCAGATTTTACTGTGACTGACAGACAACAAACTAAACTGTGGAGTCCATCAGCACCGACTCTGTTGGTCTGTTTTCTAACGTTTGCATCACGAGACTCAGCACAAATATCCTGACTGTTATTCAGAGACGATGGTGGGTGAAGCATTTTAGTCCAACGTTCAAAGAGTAAGTTTGATGGTAAAGAGACTTTGGAAGGTCCCCACTGGATTTGTGCTGAAGCCTCATATTATCCTCAGCTTTCAGTGTCCACATGTGGACATGTCAGTGCTGTTTAGGGACAGACTGGACAAATGTCCTTTAACACTAATTTAGCTCTAACCTTCATCATCATTCTAGGACAACATGGACATTAGAAGGACAACTGGTCAGACTGGATTTAATGAGGACAAACATCAGCAGTGGACAACATGAGGAGGACATATGGACATTTCAGGTCAAATTGTCCAACACGAGTTTAACACTGAGAACGACTTACTGTCTGTCAGAGACATGTTGCTGTTTAAAATTAATGAAGTCATCCATTGACTGGTCACTCCTGAAGGACACGCAGCTGGGTCCAGGTCCAGGTCCAGGTCCAGGTCCAGGTTCAGGTCCAGGTCCAGGTCCACGTCCAGCAGAGTCTGGTGGGTCCTGCTGCTCTGGCCTTCAACACAACACACACAGAGCTTTGAGTGTGAATAATGATGGTGGAGAGATTCGAGTGCTCTGACATGGAGACAAGTCCTGGACAGTCAGAGATCCTGGTCTCACCTCTGAGCTTCGGTCTGGCCGTCATCGTCCCCACACAGACTAGTTTTAGAGGGACGGACTCCCTCCTCTCTGTCCTCACACCGATTCATGCTGCTGAACTCACGTCAACTCACACACACTTTGATCTGGAGAGGAAACACAAATCATTCATGTGCACATCAGCTGAAATCATCCTTTCATGGTTTCTCCTGTCCAAATATCAGCTGCTCCTCCTCTGATTGGCTGTTATCTCGTCTTTCACATCAGTGTCAGCTGAATGCAGTCAGACAGCAGTGTGAGGCCGAGCTGCTGTACTTCTATCAGTCCACTAGATGGCGTCATGAAGCTGCAGTGAAGTGAACGCACACTTGATGCCTGGACAACCGTTGACATCCACTGACACACACTGACTGAATCTGACAGGAAGCTTCAGTTTGTGGAATATTCAGTGAATTCAACATGACTGAAAGTTTCTTTACGCCTGAACGATCCTTGTGATTAACAAAGTGGTCGTGACGTAAAAGTGGACCGACTGTGACAAAGTGTCTCCATATGATTGTGATGGACCTCAGCTCGACACGTTCGACAGGTTTCACATTGAGAATTGTTCCTGACATTTTACTGCATTCGTGGATTTTTCATTGAATTATTCTGCTCTGTTCTTCTTCTTTTGCACAAAACCACCATCACCTTTGCACTGCCCTCATTCCCACTGTCTCAGGTTTTGCAGTATAACTTGTATATTACACTCATACTGCACACAGTACATGATTATCTGTGTACATGTGTATGTATATATATGTACTGTATCTTCCTGTAAATCTAGTTTAGTTTTCCTTTTTATTTCTTTTGTGATATTTTTTGAAACTTTGCTCTGTTTCAGTGTTTTATTCTCATGTCAAATCTTGGAGGAGCTGTAACTGCATTTCATTGGTCAATCCTGTTATAAAGACAATGAAGCTGAACGTTGAACCTTGATAAGGAGCCAAGGTCCATAGAGGCAGCGTGATGATTAAACTGAGATCAAAAATGAAGCTTCACTTCACACAAACTAATGTGGCAGCAACAAATATTAGATTTCACCTGTGAGAACAAAGTCCATCAGAACGGCTCCTTGAACAGTTAGATTACTGGATTATTGTATCACTGATGGGTAATGAGTACTTTTTTTGGAGTTGGTTGACGTGGAGCAACTTTTAGCTGTTTTATCGACTTTTTGGAAGTTTAACGAACTGATCATTTGTTTTGATTTAAAGTCTTAATTTGAAAAGTCACAAAATGAAGTAAAAGTCAAATATTTATGGAGTAGAAATAATCAGACAAAATACAAGTACTTCTAGACTGTACTTAACTGCAGTACTTGAGTAAATTAGTTTCTTTCCACCACTGAGAATCCTTTCAAAATAAAAGCCTGTCTCAATCAAGCCCTCTCAGGTCATATTAAAAGGGGAATCTTTGATTTGATTCTTGATCACATTGAAGCACAAAGTGAGAAAAAGCAGCGACACTCGTTGCTGTTGGAGGAGAGTTCAGAGCTCTGACAGCTCATTAGGGACATAGTTACAGATTGAATTGAGAAATAAAAGGTTTCAGCTCCTCACAGCCCTCTGAATGCTCCTTGCTGCTGTCTCCACATCAACTATTGAGAATCAACTCGCTCTGCTTCTGCTCTTATTCCAGCGTTTACACTCACAAACATCCACACAACATGGCCGATGTTTTTAACGGAGCTGCTTTCACCTCCTTCGTCCAGAGTTCACAGTTAAATTTGAGTTTGGAGAAACGATGGACGGAGCTGCAGATCGATGCCGTTTGTGCTGAAGCTAAGCTAACGACAGCTTGTGCTAACAAGTAAAACATTTCAGAGTTGATTCTTTACCTTCAGCTGGAGGCTGAGACAGAGAAAACAATCTGTTCCACAACATCCAGAGAGAATGAAAGTAAAGTCCAAACAGCCAGAGAGGCCTGAGAGAGTTAAACTTTAATCACATCTGACTGACACTGATATCAGTTATCAAGTTCATGTTTTATTGAGCAAATAAAGATAAAATACATGTTGACCTCAGATCACTACCAGCTGAGGGCGTGTTCACCTGGGCTGCAGGAAGTGTCTTTAGTGAGCTTTAAAACCTGAGATCACTTTAACTGAGTGTTAGTTACTGTGATCAAATCAAGTTATTCTCTTGTTTTATCAAACACAACTGAAAAAGTGAAACAATCCAATAATTCAATGAACATTTTTTAGTTATGAAGAGACTAAAATCACTGATTTTTACTGTAGTCTGGAAACAAAAACATGCTGAAGTACATATGAGACGATAAACTGCAGTTTGTGTGAGTGGACATTGTCGGGGACGCTTCCCAGCATGCACCACCACAAACAAACTCATGGCTTTAAGTTTCACTGGATGAGTGTTGCTGCTTTGTTCCTACTGTTCCTGTGTTTTACATCTGGTCGTACAATCAACGACTTCAACATGAGCCTCTGATCAGTTTGTCAATCTGACATTTGTAAAAGAACTTCATCACATCTGAGGAAAATCTCAGCTGCTCGTGCTTTTCCATCCCATAATCCGGATGACAACAACAAATCTCAGCTTCTGCCAGCAGGGGCCCGTTGCACAAAAGTAGGATTAAGACATCCATCCATCCATAAGTGACTGAGCTGAGTTCAACCAATCCAAAACATGAGCGTCCAGGCTTGATCGGTTGCACAAAGACTGTTGGTTATAAGGTTCAGACTGGAGCCACACAAACCACAAGGATGCAGAATTGCCTGGACTTAATACTTGTTTATTATGATTTTAATGCTTGGGTTGAGAGGTGGTGTCACCGAGCCATGGTTCTATAGGAATAAAAGAAAGAAAGGAAACAAGTAACTCATGCCTGCTACATATAACTAAAGTACCATTAAATTAGAATACAATCCATCTTATAAATTCGTGATCCATAAACAGATCAAACCAAACGATTAGGCATGTTACAATTCTTAACTTACTTAAACTTAATGCATTAAAATAGGTTTGGATGTACTTACAATGAACTGAGGTCAAATACGCATGGCAAGGTGAGCACCACCAGTACACACGCACACACAATCTGGAGACAAAGGGAAAAAGGGGGGAAGGCCTCTACTGGGCCTCTATTTGTAGAGTGGGAGGGACAGTGGGAGGTGCTCACATGCATCTCCTGCTCTGCTCTCCTGCGGACAGGAGTGCTCCGCCTTGGAGTTTGTGACAGCCGCCCCCGGATTTGTGCAGCAAATACGTTCGTTCACTTCAATCAGTGATCTCAGGAAGTGGGATTAGTCTGGCAACAGGTCGTAAGTATTCTCGTCCTCGAATACTGACCTTGGCACTGCGAACCTTTCCATCTTTCCCAGGGTATACCTCAGTTATCCTCCCAATGGGCCATGATGCTCGAGGATACTGGGGGTCAACAATCATTACAACCTGACCTGAATCCAAGTTTTCCTTGTCAGATTTCCATTTTTGCCTGGTTTGTAGAGTAGGGAGATAATAGCGAATGAATGCTGTCCAGAAATTATCTGCCAATATCTGGCTGTGACGCCATGTCCTTCGGCCAAGGAGTTCACTCGAGCAGTAGATTGCCTGAGGAAGGGAGGAGTCAAGCCGTCCCATCAGCAACATATTTGGTGTTACTGGGTCTGGATCGGCAAGGTCAGAGGAGACATATCCAAGTGGCTTTGAATTAAGGATACCTTCAACTTCAACCAGCACTGTGTGCAGGACTGTGTCTGTTGTTGTTTGCTTTCCCAATGCAACATAGAGGGCCGATTTAACTGATCTTATTTCACGTTCCCAGCTTCCACCAAAATGTGGGGCAGATGGAGGATTGAATTGGAATCTGACCTGTGTGTGGGCTAATTTTTGCTTCAAATCCGATGCCATTGCCTGGAAAGCATTTCTTAGCTCTGTCTCTCCTGCTTTGAAATTTGTTCCACAATCAGAGAGGAGTTCAAAGGGTTTTCCCCTGCGTGAGACAAATCTTCTGAAGGCCATCAGAAATGTATCTGCATCCATACCGTCCAGCAGCTCGAGATGTACACAGCGTGTTGTTAAACATTTAAAGAGTATGCCCCATCTTTTCTCTGTGCGGCGGCCAATTTTCACTGTGAAAGGCCCGAAACAGTCCACGCCTGTGGACCAGAATGGGGGCTTTGACAATCTAAGGCAGGCTGGAGGAAGATCGGCCATTTTGGGAATAACTGGTTTGGCTCTCCATTTCTGACAGTCTTGACATTGATGTTGATGCTGGCGAATGGCTTGCCGGCCACGCAGAACCCAGTACCTCCGTCTCATTTCTCCCAGGACACGCTCAGGGCCTGGGTGCAGTAGTTTCTCATCATAATGCTTTATAATGAGTCTGGTGACATGATGTCTGGGATCTAAGACAATTGGGTGAATAGTGTCGTGGTCAAGGGTCTCTGCTCTTTGGAGTCGACCTCCTACTCGTATAAGGCTGAGTTCACGGTCATATTCAGGAGACAGGGGGAGTAGTTTGCTATTCCTTGGAATAGATTTGTCACCTTTAAGGGCCTTTATCTCCTCAGGGAAACACTCTGATTGCGCTCTTTGCAGGAGGTGCCTCTCTGAGTCGATGTACCATTGGGCTATGTTTGAACTGTGGTCCGCCGCCCCATAAAGCATCGTCTTTGTTTCCTTTATTAAGTCATCCCAGCTGTTATACCTCTTCAGATCCAGAAGCTTTGTATCATTTGACATTGTTGTTCCACAGAACATCGATTTCCTGATCTCCTCAACTGGTTCTGGTTCAGCCAGTACAAGTGGACTGATTGGCCAGCAGGTGGCGTTTAACAGGAGGAATGGTGGGCCCTGACCCCATCTATGTTGTTGAGAGAGCTCTAGGAGAGTTTTGCCCCGTGTAAGATCATCTGCTGGGTTATTCTTTGAATCAACATACCTCCAGCTACTTGTGTCAGTCAGGGTCTGAATCTCAGCTATTCTGGTCCCAACAAACACCTTGTAACGGCAGGAGTCCGAGGTCAACCATGACAAGACTGTTGTTGAATCAGTCCAGAGTGTCACAGACTGTTGGGGAATATTGAGCTCAGAACTGAGGAGATGAGCTAGCTGAGCACCTGCTAGAGCCGCACATAGCTCAAGACGAGGGATAGAGAGTTGACGTTTTGGGGCTATGCGAGACCTGGCCATGATGAAGCTAACATGGATGTGTTCAAGTTTATCCTTAAACCGTAAGTAGGCAACTGCACCATAGATGCGCTCTGAAGCATCACAGAACACATGCATATGGGATTCTGATGTGGCTAGGTTAATGCAGGTGGGCAGATAACAGCGAGGGAAGTGGATGTCAGGGAGATTTTCCAGTTCCAGCTCCCATGCTTGCCATTGCTTCAACAAGTTATCTGATTTAATGATGTTATCCCATCCTCTCTCCTGTTTCCATAGGTCTTGTACCAGGATCTTTGCTCTGGTTGTAAAGGGAGTCAGATAGCCCAGAGGATCATATTGACTTGCCAGCACTCTGTATATATTCCTCATTGTAGGTTGATTATAGGTGATCGATTTGGTTTTGTAGCTCAGCATGTCTGTCAGGCAGTTCCATTGGAGACCTAATGTCAGTTCTTTGGGGTCTCCATTTCCTGAGAGCCACAACTCACTTGTTTTTGACTTTGCATCTGGTGGGAGATGGTTTATGACAGCTGGATCATTACTAGCCCATTGTCTGATGTCGAAGCCACCAGTAGTCAGCAGAGGGCGCATCTTATCAATAAGTGACTTAGCCTGGTGGGAGGATGGGAAACTTTGGAGACAGTTATCAACATAGAAACATTGTTGGACAGAGTGTAGAACCTCCTCATTTCCTTCACAATGATCTTGAACATGTCTGTTGACTGCGTAGATGGCGCAGCATGGACTACAGGTTGTTCCAAAGGGCAACACTTGCCATTCATACACACTCGGCTCCTGATCCACCTGCATTCCTCTCCATATAAAGCGCAATAAAGACTTGTCATCATTCAGAAGGCGCACCTGATGAAACATAGCTTTAATATCTCCACAGATTGCAATGGGATGTTGGCGGAAACGGAGAAGAACCCCCAGCAGAGAAGGGCCGAGTGTAGGGCCAGGCAGAAGACATCTGTTGAGATTTTGTCCCATATACTCAAAGGAGCAGTCAAATACAACCCTATGCTTGTTATTGTGTTCAACAATGTGATGTGGGAAATACCAGATTTCCTTTGGTTGGGCTATCTGCTCACTGGGGATTTGACAAACATAGCCAGACTGCACCAGCTTATCTAGTTCCTCTTGATATTTTTCAGCCAGTTTGGGATCCTTGGATAAGCGTCTTTCTGTGGCACAGAGACGGGGCAGGACAGCTTCCTTAGGGGCTCTAAGGACAGGCATAGTAGGGGCTCTAAGCAATGGAGTGGCATAACGCATTACACCATCTATGTTTATCCTCACTGTCTTAGAATTGAGAAGATCAAGGGCCAATTTATCCTGTTTTGATCTTGTGGCTGTCTTCTCATTTACATAGGGTAAAGTGTCAATTTGCCACAATCTTTCAACATTCCTGAGCAGTTCACTTTTAAAACAGGTGAGGGAGAAGGAAAGGGTTTGCTTGGTTTGGATTAAGTTAGCTGGCCCCTGGAGAGCCCATCCAAGCCTGGTGTGTACCGCTAGTGGACCACCAGGGGGCCCCATCTGTATCTCTTCTGTGGCGGTGATTAGATGGGCATAGTCTGAGCCAATGAGAACCAGGGGACGTGCACGATCCATGGGCTGTAATGGGATCCCCCTAAGATGGTGATATTGCTCTTGTAATTGCTTCAGAGGGTATGTGTGTTGAGACAGACCAAGGTTCTCGGCGGTGAAGGCTTGATTAATAACATGTCTTTCATTTGGCTGGTCAAGAGGGGAAATTTCGAAGGACACAGATGCCCCATCCAACTGCACTATGTCTTGTCTTACTGTGCATAGGGAAATGGTTTCAGGCTGAGTGGCAAGGCCCAAATTTTGGACAGCTTGGGGGAGCAGGATAGACCTGTCTGCACCATCATCAAGAACTGCATGAGTTTTAAGGGTTTTCTCCCCGTTGTGTATGAGTACATTCACAACCTTCAGCATTACTTTACGAGAACGATTAGGTTGGTCAACATAGAGGAGCTCAGAGGGGGAAGATGCAAACATCACAGTGGCTGATTTAGGTATATGGAGATCATGGAGAATGGTTAAGTGAATCTCTTTACATATGTTACATGGCCCTTTCAAGGTGCATTTATCCATTTTGTGTGTTCTCCCACAGTTAGCGCATCTCTCTTTCTCACCGATCCATTTTTCAATGTCAGATACGGAGAGTCTCTTAAACTCTGCACATGAACCAAGGAAGTGGTCTCGGATATTACAGTAGGGACAGTAGGGTTTAGGTTTAATAATAGAATTGGTGTTTACCTTCTCCTTGGAGTGCGCTCTCGATGTGCTATTCTTATCAGATGTTGACGACAGGTAGACCGAGGAGACTGGTCTGGAGGGCTGGCGTTTTCCAGTTTGCTGTTTTTCTTGCTTGTGAAACTCCACAGCTCTCTCTGAGATGCGTTTGGCCCTTGATTTTACCTGTAGCCAGGTTGAGAGGTCGAGGAGGGAATAAGTTTTGGTTGCCTGTCCAGTGAGAATGCCTCGGTTAATACAGTGCTCAATGAATCCGTCTCTGTACTGTACAGGGAGTTTACTGAGGAGTTTATCCACATGAGAGCCACATCTTAGTTCAGATCCTGTAGGGCCCTCTAGTGTCAGCAACATTCCCACCAGAGCATGGACGGAGAGAGAGAAATCATCGAAGGCCTCAACATCACCAATACGAATAACAGGAGAATTCAATATTGAACCAATCTCACTCTGGACTAACAGCCTTGGTTGACCATACTTCTCCTGCAGCGCTTGTAGGGCAGTGGAATATGGTCTCATATCATGCATGCAAGATTTGGCCAATTTGTGGGCTCCTGGATGTTTCAGATGTTCTAGGAGGATCTGGTATTTGAATTGCTCAGTAAGATGGGTGTGGCTGTCAAGGAGGTTATCTAAGGCCATTTTTAACAGAGCAAAATCACTTTCTCGACCACTCTTGAACACAGGGAGTGAGGGCTTTGGTATCCCATAGGCTGAGGCCAGGACCAGATCCGTAACATTGGGGGGTTGCGAGTGCACAGGACATGGAGGCTGGGATGATATCTGCATCGGTGGTAAACTCCCAGTGAAGGTGGGCTGCACAGGGCCAAGCATGGATGCAAATTGATTGGGGACTTGGACTGAGCTTAAAGTTACAGGTGCATGCCTAGATGGGATTTGACTAGAGGTTTGGACCATGCTGAGAGTTACAGGTACATGGTGACTAGAGAGGGACGGTAATATGGCGTCAGCAGGCAGAGGGGGGGCATAGGACTGAACAGTAGAGGTTGGAGCCTGGGCAGGTAGTAGGATTTGCTGCAAAGGTTGATACATAGGGGCATTGGAATAGCCAATTTGTGATAGTGGGGGTGTTGAACCAGCTTGAGACTCATCATATCTCATGTTTACAGGGGCAGGAGATAATATTCTGGAGGGAGGGAGATCATAAAAGGAAGCCGAAGCTTGGTCTTGGAGAGATGATAATGTTGGTGCCGAAGCTGCAGCAGGGTGATCATCCGAGAGGTTCTCTCTGATAAAACTTGAAACAAGCTGGGCTGCCTCAAGCTCTCGCTCCTTAATGCGGATGCGTCGATTTGTTGCAACCTGTCTGACCATTTTCTCCCTCTTCGTTTGTGCTTCCTGTTGTCTTTGTTGAGCGTCTCTGGCTTCCTTGTCTATCAGTGCACATTTTGTATCAAGCTCCTCATCCTCCCTTTGTTGTCTTTTTAACTCCTCCAGCTCGTCTCTCCTCTTCTTTACATCAAGGAGGCTGGCTTGGAGACCACTCAAGACTGAAGTATTGCTGCCTCTGGAAAGTCGACTAATTTGAGAGGCGGGGGGGAGACTGGCAACTGATTTAGAACCAGTCATCTTGCTATGAGCACCACTGCGTGGGCCATGGGACTTTATAGATGTTCGTTGTGGCAGTGCATGAACTCCATAATAGTCAGGGGGGCGTCTATCCCTCCTGGGTCTCTCTGGGACGCTGGGCTCTGTGAGTGGGTTCTCAGGGATTGTGTAGGATACTGATGGCAAAAGGGGAATTGATGGTTCAGATGGAAGGGCAGGCTCTATGTGGTGAGTGGATGAGGATGGCCGAGGTGTTGTTTGAGACAATACAAGGGAAGCCTTATCCATGTTAGGCTGGGTTATGTCTTGTCCACCTTGGTCTTCATCCATAAATTCAGGAGAAGCCTGCGCTTCATCAGTGATCAGCCCATCAACCGGGTTAATGCCAACAGTCTTTGAGTCAGCTGAATCAGACATTCTATGTGGACATGTGGAGTGTGGCTCAGTATCCGGGGTCAGGTTCCGGCTCGAAGGACCAACTTTGTTGGTTATAAGGTTCAGACTGGAGCCACACAAACCACAAGGATGCAGAATTGCCTGGACTTAATACTTGTTTATTATGATTTTAATGCTTGGGTTGAGAGGTGGTGTCACCGAGCCATGGTTCTATAGGAATAAAAGAAAGAAAGGAAACAAGTAACTCATGCCTGCTACATATAACTAAAGTACCATTAAATTAGAATACAATCCATCTTATAAATTCGTGATCCATAAACAGATCAAACCAAACGATTAGGCATGTTACAATTCTTAACTTACTTAAACTTAATGCATTAAAATAGGTTTGGATGTACTTACAATGAACTGAGGTCAAATACGCATGGCAAGGTGAGCACCACCAGTACACACGCACACACAATCTGGAGACAAAGGGAAAAAGGGGGGAAGGCCTCTACTGGGCCTCTATTTGTAGAGTGGGAGGGACAGTGGGAGGTGCTCACATGCATCTCCTGCTCTGCTCTCCTGCGGACAGGAGTGCTCCGCCTTGGAGTTTGTGACAAAGACCAAGCCAGGATGAGCAGACACGGATCCATCAAGCCAGCTGAAACCTATCCTGGATAAGTATGTGCACACGGCTTCCTCAAATAGACCCCGCCATCGATCACAGATTCACCGATTCACCATGGCAACTAGAGCGGCGTACTTTTCCCCGTCGGAGGCAGAAATCCTCATGGAGGCTTACGAGGAGGTGAAGGACCAAATTAAAAAAAGGCAACACTGCCACAACGAGAGGAAGCGTGGCAAAGTATTGCAGACCGCCTGAATGTGCAAGCAGCACTCAAATACACACTCACTGCTCCGCAGAAACCATCACAATTACAATCCAAATAGTTAATTAACATGATTTAGAATCAGTTGAAATTGTAAGTGAAATTGAAATCAGAAGAAGAATCAGAATCAGAAAAAGCTTTATTGCCAAGTATGATTTTACACATACAAGGAATTTGTTGTGGTGAGGTTGGTGTTTGACACATCTACTAAAAATAAGTACAAAATATAACAATATAAATACATACACACAAGAAATTGACTGCAGATGTGAGAGAAATTGTGTAAATGTAACTCCATCAGACTGTATAACTCCTTGATAATTTCCCTTTGGAATAAATAAAGTTGATCTTATCTCATGTATGTTGTTTTAGCATTTAAGTGTGTGTGTGTGTGTGTGTGTGTGTGTGTGTGTGTATAAACATGACTGGGACATGGCAGCAAGTCAAGATTAAATACAAGAACATCTTGCAGAATGGTAAGTGTCCTGACTAATACTTAAGAATGCACAACAACCGCTTTTTACATCATAGCTGTGTCAAGAATGTCACTCTATTCATGAGGTTGTGATGATGAGATTTTGTATTGACAGGTGAATTCTCTGGTGTCTTGCTGGGGGACAGGGGGTATGCCTGCCAGCCTTTTCTCCTGACACCGTACACAGACCCCCAGGAAGCACAGCAGGCCAACAATCATGCTCATGCCAGGACGAGGGCCAGGATTGAAATGACCTTTGGCCTCCTGAAGGCACACTTTCATTGTCTTCATGACTTACGGGTCAGCCCTTTGAGGGCATGTGACATCGCTGTGGCCTGTGCTGTCCTCCACAATGTGGCCTGCCTGAGGAAGGAGAGGGCCCCCAGAGTGCCATCACACATGGACTGGGTCAATCCTACCATCTTCCCTGATGACGACAGTGGTCGGCTGGTCAGGGACCAATATGTGTTAAATTATTTTAGTTGCATGCATGCTTTAAATTTCAGTTCAATATGGCCTGCAGAGGAATTTTTTTTTTTTTTTTTAATTTAGATTGATTTGGCCTCTTATGTTTGTGCTGTATACTGTGTGTATACAAGCTTGCAGGGAGGATACTGCATCCATTCATTTGTCTGTTCATTTGTTGTGTACGGATTTGTCCTGCATTTATTTCAGTGTGCAGACATGTGGGGTGTATTATATACAGACCTTTGAATGTGTATTTATTCTTGTGTTGTATAATATGCTTTGATTCTGTGCTTTCTATCTTGTAGAGTCACTGTGTGACTTCAGTTTTGAAAGGAACTGATGCTTTGATTTATCCTTATTCAATAACGGAACATCATGTTACTCTTTGATGTGTATTTATATTTATATTGGATGTGTATTTTATATATAGTCTGTGGGAAACTGTCTATCTAATGATTGTAACATCATCTAAAGTCATCATTTATCTACAATGATTGAAATTAATGAAATTAATTAAAATTGAAATTAATGATGCTTATGTTTTGTGTTAATGTTTAAATAATGACAGTGGATCTAGTTGAATGTGATAACAATGTGTAGTGGGCAGTGGAATAACTTTTGGTTTCCGTTTGTGATGACTGCTGTCTGAGATAAGGGATGAGATTAAACAGATCCTGGAATTTAGCCTGGTCTGGAGCAGGCTAGCTCCGCAGAATAAATCTCCACGGTAACTTATCCTGTAACATATCCCACTTTCCACTATCCTGCTTTTGTGCAACCGGATCACGGATAAGTTGAGCCAGGATAACCAACATATCCGTGATTAATCCCTTATCCTAGTTTTGTGCAACGGGCCCCAGGTCACTGACCAGGTGAGCCTGTGAAGCTCAGTGTGATGCTGCCCTCTGGTGGCTGCAGCAGTCTGTGCTGCTGATGGTTTGTGTGGATTTTCATTGTGATGGTTGACTTTGAAGAGTTGCTGCTGGATGTTGATGATTGTTTTCTTTCTGTTCATAAAGCTTTATTGAAAGCTTCTCTGCTGGTCTTTTACTGGAACAGCTTCAAATATTCTCACAGCTTCACACCATGTTTTCATTGGTTTGAAGAAAACTGTGTTTTTAAAGCTCAGTCGCAGGCAGAAATGAGCACATCCAGAGTTTTTTAAGATGCTGATTGATTTTCTCTTCAGTTCCTAAAATGAATCCAGTGTGAACCATCAGAAATAAAGACAGACTTGCTGCAGTGTTAATGTAAATGATTCAAGTATCATTTGTTGATATATGTTGTTGTTGTTGTTGTTGTTGTTGTCCTCAGGGATTCTCGGAGACTCCCAGTCATGACACTCCATGCATCCTGGAGCATGTCAGTTGCTTCTGGAGTCCATCACCTTCCTGTGGTCCTGGATGGTTTAGTCCTCTTCAGGTGCTGTCTCAATGTTGGGACCATCTGTATGATGCAGTGATCTGAGAGTCCAGGACACTCACAAGGACGATGGACGAGATTTCTCTTTGGGTACTGGAGTAATGTTGATGTGTTTTTACTGCCTCCAGCTGTTGGTGGTGTAAAAACATGTCGCTGTTGTCAGGGTTCTAAATTAACTTTTTTGATCACCAGCCAATGTGGCTGGTGACCTTCTAAAGTTACCAGCCAATCAGAATTTCCACTAGCCAAATTTTTTCCCGGTGAAAATAAGAGATTATGAGTGCCACTGAATACATTTGATCATTTTATTTACATTGTTGGCATGAAAAATGCACAGAAAGTACAACACATGAAACAAAATATACACAGAAAGTGCAAACATTTAATTTATACAAACAAAAAATGCTGTCAGATTAATTATTTTATAGAAGACATTTTTCCAGTAAGTATTTAGTATCATTACATTCCTAATAAAATGTATTTTTCCTTTCAACTTAAAGTGTTTCTGCTTTCCTTCTTTAATAAGAAATATATATAAGTAACAGCCATGACTTAAACACTTGCAAAAAATTGCATTGGTAATAAATTGAATTATGTATGTACAACTAGAAAACACAAATAGTGCAGCAGTCAGTATTGCAGACTCCTTAGGCTTTCCTGATGACTTCGGGCACTCTCATGGTCCTTTACTGCCTCGACTTTAAAAGTATTAGTCCCCACCACAAAATTATTCGTCTTGTTTTTTCTTTCGTGTACATGCGGCATTCCTTACAAAACATGACGGCATTTTCGTGATCAAACACAAGCCATTCACGACCTGTCAGCCATTTAGCGTTAAACTTTCTTTTCTTCGTTTCGCACGCTTTATCGACATTCTCATCCCCTGCCTCCTTCCTCTTCTCGCCCCCAGACGTCTGTCCCAACCACGCATTTAGTTTAACTTTACTTTTTACTTTTAGCTAGCTCAGTCTCCTTTTTTACAGTTCATACGCCGCCGTTCATTCTTCTTCTTCTTCTTTGTGTTTGCGTTTCCGTGGTTTCTCGCGCCGGTTGCACTACAGACTGTAGTGTGCCTGCGCACAGCCAATGGGCGTCTTGTACGTCATCACGTAGCATTACGACAGTGTTCATGGGAAATGTAGGACGGACTGTCAGGGGGACAAATGACCGAGAACTGTAGAGCGGCTCTGACTGACATGATTGCCTAATGCATTACCGGCCAAATTGGCTTGTAAGTTTTTATTTACACCCGCCAATATGAATTTTAACCCGCATTTGGCGGGTTGGCGGGTGTTAATTTAGAACCCTGGCTGTTGTTATCTGTCGCAAGCTGAGCGTTTTCTGTCTTTTGACAACAGAAATCCATGTTGGTGTCTGTTGACTTTCATGTGAACGTCGACAAAATGAGCATCTGAAGACACATAAAGACGTCTCGACCGTGTCATGAAATTGCTGCCACTGTAAAATAAATATTTCCAGTTGAGGTCATTCAGTCTCTGAAGGAGTTTTGAGTCTGAACCAGCTGCAGCGACTTTTAGTGTTGTTCTTTTTATGCAATGCAGGAATGGACTTCAGAGCCCGACTGAACCTCCTGACGTCTGTCTTCAGAGGACAGATGGACCATCACTGTGGGAGAGGAGGCGTCTGGACTGTCCTGCAGTACTGACGGTCCACCTCGCATAAATACGCCAACACTAAACGACTGCTTGGATTCAGGAATGAACCGTCTCCTGCAGACATGCTTGATTTAAAGCTTGGATTTTGTAGACTTGGTCAGCTGTGTTAGCGTTTTCTTTGCTTCTTCTTTTAATGAGCATAGTTTGAAAAATAGACGGTAAGTGCACCCATAAAGTCCACCTCTCTGTTTACAAGGAACTTTCAAGGTAAATTTGTTGGATTTATACAGAAAAAATATGGCTAAACTGAAAAATTAATGTCCTGTTCGACGTATGGTTGATTACCTTAATATATGATGAAATGATGTCTTCAGCGGGTCATCACATACAGGTTAAGTCCATACGACTTCTCACTTTTTATGATTAAGACTAAACTAAGTACTCAGATTAAGACTAACCCGTCGGTTACGATCAAGATGGCGCTGCGGACGGCTGCCTCGGTGGGTTGGTGCGCGTTGTTTTGTTTTGTTTTGTGTTTTAAACCTGTTTTTTGTGACGGTACCCGGAGCTCTTTCACCAGAGAAGAGCTCATGAACATCAGGGGAGCAACACCAGAGGATTTATTTCCTAAATTTCTGCTCCCAACAGTGGAAATTTTGGACATACTGGTCAAAGGTGTGCTCACCCTTGCTCACGCAGTGAAACGCCGGAGGAGAGGAAAACGAGCCGGCGTGCTCGTGCGCCTTCGCCAGCGCGGACTACGCACAGCGTTACCGGGAATATTTCTCTCTAACGTGCGTTCACTGCCCAACAAACTGGAGGAATTACAACTGCTGTTGGGTAAAAACAGGGACTTTTCTTCATCTGCGGTTTTGTGCTTCATCGAGACGTGGCTCTGTGGATTAATACCGGACTCTGCGCTGCAGCTGGCTGGCTTCCAACTCCACCGCGCGGACAGAGACACGGAACTTTCCGGCAAAACTAAAGGTGGAGGAATCTGTTTCTACATCAACAGTGGTTGGTGCAAGGATGTGACAGTGATCCAGCAGCACTGTTTTCCTGACCTGGAATCTTTCACCATTAACTGTAAGCCTTTTTATTCACCCCGTGAGTTTGCTTCATTCATTCTGGTCGGCGTTTACATCCCGCCGCAAGCCAACGTACAGGACGCACAGCGTATGCTCGCGGACCAGATACTGCGCGTGGAGCGGACCAACCCGGACTCCTTAGTTATTGTCCTTGGCGACTTTAACAAAGGTAACCTCACCCACAAACTCCCTAAATACAGACAGTTTATCAAATGCCCGACCAGAGAGGAGAACATTCTGGATCACTGTTACACCACCGTCAGGGATGCTTATCACGCCGTCCCCCGTGCTGCACTGGGCCACTCTGACCACGTCATGGTGCACCTGATTCCTGCGTACAGGCAGAAACTAAAGCTCTGCAAACCTGTAGTGAGGACATCAAGGAAGTGGACCAGTGAGGCTGTGGAGGATCTCCAGGCGTGTTTGGACTCAACTGACTGGGATGTGTTCAGGACTGCTACCAACAGTCTGGATGAGTACACGGAGACTGTGACGTCCTACATCAGCTTCTGTGAGGACTGCTGTGTTCCATCACGCACCAGGGTGAGTTACAACAATGAAAAACCCTGGTTCACAGCCCAACTCAGGCAGCTAAGGTTGGCAAAGGAAGAGGCCTTCAGGAGTGGGGACAAAGACAGATACAAAGAGTCGAAGTACAAGTTTAGCAAGGCGGTGAAAGAGGCTAAACGGCTGTACTCTGAGAAGCTCCAACACCAATTCTCAGCTAACGACTCTGCGTCTGTCTGGAAAGGGCTCAGGCAGATCACTAACTACAAGCCTAAAGCCCCCCACTCCATCAACGATCGACGCCTAGCCAACGACCTGAACCAGTTCTACTGCTGCTTTGAAAGACAAAGGGACAGTCCAGCAACCATCCCCCACGACACCTCTGAACAGCTCCAGCTCCAGTCACCTCCACCAATGCCCACCTTAAAGGCCCCCCTCTCCCCCTCCCCACCCACCTCAGTGACGACTCTTTCCATCCATGAAAGGGACGTCAACAGACTCTTCAGGAGACAGAACCCCCGGAAAGCAGCTGGACCGGATTCTGTCTCCCCATCTGCCTTGAAGCACTGCGCTGATCAGCTGTCTCCAGTATTCACAGACATTTTTAACACCTGATTGGAGACATGTCACGTGCCAGCCTGCTTCAAGTCTTCAACCATCATCCCTATTCCCAAGAAGCCAAGGACCACAGGACTTAATGACTTCAGACCCGTCGCCCTGACCTCTGTGGTCATGAAGTCCTTTGAGCGCCTTGTGCTCTCACACATCAGAGACATCACTGACCCTCTCCTGGACCCCCTGCAGTTTGCCTACAGAGCCAACAGGTCTGTAGACGATGCAGTCAACTTGGCCCTCCACTTCATCCTCCAGCACCTGGACTCCGCAGGAACCTACGCCAGGATCCTGTTTGTGGATTTCAGCTCTGCCTTCAACACCATCGTCCCAACTCTGCTTCTGGAGAAGCTCTCCCAGCTGAGCGTGCCTGACTCCACCTGCAGGTGGATCACAGACTTCCTGTCTGACAGGAAACAGTGCGTGAAGCTGGGGAAACACTTCTCCGACGCTAAGACCATCAGCACCGGATCCCCCCAGGGCTGTGTTCTTTCTCCTCTGCTCTTCTCCCTGTACACGAACAGCTGCACCTCCAGTCACCAGTCTGTCAAGCTCCTGAAGTTTGCGGACGACACCACCCTCATCGGACTCATCTCTGATGGCGACGAGTCCGCCTACAGGTGGGAGGTTGACCATCTGGTGACCTGGTGCAATCAGAACAACCTGGAGCTCAATGCTCTAAAGACAGTGGAGATGGTTGTGGACTACAGGAAGAATTCAGCCTCACCCGCCCCCATCACCCTCTGTGACTCCACTATTGACACTGTGGAGTCTTTCCGCTTCCTGGGAACTATCATCTCCCAGGACCTCAAGTGGGAGCCGAACATCAGCTCCCTCATCAGGAAAGCACAGCAGAGGATGTACTTCCTACGGCAGCTGAAGAAATTCAGCCTGCCAAAGACAATGATGGTGCACTTCTACACAGCCATCATTGAGTACATCCTCACCTCCTCCATCACTGTCTGGTACGCTGCTGCCACCGCCAAGGACAAGGGCAGACTGCAGCGTGTCATTCGGTCTGCAGAGAAGGTGATTGGCTGCAATCTCCCATCTCTCCAGGACCTGTACGCCTCTAGGACCCTGAGGCGTGCAGAAAAGATTGTGGCTGATCCCTCTCACCCCGGACACAAACTCTTTGAGCCACTCCCCTCTGGCAGGAGGCTGCGGTCCATCAGGACCAAAACCTCACGCCACAAGAACAGTTTTTTCCCGTCTGCTGTCAGCCTTACCAACAAGACCCGGAACCCCCCCTGACACTCTTCACATTCCACCTCGGACTCATTCTGTCACATTGACTGATATAAATATAACTCTATGCGTTACATTAACGCTCAACTTGGACTTCTTTCTGAAAAACAGAACTGTGTTTCCGGTTATTAGCAACAACAAAAACAGACTTGTGTATATATATTTAAATTGTTATATTCTTATGCTCTTACTTTGATAGATGTGTCATGCACCAATTTCACCAGAAAAAATTCCTAGTATGTATAAAAGCGTACATGGCAATAAAGCTTTTTCTGATTCTGATTCTGATTCTGAAAACTTACAGTGGAAATACAGAGTAGAGAATGGAGCCCCTCAGGGCACTATTATAAGTCCACTTCTGTTTTCAATGATGAAAAAATGACATATTCAGTCCTACAGACAGGGCCACAGGGACCTCTTTATTTGCAGATGATGGGGTTATGTGGAAAAGGGGACGAAACGTGACATTCAATGCTAAGAAATGACAAGAACAATAAGGAAGGTGGAATCTTGGGCTTTGGAGTGGGGCTTTAGGTTCTCAGTTACAAAGACAAATGCAGTTTTTTCTAAAAAGAAAACACAAAACCAAATCAGTCTTAAACTATATGGACAAGATCTAGAAATAGTAGATTGATTTAAGTACTTAGAGATTTGGTCTGACAAGAATATTACATGGAAAATACATATTGAGAAAACAGTTGAAAAGTGTAAAAGATATTAAATATTGTTCGGTGTTTGAAGGGCAGAGAATGGGGAGCAAACAGAGCATCTTTGAAAACATTTTATGTGGGTTTAATCCATTCAGTTATTGATTATGGATGGATAGAGTATGAATCAGCATCAAATAAAATGCTGAAAAAACTGGATGTCATGGTGAAATGCCATTGGAATTAAGAAGAGAACAGATTTCATTAAACTACTGGGCAAACCTACGAGGACATGAGGAAAATCATCCGGGTCAGAATACGATCAAACTGTGCCAAGAGAAAGGAAAAGGACAGGCGAGGAGTTTTGGATGGACAGTTGAGAGACAAACAAAACTGTAGGCCAAGCTGTTCCTCTCTGTGTTGTGCCACCGTGGACAAAGGAAGAAGTGAAAGTCCATTTGAAACTGTTAAAGGACCAAAAAGGAAAGATTTGAAGTGCAAACAAAGTTAGAAAGTACATCAATAGAAACTACTCACAGTCTGTTAAAGTACACACAGATGCATCCAAGTCACAGAATAATAAGGTGGGAACAGCTTCTGTAACACCACATTTAGACACAATGTCAAGTAAAAGCATCAGTGATGATTCAGCAGTGTATACGAAGAATCAGAGGGACAATCCCCTTTATTCGTCACACAGATACACAGATACATGCATCATGCCCACACACGCCATGCACTGGTGAAATTTATCTTCCGCCTTTAACCCATCCTGGTCGTCCTTCCTCCGCGGCAGACCAGGAGCGGTGGGCTGCCATCCAACAGGTGCCCGGGGACCACAGGGGAGTGATTGGCTATTCTGCTTGCACTGAATTGGATAGAGGAGGTCAGACCACAGAAAGTCCTTAATAGGATCAGATTCAAGCAGTGCTTTAGAAAGTATTAGACACAACCATTCAAACACCAGGCTAGACATCATACTGGAGATAAAAGATCCACAGAATCAGGAGGACAGGGGTGGAAATTCAGTTCATTTGGGTTCCAGCTCATATTGGATTAGAAGGAAATGAACTGGCAGATAAATATGCTAAGAGTGCAACACGGACTAGAGAAATAAATATGGTTGTAAAATACAGTAAGTCTGAGATTAAATGTATCATCCAATCAAAAATAAATAAGAAATGGCAGGAACGATGGGACAGAGGGAGTAAGGGTAGACACCTCTTTGAACATGTGGGGGGCTTGGTTATGGCGCCTGCCTGAGCAGCAGCAGGTCTCTGAGCTCTGATGCTGTGTGCTATATTTTGCATTTCCATTTTGCCAATTCGACCCTCGACTAATTAATTTAACTCAACAATCATTACTTGTTCAGGCTGTGAACAAAAATGCCCAAAAAAAGACACACAACAGATTGTTACAGCAACATGGCGATGACGACGACGAAGCTAGCATGGAGCACTCCTTGGCAGATGGCGAGCAGGACTCGGTGGACGCTGAAGCAGACAAACAAGATGAAGCTGACATTTTAGCCGCCATTCATTTATGGAGAGCAGACCTTTCAATACAACTTAAAGAAGTCGCTTCATCTAATCAAGCAATAAAAGAAGCAATTGATGTATTTTCCTAGAGATTAACCGCAGCGGAGTCCCGCATTGGCAAAGCTGAAGACGACATCTCAGCGTTAGTCCAAGTTCAAGTTCAAGTTCAAGAACTAACACTAAAACTTGATGACCTCGAGAACAGACACTGAAGATCAAACCTACGACTGATTGGATTGCCCGAGAACACTGAAAGGGAAGACGCGGTTGCATTTCTCCAGACCTGGCTGCCTGAAATCCTTGGACCAGACAAGTTTCTGAGCCCGGTTGTTATTGAACGTGCCCACCGGCTGCCTGGCCGACAAGACCCGAGCAGACCTCCGCGCGCTCTCATCATGAAGTTTCTTAACTATCAAGATAAAGTGCGAGTAATGAGAGCAGCTCGACAAAAAGGAAAAGTGATGTACCGAGAGCACCGAGTCATGTTCTTTCCAGACCTATCTGTGGAGGTACAGAAACAACGGCGACAATATGACAACGTGAAGTGGAAACTCCACGAGTTAAACTTGGACTCTGGACTCATATTTCCTGCAAAGATGAGGATTATGCACAAAGGCAGCCGCCACCTGTTCCACACGCCAGAGGTTCAGCGGCTTCGTCAGGAAAACTACGGGTAAACAACGGCCAGCATTATGTACGCTAGACCACCACAACATTAAACACATTAATACGACAAATGGAGGACATTATGAATAACTCCACTGTGTTTAACGGCTGTGTTTCATGTACAATTGAATCTAGCTTGGAGTTTCACTCTTGTTCATTTGACAGAGGGGAAATGGGTGATCTATATTTGGTAGTCACCAGGATCGAGTGATTGACCTATATAGTTTAGGTAGAGAGTTTTTTTTTTTTCCCTGTCTTGCTCCTTTTAAAAAGGAACAGTGAGCATAACCAAGTCACAACAAGAAGGGAGGGTTCTCTGTATAATCAGATCTGAGGTTGAGGGGAGGGTTATTAGGTTTGTATTGTTATGAGTGTTTTACTGTTCTGTTTGTTGAACTTCAAGGTGCATGTTTTCACAGAAAAGGCAACACGTTATTATCAGCGCCATACCATAATCACAGTGCTTGTAAATGAATACAAATTTAGACGTTGTTACAGGTTTAAGAAAATTAGTTAAAGTTAAGCAAGTTATGAATAGGATCAAACAATATCATCCAAAAATAGTCTTCTTACAAGAAACGCATTTGCTTTCAAATGAAACAAGTCGGTTAAAGAGGAGATGGCCAGGCCAGGTAATTACCTGCTCTTTATCATCACATGCCAGGGTATTGCAGTGCTTATCCATAAGTCTGTTCCTTTACGTATTCAAAAGACTCTTTTGGATCCTGCGGGGAGATTTATTATTGTACAAGCTTCGCTAATAAACCAAGACCTGATTCTTGTGAATTTATACGGTCCTAATAATGACGATCCAAATTTCTACATTAATTTATTTCTATTAATTTCTTCTCTGCAGGGAGCCTTAATAATTGGTGGTGACTTTAACTGCACCCTTGATCCGAAACTTGATCGCTCTTCAGGCATAGATCCAACCCATGCAAGGAGCAGGAAAATAATCCACCAATTTATGCAGGATCTTAACCTCATTGATATTTGAGTAGAAAACCCTACAAAAAAAGAGTACGCCTGTCATTCAGCTACACATAATACATATAGCCGCATAGATTACTCTATCGTGTCCAAATCACTCACCCTTAATGTTAGTAGTTGTATGTACAAGAGTATTATCATTTCAGACCATGCACTACTTCTGCTCAATTACTCAGCTACGACTACTGTCAAAGGGAAAACTCTATGGCACCTAAAACCACAATGGTTACAAAATCCCAAATTCCTCGACTACATTGGACAAAATATTGATGACTATTTTCTGTTGAACACTACAGAAACTTCCACTTCAATAAGATGGGAAGCTTTCAAAACTTTTATTAGGGGTCAAATGATGGGATACACAAGAAATAAATCAAACAAAAAATATCTAGAGATGCTGAAGCTAGAAAGGGATATAAAGAAACTTGAACTGGAAATAAATGGTGGTAATAGTGGGGAAAAACAACAGACACTAACAATCCTAAAAGCAAAGTACAATAAGTTATCTGTCAACAAAGCCCTGGCAGGATTAACAAGATTGAAGCAGACCTACTATGATCAAGGAGAGAAGGCAGGGAAACTGCTTGCGTGACGCTTAAAAACACATCAAAATGAACAAACTATCACAGAGATAGACACTCCCGATGGAGGCAAAACATCTGACCCTCAAATTATTAATACGCTGTTTGAAACACACTACACACAGTTATATTCTTCGGAGTGCTCAGCTACTAATAAATCTTTTTCAGATTTTTTTGATCAGTTAACGCTCCCTTCACTTAGTGAGGAGGTTAAAGCTGATTTAGAATCCCCTAAACAACAGCTGAAATCTCTGAAGCAACTGACAAATTGAAAGGGGGAAAGGGCTTTGTGGTGTGGGGTGGGATGCTGTGACTGTAACTTTGTCGCATAATGTCAGTGTGGTTTGGAGTTGAGTTAGCCCTGTTACCAATCTAAGTAATCTAACTAGATAGTATCTTCACTGTTGTCCTCTCTCCTTGTCGTGCAACTGGGGCTGGAGTACAGTCAGCATATTTTCTGTGTTGAGCTCACAAACCTCTAAGCTGGCAGAGCCCAAACAGAGGTTGAGGGAGTCTTCAGTCAGAGTAAGACACAGAGTCTGCTGTTGAAATTCTTTGCAGGTGTATTGTAGCTGTTCTTGTTGGTCTCATGTGGTGGGGTGATGTCCCAAGCAAAGGGAGCGATTGTGTCCCAGCAGCTTGGGTCC
Organism: Chaetodon auriga; assembly: GCF_051107435.1. Lineage (NCBI taxonomy): Eukaryota > Metazoa > Chordata > Actinopteri > Chaetodontiformes > Chaetodontidae > Chaetodon > Chaetodon auriga. Next base: position 671,701 of record NC_135096.1, on the reverse strand, counting down.
AAGGCAATGGCTCCACCCAAGGGTGCGTCTCTCCACTCAGGGTCAGCTCTCACATCAGGCTCACTGTCAGACGCTAAATAAAATTGGAATTTTAAAGTTTCGATAAACTAGTGTACCCACAATTGAGTAATTCTGTCATCTACTTCGCCTCCATGTCACAAACTTAAAAATCTACTGAAGTCCATTCATTATTAGAGAATAATAACTACATCGTGAATTCTAATGAGATGCTGAGCCTCGCATTGTGCATGCACCGCCATCTTGGTTGGTGACAACCAAGATAATGTTTTTTATGTTTGAGGACCCCTGAAAAAATAAAAAAAACTCATATCAAATTTGTCGACTTCATTTGCAGTCTTGCAGCATGATTTTCCTCTTCACTATTGTTTTCCTTTCAACTTGACATCTGCCAAGCAATGAATCCTTTTCTATTCAACTGCTTTCTTTACACCTGATCAACTAGACACCCACAATCCAACCTAACCATCTATGTATTTCACTTTTTTAACACCTCTGTAATCCATCATACCATGTACTAGGCCACTTACTGAATTTACCACCATACTCTATCCAGCTGCTTTTCTATACACCTAACCAACTAGTCTGCTCGTTACTTCATCCATGCTGTAAGTCAGTGTATCCAATTGTGGTTAGTCTGTAAGCTAAGATGTAGGTTTCAGGTTAATCAAATATTTTTCAAACCTACTAATCAGTTTTCCTAAGCATATATTATTATTAAATATGCTAATGTATAGAAACTATAACTTGCATTTATTATTATTTTATTTCATTTATTTTCTGTATTCTTTACCTTTTTTGCTCTGGCCATGAAGGTCCACTCTGTAAAGACAGTTCCTTCCAGCCTCTCTTCCCATGATGCAATCTTCTGACACAAGCGGGTTCCCCAACAGGAAGTAAGTTGTCATCTGGCCTTTACCCTTGACCTCAATTTGCCCACGCTTTTGTATGCTGAATCCTGCATCCTTCAACTCACTGAACAGGGGATGGGGATGGGTTAAGGGTTTGGGTGGGGCACATATTTTCAATCTGTATCTGCATGCACATACATAATATCATAGCATAATAAGTACTATGATCCATGTGATATTTAAACCTGCAACAAGCTCAGCTATGTTTGTGTGTGTGTGTGTGTGTGTGCCCCACATGCGTGTGCTGTACTAAAACTAATAAAGGCAAACAGTTATCACTGCCAGAACAGTACTGTTTTCTCTCTGTAGCCTGTTACCTATCTGGCAAATACCTCCACATGAATAACAAACTGCATTCTGTATTTATACTGTTTCAGAGACATCGGAACAATTTCTACTTGGCAGAATGCATTTTGTCAAAAGAGGTTGAGATTCCTATTCCCCTGTTACACTGGAACTGTGAGCAAAAGGACTTGATCATGTTTGCTTTTTCCTACACCTAGTAGTTCCGGCTTAGTCCTAGCCAGTGAAACTGAGGCAGAGGAGTCCATCCTCATTTATGGAGAGGGGTGGCAGTGGATTGTGCCAAGTGTGGTTGAGAGGGGGGGTCCAAATTGATTAGCATGTATATCTACTCTTTTATGCATCTAACGGTTCGTAGGGCCATTATAATTCATTATGGTCTGTTACATGTTTTGGTAAAGTTAGTATGGCTATATTGAATGGACCTAGGATGTATTTGAGTGTAAACTGAAAATGAATTATATTTTGTCTCTGTAGGAGGGGCTTAAAGAATATAGGTGGCCAGCACCCATGGGTGCGGGCTCACTCTGCCGAACTCCAGCCAGTTGTTAGGAGTAGGACTGCTGGCCTAGCGCATAGGGCCCCCCAAGGGCTTAGCCTATGCTGTGGTTTGTAGCTTAGTTCTGTTTTTTCATTGTTTATGTAGTTTGCTCGAGACATTATTTAAACCATTATTTTCTTTTCTTACCTTTTTTTTTTTTTTTTTTTTGCCTTTTTGTATACTTTTCTTTGACTCACCCTGTAAATAGTCTTGGTTTCAGCACAATAAACTACCACGTGGGGATAATACAGCCTGCATCAGCCTGTGCCTTCCTTTTCTTCCCACTTGCTATCACAACAATTATTATACTGTCTTTTGAATTCTGGAAATCATTTATTGGCCTATATTTTTTCTGGGAATAGAAATTATGTCAAACCAGATGTTCATCAGCCTCAACGGAACGTGTGACTGAATGGAAATGAGGATAAATGACATAAAAGTGTTCCTTGCTGACAGACTCTCCTACTCACTCAGTCTTTTCAGTGTGTCCATAACAAAAGTTAACTTCAGCTTCTAGACAGAGACGTAACAAGGTAGTGGCAGAGGTTGTATGCAAACTTCTCCACATGGAATTTATAATTTATTTATAGTTACAGCTTCAGACATAGAAGACCAGTCTTAATCAGTTCCACACAGAGAACTTTACAGATCAAATTTGGGGAGAAAGGAGCAGTTGTCCTGATCTGATCTTATTACTACTCATTATCAGAGTTTGGATATGATAGTCAGTATGAGCACAATAAAAGTCACATCAGTGCTTTCTTAGAGTCCCTGACTCTGTTATAGGACACAACTGTTGGCTCGGGGTGAGACTAATGAATGAACACATACCTGTATGTGGAAGTGCTGAGGTGAATGTGGTCAGGGACTCCATGACTCTCCATCCTGGAGGCTGTGTTAACAGTGTCTCCAAACAGGCAATAACGAGGCATCTTCTCCCCCACCACACCAGCTAACACTGGACCAGTGTGGAGTCCCACACGAATCTGAAGCATGCATACAAAATATGTCAGCATATACACGCTGGCTGGAGTATACAAACTCAATAGTGGTCTACATTGTGACATAAACCAGGCTTGTGACATCCCCTTCAGCCTTGTTATTTCTGCTTTTGTGCAGTCAGAGGCAGGAAGTGTGTGGAGGCTCATCAGGTTATAGAGATCACCTGAGTAAGTCGCTGGACTGGGTTTTAGTTTGGTTTTACACTTTACACCTGCTATAGCATAGTCTTCACACAAAAAGTCAGGGTAATGAGGAAATGGATCATGCAAAGAGATGCTGCTGTTGAATTCAGTGCATCACAAATAAAATTCTGTTTTCAACTAAACTGAACTAAAGCAAAACTGTAGCAAAAACAGATGTAATGTATAATGATGTTGCCTCAGAGGGTCTTCCTACACAGCTGGTTCAGAGGAATGTCATACCATAATTTTGTACATCTTAGAAATCAGAATCAGAATCAGAAACAGCTTTATTGCCAAGAACGCTTTTACACATACGAGGAATTTGCTGTGGTGAAATTGGTGCATGACACATCTACTAAAATAAGAGCATAAAATATAACAATTTAAATATATATACACAAGTCTGTTTTTTGTTGTTTGCTATTTTCCGGAAACACAGTCTGTTTTTCAGAAAGAAAAGTCCAAGTTGAGCGTTAATGTAACACATAGAGTTGTATTTATATCAATGTGACAAAATGAGTCCGAGGTGGAATGTGAAGAGTGTCAGGGGGGGTTCCGGGCCTTGTTGGTAAGGCTGACAGCAGACGGGAAAAAACTGTTCTTGTGGCGTGAGGTTTTGGTCCTGATGGACCGCAGCCTCCTGCCAGAGGGGAGTGGCTCAAAGAGTTTGTGTCCGGGGTGAGAGGGATCAGCCACAATCTTTTCTGCACGCCTCAGGGTCCTGGAGGCATACAGGTCCTGAAGAGATGGGAGATTGCAGCCAATCACCTTCTCTGCAGACCGAATGACACGCTGCAGTCTGCCCTTGCCTTGTCCTTGGCGGTGGCAGCAGCGTACCAGACAGTGATGGAGGAGGTGAGGATGGACTCAATGATGGCTGTGTAGAAGTGCACCATTATTGTCTTTGGCAGGCTAAATTTCTTCAGCTGCCGTAGGAAGTACATCCTCTGCTGTGCTTTCCTAATGAGGGAGCTGATGTTCGGCTCCGACTTGAGGTCCTGGGAGATGATAGTTCCCAGGAAGCGGAAAGACTCCACAGTGTCAATAGTGGAGTCACAGAGGGTGATGGGGGCAGGTGAGGCTGAGTTCTTCCTGTTGTCCACAACCATCTCCACTGTCTTTAGAGCATTGAGCTCCAGGTTGTTCTGATTGCACTGTAATGATCAGGCCCTTTTTGGTCATTTCATGTGTTCTCATGCTCTGATCTTTAGCCTACATGGATGTCCTTCATAGCCTAGAGCTGTAAGGATAACATGGCTGGTGAGAGCCACTTCTCATAACAAAAAGGCAGGTGGCACACTGGTTGTTGACAGTCTCGTCTCCTCTTCTCTTTTTGTGATGTCTATTGCATTTAGATCTGGCATTCACGCCTTGACCAATTATATTCTGTAACGTATATCTGATTATTGTACTGGGTTGGTCAAACCCAACATGATAAATGTGAACTTTTGTATGACAACTGGGCTCATTTTGGCTGAGATCCTCAGGGAACTCTGACTTTCTGAGACCAGCGCTGTATTACTTTATATGTGACCTCAATAAATACTTTGACTGTGAACTGAAGATTGCTTCGGACTGTTCTTGGGCTTCCAACAAAGAACCGAGTGCTTACAGCACCAGGTCACCAGATGGTCAGCCTCCCACCTGTAGGCGGACTCGTCGCCATCAGAGATGAGTCCGATGAGGGTGGTGTCGTCTGCAAACTTCAGGAGCTTGACAGACTGGTGACTGGAGGTGCAGCTGTTCGTGTACAGGGAGAAGAGCAGAGGAGAAAGAACACAGCCCTGGGGGGATCCGGTGCTGATGGTCTTAGCGTCGGAGATGTGTTTCCCCAGCTTCACGCACTGTTTCCTGTCAGACAGGAAGTCTGTAATCCACCTGCAGGTGGAGTCAGGCACGCTCAGCTGGGAGAGCTTCTCCAGAAGCAGAGTTGGGATGATGGTGTTGAAGGCAGAGCTGAAATCCACAAACAGGATCCTAGCGTAGGTTCCTGCGGAGTCCAGGTGCTGGAGGATGAAGTGGAGGGCCAAGTTGACTGCATCGTCTACAGACCTGTTGGCTCTGTAGGCAAACTGCAGGGGGTCCAGGAGAGGGTCAGTGATGTCTCTGAGGCGTGAGAGCACAAGGCGCTCAAAGGACTTCATGACCACAGAGGTCAGGGTGACGGGTCTGAAGTCATTAAGTCCTGTGGTCCTTGGCTTCTTGGGAATAGGGATGATGGTTGAAGACTTGAAGCAGGCTGGCACATGACATGTCTCCAATGAGGTGTTAAAAATGTCTGTGAACACTGGAGACAGCTGATCAGTGCAGTGCTTCAAGGCAGATGGGGAGACAGAATCCGGTCCAGCTGCTTTCCGGGGGTTCTGTCTCCTGAAGAGTCTGTTGACGTCCCTTTCATGGATGGAAAGAGTCGTCACTGGTGGGTGGGGAGGGGGTGGGGGGGCCTTTAAGGTGGGCATTGGTGGAGGAGACTGGAGCTGGAGCTGTTCAGAGGTGTCGTGGGGGATGGTTGCTGGACTGTCCCTTTGTCTTTCAAAGCGGCAGTAGAACTGGTTCAGGTCGTTGGCTAGGCGTCGATCGTTGATGGAGTGGGGGGCTTTAGGCTTGTAGTTAGTGATCTGCCTGAGCCCTTTCCAGACAGACGCAGAGTCGTTAGCTGAGAATTGGTGTTGGAGCTTCTCAGAGTACAGCCGTTTAGCCTCTTTCACCGCCTTGCTAAACTTGTACTTCGACTCTTTGTATCTGTCTTTGTCCCCACTCCTGAAGGCCTCTTCCTTTGCCAACCTTAGCTGCCTGAGTTGGGCTGTGAACCAGGGTTTGTCATTGTTGTAACTCACCCTGGTGCATGATGGAACACAGCAGTCCTCACAGAAGCTGATGTAGGACGTCACAGTCTCCGTGTACTCGTCCAGACTGTTGGTAGCAGTCCTGAACACATCCCAGTCAGTAGAGTCCAAACACGCCTGGAGATCCTCCACAGCCTCGCTGGTCCACTTCCTTGATGTCCTCACTACAGGTTTGCAGAGCTTTAGTTTCTGCCTGTACACAGGAATCAGGTGTACCATGACGTGGTCAGAGTGGCCCAGTGCAGCACGGGGGACGGCGTGATAAGCATCCCTGACTGTGGTGTAACAGTAATCCAGAATGTTCTCCTCTCTGGTCGGGCATTTGATAGACTGTCTGTATTTAGGGAGTTCGTGGGTGAGGTTACCTTTGTTAAAGTTGCCAAGGACAATAACTAAAGAGTCCGGGTTGGTCCGCTCCACACGCAGTATCTGGTCAGCGAGCATACACTGTGCGTTCTGCACGTTGGCTTGCGGCGGGATGTAAACGCCGACCAGAATGAATGAAGCGAACTCACGGGGTGAATAAAAAGGCTTACAGTTAATGGTGAAAGATTCCAGGTCAGGAAAACAGTGCTGCTGGATCACTGTCACGTCCTTGCACCAACCACTGTTGATGTAGAAACAGATTCCTCCACCTTTAGTTTTGCCGGAAAGTTCCGTGTCTCTGTCCGCGCGGTGGAGTTGGAAGCCAGCCAGCTGCAGCGCAGAGTCCGGTATTAATCCACAGAGCCACGTCTCAATGAAGCACAAAACCGCAGATGAAGAAAAGTCCCTGTTTTCACCCAACAGCAGTTGCAGTTCCTCCAGTTTGTTGGGCAGTGAATGCACGTTAGAGAGAAATATTCCCGGTAACGCTGTGCGTAGTCCGCGCTGGCGAAGGCGCACAAGCGCGCCGGCCCTCTGGCGTTTCACTGCGTGAGCAAGGGTGAGCGCACCTTTGACCAGTATGTTCAAAATTTCCACTGTTGGGAGCAGAAATTTTGGAAATAAATCCTCTGGTGTTGCTCCCCTGATGTTCATGAGCTCTTCTCTGGTGAAAGAACTCCGGGTACCGTCACAAAAAACAGGTTTAAAACACAAAACAAGACAAAACAACACGCACCAACACACCGAGGCAGCCGTCCGCGGCACCATCTTGATCTCTAACTACTTGGTTAGGTTTAGGAAAAGATTGTGGTTTCAGTTAAAATAAGTAAGACACTGTTACTAAAATGCTTGCTGTTTGCTTTTGCAATGAAAGTACTTGGTTAGGTTTAGGAAAAGATCAGGGGATAATATAAGCATGATAAATATGTTATGGAATGTAAAATAGGTCCACAATGACGTGCAGTTTCACAAGGGACACAAATAGTGGTCTCCTGGGTGAGTGTCCTGTGTTTGACTCATCCACCCCACCATCCTTCATACACAGACTATCATGCCCTTTTTGTTCTTTTACTAGTTTTTAAATGTCTTAACGGGCTTGCGCCCTCTTACTTATCTGACCTGCTTTTACCATATCAACCCTCGCGGACCCTGAGGTCGTCCGACACCGGCCTTTTATCCATACCAAAAGCCAGAACAAAAACACTTGGTGAGGCGGCATTTAGCCACTATACCCCACGCCTGTGGAACAGCCTGCCGGAGGGCCTCAGGACTGCAGAGACTGTTGACATTTTTAAAAAAAGGTTAAAGACACACCTTTTTAATCAGGCTTTTAACTGACTTCAAATTCTTCTTATGTTTTTATCAGTTATCTTATGTTGATGTCTTTTATTCTGATGTCCTATATTTTGCATTATTTTACCCTATTTTATCTACTTTATTTATTATCTTATGAAATTCTCTTCTTTTAACTGTTCCAGTGTTTCCTCTGGGGGTCCTCCACACTGAGAGTTGTGTCTGGTCTGCTCCGGGGGTGCTGTCCTCGGGCCCCATCAGCCCGGCTGGTGGGGGGGCTCCCTACCTTGGTGTGGGGACTTGCCGGTACGTCAGGGTCGGTGGGGCCCGGGTGCCGGTGCCCCCTGTGCTCATAGCCCGTGATGACTCCTCTCGGTGTGGACGGCCCCAAAGGTGGCATTCTCCTCAATCCTCAGTGCCTTGCATGTCTCATTACTCCTGCTACTGTCTGTGGTGAGAATGTGTGTGTGTGTGTGTGTGTGTGTTTCTGTGTGTGTGTATGCATGTGGTTGAGGGTGTGTGTTAGTACATAGGGGGGGTGGGAGGGTTGGGTTTTTTGTGTTATTCTGTTTTTATTTATATTGTTTTTAACTCTTGTAAAGCACTTTGTGTTGCACTATGTATGAAAAGTGCTATATAAATAAAGTTTGATTTGATTTGATTTAAATGACACCACCTCACTTCCTCCTTTGAGCCTGCCATAGTTGCTATGGCTGCTAGAAGTAAACGTAAATATGGGCCGTAATACACCTGCTTGCTCAGTTGACCTATATTGCTTTTTTCCTGGTAAGGACGGGCTCTGCCATCCTTTTTGGAATTTCACAAAGGAATTTCAACATGTGTAATAGGGATGAGCGAGTACACCACTATCTGTATCTGTATCTGTATCTGTTCAACCATCTAAATTGTCTGTATCCGGATCTGTATCCTAAACCGGAAGTGGGCGTGGCTTAAATCAGTACATTATTTTAAGTCTGAAATTGATATACAATAAAAATATTAATATAGGCTACTTTGTGTGTTCTGCTATATGTGTGTATGTGTGTAAGTGGTCTGTAAGACTGTTTATTTTTTAATGATCTGTGTGAACTTGGTGATTCATGCAAACATCCAGTGATGGCAAACAGGGAAATAATATGTCAGCTATGTTCACTGTATTCTTCTCAAAAGCACCGCGTTCAGTACGAGCAAAGTTGTCCAACTGACTTTATATCACCAGCCAAACTAAGGTCGCTTTCACATCAGAGCTGTTTGGTCTGTTTGGTTGTTTGTTCGCTTTAAACAGACCAGAGTTCATTTCCTCGGATAGCCCGCTCGTTTGGGCAGGTGTGAAAGCTCATCCGAACTCTGGTACAGACCAAACAAGTGAACTCTGGTCCGCTTGAAATCGTGGGTCGCTTGCAAGTGAACCCTGGTTCGGTTCATATGCAGTGTGAAAGCTCACCGGACCAAACAAAGGACCAAATGTACGTAGTGATGCTATTCGCAGTGCATACGCAGTGCATCTAAGGTAGAGGAAGTACAGCGCGCACTCCAAACCAAAACATACATGGCGAGAGGATAGGCGTGGACAAATGAAGAGCTCAAAGCTCGTCTGAAACGAGTATCCAGCTCAACCCTGATGTGTAAGTTACCATCTCGTGGAAACACATTCGAAGGCCTAATCAGGTGTAGCAGGGTGAACAAGACCTCTAACTGACCTGTCCCCCTTTGCATTCCTTCAGGAGAAATGGAGTTGTAAAATATCCCAACTTTTAAGAGTTATTGACCATTTGGACTGTTTACAGGGAGGTGTGATTTCGGAGAGAAACAGGTTGTCTGGCCTGGAACACCTTCACTCTTTCAGGGAAGCGGGAAGCACAGACAGCTCAACTTCAAAGGTTACCTTTCACCTAGAGTGTTTTTCATCATTTTTTTTCTTTACAGCTACACCAGATAAAGGCGATGAAATTGTCTGAATGGATAATTGCCAGGCCTCAGAGGAACCTCCAAAATCAGATAATGCTGACAAGTTGTTAATCAGACATTCCTATAGCAAACTGCTTTTGTGTATCTGTGTGCTCTCTTTTCCATCGCACCAGGATAATGAAGTCTATATGTATGATTCAACTTTGGGTGTTCTTACAGTACTGAACTCAAAATCTGTATGGTATCAATGCTTTTTCCCCCCCGTGTTTCTAGCTTCGAAAATGACAAAACTATGATTTTAGTTCTCCTAGAAAGTTTTTCTGAATTTCTACCAAGGAACCATACTGCCACCTAGAGTCTAGTAGCGGTTAGGTTTATGATATTTGACATGAGACAATTATAATTAGTAGTGTTCATTTCGGCAAATATAGTCTACCTTTCCTTATTTCTTTGTTCTACTAGTTAGTTATACTATTAGTTATCATATATGTTAGTATGATTATTGAAGAATGTTGTCATTGTTCATCAAAAGGTGCCTGACTCATGTTGTGAACAATGTTGAAATGTCATGGAAAATTGATATTTTAATATCTATGTGATTGACCATAGTGACAAGCAGACGAGTCCATCGCACCCAATCATTAGTTAATGTTTTCTCTCTATAAGATGAAATCACAGTGTTCACCTGTAAATCATCCCACGTGCGTAAAGGTCTGACACAGACCCATACTGGAGCACCGGATATATCCGCACCTCATTCTCTTATTCTGTCAGTCTTCTGTTAGTTATCACTCTGTTCTCTTACTCTCTCTCTTAGTCGCTGTTTCTTACTACGTTCTTGTAACTCTCGCGTTTTAGTTCGTCTTCATTTTTATACCTCGAGTTGAGTTCATACATGTTTAGTTGTTTGACTCCTTTTATTCAGAAAATGTTTTTCTAGTTTTTCAATCTTCGTGCAACTGTAATTTTTGCTTGCCACGTTAAGCCGCATAACTTTTTCAAAGTTAGCCAAATCAAGTAATAGTAATATTGCAGATGCTCTCCACCGGCCATCGAAAGTATTTTCAATTTTATTATTAGCTGAAAGGTTTGTGCCGTACGACTGCCAGCCTCTTGGGACCTAAGTCCTGCAGTCAGCCTTAGCCCATCTGTCTGCATCAAACAACCATCGAAAAGACACTTCTCGCCTGTTGTCAACACCAGAGGTCAAAAGACCTGAAACATTTCTGTCCAAGATTAGCTCAGCACCGCGGTTCAATTGGCTCCCCCCCCAAGGGACCGCAGGGCAGACTGAGACACGAGCAACAGCCTGCGGCCCCTTTCACGTCAGTTCGGAGCAGACATCCACTGGAGTATCGCTGGCACAAAAGTAGGCATGCTTATACAGTTTTGAACAAAGATTTGGTGTTGTAGGCTATAACAATCTCAGTTCTCCTTAGACTCACTTAGTCATTCATTCAAGAAATTAACATTACGTTTGCGTCCCCATTTTTCCTCAAAACTACTTCTCATTCTGCTATTATTTTGCCATAAGTCTCTCCATACAGTTGTTTGTGTTACATCATATCATCCATATTATTTGCCATATTATTTACTGTTCATATCCATTCTCATTGCTGTGTCAAATAAATAATACTTTTCATTTATGTCGTTGTCACACGGTGTCCTTTTGAGCTGGAAATAGACGATTTCTGTATTGGGAATTTTTGCTTCAGATTATCAGACTGATCTCCCGTTAATTCAATTTTAATTATTAAATCAGCATTAAAAGAAATAATAAAGAAAATCCTTCTGAGCTGAGGAAGGTTGGTGCCCCTTTCATATTAACGAGTGCAACATTAAAGTTAAAGGTTTAGTGATCTGATTCCCCTACACAGGCCTTGTTGCATTGTCTGATGAGAAACTCAAGATGCACTTTGCAATCTTTGTTGGCACATTTCCCTCAGCCAAAACTGCAAAACAAATAAAAAAAATAAAATAAAAGGTGTACACAATGTGGTCTGTGCACCCTGATGTCACTGTTGGGTGTGGTTACAGCTGATTAGGCGAGTGTGCATGATTAGGCAAGTGTGCAGTATTGCAGCAGACTTAAAACTTTCAACCAGGGTAGGTTAGTAAAAAAGTTCTTTTCAGCTTGGTTTTCAGTTACTGTTACAGTGAAAATCTTTCTATAGACACTGACAAGAAGGTACCAAATCTTCTCTTTCAGCCATGACATACATGGACATATCTGACATGTTTAAAAATTCTTACCTGTATGGGTTTGCCTGTCACAGGGTTGATGACCTCTCTGGTGGCTATCTTCACACCCAAAGCAAAGTTTGCCACTCTGAAAGCATGGCTTTCTGTAGGGACTGGAACTCCACCCACCACCATGTATGCATCACCAATAGTCTCAACCTGTAGGAATGTGTCGGTGAAGATTCTCATTCATCCAGGTCACGGTACTTCTAAGTGCTTCTAAAGGCAACTGGATATGTTTGCGGTTCTAGAAGACGTTTTGCCTCTCATCCAAAAGGCTTTTTCAATTCTAACTGACTGGTGGGGAATCTCAGGCATTTGTCGTCTGGGAGGATCACAGCTCTGCCCAGCATCATGCAAGTTGTTAGAGTCACATGAAGCACTTGGAACAATCATTAGGAATCCAATAAATGGCAATAATTTTTCATCCTTGTTTCAACATAGATAGATCATAACCTCCTCTAGAAATATTTATTTCAACCAGCACAATATCATTCCTAAATCTCAGTGGAGATGACAAATGTCACAGGTGGGTTAATACCTTGTAGATGTCATGTATATTGGTGAGTCGGTCAAACTTGGAGTACATGGAGTTGAGCATGTGAACAATATGGATAGGCTCACTGGCAGCGCAGATGTTTGTGAAGGTTACCACATCGCTGAACAAAATAGTGCACACCTCAAACTCCCCTGAAAATACAGACACTTTGACAGAGCAACAGAAAGATATGGACAGATAGACATCTGGGTTGATAGACAGACTTACGTGCCTTAACACTCTTCCCATCTTTAAGCTGATTGGCTACATGGCGAGGCAGCATGGCATACAGCAGAGTCTCTGTCTTCTCTTTTTCAGCCTCTAGGTGCTGTGACAGGATTCTCAGTTCCTCCTACAGAGAGACAGACCAGACAAATTATATTTGCTTTGTACTGTGAAAAGACTCAAGCATAACTGCTTTATAAATCTCACATTGTATAAATCTCACATTCAGTGTTAAAGGGCTAGGAGACATGGAATATGACACAAACTGTGTAGTGATTAATAAATATACTCTCAGTCAGTCACATTATTGACCTTCTGACACAGCTTTGCCAATCACAGTAAAGCAAGACAAGTGGTACTATGTGGCACAATTTGATCAGCACCACAAATTCAGAAGCCCCCATGGAAGTAGAAAAAACGAGGACGTTCACGTCGCCCAGATTGGCGTCACCGGGGCCCCACCCTGGAGCCAGGCCTGGAGTTGGGGCTCGCAGGCGAGTGGCTGGTGGCCGGGTCTTTGACCGCGGGACCCGGCTGGGCACAGCCCGAAAGAGCGATGTGGGTCCGCCTTCCCGTAGGCCCACCACCCGCAGGAAGAACCAGAAGGGGCCGGTGCTTTGCGTTATGGGTGGCAGTCGTGGGCGGGGGCCCCGACGACCCAAACCCTGGGCAACGACTCTGGCTATGGGGACATGGAATGTTACCTCGCTGGGGGTGAAGGAGCCAGAGCTAGTGCGGGAGGTTGAGCGGTACCGACTAGAGATAGTCGGGCTCACCTCCACGCACAGTTCGGGCTCTGGAACCCAACTCCTTGAGAGAGGCTGGACTCGCTTCTACTCTGGAGTTGCCCACGGTGAGAGACGGCGAGCTGGTGTGGGCTTGCTTATAGCCCCCCAGAAGAACTGTTTAAAAAGGGGGGACAGGAGGGTGTGTTCCAACTATTGGGGGATCACACTCCTCAGCCTCCCTGGGAAAGTCTATTCCAGGGTACTGGAGAGGAGAATCCGGCCGATAGTCGAACCTCGGATTCAGGAGGAACAATGCGGTTTTCGTCCTGGCCGTGGAACACTGGACCAGCTCTATACCCTCCACAGGGTGCTTGAGGGTTCATGGGAGTTTGTCCAACCAGTCCACATGTGCTTTGTGGACTTGGAGAAGGCATTCGACCGTGTCCCTCGCGTCATTCTGTGGGAGGTGCTCCGGGAGTATGGGGTTGGAGGCCCTCTGCTGAGGGCTGTGCAGTCCCTGTACAACCGGAGCAGGAGCTTGGTCTGCATTGCCGGCAGTAAGTCCGACCTGTTCCCGGTGCATGTTGGACTCCGCCAGGGCTGCCCTTTGTCACCGGTTCTGTTCATTATTTTTATGGACAGAATTTCTTGGCGCAGCCAGGGGCCGGAGGGGGTTCGGTTCGGGAGCCGGCAGATTTTGTTTCTGTTTTTTGCAGATGATGTTGTCTTGTTGGCTCCATCGAGCCAGGACCTTCAGCATGCACTGGGGCGGTTCACAGCTGAGTGTGAAGTAGCTGGGATCAGCACCTCCAAGTCCGAGGCCATGGTTCTCGACCGGAAAAAGGTGGCTTGCTCCCTCCGGGTCGGAGGAGAGATCCTGCCATAAGTGGAGGAGTTTAAGTATCTTGGGATGTTGTTCACGAGTGAGGGAAGAATGGAGCGTGAGATTGACAGGCGGATCGGTGCAGCGGCAGCAGTAATGTGGTCGGTGTATCGGTCCATCGTGGTGAAGAAGGAGCTGAGCCGAAAGGCGAAGCTCTTGATTTACCGGTCAATCTACGTTCCTACCCTCACCTATGGTCATGAACTTTGGGTCATGACCGAAAGAACGAGGTCCCGGATACAAGCGGCTGAAATGAGTTTCCTCCGCACTCCCTTAGAGATAGGGTGAGGAGCTCTGTCACCTGGGAGGAGCTCAGAGCCGCTGCTCCTCCACATCGAGAGGAGTCAGCTGAGGTGGCTCTGGCATCTCTACCGGATGCCCCCTGGATGCCTCCCTAGGGAGGTGTTCCAGGCATGCCCCACCGGGAGGAGGCCCCGGGGAAGACCCAGGACATGCTGGAGAGACTATGTCGCTCGCCTGGCCTGGGAATGCCTCGGGGTCCCCCCGGATGAGCTGGAGGAAGTGTCCAGGGAGAGGGAAGTTTGGGTGTCCCTGCTTAGACTGCTGCCCCCGCGACCCGGTCCCAGATAAAGCGGGTGGAAATGGATGGATGGATAGATGGATGGATGGATGGACAAATTCAGAGTCTAAGGCAGATGGTGGGAGGTTTTTAAGCATTTAAATTGTGAAATGATGATAAAAAAAAACCCACTATATACTAAAATACTGAAAATACATAATAGAAATAAATAAATGCTGTTTATATGATCACATCTTTCTGCTACTGAAGTTTTAATTTATAAGATGAAACTTTGAAGACATATTTTCCACTCAAATGCCAACAACTTGTTTTGCACTGCCTAATTTGAATCAACCTCCCACAGTCTCTCCCTTTCCTCCCACCTGTGCACTCTGCACTGGACACCAGAATATCACACAGATGGGCAAAGCAAATGTCAAAGTCATAAAAATGTGATGTGATCTAGGAAAACCCGTCGGATGTCGCGCTGGCACTTTTCCAGGAAAACGTGAAAATAGGTCGAAAGTCAAAATATTGGTGAAATTGGGTTTTCATTAAATTATTATTTTACATCTTGTCTATCATTCCCGAAAATATCTCATTATATTTCGCTTGTTTAATATGTTAAAAACGTTATTTAAATTAGGCACGCTGTTCGTCGTTATCTCCTAAGAATAAAAAACAAGCAGCACATGAAATCCGCCCCTAACGTGTTAGTCTACACAGCCTACGAAGACGGTTTATCTATCATAGTTAAGGTGACCAGATGTCCCGCTTTATGCAGGACAACCACGTATTTCCATAACTTTTCTTTTGTGATGTTGTCGCGAATTATTATTGACCGTGTCACTAACAATTTGCGACAACGTCACAATTTGCGGAACGTGAGAAAAGTAATGGAAATGCGTGGCTGTCCTGCACGAAGCGGGACATCAGGTCACCCTAATCATCAAAACATTATTTTGACACCTCAGTCAGATGCTATGAGACACACAGAGAGAGATGTCAAAGCTTCAGAGATGGAGAGAGTTTGAGGTAGCTGGTCATGTTCTGATTTAGAATCCTTGTCTTTAAACCTGTTTTTCTCCAAATTGTGCTCCAAAAAATCCGACTGATCAGCTGACTTTGAGTGATCATAACACTTGATAGAAACCAAATATAAAAATAATGAAAACAGCTTTGAAAAAAGCTCGAAATAAGCTTCTAGGTGATATTAAAATCTCCAAAAGGTAAAATTTCGACATGTGACTGGTTTTCCCAGATCCCATCACAAATGTCAAACAAGTGTTTCTTGTGCTGGCAACATGTGAATAGCATGCTTGATTTCACCCTTTTTTCCAGAATCGCATAAATAGATTCATTGTCAAATTTAAAACTCCATCTCATTTGATTTTTGAGGTCCTTACTCTGTATATCTCTTTATCTCTTTATTACAGTGGAAAAAATAAGTATTGAACATGTTAACATTTTTGTCAGTAAATATGTTTCTAATAGGGCTATTGAAATGATTTTCTTCACCAGATGTCGATAACAACCTAAGCAATCCACAATTACAAATAAGTCAAAACAAATAAGTCCATAAATTATGTGAAATAAAATGGAATGAGACAGGCAAGAACTGTTGAACACATGAGGAAGAGCAGGTGCAAAAAGGCATGGAAAGCCAAGAAACTAGCTGAAATCTGTCAGTATTTAGAATGCAATCCTGCCCCCATCTGTGTAAATTAATATCAACTCGTTTAGTCCTCATTGATGGCCTATAAAAAAGTTTCTCATTATTAAGGTGTCACACAAGAAACATCTCATGATGGGTAAAAGCAAAGAGCTCTTGCAAGACCTTAGCAACCTCATTGTTGCAAAACATGGTGATGACATTGTTTATAGATGAATTTCTAAACTTCTGAACGTTCCAGTGAACCCCGTTGGGGCCATTATCCAGAAGTGGAAAGAACATCATTTCACCTTAAACCTGCCACGACCAGGTTTTCACAAGATTTCTGACGGAGAAGTCAAAAGAGTATCTAAAGAGTTGTCCAAGAGCCAAGGACCACTCGCTGAGAGCTTCACAAAGACTTGGCATCAGCAGGTATAGTTCTTTCAAAGAACACAAGAAGTAGTGTACTCAACCAGCATGGCCTCTATGCACGCTTGATATACCAACCTTTATGTTGAAGCTCATTTGTTTGCTGCACAACATTTGGACAAACCGATGAAATACTGAGAGAAGATAGTCCGGTCAGATGAAACCAAAACTGAGCTTTTTGGATGTCACAGTGTACACCATGTTTGGAGGAAGAAATGGCACTCCACATCACCACCAAAACACCATACTAACAGTGAATTTTGGAGGTGGGAATATCATGGTGTGGTGTTGTTTTTCAGCACATACTACTGGCAGACTTCATATAATTGAAGGAAGAATGAATGGAGAAATGTACACAGACATTCTTGACAATAATCAGCTGCTATCCACCAGGATGCTGAAGTTGAAGCGAGGGTGGACATTTCAGCAAGACAATGATCCCAAACACACAGCCAAGGAAACCCTCAATTGGTTTCAGAGAAAGAAACTAAAGCTGAGTGGCCCAGTCACTCAACCGACTGAAATCCGATTGAAAATCTATGGAAAGAACTGAAAATCAGAGTTCATAGAAAAGACCCCAGAACCTTCAAGATTTGAAGAGCGTTTGTGTGGAAGAATGGTCCAAAATCATACCTGAGCAATGCATGCGACATGGATATTGCTTATATCAACCTTTATGTCAGACTTGGCAAGTCCAGATAAGAAGCAACAATACAGAGTCTCTAGTAAGGCACGGTGAATAAAACACCAACTTAGGGGAGAGTGAACAGGACAGGAGCAGAGCAGGGAACCTCAGGCAGGTAGCCTACGGACTGAGCAGGGACAGAGCAAGTAACCTTGGAACCCGGAGGCGAAGGCAAAATCCCTCTGGAGTCCATCAGTGAAGGCGAAACACTTTTGGAGGCCAGCAGCAAAGGCTGAGCCCTTCTGGAGATCGGACCAGAGACCGATGGTGTAGGCAAGTCCCCTCTAGACTGGAGGCTGGCGATGGGGCAGCAGGATTGGAGGCCAGTGATGGGGCATCAGGACTGGAGGCTGGTGATGGGGCATGTGGACTGTAGACCGGTGGTGGAGTGGCTGGAGCAGGATGGCTGCAGCACAGGAACTGGAGATGGCTACAGCACAGAATCTGGAGATGGCTGCAACAGAGGAACTGGAGATGGCTGTGGCTGTGGCTCAGTGGATGGCTGCGGCTCTGGCTCAGAACTCCACTGCGGCTCAGATTCAGGGGATTGCTACAGCATAAGAGCTGGAGATAGCTGCGGCTCTGGCTCAAAAGGCAGCTCTGGGCAGCGGTGTGGCATGACGTTGTCATTGGGAGCCCCGCCTCCCCCCCCTGCCTTTTTTGTAGGGGCTGAACCAGGTACAGGACATGGCTGGAGGCTAGCAGAGCTGTGGCTTGCCAGCTCAGGGACTGGAGATCACTGCAGCTTTGTTGTGAGAGTCAGTCATACCGCCAACAGGGAAACAGGAGCTGGTGATGACTGAACCACCAAAGAGGAACCAGGAAGAGGTGTTGGTTGGACTGCTGACCAGGAGCTGGTGTCGGTAGGTCTGGCGACCTTGGACGCAGAGCAGATGTTGACCTAGCCACTAACTGAAGACCAGGAGCACGTGTCGATTGGACCACCGAACGGGAAACAGGAGCCATGTTGGTCGGGCCACCAACTGGGAACTTGGAACAGGTGTTGGTCGGGCCGCCGAAGGGGAACCAGGAGCAGGTGCTGGACACACTGATGTGAGTCCTGTATCTTTCAGTGTGGATTGATATATTTGATCGCGCATTTAAAAAAAAAAGGACTGTTTGAGGCATTAAAGAGAGTAGGCGGGCCCTTTCTTTTCACCTGCCTCAAATAATGTGGATTTGACTCATATTTCACCAAAACATTATAAAATTCCCTTATTGCTTGCTCGGGAATGGGAGAGACATCACACTAAGACTTTGGAGCATGCTCTGGGGGATGAGGCATTGACCTACCAAGGAACAGACATGGTGGTGGCCAGTACAGGGACTGGGAGACATCAGTAATGTGATCAGGGTGGCACTAACTGTTATTAATAAAAGTAGCAACTCTACTGTCTTTCTTCCCGCCACTTCCACCCCTGCTTCCTCTGAATGTCTTCTTTATTACTTCTGCTGGGATGTCCACTGTTCTTATCGCCATGCTGGCAGCTTCAGTTCAACCCGGGCTTGCTGTGCGAAGAATTTCCAAGGTGAAAAGACCAAAACTCTCTCAACAAACATGTTTAGAGAAGAACAGTTGAATAGATAACTAAAAAAAAAAAAAGTAATAATAAAAAAGATTTGTTTGTTTGTTTTTTCTCTGTGTTAGTGCTGGAACATGCTGGATGGGCACCTACACGTTGATGATGTATGTATGAAGAGGAAGAACATCGAGCATTTATATATATATATATATATATGTGTGTGTGTGTGTGTGTGTGTGTGTGTGTGTGTGTGTTTCCTTTACAGAACATTATCAGGAGGCACTCAATAAATTTTCATTGCTATGCAGATGATACCCAGCTATACTTATCAATGAAGCCAGAAGAAATCAATCAGTTAGCTAGAAAACAAGCATTTCTTCAGGACATAAAGACCTGGACAACCTGCAATTTTCTGATGCTAAACTCGAACAAACTCGAACAGCATCCTCATGTAGGTGTTGTTGTTGTCCAGGAGCATCAGGGTGGAGTGCAGTGCCATGGAGATGGCATCCTCCATTGACCTGTTTGGGCAGTAGGCAAACTGATGGAGGTCTAGTGTGGGGGTAAGACAGTATTTGAGGTGGGCCAAGACCAGCTTCTCAAAGCACTTGGTGATGAAGTCACTAAGGACACTGCAGCTGATTGCTTCAGTACTGGCACAATGGTGGTGGTCTTGAGGCACATGGGGACTGCTGCCTCAGCCAGTGACAAGTTGAAGACATCACTGAAGACCCCAGCCAGCTGTTCTGCACAGGCCTTGAGCATACGGCCAGGTATGGACCAGGCCCAGGAGCCTTGCGGATGGTCACCCTGCTGAGTGTGTTCTGCAAGTGGAAAGTGTGAGGGGCTGTTCATTACAGTTACATGTTTGTGGTTGCATTGAGAGGTAACAGGCAAAAGATATGTATGTAACCCGGTTAAAAATATAAATAGATAAATAATTTGAAATAAAAAGCATTCATTTTATTTATTTTTCATAATTGTTTTATTTTCATATTTCATATAACAAATGTATATTTTTGTGTAAAAGAATGTGGAAAGTAATATTTACCAGTAAAAATATATTTTGTTTGAGTTTACTTGTTGTAAGATGTATCCAATCGGTGATCGAGGTTGGAGGTCAGGTGGATTCGGCAAGGGAGTCGGCCGGAAGAGAAGGAAGAGACGACACGAGGGAGCGAGGAGGAGAGAGCAGAGCGGACAAACTTTCATGGTGGCCAGAAAAAGACTGAACTTGACAGTGGTTGAAGCTAGCGCACAACAGATATCAGCCAGAACATCTCTGAGTAAGTGTGCAGTGAATTTAGCTTGTTGTCGAGTGAAACGGGGCGGACGCGGAGAGAAATACTCTACGCGCAGCACAGCTACAGCTAACCTAGCTAAGGCTAGCCTGAAGTCACGTAGCCACAGAGAAGCTAACCCAGCACTCTTGTTCGGCGAAGTCGACGGCTGTCCCCGTGGTAACGGAGCTGCAGGAGCTACTTGCATCGTAGTGTGTTTGAAAAAAGACAGAACGTGTGGCTGGAGTGATTCGTCGTCGAGGGACCGTGTTCGAGCAGACCGCTGTCGGAGCAGACGGACTTGGACGATTCCAGTGCAGTGAGTTCAATGTCACCGTTTGATGGTTTTTTATCTGCGCCATGCGCGAAGCAGCCATGTTGGTTTGAGGCTACTCCGCTCTCCACATTGACTCAGGCCTGCAAGGATTGAACTGATTAAAGGGTACCCTTATTATTGCATTGTGTTTCATTTTAATTTCATTTACTTAAAGAAAGAGTGCCAGCTTTGTGTCGGTGAATAATAAGTGCCATATTTGATATGTGCTGATTTTTTCTTTGAAACATTGGGAGTAACTGAAATTACATTTTGTGTGTGTTTTTTATTTTTATTTTCATCATTCGAATGTTTTATTATTGAACACTGTTGAGTAAATAAGAAATTCATACCAGTTGCCATCCTTTTGGTTATCTTGCTCTATAACCTGAATTTTGGGTGAGTTTTTGTTAGAGAGTTTATCTGCAAGAGAGTGCACTTTGGTAAGGAAAAACATATATCATTGTTAGTTCATTTATGTGTAGTTGTGATAAACGAATAAATAGCACAGTTACTTACCTGCAGTACTACTGAAGTACGAAGAAAGCGATTTCTTAAAATTAAAGAATCTGGGGAGCGCACCTCCTAATATAGGCGTGACGTCTAGAGGGCGCTACATGTACCCTGAACAACCCTCTGTTGTCTTATTGTATATAAATGAAGGACAGAATTCAACAACTGGCCAATAAACAGGACCAACAACAAAGATGACATAGTAACAAACTAGTTCCAGTAGGTTGCAGCAACATAGCAGATGTAGTTGACAGCTGTCACATTCTGACCTAGAATGAGGGTAGTGTGGAGACTGACTGACTGACTGACTGACTGGAAAAAATGTGTAATTTAACCTCCAAAATCTTTAAAAGGTAGCAAGCAGAGTCTGTTTGATGCAAAAAAATGAAGTGTTTCATTGACCTTTTAAGACAGTCCACGAAAATGGGTGCAAATAATTGAACAAAAATGCAGCCACTTAAAGGCTAGGCCCTCCCAGTGAACCATACCATCTTTAATTGGAATCAATTATATAATCAATTCAACCACACAGATCATCTTTCATATCAAAAACCATTTCAAATCTATTTACATTTATTTACCACACATTAAAGGAGTCAAAGCATTCACATAATACCCCATTTAACACTCCCATCAATTAGTATGGTGTAATAAGATGGACTGAGCATGCTCCCTACTTTATAAAAGACAGCGTGAAACTATGCTCAGGTCCTTTATCGCTGCCCAGAACCAGGAAGCACTGTGGTAAGAAAAGAACATAATTTGATACAAACAAACTCATAATCTACAATCTTTAAATAATAAAAAGTGAACTGTGTGTTTCTGTAAACTTTATGGGCAAAAAATAGCACAGGAAACTTACTAAGATGTTAAATGTAGCTCAGTGTGTCCACCCACCAAACTATTAGTAGCATGTTACCTGGCAAACGTGGCGTCTGAAATGAGTGATGGTGTGGTGTGCTGGTGTGATGTGTTACCAGTGACAGGGAAAACTGCCACAACAGCAGTATATGCTTTGTGATGAAGAGTGAGAGTGACATTTGTGGTATACAGTTAAAGGGGGGAAAAAAAAAAATAATAATAATAATAATTTGAAGCTCTCACAGACAAGCACATGAAAAGTTCTAGGAATTAAGGGAGCAGAAGACTGCTAACAAAAGCTCACAGTTGCACAACATCAAGACCTCCACAAATACAGCAAACTGTAGCATCTGTAGCATTAAGCCTTTGGGTTTAATGTTTGTACTCGTTAATATAAAAAGGGGCACCAACCTTCCTCAGCTCAGAAGGATTTTATATATTATTTTATTTTAATGCTGATTTAAGAATAATTAATGAAATAATGGTAGATCAGTCTCATCATCTGAAGCGTAAGCTTTCAATACAGTGATCATCTATTTCCAGCTCAAAAGGACCACCAACTCTTATTCAGTGTAGCATGGAGGATGCCTACTTCTGTGCCAGCG
The DNA here is from genome assembly GCF_051107435.1 of Chaetodon auriga. Lineage (NCBI taxonomy): Eukaryota > Metazoa > Chordata > Actinopteri > Chaetodontiformes > Chaetodontidae > Chaetodon > Chaetodon auriga. The sequence goes on along the minus strand of NC_135096.1, from coordinate 649,333 downwards.
GTGCTCCAATGATGGTCTGTCCCGAACTAACATAAAGGAAGGGTACCACAGGCTGTCGCTCGTGGCTACGATTTGCACTGCGGTCCAACAGGAAGAACCAGTCGAACCACAGTGTTGAGAGGCAATGTTGGACAGAGATGCTTCAGGGGCTGGACCTTTGGTGTCGGTAACAGACAAGGAGCAGCCCTTCCGGTGGCTATTTGACCCAGACAGATGGGCTGAGGCTGGCTGCAGGACTTCGGTCCAAAGAGGTTAACGACCGTATGGCAAAACTTCTAGGTTAATAATAAAGCTGAGAGTACTTCGATGGCCAGTCGAAAATATCTACAAAAATATTATTACGTGATTCGGCGTACTTTGAAAAAGTTGTGTGGTTTAATGTGTCAAGCAAAAATTGAAGTTACATGAAGACTGACAAAAGAACTAGAGAAAAACATTTTTCTGAAGAGAAGAGCAAAACAACTAGACCTGAAGTAAACACAACTGAAGGCAAGACAAAGAAAAAAAGAAGTGAGCATTTGCTGCGGGCTGTGGGGAGAATATCTCCGGCGCTCCGGGGCGTGTCTGTGACAAACAGGCCTTCGCTCACTTTAGAATGACTTACAGGAGAACGCTGTTATTGCATCCTATAGAGAGAAAACATTAACCAACGATTGGGTGCGATGGACTCATCTGCTTCTCACTATGGTCAATCACAGAGTTTAAATGATCAATTTTCAATCACACATTAACATTGTTTACAACATGTATGTTGACACCAACATACATGCATCAGACACAATTGGTTGATTAATGGCAACATTCTTCAATGCTAATGCTAACTTATATGATAACTAATAGTATAACTAACTAATAGCACAAAGTTCAGTGGCGCTGGACTTTCCACAAGGACTGTGCAAAAGTACTTTAATCTCCAGGGTCTGACCAAGTTGATAGCCTCATGGGGGAAAATCAAAACAAAACTGAAACATAATGTCAGAGAGGACAGGAGAAAAGAGTGGGAAGCCATATACTTTTACCACCACCCTATCAGCAAGGCCTAGCATGTATTGTTAAATTTGCATCATTTAGATCATCCACATATTTGCAAGTCGATTGCCCGCTGAATCAACCTCATGTTGGAAAAATAGGACATGAGGTGCGACAAAGTGGTGCTATAATTGAAACCAACAACAGAAGAAATATTGTTAAAGCCATATTCCTTGTCGAAGACCTAGAAGGACAGGTGTCTTGCAGACCCTCAAGCGCAGCCAAATTGGATGGCTATGGACACAGTGCCATCATATACAGAAGCCCAAAGAGAATGGTTTTGGGCAAGAATGTACATTTAGCTAAATGCTTTGTATGTAAGATGTTTATATATTCGCTGGTTTCCATAACCATGTTTTTATAAACATAATTTTAAACTTTTTTTTAAACATAATAGCTATTTCCAATTACTCAGGTAAGCTGCATGTTCACTAGTACGCACTGTGAATTTTCTCTTAATATTTAGACTCTGATCTACTCCAGAATGACAACCAGTCCTTGTCTTATGTTGTGCCATTCCTTTTAAACCTGGAGGCACACCATCTTTCCACCGCTGTTGTTATGAAGCGGAAAAACAAAAAAACTGAAGGACAAACTAAATTCAAACAAGTCATTCCTCAAAATAAACAGGAAAATAAAACTAAAATTAGATTAAAAATTAAACTGAAATAAAAAAAAACAACTGAAAAAAAAACAACTGAAAGACTAAAGAAAAATAAAAATTCATGAAAATACAAAAACTATAATTCTGGTGCACGCTCATTTTGCATAACTTACACTGATTTCATTGCGACAATTAATTTTTATTTATACAGCTCAGTTTAAATGTATATATCCCAATATCCCAAACCACACATTTACCTTGAGGGTAAATTACTGTGACATGTTCTAATTTATTGTAGAACCAAACAAACAGCATGAACTCCATTGAACTGTTTCTTATCATGTTCACATATTTGGTTGCCATTTTGGCCAGGACTCCCACAAATGACTACATAAACTAAAGCTGCTTTCCTACTTTTTTCTTTTCCAGCTGCTTGGTGAGCTCCATCTCAGCTAGGCGTTGTTGGTTGAGGAGAACTAGGTCTCTGGTGACATCGTGCTGGGCCAGGTCAGAGAGGTGGAGGCCGGCATCCTGAAGTTCCTGGAGGCTTCGTAGCTTTGGAGAACACAGGTACAACATACAGCCAAGAGATTCCATCCACAACATCTGACCTACAGGTTAATGGAGAGAATGCAGTTTAGATATGCTGAAACTGCCAACACTGCTCTTGGCTTGACACGACCCCACAATGAGCTTCTACCACCTTAACAATAACCATCCCCTAACAAATCACCTACTAGCTTTCAGGCATCCATTGTGAAATGCCTCATTCCTTTTGATATCATCTCTGGGCCCTGGCACACTTCAGAACCATACACACAAGCCATCCTGGCTTGATGTTAATGTTATAATATGTAACAGTATTGCATGGACTTCCAATTTGTAAAATGGACCCTGAACTTCATCTACCTCAAAAAGCACTTTTACTGTAGAGGAAGACTAAGTTGATATGGTTGGTTACATTTTTATTACACACTTAACAGTATGGGGGTGGTGTGTTTATAACATGTATTGTGGTGCTGTTTACTAGAACCCACCTCTTAGTTCGAGCATGATGTGTTTGTCTTTGTAACTTTTAAAGACAAACTGACTGTTGATGAATTTCTTGATGCTCTTAATAGTAAAAGTCACCTGAAGGACAGAGATAGAGGAGTTTAATGTTTACTATTGCTCAACGCTATGTTCTACTCCACTTCATAACTCTCTATTTGACTTAAATTGCAATAGCAATTTTTTTCTTAAGGTAAATTAACTGAAACAGATTCAGCTCACCACTGAGTGGTTAACACAAGAAGATGACTGAAACAGGCTGGCTCCCAACACCGCATTAGAGTGAGCGACACTGCAGGCAGCGAGTAGGGTGACAGAAGAAGTGTTGTTGAGTTTACAACTGTTCAGGTAAGGCATTGTGTGACAGGGTCAGAAAAGCCTTTGTGCATGTTGCATGTCTGAAAAAGGTGTATTTTATTGCACTTTACATGTTTTAGTGTTCGACTTGTTCACCATATTTATCATTTATTTCGTTTCTGTCTTTATTTTTAATCACTTGGTTTGCTTCTAATGTATGTATTTAATCTGTGTGTTTATGTCACGGGGTGATGAGTAGTGTGTGGGTGTGTGAGTGTGTGTGCCGTCTGACCTTAATTGACACACATCACCTCTGATGTGCAGGATGAGTGTAATTAGGCTACAGGTGTGGGCTTTTAGGGACCTTTGTTGGTCCCTTGACCTCACTTTGAGAACCATTAATCTAAAATCTATTGTCTCAGTATTCATCTCATATGTCCTGGAAATTGTGCATTTATGTGTGCAAAAACCAAATTTTTGCAGCATGCATGGGTGGGGTGGGGGCCCCAGGGATTTCTTGCTTGGAGTCCCAAGAGACCCTAGCAACACCACTGCAGGTGTGGGTAGTTTGGGGCCTCTCTCTCCTGCACTTATTTAGATGCCGGCAGACGGGCAGGGGCTTCGATTGAGAGAGAAGGAGAGCGGCTGAGAAGACGGCAGGCAGAAACACTGGAGGAACGCTGTTGGAGAGGTGCTGGTAGGATGGCTGTTACAGCGGAGTGACAGCTTGAACCAGGTTCAGGGGACAGTGCGAGAGAAGCGATTCAGACAGAGGATGTGCATATGTGCTGCCAGAACTGAAAGAGCTGCCGCTGCTGCTGCCTGGGAAATAAGTCGCCAACATGCCAGAGAGACAACGGAGACGCACTGTGCGAGAGGGGGAAGCCTTGGACCAAAGCAGAAGGGTGGGGACGCGTTCCACCCTTCCTCCAGATAAGTACCCCTCTACTTTCACTAGAAAGTATACCGTTACGAGACATCACCAGTTAACTGCTGCTGCCAAATTATCTTATTACAACTGTTATCCTGAAAGAAAAAAAAACTACAACTTTGGGCATCCCACCATCAGTCATTATATGGACAGTTTCAGTAACTTTGGACTGGGCTTTATTTTGTTTGAGTTGCAGTGGATTTAGTTTTCAATTGAGTGATTTATTTATTTGATTTAGTTCCCCTTGTGTGGGACTTTTGACTTGCTGTGTTTATTTGTATAGTTATTTCCCCCACCCAAAAGTACTGTTTTTGTTTGTAAATCAGCCATAACAGCTGGAGACTGATGGTCATTGATTACCCTGATTGATATATTTTTGTTGTTGTTGTTGTTGTTGTTGTTGTTGTTGTTGTTGTTGTTTCTTTTGAAAACGATTGGCTGCAGCTGTACTGGACCCCACTGGAGGAGGATCCTCTTGATCCACCATTTTGAAAACCAGTGGACAGACTGTTGGACTCTCTTTTAGACCAATCCTCCGGAGTATCTTTTTATCTATTGTTTTAGACTTTTGTAATAAAGAAATCTATTCTATATCTTTTAAATCCTCTCTTGGTATTTGTTGTTCGGTGTGTCTGCTCCTCAACAGAAAACGGTGGTGTTACACACTGTCACGGTCACTTCACTCGGTGATATTTAGACATTGGACTCTGCTTGGAAAAACTGAACTGTGTGATGACCATTGCAGAGCTACAACTCCATTCACAGCCACTAATAACATGATGACAAGTATAGCAGTGCCACTATAGTAGAGGAGAGACAAGGGACAAGCATGGTATGAGATCTCTGGAGGAGGACAACAGAATTGGGAAACAGCATAACATCCTGTCTGGGTTCAGGTGAGGACCAGGTGTGCATGTGGTCACTGATTGGTGTAGATAGCTCCATCTGCATAGCTATGGGCACAATGTGGCAGATTCGCCAATATGATACCAATGCCATTATCAATTCTGCTCATTGTCATACCCTTTATCAATTCCCTTATTGAGCTTGCTGTAGCCAGAGAGCTAGCTGTGGCAACAGTTTATCATCTAAAATAACAGTCATCCTTCTTCATGAAGTGAAGCCATGTTTTGGACTCTGCTCTTTTGCAGATCCGACAAGGTTGGCAGGTTTGGAAAATCTGGCAGCCAGTAAAAGAAAATGAAAGGCAGAAGGAAATCTCGGGCAACAACCAGGGTAATCTCAATTGGATTTGCAGAGGAAACCGGAAGTTGTACAAAACAAGAAATTAAAAAACATAAATTTCTGGAGCAGTTTAGGGTTGGGGTGCCACACAAAATACAAATCTATTCGAATTGGTCACAGAGTAAGTAGACCAAAATGAGCAGTCGAGCTAACTGATGGTTAAGAGGTGTTCATAGTGGTAGGACTAGTGAAGTGGATGGAAAACGAATGCCAGATGACAAATGGAGTAGATAGAATAGAACCTGCCTTTTTTTTTTTTTTTTTTTGCATTGCGCCAGATTTAGCAAAGTGTTTTCAGACTACAATCCAGTTATTGAGGATTTATTGCTAAATGTGTGAGTGTTGAACATAACCTTAGTACTCTGAAACAGTACACTTAAGAACAAGTCTCGACTATCGAGTTTAACATGGGTCTCTTGGCCAAGTACTTGGTCACATCCATGCATGAATATTTTATGTATTAAGAAATATTAAAGAAACTGAACCACTTAGTTTAAAAAGATACCTTCTTGGTTTAAGGACACCATAGGTGACCTGGGGCTGCTCAGGACCCTCTTCTGTTTATTCCACTTCCTAGTGTGCTCTGCTGTGTTCTCTCCACTGATTGTAACATACTCTGCTACATTTCACACAATCTCACAGTTAGTTTTTCAACACTTGGCTCTGTGACTGTGTTTTACCTGTGGGTGTATAATGGTGAAGTATTGGTCCAATGTAGCATCCCTGGCCTGGAATCCTGGAAAAAACTTCTGTATGTTCACCCCTGTCTGCCTTACCTTCAGCTGATAGACAGTGAAAGACAGAAAACAGAAACAGAAAGATAGATAGGTGGTGGAAATGGGACAAATCAGAATTTCACAGCATGAGTTTGAGCCAAAGCAAAAAATATTTTTAAGTGTCCCAATGAATGTATTTGAAAAAGTGCCATACTTTCATGGAGCTGCTAAAGCACACAGACACTTGGAGCCTTACATCTTCATCAAAGACAATATGAAAGGGGAAAGCATTGCAGAAAGCTTTCTCCTCTATCCACAGCTTGTTCAGGTGACATGGACTGACGGTGCACTGGAGGGTACCTGCAAAGTGAATCAAACACACCCATTCCATCAGTGTTGGTGAAGCTAACCTTACAACATAGTCCTCTAACACAGAATGATGACAGGATCTGGCTGTGCTGCATTTGTGCTAAAGCATCTGGACTGGTTTAGACATTTTTGTTGTACAAGCGGACAGTAAATACATGTTTGCAGTTCATTAAGATGTCAACAGATGATGTGTGGATGTAATTTTGTCAGCTTCATTACTGTACCAAACCACAGCATTATTTATATCAATGTCCCAATAGTATAAATAATAATACACTGTAGATAACCCTATGCTCACAAGGTTGTAATGAACCAACCCCGTTTGCCACTTTTTCTGCAAAAGCCATTCAATGTAATTACCTTCCGTAGTTATCTCTATAGTAGATTTAAAAAAAAAAAAATAATGATGTAATCAAACACGGGAAACACGGGATACTTTTTAAAACTTTTCCTAATTGTTATCCAAGTAAATTAATTTCAACATTTTGTTAAATACATTAATATAAGTTAAATGAGAAGATTGATGTTAATCTCAGGTCTGTTTTGAGTACAGAGGTTGAGTAGGGTTGTGGTTATCCACTTCCTTGTGGTATTAGGTGAAGTTACATGCTGAAAGCACTGACTCATCCAAAATGATCTATCTATCAGCAAAGCACTTCTGGTACAGCGTCTCTACATCAGAGATTACTTGATAAGATCATGAGCTAAGGTTTTCAAAATCATAAATTCTAAATTGAAATATTAATCATATACAGTATATACTATTAATATGTAATAATATATTCAGATAAACAGATAAATTAACCTTTTTCTGTGAGAACCACAGCCCTGATCAGGTCCCAGCCACTCTTTTTCCCAGTCACTGACAGACATCTGTCTCTCATTGTTCTGAACAATGCCTCCAGGGGAAAATCACACAGAGAACAGGTTAATATATACATATTGAAACACACCATGTGCATACACCCACAGACACCTACCTCTCTATGACTGGAATGGTCCTGGTCTCTAGTTTTGCAAGCTTGGTTGGTATATTTGACCAGAAACACAACATGCTCCTTCTTCCCTGTCTGCTCATCTTCCTCTGATTGATTGACAACCACCATGGTCACTTTGGAATAAAAAAACTCACTGGCAACTGCCTCCATGATACCTACAGCAAGATGGAAAAAAGGGCAGCAAGGAGGGGAAAAAGAGTTATAGATGTGATAGTGGCCTGTAACCTGTCATGTTTCTGCATCTGTGATGAAAATTGAATATGTGTAACAGTCTGACAGTTATTTTCTAGGGCGGCAAACTTGCTAGCAGTGACGATATGGATGTCCTAGCTACTTTGCTGGAGGCACACAGAAAGATCTGGCCTCTCAATCCTCAAGATAAATCTGGAGCCCTTAAAGTGGAAGACCGTGAGAAACAATTTCAGTAACTAGAATCAAATGCCAATGAAGCCAGCAAACGAATTGAGCCTTTGGAGGTGACCTGTTCAGCCCTAGCTAACAACAATGCTCAACTAAAGGCTGAAAGTTATGGCCCTGGAGAGCAGAGGCCACAGGAACAATGCTCACATCATAGGCTTATCTAAGTCTACTGAAGGCCACCAACCCACAGAATTCTCTTCTGGGCTTCTTGTTGAGGTCATGTGTGAACAGAGGTTCATTACCTCTGGCACTAGGTCGCGCCCATTGAGCCCTCTCCTCCAAGCCAAAAATTGGAGAGAAAGCCAGATCAGTAGTTATTTGCTTTCATTAGTTCCAGATTTGAGACCAGGTCAACCATGAATCACGTATGATGACCGGGAAACTCCACTACCAAGGCACTTCAGTATCTATTTATTTAGAATACTGCCCTGATGTCCTGGACCTGTGGACCACATGTTGAGACATTATGAGGAAGCTTCATAATGTGCTCTTCATGACACAGTTAGGTTGTTTGTCACAACAACAATGGGGGCAAGAAGCAGTTATTCACACTGGAGGAGGCCTGTGAGCGTGTGTCATTTGCTCCGCTGTTCCTCAGCACAGCCTACAAGGGATTAACCACAACAGGAGGGAATCAATACCCTCACACGGACACTCTACACAATATCAATCATTTCACACACATTGTGACTGGAGGCTCCTGTATCAGTGAGGTACTCTAATGTAAGGGCCTGCTTCCAAGCTGCTACACTGCTACACTACACTTTTTCTTTTGACTATCTGCGAATTTACTATGGTTTCCTTACGGGCCTGGTGGTCCGTACAACTCTATAGTGAGATGGAAATCTTGTTTATGGTTTTAACATTTCTATTTCCAGTTTTAACATTTCTATTTCTTCTTCCCATTCCCTTAAGTTTTTTTCTTTCTTGCCAGCAAACATTTATTTTGTTTAACAAGGAAGCTCAAGCTGAAACTTGAGAAGATGAGTATTTTCTATCACATCTGAAATCTTATAGCCTTATAGTGTGTGAAATGTTGATATTGGCTTTCATCTAGATCGCGCCAAATCACAACAGAAGTTGTCTCAGAACACTTTCCATATAGAGCTGGTACAACCGAACTCTTTATCTACAGAGACCCAACAATTCCCTGTGAGCACACCTTTTCACAGGTAGAAACTTCAGGCAGAACCAGGCTCAGGATGAGCAGCCATCTGCCTCGACCGGTTGGGTTAGAGAGACAGAGTGATAGAGAGACAACCACAGAGATAGCTCTAATAATAGACTCCCGTTGTCCTTGGGTCAAAATGACCTGCAACTGTGTTTAACAGCAGAGAAAAATCCCCTACATGATATTTATTCAACTTTGTTTAACTTTCAAATTTGCTGACTTTTCCTAGCTTGACCCCAACATTAGAAAAAGTGAAATGTTGCCTTTATTTATATTTTCATGTAAGCTGTACAAAAAATGGTGCGCATATTGTCTTTGGGTCACAATTGAGTCAGTTACACACCACAAAAATGTGAGAATGCTTTACTTCTGTCTAAGATCAATCAGTAGCAGACATAAACATGACAAGACATGACAAGACCCCCCCCCCCCCAGTGAGATTCTTAACTTCATTTTTTACAGGTGCTGCGGAACCGAAGCAGCGCTGGAGGCTGACATTACTTTGCCTGCTACTGTGTGCCTGCTGCTGCTTTGCCTGCTACTGCTTGCCTGCCACTGTTTCACCTGCTGTCTGATTCGACGCTCTTTCGCCTGACGCCATCTTGCTTCATATAGCGTTGCTTCACGCTACTGGGGTTGGCTACGCTAATGGTGTGCTGCGCTTGGTGCGGCCCGCTTCGCCCCGTGCAACGCTGCAACTACAGCGCTGAATCGTAGAGCCTTCACTATTTTTAGCTCGTTGTGTGTGTGTGTGTGTGTGTGTGTGTGTGTGTGTGTGTGTGAGTGAGGATAGTGGGGTTGCCCTTGATTTTGCTTTATGTTCTTTTGGAGTTTAGATTGTTTTTGTTCAAGTTATATTGTGTTAATTTATTTTTTTGTTTATATTATTTTATTCCTGATTTTTGTGGGATTTAAGTTCTTGGCGTTAATTTGATACGCTGCCTTTGGATTTAGTTTGTTAATCAAATTGTTTTAGTTACTTTGATTTGGGGAATTGTGTTTTATTCTTTTTGTGAGTGTAACCCCATTAATTTTACTTCCCTTTTTTCCTTGCAGTTGCTGAGAGCCGATGGTGGTGGTTCTGGTGTCCTGGGTGGTGGGTTCCCTTCTTTTTTTGTGTATGTGCTGTGCGTCCCCTGGATTGGGCTCCCCCGACTAAAGTATTTGCGTGTGTGTGGCTGCCACGTGTGACTGGGGTGACCTGAATTTTTCTGTTGGATCCTTGTGGACCCGTCTCCCTGCCGGTAAGCCTCAGCACTGGAAGGTCCCCCCCGTCCTTATCCCTTGTATGCTGGTGGCGTCTATTGTTTTTTTTTTGTGTGCATTTTGTAATAAAGGATTGGTTGTTGATCTTTTTTTTAAGCACGTTTTCTGCCTCATTGTTACGAACCTTAGTGCCTTAATTTGGGGTTTGTTGCTCTATTTCCTTGGGCGAAACTCCCAAGGTGGCGTTGTCCGGCTTGTCCTGGTTAGTGATATTCACTAAACAACTTACTATTAATTGCCCTCCATCTGTCCTTGTGCCGCCACATAAATAAGGTGATTGGAACATACAGCTGCAGAAGGATCACTGTCAGTCAATCCCCCGTCAGTCTAATCCTATACTGCAGCAGCAGAAATAAGGGCCAGTCCAAGGCAAGCCTGAGTCAGCTTTATCTTTATAAAAAAGGAAAGTTTTAAGCCTTCTCTTAAATGTAGAGACAGTGTCTGCCGCCCGCAGAAAGAGTGGAGGGTTTATTAAAGCTAATTTAAAGGACTGTGGTCCATAGTCTGTTGAGAAAGACAGGTTGATCATATCTAAGAAAGAAGAAGAGCCAATTAAGGGTAAAACTTCTCTAAGTAGCTTAGTTGGGATGTGGTCTAAAATATGGGTTGACGATTTAGATGACGAAATTATTGAAATTATTACATCAAGTATAACGCAACGGGGACTTAAGATCAGCTGCTGTAGACCAACATATAATACCAATCTGTTATGATCCGCTCACTTCCTAGTGTATCTCCACTCTTTTTGAGTGCATTTGTTTTGTTTAGCTCCACTCTTTAAGAGTGTGTTGTTTTGTTGTTCCACTCCTCATGAGTCTGCTTCTTGTTCACCGATATTGTTAATAAATTGTTTTCTTTCTAACTCTTGTCTCTGGTCTGCATTTTGAGTCCAACTACTATTGTATTTAAAGGCATAGCCTAACACAAACTTAGTATTTAAGCAAGGGGGGGTAGCAATTTTATTCATGAAAACTCCTCTACAACTAGTAATCTTAATTGGAGGTTTCTCATGTTCAAAAGCATTTTAAATTCTGTACTAATAACATTTATGGACTGAAATGCCCCCAGTTTTGATGACCCCCTATTTTTTCTGAATTTTTTCGACTCGATTCCAGGTATCTCAGAAAACTTACCACGCACCAAGCATAACACCAACTCCATTTTTATTCTAGTCATCAGAGGTCAAATTATATCCTCTGTCTCTACTAAAAGGAAAAGAAAGAGCACTAGGCTAAAAGATCATCGAATATGACCTTTTAATTCAAGAAAATTTACCTATGAAAACGACAGTCCTTACAACGCCACTCTTAAGTCAATCACCAAATTAACGTATAAATACAATACTATCATTTCCCAAACAGCTGGCTTACCTAAACACAACAAAAATATTTTGAACTGGGGGACAAGACCCACAGACTACGTGCAAGGCAGCTGCCTTGACATTCATAGCAACCTAACACAGACTGGTAAAAGTCCCTAGTTTGCTCAAAGACTGACTTGAGGCAATGAGTGACATCGACTCCGCAAACCGCTCCATCCTCATTGGAAACGATGCACATAGTCTTTTTTTTTCAGATGGAATATAAGATAAATATTTCCATCGGTCGTCACTCCTCTTCCTTCCCACCTGACATGCTGGTAAAGATGAGGCACTCACCTTTGAGTGGCCAGCAGCAGCTAAAATTGTTTCGTTCGACTTTAAGCTCGCTAGCTTAGACCACATGTGAACGTTAGCTTGCCTTGTTGTTATCCATCAGCGGGCACCTGACATGCATCTGGCATGCACCAAGCAGGGGGGGAAAATATCAAATGAGATGGGGCAGTGAGAGAATTTGACTTGCACTTGCAGAAGTGATTGGCAAAAAATGAAAACGTCTTTGGTCGTCAGGGCATAATGAACAAAGATTTTGCTGTAATGTAATGTGTATATTACTGTATATGAAGTATCTAGACCCCTCAGGTCATCAGGGACAGGTCTATTGTGTGTTCCCAGAATGAGAACCAAACAAAGTGAAGCAGCTTTCACTTATTATGCTCCTCACCTGTAGAACTTTCTCCCTGCACACCTGAGGTCTGCACCATCAGCTCATTTAAATCAGGGTTGAAAACATTATTATTTGCTAAAGCTTTTACTTAAAGTAAATATATTTGCTCAATGACTTTAATCATTCTAAATGCTAAATTATTGTCTTTTACTGGCTTCTGTTATTAATTTTCCTTGAAATGTATGATTTTAATGTATTTTTATGCTTCTGTAAAGCACTTTGAATTGCTTGGTGTATGAATTGTGCTATACAAATAAATTTGCCTTGCCTTGCCTGTAATTTTTGTTATCAATATTTTTTTCATTTACGTTGTTACAATTTTAGTCATGCAATAAAATTACATCAATGAATACTTATTGTCAGAATTTTCGTTGACAAAATTAAGACTGGGTAGAGGGCATCACCAGGGGTGGCCAACCAGATTCCATGGGGCCCTGCCCTGTTTGCAAAGTATTCTGATCACTTTTTTAATAAGTATCAATTAGCAATTAATGACACTTTTCTTACACATTTTTACACAGCTGTGCGAAAAGTTTTTAATGTATGTTTGGTATTATCTTTCATCACATCATATCACCCTGATGAGTCAATATAGTTACAACTGCTAGCTAAAGCCATTTTTAAAAGAATTTACAACATGCAGTATAAGATTAGGATCAGTCAGGAAATCAATCAGTGTGGTTGCTTTTACCAGGCACAATATGGTGCAGACCCTTCCTGTCAGAATAGTAGTGCAGTAGCATCTTGCCATCGCCTGTCATCTCCACTCGGAAAGATGGTGCCCTCATTTCCTTAAAGAAGAAAGTATGATTCAGAGTCAGTAAGAGTAAAAAAAAACTCAAGAAACCACTTCATGAAATTCTTGTTCTTAGTTATGACACATACCAGTGGTGTCCCCATACAGTACATAAGCGATTGAGTAGACTGCACACATGAATAGGTACCTGAGCACATATGCAAATGCCATAGCGATACTTATCTCTGCAAATATCATACTGTAGGATTTCATTGAAAAATACACAGACACACACACGCACACACACACACACACACACTCACACACACACACACACACACACATATCTATCTATCTATCTATCTATCTATATGAAAGCTTTAAGGGAAACCTGGGCTACAGTTTTTTAAACTTTTTGCCTTTTATTTAACTTAACAATAGCTACTTAGCTATCAGTATGTATATTACGTCAGTAATTTTAACATAGCCTCACTGCAGCCTACACTATGTGCTGTGCAGCTCTTTTAAGTAAGAGAAAATAAACATATGACAAGAATAAAGATACTCAGTCATGAAATATTAAGATAAAAAAATTTCATGATATCCCTTCTTTCAGTCTAAAAATGCTTAACCTTAAAAGGCTGATCAGAGGTTTAGTATGTAAAATAATCTACAATATTAAAATTCTAAAATGTAGTTGAGTTGAAACATAAGTTAGCAGTACACCCCTAACTGTGGTGAACTACTACCTGTCTCTGGCATATCATTAACAATAGGGAAACAATGGTACGAGAGGCTGGCGTGTGAGGCTGCAGTGATCAATGGGAAGTAAAACAAATTAATGGATGAAATTCAAGGTCCAACATTTGTTTTTCTCCTTAAAAGTATGGTGAAGTAAATGTAAAAACTGGCCAACAGGTGATCTCAATGTCTTTGGGAACTTATATCAATAGGATTTATCAGGTTGGGAGCATGAGGTGTTGGTGCAAGCAGAAAGGTCAACAAAGGATAGGTTCAGATTTTTTCAAGTCTATCTTTTTACAATAGTCATATATGCTCCACACCATAAATGATAATGGACAAAATCCTCAGTCCTCATTCTGTTCAAAAAATCTGAGGTTCAGCTGAAGCTTACATGAGGCTCTACAGTATCAAGTTACGTAAGTCAAGGCAAGTTTATTGTACACCAGTATCACAAAGCATGCCTCAAAGGGCTATGCATATAGTAAAAACTGCAATGGCAACATTACCAAAACACACACAAAGGTAAAGAAGTTAGATAAACTACATACAAAGCATTAAAATTGGAATGTTTAACACATACAAAACATACAATAAAACAGTAATGAGCAGCATAAGCAAAATACATACTGTATAGACAAAAAGTGTAACATACAGTACATCTACAAAAACCTGCACTCATATACTAACTTTACGTTTGACAGCTGTAATGTAGTATTTAGAACAATGGGGTTGAGGGCTGATGTGTTAAGATATGATGTGAGTGCTTTTGAATGAGTCACCTCTTGAATATTGTAGCAATATTCATGCTGTCTAATCAGCATCTTGATATGCCACATCTGTGAGGTGGGATGGATTATCTCAGCAAAGGAGACGTCCTCACTAACACAGATTTAGACAGATTTGTGAACAATATTTGAGAGAAATGGTCTTTTGTGTATATAGAAAATGTTTTAGATCTTTGAGTTCAGCTCATGAAAAATGGGAGCAAAAACAAAAGTGTTGCATTTATATTTTAGTTCAGTGTATACATATTTTTAATATTTTTAATCCTGTGCTGCGTCTGATGCAACAAAATTTAATTTGGTGTACCCTTGCTGTTTACTGAATGGCAATGAAGTTTGTCTGAGTCTAAGTTTAAGTCTTTGCAAATTTCTGATCCTGAATTTTGTGGTGAGATCACAGGAAAGTTTTTCTTCTGATGACTCTTTCATGAAGGCCATGCGATTTGCCTTTCTACCAATCCCAGGAGCAGTTCTCTCAGTTCTTGGTCTTTCCTCAAGGTGACTGGGATCAAGCCATAGCACCATCAAGCTTAAGGTCAGAGACCTTGGTAAAACCTATATGAGAGCTCAAACCTGTTGGAGTGTCAAACAAATCTTGCTAAAAATATTAAAGACAAAGGGCCCTATTTTCATTTCCGCCGCCAGCGTGGCGCAAAGTCAGGTGCGCTTCACCGATGGGGCGTGGCGGCGCAGACTTTGGTGTTTTTGTGCACTGCGCTGCGGGCGCAACTCCTCCCCCTTCTCATGTCAGTCCCACCCAGTGGCGCAACTCGGAAGGAGGGACGGAGAAGGTGTGGAGTGGGTTTGACACTGCCGAGTCCAATCTTCACCAATCACATCAGCTCCTCACCTCACCTTTAAAAACGCCGCTGGCGAGACGCATGGCTAGTTTTGAGGATGACTGAGCCATCCCCTCATCCAGAGGGGTGTCACCCTGAAAGACTGTAGGGATGCTAGAATTCGCCAGGATGAACAAGTCATGTGCCGACCCGGGGAAATTGGCATACATGTTTGTCACCAGGCAATTTGAGTCACCTGGATATTGATGGAATGGACCCCCCTTCGGTTCAAATAAATATGGGCTTGGATCTCTGGGGCATGCAACTGCGAGGTGCGCATCGGAGGCCACGATGCGCGCTACCATGACGACGACCTCCCTTGGCAGATGTAATTTGTTCCTGTGACGTGCAAAATAATTAAAGAAAATTGCATAGCCTACAGTGTTGAAGGCGTTATTCTAGTGGCCCACCTGCACTCCTGCTCACTCATGTCTAAATATGAGGTCCTCCTCCTCCTCCTCATCCTCCTCAAAGCAGTGATGTACTCCATCTTTGTAGATAATGTTAATCATTACAATGATAACATTTGTATTTGGAATGAAATGACGTGGGTAATAGCGGACAACGATCATCACTTACGTTTTTTCCGTGTGTCTGTCTCTCAAGTGCTCTATATATGCTCTGTAGGATGCCACGGCTGTTTTTAGTTGGCACAGCAACGTTAATTGATTAGTTTGCATCCTTGTTTCATCTGTGTACATTCGGTCAGGTTGAGTGACCACTACGCGTGCCGAACACCCTTGCGATGTGGTCAGATGAGATACTGATCAAAATATATAAATTTAGGTCTGACTGTATGTGCCGACTCAGATAACTGCATTGAATCGTGGCTGTTGCTAATTATTGATCGCAGTGAAATGCCAGACACTGTGGAGACCTGCCTGTGAGGTATTGGTGACATGGGCGCACGACTCTGCCGGTTTAGGAAAATCCACTTTCCCAGGTGCACAGAGTTGACCAGGTCTGGGGGTGGTGAGCTTTCAGCACACTTTTACTCCACCGGCGTGGACCGAAATGGACCGAAAATCCAAATCTGCCGGCTGATCCTGCTGACACCTCCCCCTACTGCACCGCAACGCCCATCCTGGCATACCTCTGTGCGCCTCGGTTTACGCAAATACCACTGCGTGGGGTGCACACCCTGCGCTCCACCAGTGGCGGGGACGAAAATAGAGCCCAAAGACTTCTTCTCATCTAAAATGAATTTTGTCATGGGGTGCCCAAACTTGTAGAAAAAGCAATATTTAAAAGAACGAATTTTTTGCAAAAGACACACACACACACACACACACACACACACACACATACAATCTTAATAAAAAACACACACACAACAGATACACTACTCACAAAAAGTTAGGGATATTTGGCTTTCGGGTGAAATTTATGGAAAATGTAAAAAGTTCACGCTACAGTGATATTATATCATGAGAGGGCATTTAGGTAGAAGCATGCAATGGTGATTTCCTCATCTCAAACAATTTTTTGAAACAAAAGCCTTGTAACTGTACTATTCACAAAGTGTCGGGCAGTTCTGTATTGACTAGACACACCTGCCCACACTGTAACACCACCACCAAAGGCTCGTCTGGTAACAACAGTGGCTGATGCTGATGTCTCCAACATCGCTGGCAGCCATCATTTCTGCTCAACATGAATCGACTTTCATCAGAGAACAGCACTGAGGCCCACTGGTCCCTCGTCCAGCATAAATGCTCTCTGGTCCATGCAAGACAATGATGCCTATGCCTGGTGGTGTGGTCAGGTACCCTTGCAGGTCATCTAGCACACAGACCATGCTGATGTAAACGGTTTCGAATGGTCTGACGTGACACTTAGGTGCCTCTCACCTCCCTTAAATGTGCCTGGAGTTGAGTCCCATTCATCGTCTGGTTCTGCAAGGCACTGTTCACAATGAAGCAGTCATCAGTGTGGGATGTGACCAAAGGACATCCACTTCTATGCCTTTCTGTGACTCTTCCAGTCTCTCTGTATCTCTGTTGCAACCTGCTGATGACACCCTGTGACACTCTAAGCTCAGTGGCCACTTCCCTCTGAGAACATCATGTTTGAGACTTCGTAATGGCGAGGTACTGTTGATCAATTGTTAGGTGTCCTCTTGGTCTCATGATGTCAAAATGTGAACAGCATGATGAAGATGACTGTTTAAATACCAATTCTAACAAAACCAGGAAATTTATTAGTCGATTCATGGATCAAACACCTGTTTGCAAGTTGTGCAAAAAGCACATTGAACAGTTAGACGGGCATTCAAAAGTTTAGAGAAGGTCAGATTAAGTTCACCTGTAAAGGTTATTGTGCATTTTAGGTTCATCCTGAAATTTCAACCGAAAGCCGAATATCCCTAACTTTTTTTGAGCAGTGTATGTATTTTCCATGTTGTGGTTTGACTTAGCTAACTTTTTACCGAGGAATGTAGAGCCATAGTTTCTGTACATGAATTGAAGTTTTTGTATTTTGTTATTTTGGTGTTATATTTTGGTGTTAAGTTGGTGATCTAGATATAGATATATGAGATAATGGATTTGATATAATGTTTATATATGAGACATATGGCTGATGTTTTGAAGTATTGCATTTGTATTAGTTTTTCCCTATGTATCCATTTCGATGAACTTTATTACTTTTTTTTTTTTTTTTTTCTTTATCTTTATCAACCTGGGAGGTTTGGATGGTTAATAACCACATCTGTCCTCACAGAGCTTGCCAGGCTACTGGTGTGCATGATGTATAAATCTGAGGGTGGTTTCAATTTCTTTAACATTCTGACCTGAGGAAGCTCCAAGTGGGGTTGAAACATTGTCATTGACATGTCTTTTTCATTTAAGTTGGCCGTCTTACCATTGGTCTTTGTTTAGGCTGGTGAAACTCTGCCTCAGTCACAGTCTCGCATTCATTCTCGACACCTCCTCAATTCTTTTACAATATTGACATAATCATCACAGTAACTAAACAGTAAATTAGAAAGACTTACACGAACACATTATTGAGTTGAGCAGTGCAAAGTACAGTTCTGCAATGGTGAAATGAGATTTTCCTAAAGTGCACTGAGCAGTCACAGTATGAATATAGCTGAAAATATGACAAGGTAATTTCCAAAGTCTGGTTGTTTTCATTTAGGTCATTGGCAAAAGTCTGCAGCACTCAAACAGAAATAATGACATACATGAGCATACCTCATAGGACAGAGCCAGATAGCTATGGAGAGCATCCAGATTTCCAATGAAATCGGTGAGATTTCCACCCAGTGATCTCAGCATGGTGTCATAGCCCGCTTGCTTACAAAAAGTAAAGAAATGCTCTCCAAAAAGCTTAAGAAACACATCAGCAGAGACATCTGAAACATCAAAACATAGAAAGAAACACTGTAATAGAACTTATATATATATATATATATATATATATATATATACACACACACACACACACACACACACACACACACACAGTTTATATATACATATACATACATACACATGCACACACATATAGAAATACTAAAAAATAAAAAGCTATATTTTTGGTGTGTGCTCTCTGTCTTTGTAGAAGCATTTTATGGAGCTAATTTATTTCCTCATTCGGCAGATTTGTGTTTTAGTTTAGTTTATCTACCTATCCATATCTATCTATCCTATCTAGATCTATCTAGATCTAGATAGATAGATATAGATATGAAAAGCATCACTTATCATCTTGTAGTCTGGCCTCCCAGTGCACACGTTTGTCTTATTACAGCACTGGCAGCAAGCAGATATCCAATTACAGTCTATTCCCAAAAGCATTTACAGTCCAGATAATCAGCCCCTTGTTGACATTGCCATGAAGAAACAATTGTTCTGATGCTTTATACACGTGTCCCCGGGGGCCCACTGTTTCATAATCTAGCCAAGTGCCTTATGTATACATAATGCATACATGTATGAATAAATAACTTACTTGTCATGTACAAAGCTGTGTAAACGAATCACCCTTTACAAATGTGTAGTGTACCATACTGTGAACAAACAATGTCTCTACAGTACTGACATTGTAAAAACGGTAACTGAATTCAATAAAGATATGTGAATGTTACAAGGACTTAAATCAATACAGAACCTGAAACTTCAGTCAGATGGTGATCCTTTCTGTACAACTGTTTAGCTGCTACTATGGAATGTCAAAAGTTCTCCAAATAAGAACCATATTCTGTAACTTAAAAAAAATGTTTTGCTTCTATTTTCAATTGCATCCAGTTTTAAGGCAATCATTGTGAATGCAGTGATATCTACTGGGTATTACCTGTTGATTTCATCAGGGACATTGTTAACACTTGAGTTGTCACATGCACACACAGACATGTTTTTACACCTCAGACACCTACATGATTTCATTTTTGCTATAGCGCAAAATAGTATATCTAGTAAATATGATATGATAATTTAACAACAGAAAAACATATCTTTGAAAATATGTAAATTAATTTGTGCAACTTATTGTTACTGTACTAATTGAGCTACACAACGACAGCATGTGTCAATTTGGGTTCATTAATTCAGTCTGTGTCTAGACTATAACTTAGTTTCACCTAGACAAATTTCAGCAAAAAAAAAAAAAAAAAAAAAAAAAAAAAGTATCTTGATGATGATAAATCACCAACTCCTTCCACCAGTTCTTTGGTTCTTTGATTTATTACAACATGTCTCTAAAGCCCTATTTGGATGGCAATAACATTACATGGGAAGTTAAGGAATTAAATTTTGTGATAGTTGTTTTGTACAGCCAAGGGTATGCTGAAAACAGGAGCTGTTGATAGATTCCGACAATTTTTAATGGTGACAATTTGAAAAAAATATATAATATCAGTACCTATTAAAATGACTCATTTGATGAGCTTTCTTTTTCTCTTGAGTCTTGCTCTGCTGGTGGCTTTAATTTTGTCTGTCATAATATTGGTTCCCAAATAGGCCAAAACTATATGCATATAGGTATTGGTAGACATCCAGATTAGCAGGAACATTTTTTTTTTTTTATTTTCTAATTTTCACACAAAAGTACAATTTTACACTGAGCTGAAAAAACAACAACAGATAAATAAATAAAAAGCAGCTTTTCCTGTGGGAAAAGAAATCCCTCAGAGATCCATTTTAAAATACAAGGCCTTTGCTCCGAACATTAATAAATTATACGAGGACTGGCCAGTTCACAGAAATAAGGCAGGTATCTTAGGCTTTATTTACTACTGGGTTGGAGGTGGAAAATTATCCATACACACATTCTGGATGGGATCACTGAACAGCACAGGTAAGGTTAAAATCATCCTGCTTCCCTTAGAGACATAAATCCAGTCCCACTGAGGTTTCATTCAAAAAAACAGCTTAAGATGAGAGTTTACTGAAAATGTTATGTCTGATATGCACAGAGCAGATGGCAGATAAATTTGAACTCTTACCTAGCAGTGAACAGGCCTCCTGCACCAGACCTAGGGTTAGGCTATCATCATAAACCATATATGTCATAAAGCTATCCTGGACCCCTGGAAGAGAGCTTTGCAAAACACATGATTTATTAAATTTCTACATGAAGTTATCATCATCATCACAACTCTCATCTTGATCCTGACAGCCATTGCCATCCATTATAATATATATATGTGTGTATATGGACCCAGACCTCAGTTTGCCCCAGGTATCTTGGCCAAACCTTTCCATCACCAGAGACTGAAGGCACCTGTTGATAAACCCATACTGCAAAGAACAGAAACACTGGTCACCACTGCTCTAATTCAATTCAATTGCATATGTTAAGAGTACAGATCAATTTAATTAGTCCATACCAGCACTTCACAACACAAAATATTCTGCGTTATAAAGGTAAATCACTCCTCTTAAGCGTTGCTGTTGGTTGAAAACTTCAGTCTTTTGGTCAAGCAAAGGCTGAAGAGAATCTGTCTACCTTCTGTTCTGACTTTCCTCCACTTATGTCCTCTTTTAAATACTATAGGACACTATACAAAAATATTATAGGAAACAAGTTAAATTTTCTTCATGTAGAACTGAAAAAAAAAAAATCTAAGTAGCTTCACTAATTTAACTGCACGTCTATTGTAAGATAAGCTTCGAACATTATACAGCACTGTGAGTTTTGTAATATGGGAATTAAATAATAAGGATTATATTTAAAATAAATATTGGAACATGAAACCTGGTCATGACATCCATAAGAGTGTCCATAAAACACTGATGGTACCTGTACTAAAATTGCATATATTCTAGAATGTGGAGGTGTCAAAGAAGTGCCTGCACATGTGATTAAAAATGTGTAAAATGATGAATTAAACTCTGTATTACTGAATTATTACATTATAAAATATTGTAACAGATCTCATCTGTATATGTCCAGGAACAGCCTTGTCACACAGAATGTGGCCTGCATTTTAGATTGCAAAGGAAAGGTGCAGTACAAGTAATCAAAATAGCAAGACATACTCACCATGTTTATGTTTGGTGTTATCCTCCTGAATTCTTTAATGACAATGTTCACACATACACAAATGTTCGATTGGAATTCTCTCTCTCTCTCTCTCTCTCTCGCTCTCTCTCTCTCTCTCTCTCTCTCTCTCTCTCTCTCGCTCTCTCTCTGTCTCCCTCATTCAAGAAGGCTTCACTGGCATGGGAAACATACATTTGCATTGCCAAAGGAGGTACAAAGTAAAAAACGAAAATGCACAATAGCAGTACAATAAGTAAAGATAAACTAAAAGTGTCCACAGAGCCGTGGAACATTGCAACCCTGCAATCAAATATATACAGTAATTATCTATATGTAAAGCAGTAGCCTGAATGTAACTGTGACACACAGGAATGTATGGTCATATTATGTAATTAATTAATGTATATTTTGTTTGGTTTTCATGTGTATATTTTTGGAGACGAGCCTTATTCAGTTAATGTAATGGACGTCGATGTTTGGAGCTGTATCTCAACTTTGCCAGTAGGAGGCACTGCCTCCCCAGGTGTCACCAGGCTTGGTGACACCGGTATCCAGCTGTCGTCTTCAGTCTGGCAGGAGCGTGAGAGAGAAACACATTAGCTGTTGCCTGCTTCATTATGTCTCTGTCCTTTGCAGGTTAGTAACTTGTCAAAACACAAATGTGATTGCCAGAACATTTATTTATAGTGTTAATACAAGCGCCATTGTGTACTTTTCTGGTCAGGGCTGTTTCTTTGTTTACGTTAAGGATCGGAAAATAACGTGGTCAGCATGCCGCCACGGCCGCAGCTTGAGCTAGGTAACTGGCTAATATTTGCTTTGTTTGTTATGTTTGAGGTTAGCACTTAAAGGCTCATAACTGTATTTGGTTCGGCTCCTGGTGCATTTAAAAGACTGTTTGGATTCAGAACATGGTTTAAAGGAACATTTCATTATTTATTTCATGTTTTAGTAATTTTGTCAGTTAGATAAAAACACTCGCTGTGCCTGTAATTTTTCGTATGGGTTTTCCCATTGTATTTGGTTAGCTTTATGCTAAATGTGAAGCAAAAAGTGATTCACTAGTGTAACTGGAACTTTATTTGCCTGCTTAAGTGCAGAAATTATAGCTTAAAGCTGCAGACCAATAACAGTTGGACAAATTGTATTTTCTTTCATTTGTATGCGAACAGCAACAGAGACATGGACTGTGGAAAATATTTTATTACAGAACCAGTTTTATTGCATGAATTTTTGGAAACTATGAGCTAATATGGAGAAATATGTGAAATCGAAATTGTGTTAAAGATACATTCATTCATTCATCTTCTATACCCGCGTATCCCTTTCGGGCGGGGGGCTGGAGCCTATCGCAGCTGGCCATGGGCGATAGGCGGGGTACACCCTGAACAGGTCGCGGGCTGATTGTCACCAATTCACCTAATGAGCATGTTTTTGGTCTGTGGAAGGAAGCCGGAGTGCCCAGAGAGAACACACGCATGCACGGGAAGAACATGCAAACTTCATACAGAAAGGCCCTGCCCGACCCAGGGATCGAACCAGCGACCCCTGGGTACCTGCTGCGCCACTGTGCCGCCCTTAAAGATACATATGTTTGTAAAATTAAAGTCTGGCAGAAGCGAGAGAAGGAAACACATCACCTGTTGCCTGCTTCATTATTTCTCTGTCCTTTACAGGACAACATTATTATCTGTCCACTGGCCTCTCATCCGGGGCCTGTTACATTAACAAAAGCCTGACAAAGAAAGGGTTACAAAAAAGTGAAAAACACAAAGGCACTGTCTTTTCTTAAACTCATTTATTTGAGAAACAAAGGTTTAAACATTGAAAAAGCTACTGCAGGAAAAGGGCAGACATAAAATACTGCATGTGAAACATTCCTTAATGAGATATGGGATAACTGTAATCACCAGACATGAGGATGAACAAATCATTTATTGCCATATAAACAGCTACAAGAACAAACAAACAAACAAACAAACAAATAAATGAAGGAGTAAAAGAATAAATAAATAAGTAAATGCTTAAGACAGAGAGAAAGGGGGGGCAGGTGCCACGGAATGCATTTCATTCTAGCAGAGGCACGTCCAAACTATTCCCAAAAAGGGTCGTGTGGCTGCAGGTTTTTTCCTCCGACCGATCAAGAGCACGCAGTCTGACCAATCAGCTGTCTGAAGACTGGGATCAGGTGATGAAATGAGTCAAGTCTGTTGTGCTGCTGCTCGGCTCGAAAGAAAACCTTCAGCCACTCGGCCCTTTGTGGAATAGAACAAAATAAAAAACCAAAAAAACCCACTTCTGCTAACAATAGTCGTTGGGTTCCACTGATTGCATTTCCATTGGATTTGAGGTCAAAATCACTGCTTTTTAATGGTTTGTAAGTGTAGGACTAATGGTCGTTGTTACGTCCTAAGGTGGGTGCAATGGCTTGTTTTGTCCACTAGATGGAGACAAGTGACTACGGACACAACAGTTTATCTGTGTTGAAGTCTAGGACCCACTGCTAAAGAACAATGAGATACTCCTTTAACGCAGAGAGCTTTGACCTTTGTCCCTGTCTGTCCGTCCGTCCATGTCAGTGTGATCCATTAGTCCTGTGCTTTTTGTCATTGCAGCATATTTGAATAGAGCAGCCTATGAAACACTAATGCTGGACAGAGCAGAGTAGGTGTTGGATACATTCTATATGTAACCGGCAGGTTAGGTCTGCCCCACCACCGCTATATTCTAACAGTAACGTCCCCGCTTCTTCTTGTCACGCACCTGCAGCGAGGCTCCTAATCAGCACCATTACCGGGACATAAGGCGCGCCAGCCGATATCTCTCTCTCTCTCTCTCTCTCTCTCTCTCTCTCTCCCTCTCCCTCCCTCCCTCCCTCCTGCTGCTGCTTCCGTGTGGTGCTGTTACGCTTTGTTACGGCCACCGACGTTCCTCCCCACTTTTTTTTTGGTCTAACCCGCCGTGCATCTGAGGAGAAGTGTGTGCGGAGCAGGTGGAGCGGACCTCAGCGTGGGATTGGCTCGTTCCGCAAGTGTGATCTCCCTTCGCCTCCCACCTCCCACCTTCGGCTGTCCGCTCGCGGGATTGGTGCAGAGTCGGACCCGTTCACCAATCACCAGGCGCCAATCGGGGATGGGATGCTGAAAGGCTCGAGTGGACCGGCACTCGCGGCGGCTGAGGAGCAGCGCGCCAGACATTTGTTGTGTGTGGTCATAAATTGTGAAGAGGCATTTTTTTGTAGTTAGTGAAGGACTGGGCCAGGGCCAGCTTCAAAATTCTGTGATACTAGTGATACCGCGGTAGCGAAGTTGTGATAGCGTGCACTAGGAAGAAGGGGTGCTGATCTGCTGTTTTTGTTCCTTTTTAGTTAAGCAGAGAGGGTTTTATTTCGGGTGGTTTCTTTTGTTTGACAAAGTGAGATAATCCCAGAGAGTCCTCTTTTGGTTTTGATTGTTTTTTGATTTATCAGCACTCGTAGGCCCTTTTCCTTTAGAGTTGCCTCTGGTGTTTTTTGTTTGTACATATCATTTACCTTACCTTTGAAATAAATAACTTTGTTTAACCAATTACAACTGGTTTATGTTGCTTCCCTTTTCCCACTACAAGCTAGGGGTTGTAACACGCTTCAAAAAAGACAACGATGACGCTGTCCGTGTTTGTGTCCACGGCCGGTCAACTTGAGCGTTGATCGGGTGTTGTACAGCCAAGGTAATTTTACTATTGTTGTAGTGTTTCAGTGAGCAACGCACAGACAGCAAGATTGTCCAACCTGTGTTTGTGTCTTTGCAGCAGTGACTGCCACTGCTGCTTTGTGCTTGTTGAAACTCACTTGAGTTTTTAATTTCTTTTATTGGGTTTAAGTGCAAGGTTTTATTCAATGATTTTAGTCTATTTATCTTTGATTATGTATGGGTTTTTTTGTATATTCTTAATTCGTTTTACATTTTACCAAAGATTGTAGCTTGTTTTAGGGTTGTGAGGCTTGTTTTTGTGTAACTACATTTTAAAACTGGCTGATTCATACAGAGGTGGCCTTGTGCTTTACCGTGTAAAACAGGGGTGTCAAACTCATTTCACATCGTGGGCCACATATGGCCTCGGTAGATGTCAAGTGGGCCGGACCATTAAAATTATACCATACATGCTATAAATAACCAAAATATCATGTCTTTCATTTGTTTTGGTGTAAAGAAGCACAAGAACATTAGGAAAATGATGAAATTTAATGAACATTCCTTTTACAAAACATTTCATTTCATGGACAAATGTGCAATTTACTTTTATCATTCACATATATGCATTGCAACTGATCCCAATGATTCTACAAAGGCACAAAACTTTAACAATAAATTGGTATCGAAAAATATAGTAATGCACTTTAAGATTAAATGAGATTTATAAAGAAAGGAATTTTTAAACCATTTGCACATGTGCCTATAAAATCTATATTTAATCCCTGCCTACACCTTACAAACTAAGGAGAGTGCTATAGTATTCCTCGTCAGGCTAATATTGGCAAAAGCGTGTCGCTTCTCGGGACATACAAGTTCAGCTGCCTTCAACATGCATCGTTTAACAAAGTCACCGTCGGAATACGGCTTTGATGCTAATTCTATTTCGCTAGCAATTAGATAGCTGGCTTTTACTGCTGCTTCACTGACTTCTCGGCTCTGGGTGAAAGTTGACTGCTGTTTCCTCAGACCCGCCAGCAATTCGTCGACCTTGTCTCTTCTCAGTTGTCCTTGCAAGCCGTCATATTTTTCGCTGTGATGAGTCTCGTAGTGGCGTCGAATATTATATTCCTTCAATACCGAAACTTGTTGAAAACGCACCAAGCACAAAGGTTTCCCACGCATCTCTGTAAAAAAATATGACGTGGTCCATTTTTCATTGAAAATTCTACACTCCTTATCTACTTTTCTCCGTTTGGATAATGACATTTTGGCTAATGAGGGTGTTGGTAGAGACCAGAGACCGCTGTTGAAAAAAAACACCGCTGTTTTCTTCTACGCTGATCAAAACAGCACCACTCTGCCCCCTAGTGGACAATCCGTGAATTGCACCTCATTAAAAATATGAATTCCATGTCGTTTGTGCATTTTTTCCACTTTTAAATTATCCTGCGGGCCTGATCGAACCTCCTTGGGGGCCGGTTCCGGCCCGCGGGCCGTATGTTTGACACCCCTGGTGTAAAAGGTGTGTGATTTTACTTATTTATTCCCGTGTGTTCTTTTATATGCTCCGGATGTCCTCTGTCCTCGGCTGTCTCGTCCACCCACCCTCCCTCGTCTCCCCAGCCTCCTGTCTGACCCTGCAGCTGGATCTGGACCTGGAACCGAACCTAAAGGTAGTCTTATTCCCATTTGACCTTTGACCTTAACCTGCCTCTGATTCGCCACCTCCTCTCATGTTGCCTCATCCTAACCGCTCTGTCTGTGTCTGTCTGTCTGTCTGTCGTCGCCCCCTCTGGTAGCCACTGAGGGGACCTGCACAGACCACACTCAGGATTTGGCTGTGAAGATGCGCTACGCCTGAGAGTTCAGCTGGAGCGAGAGGAACGAGAAAAGAAGATGATTCTCCGAGACGGAACTGACAACCAATCTGTGTAGATTTCTGATCTTTGTATAGTCTATATACATTTAACCTCCCCACCCCCAACAGAAGAAAAAACAAAAACAAACAAAAGTAAAAAATAGAAAAAAAAAACAATAGAAAAAAAAAAACCTCCACATGGACTCTGCCTTGACGTGGTGTGGAGGCTTGTATGTCTCAGTGATCATAGGCACTCTCCAGATTGGCTCTGCCCAGCAGAGTTTACTCTTGTTTGGTAAGGCAGGAGTAAGCTGTGCAGAGCCGATCTGGAGAGTCCCTATGATCACTGAGACCAGACTAAAGAGTCCACAACTTACACAATGTTGAATACATAAAAGAGGGAGGAGAAGAAAAAGAAAAACAAGTCAGGTTTATTTGTATAGCCCAAAATCACAATTTACGTCACCCCAATGGGCTTTACAGTCTGTACAAAATGTGACATCCTCTGTCCTTCGACCCAGCAAGCCTGAAGTGGTATTGCATCTAGATTTATAGCTTATGTTCACTGTTCATTGGAAATTGTTCGTCAAACCGTTCACAATTACAGTTGTGTTCATAACACTCTTAGAAAAAACATGTTGTTGTTGACGTGTTCTTTTGCAGTGATTAGTGTGTGTTCTTAATCAATTTAGAAAGTTGTTATGTTGAGATTTGTCACAGTTTGTTGTTTGCTTGTACCTAAGCCTGAAGTGGTATTTCATCTAGATTTTATTACTTTGAAATCACAATATCATTTTAATAGTTCATTTAACTTTCATGAAAAACATTGTGACTTTGAATAAATACGATTCATACAGTTATCACTCATTATTGTTCAATTACACATACAGAGAGGGAGGGAGAAATAGGGAGATACAGACAGACAGAGAGAGAGAATGACAGAGAGACGCTCAGTCGCAAAAGCAGGATCGGCCAAAAGACTGAGGCTGTAGTTTGGACTGTTGACCAGTAGATGGAGACAAATGATAAGGCTTGGCAGCTGGGACAGACTCAGCGAGTCCTCTGGAGCCAGCTCAAAGAGACCCACCCTTTTTCGTGTTTCTTTTATTTCCTCACCTGTCAAATCTTTTTATTCTCTGTTGTTTTGATTTCCAATGTTATTTCATTACTTGGTGTGTGCTTCGATTTTGAACCTTTACTGTTATTGTCTTTATCACTTTGTTTACTTTTTAATTACATTGATCTCCTAATACAAATAATAATAATAATAATAATAATAATAATAATAATAATAATAATAATAATACACCATGTCTAGCACACATATGCTGTCTAGCAGTTTAGTTTATTCACAAACAACAACAATAAAAACATGCATTCATCAATAAACAATTTACTCTTACCTACTGTTTCACCTACCCTGGATCCTTTGTCGTCCCTGTGTGAGCAGGGACCTGCTCCAGTGTGCATAAGCACCTGCACTCACACCTACACAAACAAAAACACACATCAACAACACATCAATGGCCTGAAACGTGCACCCCCTAATTCGGGGGTGCTGAACACGCCTGTCTTGGTCCCATGTCCCATGTTGGCTAAGAGGGTGCGTGATCAACAAGTGATGCTGTGTAGGGTGGGCTAAAACTTTCCAGGAGTTGAAAGATGGAAAGGTAAGATGCGGCCCCATCAGTTCTTCAAAAAGTCGACATTTTAAGCATATTCTGTGTGTCTTAATGCATTTTTATGTGAATTTAGACATTTCAGGCATTTCAACCTGTTGACACACTCACACACCACACAAAAATTAGCAGGATAACAGCCACCAAGTTGCGCCGCTATTTATTGAAACAGTGGAACAAGCAGGGGAATTAGTGATGTGTCGGTCAGACATTTAGGGTTACAAAACATCATAGGCCACCGCCCAACGCATCTGAAGAGGGTGTGTATAAAAACCAACACACAAGAGGAAAGGGAGCAAGAAGCATCCAGAGCAATTGCCTCCCAGAACTTATTTGCCAGAGAGGGCAGAGTTTGGGACTTCTCAGAGCTCGAGGAGTATTGCAAAGATCCAGCTTCTTGTGTCAGCCTATGCCTTCGCCTTCAGAGTCGAGGATTCATAGTCACCAACACTCCTCAAATGTGCCCGACAGTTCAGCCAACTGAGAGGTATGCTGATCTTATTACCACTGCACTGTGACTTGCACTGATGTAGTGACTAATACAGCTCTTCTACACTGTGTTACCTCAGTGACTTTTGCAACAGGTCTCAAAAGAAGGATGTCCTTACTGCTGTACAGAGGGATATTGCTTATATCCACCAAAAACTAATCAGCGGCGATTACATCCCCAACACTGCAGTCACATCTTTCAGACACTACTGTGAGGTTATCCTGCTGTTGGAGCACCAACTGACAGGGAAAGAAGTTCATTATTTTTTCTTTGTTTCTCTGAAGTTTTTGGAATGCTACTTCAACAACATCAGGCTGTTTTCCCCCAGCAAGATGGAGACAAGACGGACCAGGGCAAGTTCTTCCTTAGAGAAGGTGGGGTCCCATTGTCCAAACCTGCATCAGATTTACAATGGCTGAAGTCGAAGTGAGTAATCTATGACTACATCAAAAGCATGCTCTATGAATCTTTCAAGGCTTTGATTTGACTCATAGCAATTAAACAGACGAGAACACATTGCAGCTGTTTTTGTTTCATTCGTTGTGTTGAACTGCTGTCGAATTGGTCTACACACACCCGCATCCCTGCAGGACTGGGATGCTTATTGCAGGGCCTTCCCTGTAACACTGACTGGTGACCTTTAAAAGACCAATGTACAAAGGCTGGTTTTCTACACTACCGGCCTTACTACCACAAGTGGAGGGATCTCCAATTTAGGCAGCGGAGTCAATACATACTATATATATATATACACATACTATACAAATAGAGTATATATATATATATATATATATGTGTGTGTGTGTGTGTGTGTGTGTGTGTATATATATATATATATATATATATATGGAGTACAAAAAGGTGAGTAGCATATATGCTACTCACCTTTTTGTACTCCATCATACAGCTCATTCCATTGACAGGAAAGGCAACCCCCCTCAAGCAGCCCGAATACGGAAGACACTGGACAAGGAGACAGTCTGGACATCAAACAGACCCACTGTTGATGACGTTGTGAAGGCCGGGGTTCTCCCTCAACAGCAAATTGAGGACAACAATCTCCTCATGAGCTCAGTCACTAAGCAGAATTGGAAGGGCTTGGCCTTTAAGGATTTTGGAGAGGAAAAAGGCAAAGGTACATGCACACATGACTTGCAATCCAATCCCCAATTTTAAGTGAGTGATTACTTCTATGTGCATATGTTGAGTCGGAGCTCCCAATTATTAAATGTTCATTTATTATTTTGTGTTTATGATGGGCAAACTTAATGTTATGTTATGTTTATTGAGTGTTTGAGTTGATTGAGGACTGATTGATTGCAGCTGTCTGATATCCATTGTGGGCGTGTTTAATAAAAGTCTTGCACCCGCAGCTGAGTTCAGATGTGTGTAGGTGACCTGGGAAACAGCAGAGCGTCTCCGATTCATTTTTCCTTGTATACGGTGCTTCTTTCTCTGACTTCTGGGTTCACAATGCTGTACCGCTGTTTAGCCCTACTCGGTCAACAGGTTATGGGCCCAGAGTAATCCAGAGACAGTTTAGCATGTTTCCACCGTGTGTGATGATTAGATGCTGTTAGCACCATGAGCAGAAGAATCGCAGACACAAGCCACTGGTCTCCGCTCCTATTTGACGGAGATGAAAAGAATTACGAACTATGGGAGAAGAAATTTTTGGGCCATCTTCGTCGGCAGGGCCTGAAAAACACTGACACCAACAAATGACACCGACACGGAAGACGCAGAGGAGCTCCTAGTGGATGCAGCCAAGAATGCCGAGGCTTTGATGACAAAAGTCTATCGCTGGTAACGTGAGAGACAGCAGAAATGTGAAAGACATCACAGGTAAAAATTACCTGTGATGTCTCTCCGGAGCTGCCGGCGTTGCCCTCCATGTTTGCCTCCAGGGCATGCGCATGTGCAGTTGGAAGAGTCGCGGATCGATTACTTCCCCCTTTTTTTTTTTTCTTTTTCTTTATAAATGATCGATTACTTTCCCCTGCGACTTGACTGTGACCTCAGTGACGGCATTTCAGCACTTTTGGACTCCTACCCGAATTCGTTGTCTTTTTTTTTTTAATCTTTATTTAGAAATCCAAATTATTACAGTACAATATAACACAGTATAATAACAACCGCCAGGGGGTTACAAACGTTCAAAGGCACGTGCTGCACTGGGCCACTCTGACCACGTCATGGTACACCTGATTCCTGTGTACAGGCAGAAACTAAAGCTCTGCAAACCTGTAGTGAGGACATCAAGGAAGTGGACCAGCGAGGCTGTGGAGGATCTCCAGGCGTGTTTGGACTCTACTGACTGGGATGTGTTCAGGACTGCTACCAACAGTCTGGACGAGTACACGGAGACTGTGACGTCCTACATCAGCTTCTTTGAGGACTGCTGTGTTCCATCACGCACCAGGGTGAGTTACAACAATGACAAACCCTGGTTCACAGCCCAACTCAGGCAGCTAAGGTTGGCAAAGGAAGAGGCCTTCAGGAGTGGGGACAAAGACAGATACAAAGAGTCGAAGTACAAGTTTAGCAAGGCAGTGAAAGAGGCTAAACGGCTGTACTCTGAGGAGCTCCAACACCAGTTCTCAGCTAACGACTCTGCGTCTGTCTGGAAAGGGCTCAGGCAGATCACTAACTACAAGCCTAAAGCCCCCCACTCCATCAACGATCGACGCCTAGCCAACGACCTGAACCAGTTCTACTGCCACTTTGAAAGACAAAGGGACAGTCCAGCAACCATCCCCCACGACACCTCTGAACAGCTCCAGCTCCAGTCACCTCCACCAATGCCCACCTTAAAGGCCCCCCCCACCCCCTCCCCCCCCACCTCAGTGACGACTCTTTCCATCCACTGCAGGGATGTCAACAGACTCTTCAGGAGACAGAACCCCCGGAAAGCAGCTGGGCCGGATTCTGTCTCCCCATCTGCCTTGAAGCACTGCGCTGATCAGCTGTCTCCAGTGTTCACAGACATTTTTAACACCTCATTGGAGACATGTCACGTGCCAGCCTGCTTCAAGTCTTCAACCATCATCCCTGTTCCCAAGAAGCCAAGGACCACAGGACTTAATGACTTCAGACCCGTTGCCCTGACCTCTGTGGTCATGAAGTCCTTTGAGCGCCTTGTGCTCTCACACCTCAGAGACATCACTGACCCTCTCTGGACCCCCGGCAGACTGCAGCGTGTCATTCGGTCTGCAGAGAAGGTGATTGGCTGCAATCTCCCATCTCTTCAGGACCTGTACGCCTCCAGGACCCTGAGGCGTGCAGAAAAGATTGTGGCTGATCCCTCTCACCTTGGACACAAACTCTTTGAGTCACTCCCCTCTGGCAGGAGGCTGCGGTCCATCAGGACCAAAACCTCACGCCACAAGAACAGTTTTTTCCCGTCTGCTGTCAGCCTTACCAACAAGGCCCGGAACCCCCCCCGACACTCTTCACATTCCACCTCGGACTCATTTTGTCACATTGATATAAATACAACTCTATGCGTTACATTAACGCTCAACTTGGACTTCTTTCTGAAAAACAGACTGTGTTTCCGGAAAATAGCGAACAACAAAAAACAGACTTGTGTATATATATTTAAATTGTTATATTTTATGCTCTTATTTTAGTAGATGTGTCATGCACCAATTTCACCAGAACAAATTCCTCGTATGTGTAAAAGCGTACTTGGCAATAAAGCTTTTTCTGATTCTGATTCAATACTTCAAAGTCTCATACTACACAAATACATTAAAAAGAGCACATACATCAAAAGTCTTAATGGCTTTCATGTTAGTGGAGTGTTGAATAGTTTTAATATGTTGCTTGGCCTCATTAACGAAGATAGAAAGGAGATGTTTTTGATTAGTATATCGACATTTGTGGATATGCCATTTGGTTAAATATATAATAAGATTAATGATATAAAATTGTTTTTTATTTTTTTTTCACAGATGGATATTTAGTGAAACCAAACAATACATGTTCAAAGCAAAGGGAAAAATGTGGTTCAATACAAGTAAAAATCAAGTTACAAATATCTTCCCATAATTTGGTGGAGAAGGGGCAAGACCAAAATAAATGAAATATATCTTCAGGGTGGCCTTCACAGAAAGAGCAGTTTATATCTCTATCTTTGTTGAATCGTTGTAAACAAACTTTAGACGGGTAAAATCTGTGAATTATTTTGAAAGATACTTCTTTTACTTTATTATTTAACATATATCTAGCAAAGTCTATGTTGGCAAAGTCCAAATCTTTTTCCAGTCAAGGTTATTAATAAAGGCGTTCCAATAAGCTACCACATATGGAACTGATACAACATCTTTCTGAAATAATGAGCGTATACGACGATTACAGTTACGTGTTGAAGAGAAACAGATTTGACCAATTTCAAGTTTGGTTGGATCAGTGGGTAATAATGTTGGATTCTGTCCTGCTGTACTTTTAAATAGCATAATTACTCCATCAGGGATTGCATTTATAATAATTTTAAATTCTTTAATAGGGAATATGATACTATATTTTAAGATATATTCTTGATATGTTAATGACCCATCTGGATTAAACAACTGATGAACCAAGAGTATGCTATGAGTAAACCAAAAAGGGTAAAATAAGGATTTGTTTCTATATGTGATGTCTTTTGTTATGGCTGTGTTCTGGCTGCTCTGATTTTGCCTCTGTTTCTCTCCAGGGCTGGAACGTGGCGGGGGCGGGGTCGGTCTCCTCTGAGGTGAGCGGCGGCTGGACACACCTGTCACCAATCTGGGCTCATCAAGACTGCCTTTTAAGCTGGCTTCCCCCACACTCCTGTGCCAGATTATTCTAGCACTTATCGCCTGTGTCTCGCCACAGACAAGATCTCCTCGTCCCTGCCACGTTCCTCCAGATCGCTAGCTGTCTCGCTGCCTTCTGTGTGTTTTTATGTAAGTCTTTTTGGTGCCGGCCTGAGAGCCCTTTTCTCCCCTAGACGGTGATCTTTTGTTCTTGTACCAGCGGTGACTGAGTTCCCCTCCGGTGGAGGCGTTTTTTGTTCTGTCTGCCTGAGTGCATTATCCCCCCTGTGGAGTTTTTTTTATTCCCTTACTGTTTGGCTGTTGAGTTTCCTCCAGCATTGGTTTGTGGTTATCTTCTGCCTGAGCTGCATTTTCCCGTTTTGGAGATTTGTGTTGTACTTTTCGTTCAATAAACTGTGTGCGTGATTCCTCTCTGCATCTTGGGTCCTCGCCTTCCTTGCCGGCCTTAACAGTCTTTATTGTTCCATATGTAGTATTTATGTGGAGAAAAATTATGTTTGTAGATCAATGACCAAGAGAGAAGCATCTGTTTATGAAAGTGGGATAGTTTTGAGGGGATTTTTTCAACATTATAATTGTAAGCACTTGGTTCTTTGTTGGAAGCCCAAGAACAGTCCGAAGCAATCTTCAGTTCACAGTCAAAGTATTTATTGAGGTCACATATAAAGTAATACGGCGCTGGTCTCAGAAAGTCAGAGTTCCCTGAGGATCTCAGCCAAAATGAGCCCAGTTGTCATACAAAAGTTCACATTTATCATGTTGGGTTTGACCAACCCAGTACAATAATCAGATATACGTTACAGAATATAATTGGTCAAGGCGTGAATGCCAGATCTAAATGCAATAGACATCACAAAAAGAGAAGAGGAGACGAGACTGTCAACAACCAGTGTGCCACCTGCCTTTTTGTTATGAGAAGTGGCTCTCACCAGCCATGTTATCCTTACAGCTCTAGGCTATGAAGGACATCCATGTAGGCTAAAGATCAGAGCATGAGAACACATGAAATGACCAAAAAGGGCCTGATCATTACAATTCCCCCTTTTGACATGATTCTATCATGTCAACAAAAATGATGGAGTAAATGTTGAGACAAAGGAATATAACCATGGAAGTCGATTAACACATGAAATGTATTATTCAAACACATGAAAAAATTTTAAACTTGAAAAATAAATGAAAGAACAAAAAAACAAAAAAACATATGAATAATATTGAATATGCTGTAATTTTAAAAATAAAATAACAAAAAACGCATAATATTGAATGTAATTTCAACCTTGAAAGATAAATGAAGAAACAAAAACATGAATCATATTGAATGAAATTTTAAACTTGAATAATAACATTTGAAATTTGAAAAATAACTGCAGAACCATGAAATGTAATGTTAAAAATGAAATAATAAAACATGAATAATATTGAATGTAATCTTAAGAATGAAGAAACAAAAAATATGAATAATGTCATGTAATTATTGAATAAAATTTGAAACTTGAATAATAAGTGAAGAACCATGAAATGTAATTTTAAAAATGAAATAATAAAAAAAACATGAATAACCATGAAATGTAATTTTAATTTCATGATGTCTTGATCAAACAGGTCTAGTGCAACGTGAGTAATTGTGAGTCCATGACATAGAAGTCAATGCAAAGCAGCATGGAAGAGGCCTACTTTATGCCAGCGTCGCTCCAACTTAGGGCTGTCCCGAACTGCCATGAGTGGGTCCCAGATAGTCTGTGCCGACTCGCACCACAGTGAAACGGGAAGAACCAGAATGACCGCAGTAGACATCCGGTGTAGGACAGACATACTTTTTCACCTGAGCCGTCAGGTGTCGGTAACAGCAGAGGAGTGGCGCCTTGTGATGGCTATGTAACCCAAGCAAATGGGTGAGGCCAGCTGCTGGACTCCGATCCAACACACGTTGCACTAGTAAGAAAATAGAGAAACATATAATGATTAAAAATAGTTTTGACTGTGACTGTGATAGGTTATATGTGTAAATGTGATAAATGTTAAAATATAAAATTAAAATGTAAAAGGAGATTACATGGTAATTTAAGGGTGTTTGTGTTTGGCAGCCTATATATGAGCACTTATGTGTAAGCTGTTCTTCATTGCATTAACAGGCAGCAAGCGATTCTTCATTGCACCAGCATGTGGAAATAATAAAATGTGGAAATAATAAACATATCAAAGTGAATGTAATACTGAAATAGCTCAACCTTCAAAACAGTAAAATAAGCAACAAATTGAACCTTTCAAAATGGTAAAATATGAACTTTAAAATGATAAAA
Source organism: Chaetodon auriga (assembly GCF_051107435.1). Taxonomy (NCBI): domain Eukaryota; kingdom Metazoa; phylum Chordata; class Actinopteri; order Chaetodontiformes; family Chaetodontidae; genus Chaetodon; species Chaetodon auriga. The sequence goes on along the minus strand of NC_135096.1, from coordinate 612,796 downwards.
TAGTAATTGTTGACTATTAAAAAGAGAAATAATGAGATAATGAAATAATCAAAACATCACAAAATGCACAATAAAAATAGGAAAAATGATCAAATAAGTGAAATTGTTGAACAAGTACATAAACATTACTTTCATCATCAAAAGCATCAATTGATCAATTGTAATATTGGAAAAAATGTTTTTTTTTTTCAAAGGAGATTTTGACTGCACCTCTCAATTTGCTCATTGATTATTGTTCATCAAGGATTACCAGCATGAAGGAGTTTACCACGCTTCTACGTGTATGTGGAAATTATATGTAAGACTGTGTTAACCATTAGCCAGTCACATGTGTATACAGGATCTCAAATGTACAAGCATTGAACGTCATCATTTACATCCATGTCGAGGTCCGCTTCAGCTTCAACTTCTCCCTGTGGAAGCTCAAAGAGCATAGAACCTGGTTCACCAGAATATTGTACTAATTGATAATGAGGCGGTGGTGGGAATTTGTCATTAATGGCAGTTGTGATACATTTTAGACAGAGGTGCCTGATGCATGGTATGCAGCAACATCCACATAAGGTGAAAACTGTCACTGCAGCAATGAGCGACATTAGAACAGAGGCAATAAGAGTCCTCCATTTGCCAAAAGTAGCATCAAACCAAGTTGTTAGTGTATTGTCAATGCCAGAGTCTTCAGCTAGTTCGACAGACAGTGTTTTGAGGCCAGTCAGGGCTCGGGTTACAGAACCATCAGGGGCTGTGTTGTTAGGGATAAACACACAGCAGTCTTGAGCAAACAGAGCACACACACCACCTCTCTCAGCTAGGAGAAAATCAAGGGCCATTCTGTTTTGATAGGTCATTAGAGAAGTAGCAGCTAGCTGTTCATGCAGGCCTTCCACAGCATCTCTAGTCATGTTATTCAATCTTTGGATATTAAAGTGGACATAATTAATTCGGTCCACATTCTTATTTATGGTCACCCACCAAAAGAGAGAAGATTCAAAGCCTGCCGCAACTTGATTGACCAGTTTATATTCATCAGGCACACCTCTGGGGACTCCAATTGCATCTATGTAGGTTGGGGTATTATGGTATAAATCAAATATACTACGTTGACGCCTGTGGTGAATGGGTGAATTCTGAGAGACAATGGATTTCCAAGAGACAATTTCTGATGCCGTAATCTTTACAATTTTAACACGAGCTATCAAGGAGAGGATAGTACATTTACCCACCCAATATGGAGGCAGTGTATTCCTAAGTAATTTTCCCCCACAATACCAATACACATCAGCACGTGCATGGGAAAGCAGGGTGGCATTCTTCCAATTAGTAACATTAACAGTATTAATACACCAATCATCTGGGATGTTTCCAACGGGTAAACCTGTGGGATCGGCTCTTACTAAGCAGGTGTGGTTATTTTTAACTGGGGTGAAGATGGGAGGAAGTGTAAGTGGTGGAGATAATGGGTAAGGGGTTTCCAGGTGTTTACAAGGGTTAGTAGGATTGTCACTCATATGCAGTTGCATCATGCAGTACGTTTCGTTGTCAGAGAAGGGTGAGGGTACAGTTAGTAGGGCTGGTCGGGGGGAGGAGCATACTATGCATTCATCCTTTGTAACTGTGCCAGCAACACTCTGAACCCATTCTAGCCAATAATTTCTCTGTGAAAATCCTGTCTCAACCAAAATTTTATCATGCACGGTATAATTTTGAATATTAATTTTAGTTACTGTTGAGAGTTGTATTGAGGAATGTACTGAGGATTTGGCTGTCACTTCAGGTTGCAGAGTTATTTTGATGGTTGTCAAAGGGTCTGTGCCAGAAATATCTACTCCCAATGCCAAATAGAAGTAATCATCCAATGGCGGCCAGGGTAAGTGGGTAAACGTAAGGTTTTTTACAGTAACAATTAAAGGGTTATGCTTAGTTGTGGATTTGGTATGGTGGTCTCGAGAGGGTGATTTTATCCTTAAGGTCCTGCCAAATGTTCGAGATAGGCGTGGCGGTATAGCTCAGTGGGCCAGAGTTCCAATACACATACCTCCAATTTGGGCACCATGAACCCTGAGCAGGCGGCATCCCATGAGGGAAGATACACATGTACACATCATAATGTGTCCAACTGACAGGTGAGTGATGTCCACACACTATGGCGTCACACAAATCGAATTTAAACGACTGAGGGGCAGGATTGCGAGTCACAGTCAATTCAATGTTGGTCCCATATATGTCCCCCTTTATGCGTCGTTTGATTCTGGGTTTTGGTGCGGAGTGGGGATATCTGAGATTTTCAGAGGGGACATGTGCCGAATCATTGGTCTTTATTTGTCCTGATACATCTTCAATTTGCTGACTGTCCCACCACAGGATGGGCAGTACGATTATGATTGCTAATATGGTTAATATAGCAACAGCTACTCGAGTTCCACATCCAAGTCTCCAGAGGGGAGTCTTTTTAGAGGGAGTGATCCGCTGGGGCTGGTCAAATTTACTATAGTTCTTCAATTCCAGTGTATCAATCATTGCTACCAGATGAAGTTTCCAAATCAGTGCGGACCTCAGTCAATGTTCTTTCAGTAGGGTCCTGAGCAAATGTACAGTGTGTTTTGTGGATCCAATTACTCAGCCTGTCGTCTGTCAACCAGACTTTCACACAATGTGATGTAGTTTCTGCTACCTTGTATGGGCCTTTCCACCTGGGGGATGACCAATTGAATTTGTTGACCTTCCTGAGGACCCAGTCTCCCACTTCTACAGGTGAGGTTTCTTGATCCTGTTCCTTGGTGAGTATCTGTGTTACCTGTTGGGAGATACTCATCACTGAGTTATGCAATTGCTTCACATACTCACACATGTTCTCATGCTGTAACACCACAGGCGGTGAGTCTGATGGTGCAGTAGTGAATGGACAGGGCATTTTTCTTCCTGTCAGGATTTCATGTGGACTGACATTCATAGTCGCATTAGGGGTGGATCTTAAGTTGAACAACACAATAGGTAGGGCCTCAATCCACGTTAACTTTGTGTCAGCACAGACTTTTGCTAGACTCTCCTTGATGGTTCTGTTTGCTCTTTCAACTAAACCTTGAGAGGCTGGGTGGTAAACTGCTCCAAACTTATGCCGGATCCCAAACATCTTTTCCACTTGTTGCAGATCCTCATTGGTGAAATGAGGACCATTATCAGATCTTATAATTTCTGGGACTCCAAATCTGGGTATAATTTCTTTTGCCAACCAATTAATTACTTCTTTTCCTTTTTCTGTTTTGGTAGGTGTGGCTTCCACCCATCTGGAAAATGGATCTACACAGACTAGATGATATCTCTTACCTTCAGTTCTGTGGTCTGCTCCCATATCAGTAAAATCAATTACTATTTCCTTCCATGGTGCATCAGGCACTGGGAAGCTGCCTAATCCAGCCTTGAGTGCGATCTTTGGATTAAACTGATTACATATCTCACAAGACTGCACAAAATATGTGGTGATATCCTTCAGATGGGGATGCCACCAATGTTGTGAAATGAGAGCTGTCACTTTTGAACTAGCACAGTGACCTCTGCTATGTGCTTCTTGACACAGCATATTCAGTAGTCCAGCCGGAGCTACTATTTTTCCTTCATGATTTCTCCAGAGCCCCAGAGAATCTTTAGTTGCTCCTTTTTCTTTCCATGTCTGTTTTTCAGATGGAGCGGCCGCTTCTTGTATTTCCTTGATGTTTTGTACACATAGCTCTCTACGCGGCTTGTCATCAGGAGCCTTCTGAGGCATTTGCTTACACATATTGTACCCTGCGATCTCTTTTGCTGCCACATCTGCAGCATTATTTCCTCTTGCAATTCTGCCCTCTCCTTTTTGATGTCCTCTGCACTTGACTATAGCAACCTGTTTTGGCTCAAGCAGGGCATAATAAAGGTCAATTAACTGATTCAGATGTTTAACAGGAGTGCCAGCTGACGTTGTAAAACCTTTCCTCCTCCAATGACACATGTCCACATGTACAGCTTGAACTGCATAAGCCGAATCAGTATAGATATTTACAGTCTTGCCTTTTGCTATTTTACATGCTTCGGTTATCGCCATTAATTCCGCCTTTTGAGCTGAAGCTGGTTGTGGAACGATTTGGGCTTGTTTTGTTTGTAAACCGGCTGACGTTTCTTCTACAACAGCGTATGACGTCACTAACGTGCCCGCAGGAGTGTGACGACTGTGACCATCGCAGAATAATATCATTTCAGCATTCTCGATAGGCTCTTTGTGTAGAGAGGAGTGCAGTTGCATCTCTTTTTTAGTTTCTGCCACACAGTCATGATCTTGCACGGTGTCCATCTGTAGAGCCATGTTAGTTCCTTCACTAGTGAAGTGAATGTGAGATTTGTTAAGCAACTGTTGCAGACCTAGAATTCTGTGCGCTGATAGTGTGAACGCATTGGAATCAAGAAATGCTTTTACACCGTGTGTAGTGTGTACTATAGTCTGATTGCTCATGGTAATGTGGGATGTCTTTTGTACTGCTTTCCCTATCGCTGCTACATGTCTGACACATGTAGGATGTCCTATCTCCATGTTATCCAATTTGGAACTGTAGTACATCAAAATTTTCCTGTCTGTTGTACTCCTACTCTCCCCCTTTTGAAACAGAACGGCATTCACAAAGCCGTTCTTTTCATCAACATCCAAATGAAAAGGCTCTGAGTAGTGTGGAGAGTGTAGAGCACATGCATTTGATAATGCAGCCTTGACATCAACAAAAGCCTTATCAGCTTCTACTGTCCACTGTAAGGGAGAGTTGTAGTTTGTGTACCCAGCCTGTGTGATTAGCGCTCTTAGAGGTGCCACCAAACCAGAGAAATCTGGAACAAAGTTCTTGCTGTATGTTATTAGTCCGAGAAATTGTATCGTGGATTTCACAGTGGTTGGTTTGGAGTGACTCAAAATGTCTGTTTTCTGGGCATTTGTCATCCTTAGACCAGATGAACTGACCACACGGCCCAAGAATGTCACCTTTGGTCTCCCAAGCTGGAGTTTGGACTTTGAGACTTTGAAGCCGCAGTGTGCAAGATGGCGTAGAAGTATTTCAGTGGCCTTCATGATAGACTCAGAATCAGGTGCAGCCAAGAGGATGTCATCCACATACTGAAGAAGCGAAACACCCTGTGGAAACGTCAAAGACTGTAGCTGCTGTTTCAGAACATGGTTGAAAATGGATGGTGAGTCTATGAAGCCCTGAGGTAGACGGGTATAAGTGTATTGTTCACCCTCATAAGAAAAAGCAAACAACTGTTGTGAATCCTCATGCAGGGGAATACTGAAGTACGCGTTAGCCAAGTCAATACAGGAGAAAAAGTTATGCTCAGGTGAAATGGCGTTCAACATGGTGTATGGGTTCGGCGTGTCATAGTGTGTGGGAACGACAACTTTGTTGATGGGTCTGAGGTCATGAACCATACGGTAATCAGGTTTACCAGGCTTTGGAACAGGATTTATAGGAGTGTTCCATGCTGAAGTCGTAGGTACAAGAACACCTGCCTGTAACAATCCCTTGATTGTATTTTTGATACCTGTGATTTGGTCAGGTTTCAGTGGATACTGTCTCTGATAAATAGGAATAGTGTTAGGCTTCAGAGGGATGGAAATAGGAGGAATGTTGAGCAGACCAACATCATTATTGCCTGTTGACCACAAGGAATCTGGTAAGCTGTCCAGTAGAGCCTGGGTATCTGGATGATCAGTGTTTTCTCTGCCATGCGTACGAGACAAAAAGCATTTCTCCGGATACAAGATGGTGTGTGAGGAGTGAGTAATCATGTAAGTCTGTGTGGAAGGTGAAAATCAAAGATGGTTGTTTTGGGTGGGTGTCCAATCACAAGCCTCCAAACAACGCTTCACCATAGGTCCTAGATTTTTAGCCTCTCCTTCATTAGCAACTTTCAAGGTTATGTGAGGGGCTGATGTGTGAGTCAAGGCATACAGTGGTTCAAGAGAATCTGGTAACGAAACAGCAGCAGCTACTCCTTCAGGGCCGACATAGATGTCACGTATTTCAACAATGGGGTATTCACCAGTCTCAGAACAATGATTTGCAAAGCCTTCCCACAAAGCGTCATAGTTCCCATCCCCAAATAATTCATAATTGAATGTACAGTGGGGTGGATCAAGAGGATCGGTGTATAGATGCAGGACAGAAATCCAAGGGAGCCACAAGGAAAAAGTTTGATGGAGTGAGGTGGATGAGAAGTCAGGAATAAGTCCCCACCATATTTCAGCTCCATGTTCCTTAGTAGGAGCAGATGAGGAAGCATCGGCTTGTATCATCTGTTTAATAGCGCTTTTAGGCGTGGCACAGCGTTGCACCGAGCCATCTGGAAAGGTGATGTCAACATGGTCAGGGGCCATGAGGAGGGATATGTTCAATGTACACAAAATATCCCTGGCCAAGAGGTTTACAGGACAAGAAGGAGACAGCAGAAAAGAATGTTCGAAAGAAAGTGAATTCCACCGACAGGATAAGGGTGCTGACAGAGGCCACTCTTCTGTGTTTCCCGAGAAGCCAACAACAGGTACGGTATTCTTTGATGGAGGGAGTGGCGTATTTAAAGTGGAATACCTGGCTCCTGTGTCGATCATACACATGTAATCCCGGCCATCAACTGTTAGTGTAACTAAAGGCTCAAGAAACACGTCATGTAAACACAGAGAGTCACCAGCTGTTAGTCCTGGGCAGCTCTATTGTGGAAGTTGAGGAGCACCAGGGGCGTGATGGAAATTCCCCTGCTGCAAGTGAGAAGGAGGAGGAGCTTGAGGTTGAGGAGAGGGAGGATATGTGTTAAAGCCATACTGAGGGGTCCCTCCCTGTGGCCATGAGTATTGATGAACATGACAGTCACTGGCCCAGTGTCCGGAGCCTCCGCATCTGAAGCAATGGTCAGAAGTAGGTTGGGCTAAGCCAAACCTGCTGATGCGTCTCTGCCCTCGCTTATTAGTATAGATAGGTTTGCGTTTTAGGGCAGCTGGTGGGTATGGGTGAGGAGGAGGGTCAGGATGAGGGCCATATGGAAGAGGTGGGGCAGAGGCATGGGAAGCTGGCTGAGACAACATCTGCTTAGCAGCAGACTTATTGAGGTTTACATCATCTCTCATTTTCTTCACTTGTGATTTTAGCAGTTGTGCCTGGAGGGCTGCCAATTCCTTTTCTTCCTGATGTTGGTGCTCAAGGTCATTATCAATGTATTGGATGACATGAGCAGCCCATACAGTGTATGTCATGGTCGGCAAACCAACCACATGTTTCAGCATTTTCTGAACAGCTTGAGGAACCGAGCTTTCCACTGCTCCTCTGAAGAGCAGCTCTATTGTCTCACTCACAGCTGGGTCTTCCCCTGTCCTCTCCTGCCATAGCTCTCTCACCCGGAGCAAATATGCAGCACCCTTCTCATTCACATTTGGTGGGATGTGACATAACTCAGCAGATCTCATCTGTACAGGGAACTTTTCTCAGATGACAGGCCACAACAGGTACACCAGAAGATGTAAAGGCTGATCATCAGAGTCTTTATCTGTATTACTGAGTTGTTCTATTTCTGCTAACATCCCCAGTGATGTGCATGAGGCGAACACACGTCTGAAATCACCCAAAGCTGGGACAAGGCCTGCACACTTTTCTAAGAAAGCCTTGATCCACTGAGCCCCCCCTTGGTTTATGTCTGGCAGGCCAGATTTAATCAGTGTAGTATCCTGTAGGGAGAACGGAGTGTATGTGGCAACAGTTCGTCCTCCAGCAGTGGTAGCTGATGTTAGTGGCATCTGATACTGACGTCGACGGGTGTCTAAGCAAGTGTGGATGTTACCATGACTGGGCTCGCGGGCAGTGACACGAGGCAGGTTAAGATAGCTTGACTGGTCAGCGCGGTCTTTCCAATTCTGCAGCCCATGTTGCTCGAACGCAGAGGTTAGAGCGTGTACGGAGGGATTAGTACATGCGGCCTCTGGATTGTCTTGACTGGTCATGTGAGTCGGATGTTCGGATGGTAAAGCACACGATCGGGTTAGTATAGATGAGGGTATTGGACGGGATGTTTTGAGAAAGTGGTCAGTGCTTACGCGTGCCGTCTCATCCAAATATCTCTCTGCCTGTTTTTGTGATTCACCATCACCTGGATACGGGGCAGTTTGTAGCAGTCCATTTTTGATCACAACAACCGGAGACATCATAGGGAGTGCAGTTTGATATGGGAGTGTATCTGATGATTCTGAACTGGCAGAGGACGTGGTCTGTGTCGTTATCGTTGCTTCTGGGCTCGTACCTTCAACTTGAGGCAGCTGATGCTGAAGAGCATCCAGCATTGCACGTGCCTCAGTGAAAGGCATTGACTGTTTTGGTGAGGGTGCGTTATCTTTTGATTTTGTGGACTGTGGATCTGGAGTCAAGGTCACAGCTGGCGGTTGATGATTGAGTTGTGCAGAGGACAGTGACTGAATGGAGAATTTGACTTCTCCTGTGAAACAGAGGCAGCCTGTCAAGAACGTTTCTGTTCTTTTTGCTTCTCTCTCTGCTTTGCCTCTGTGCAGAATTCCTGCATCTTGTAACCTTGATCTGGCCTGGTCTCTACTTCCTGTCGCCAATTTCAGAAACATGGTGAAATCGCTCGTCTTTGGTGGAGCAGCTTCACAGTCTCCAAACATACCCCTCATTTGCATTTCCCTCACCCAATTCACAAATCTTTCCCTGCCATTCTCCTTTTCCTCATGTTGGACTTTATTCTGCCATCTGGTCAATGTTTCGAACAGCACCGACCCCAAGGAGCCGGGTTTACATTCCTGCCATTTATCAACAACTAACTGTGACATTTTCAGATGTTTTTACACGTGTTAGTCAGAGAGGGTGAATGGCGTAATGCCCGAGTGAGGACCCAATCAAGAAGCTTCTACACAAAGTCTAGTACTCTGTGCGCTTGATCGCTGGGGGTTCTCCCAGTCTTTTCACTCGTTTTAATCCACCAACCTCTGTAACACCTTAACTGAATATCCCCTCTTACCTATTCCAATGCCCCCTTTTACAGAACTACTTGAGATCTGTGTCAGTACAGGAATTCTCGATCAGTCTATACAGCTCGATACACTGCTGCTGACACAGTAAAATATCAATCAAGTAGGAAACCACCCCACATTTGCATGAAAAATAACAAACTTATCCCTGTGTCCTCATGAACAGTTTAACTCTACAGCTCACAGGTCACCAGGAGAACCCTTTTAAAATATATAACTATAGCTACCACGCGTCTATAGTCTGCCTAAAGACCGGAGCTGATTTTTTTTTATTTTTATTTATATATATAAAAATATAGCTACCACGCGTCTATAGTCTGCCTAAAGACCGGAGCTGACCTTTTTAGCTACCACGCGCCTTCTTTGGCCGGAGCTTTCTTTTTAGCTACCACGCGCCACCCAGGGCCGGAGCTGAATTCTATAGCTACCACGCCCTAATGACGGAGCTTTCTCTCTAATAATCTCACTAGGACACTAATTCACTTTCCCTCGTGTGAGACTATGTGATTTATACTTTACATGTGACCATTCAGTTAATACACAACAGTTTTCTTTGAAAATCAAATTATTATCAAATTATTTAATTTTAGCAATCAGTGGATGGCATTTATCAGACATTTTTAAATTTGGGATGTCCAATGTGCAGAAACTTTACTTAGAGAAAGGTTTTCTGCTTACCTTTGATTTAGGCGCCTGAAATTGTCTGAAAAAGCTCTCCTCCGATCGACTCCAGTGGTCATCAATAGGGCACGATCTTGGAGTCAGCCAATCCGGGTCACGGCACCAATTTGTAAGCACTCGGTTCTTTGTTGAAAGCCCAAGAGCGGTCCGAAGCAATCTTCAGTTCACAGTCAAAGTATTTATTGAGGTCACATATAAAGTAATACAGCGCTGGTCTCAGAAAGTCAGAGTTCCCTGAGGATCTCAGCCAAAATGAGCCCAGTTGTCATACAAAAGTTCACATTTATCATGTTGGGTTTGACCAACCCAGTACAATAATCAGATATACGTTACAGAATATAATTGGTCAAGGCGTGAATGCCAGATCTAAATGCAATAGACATCACAAAAAGAGAAGAGGAGACGAGACTGTCAACAACCACTGTGCCACCTGCCTTTTTGTTATGAGAAGTGGCTCTCACCAGCCATGTTATCCTTACAGCTCTAGGCTATGAAGGACATCCATGTAGGCTAAAGATCAGAGTATGAGAACACATGAAATGACCAAAAAGGGCCTGATCATTACATAATGACAAAGTAAAATGAAATTTAGAATTTAGAGATAATAAAATTTGGTATGAAATTCCAGATTGATAATGGGTTCTTGATGAATTGTTTAAGCCAATTTATTTTGAAAGTATTATTCAAAGTGTAAAAGTCTAAGAAGTTAAGGCCACCTTTATCATATGAGTTCATTATGCCTGATTTTTTAATATAATGGTTTTTGTTCATCCATATAAAGTTCAATAACATCTTGTCAATATCTTTTGAGACCTTTTTGTTAACATCGAGAGATAAAGCAGAATATGTAAGATGGGATATTCCCTCAGCTTTGGTTAGCAAAATTCTACCTCTCAATGACAAATCTCTTTGGAGCCATTGGTTTAATTTTTTCTGTTTTGTCAATAATCAAGTTAAAATTTAGATTGTATCTGGCTTCTCTATCTTTAGTAATGACAATTCCTAAATGTGATAGAATTGATAAAAGTGATAGTGTCTTTTACAGGTGTATCACAAACAGAAGGGATGTCACAATATTTAGGAGCAAGCAACTCACATTTCTTTATGTTCAAGGAAAGTCCAGATGCAGCAGAGAAAGTATTTATCAAGTCAATAGACAGAGATATCTGAGAAAGATCATTTAAAAATAATGTCGTATCATCAGCCAGTTGGCTGATGATAACTTCTTTACCTGCTATTGAGATACCTTTTAATGGACTAAGCTTTATAAAGTCAGTGAGAAGCTGAGTGCAGAGCAAAAAAGATAAGGCGATGTAATGATCAGGCCCTTTATGGTCATTTCATGTGTTCTCATGCTCTGATCTTTAGCCTACATGAATGTTCTTCATAGCCTAGAGCCGTAAGGATAACATGGCTGGTGAAAGCCACTTCTCATAACAAAAAGGCAGGTGGCACACCGGTTGTTGACAGTCTCGTCTCCTCTTCTCTTTTTGTGATGTCTATTGCATTTAGATCTGGCATTCACGCCTTGACCAATTATATTCTGTAACGTATATCTGATTATTGTACTGGGTTGGTCAAACCCAACATGATAAATGTGAACTTTTGTATGACAACTGGGCTCATTCTGGCAGAGCTCCTGCAGGAGCTCTTTCAGTCTGAGACCAGCGCTGTATTACTTTATATGTGACCCTCAATAAATACTTTGACTGTGAACTGAAGATTGCTTCAGGTTGTTCTTGGGCTTCCAACAAAGAACCGAGTGCTAACAAATGGTGCCGTGACCCGGATTGGCTGACTCCGAGATCGTGTCCTATTGATGACCACCAGAGTTGATTGGAGGAGAACTTTTTTCAGACAATTCCAGGCGCCTAAATCAAAGGTATGCAGAAACCTCTTTTCTATGAGAAACTTCTGCACATTGGACATACCAAATTACAATTGTCTGATTAAATGGCATCCACTGATCGCTAAAACCTAAATAATTTGATGTTCAAAAGAAAAACTGTTGTTTATTAACTGACTGGTCACATATAAGGAATAAACTCATAGTAGTAATAGAAGGACAGCTCCGTCATTAGGGCGTGGTAGCTCATAATAAAAAAAAAAAAAAGAAAAAAAGAATTCAGCTCCGGCCCTGGGTGGCGCGTGGTAGCTAAAAAGAAAGCTCCGGCCAAAGAAGGCGCGTGGTAGCTAAAAAGGTCAGCTCCAGTCTTTAGGCAGACTATAGACGCGTGGTAGCTATAGTTATATATTTTAAAAAGGGTTCTCCTGGTGACCTGTGAGCTGTAGAGTTAAACTGTTCATGAGGACACAGGGATAAGTTTGTTATTTTTCATGCAAATGTGGGGTGGTTTCCTACTTGATTGATATTTTACTGTGTCAGCAACAGTGTATCGAGCTGTATAGACTGATCGAGAATTCCTGCACTGACACAGATCTCAAGTAGTTCTGTAAAAGGGGGGCATTGGAATAGGTAAGAGGGGATATTCAGTTAAGGTGTTACAGAGGTTGGTGGATTAAAACGAGTGAATAGACTGGGAGAACCCCCAGCGATCAAGCGCACAGAGTACTAGACTTTGTGTAGAAGCTTCTTGATTGGGTCCTCACTCGGGCATTACGCCATTCACCCTCTCTGAATAACACGTGTAAAATATTTAAAGATGTCACAGAAAGTCATTGATAAGTGGAAGAACTGTAAACCCGGCTCCTTGGGGTCGGTGCTGTTTGAAACATTGACCAGATGGCAGAATAAAGTCCAACATGAGGAAAAGGAGAATGGCAGGGAAAGATTTGTGAATTGGGTGAGGGAAATGCAAATGAGGGGTATGTTTGGAGACTGTGAAGCTGCTCCACCAAAGACGAGCGATTTCACCATGTTTCTGAAATTGGCGACAGGAAGTAGAGACTAGGCCAGATCAAGGTTACAAGATGCAGGAATTCTGCACAGAGGCAAAGCAGAGAGAGAAGCAAAAAGAACAGAAACGTTCTTGACAGGCTGCCTCTGTTTCACAGGAGAAGTCAAATTCTCCATTCAGTCACTGTCCTCTGCACAACTCAATCATCAACCGCCAGCTGTGACCTTGACTCCAGATCCACAGTCCACAAAATCAAAAGATAACGCACCCTCACCAAAACAGTTAATGCCTTACACTGAGGCACGTGCAATGCTGGATGCTCTTCAGCATCAGCTGCCTCAAGTCGAAGGTACGAGCCCAGAAGCAACGATAACGACACAGACCACGTCCTCTGCCAGTTCAGAATCATCAGATACACTCCCATATCAAACTGCACTCCCTATGATGTCTCCGGTTGTTGTGATCAAAAATGGACTGCTACAAACTGCCCCGTATCCAGGCGATGGTGAATCACAAAAACAGGCAGAGAGATATTTGGATGAGACGGCACGCGTGAGCACTGACCACTTTCTCAAAACATCCCGTCCAATACCCTCATCTATACTAACCCGATCGTGTGCTCTACCATCCGAACATCCGACTCACATAACCAGTCAAGATATTCCAGAGGCCGCATGTACTAATCCCTCCGTACACGCCCTAACCTCTGCGTTCGAACAACATGGGCTGCAGAATTGGAAAGACCGCGCTGACCAGTCAGGCTATCTTAACCTGCCTCGTGTCACTGCCCGCGAGCCCAGTCATGGTAACATCCACACTTGCTTAGACACCCGTCGACGTCAGTATCAGATGCCACTAACATCAGCTACCACCGCTGGAGGACGAACTGTTGCCACATACACTCCGTTCTCCCTACAGGATACTACACTGATTAAATCTGGCCTGCCAGACATAAACAAAGGGGGGGCTCAGTGGATCAAGGCTTTCTTAGAAAAGTGTGCAGGCCTTGTCCCAGCTCTGGGTGATTTCAGACGTGTGTTCGCCTCATGCACATCACTGGGGATGTTAGCAGAAATTGAACAACTCAGTAACACAGATAAAGACCCTGATGATCAGCCTGTACATCTTCTGGTGCACCTGTTGTGGCCTGTCATCTGAGAAAAGTTCCCTGTACAGATGAGATCTGCTGAGTTATGTCACATCCCACCAAATGTGAATGAGAAGGGTGCTGCATATTTGCTCCAGGTGAGAGAGCTATGGCAGGAGAGGACAGGGGAAGACCCAGCTGTGAGTGAGACAATAGAGCTGCTCTTCAGAGGAGCAGTGGAAAGCTCGGTTCCTCAAGCTGTTCAGAAAATGCTGAAACATGTGGTTGGTTTGCCGACCATGACATACACTGTATGGGCTGCTCATGTCATCCAATACATTGATAATGACCTTGAGCACCAACATCAGGAAGAAAAGGAATTGGCAGCCCTCCAGGGACAACTGCTAAAATCACAAGTGAAGAAAATGAGACCCCATTGTTGAACTACGTGACATCTATGTCGGCCCTGAAGGAATAGCTGCTGCTGTTTCGTTACCAGATTCTCTTGAACCACTGTCGCTAATCACACTAGCTGGGTACACAAACTACAACTCTCCCTGACAGTGGACAGTAGAAGCTGATAAGGCTCTTGTTGATGTCAAGGCTGCATTACCAAATGCATGTGCTCTACACTCTCCAAACTACTCAGAGTCTTTTCATTTGGATGTTGATGAAAAGAACGGCTTTGTGAATGCCGTTCTGTTTCAAAAGGGGGAGAGTAGGAGTACAACAGACAGGAAAATTGTGATGTACTACAGTTCCAAATTGGATAACATGGAGATAGGACATCCTACATGTGTCAGACATGTAGCAGCAATAGGGAAAGCAGTACAAAAGACATCCCACATTACCATGAGCAATCAGACTATAGTACACACTACACACGGTGTAAAAGCATTTCTTGATTCCAATGCTTTCACACTATCAGCGCACAGAATTCTAGGTCTGCAACAGTTGCTTAACAAATCTCACATTCACTTCACTAGTGAAGGAACTAACATGGCTCTACAGATGGACACCGTGCAAGATCATGACTGTGTGGCAGAAACTAAAAAAGAGATGCAACTGCACTCCTCTCTACACAAAGAGCCTATCGAGAATGCTGAAATGATATTTTTCTGCGATGGTCACAGTCGTCACACTCCTGCGGGCGCGTTAGTGATGTCATACGTCATTGTAGAAGAAACGTCACCTGGTTTACAAACAAAACAAGCCCAAATCGTTCCACAACCAGCTTCAGCTCAAAAGGCGGAATTAGTGGCGATAACCAAAGCATGTAAAATAGCAAAAGGCAAGACTGTAAATATTTATACTGATTCGGTTTATGCAGTCCAAGCTGTACATGTGGACATGTGTCACTGGAGACAGAAAGGTTGTGTGACCTCAGCTGGCACCCCTGTTAAACATTTGAATCAGCTACTTGATCTCTATTATACCTTGCTTGAACCAAAACAGGTCGCTATAGTCAAGTGCAGAGGACATCAAAAAGGAAATAGCAGAGTAGCAAGAGACAATAATGGAGTAGATTTGGCAGTAAAAGCAATAGCAGGGTATAACGTATATAAACAAATAAACAAATGCCTCAAAAGATATCTTCTAGTTGTGTAGATCCATTCTCAAGGTGGGTAAAAGCCCACCTACCAAAACTCTCTGACCTATATAGATACAATTGGAATCCCCAGAGGTGTACCTAATGGTTTTGTATAAACCGGTTAATCAAATTGTAACAGGATTAGAATCACCCTTATTTTGATGGGGAACCATAAATAAGAATGTGGACAGAATTAACTATTTAACTATGTTCATTTTAATATCCAAAGACTAAGTAACATGACCAGAGATGCCATAACGGGCCTTCATGGAGAATTGGCTGCTACTTCATTGATGACTTACCAAAACAGAATGGCTCTCGATTTCCTTCTAGCTGAAAGAGGTGGTGTGTGTGATATATTTTCCCTAGACTGTTGTGTTTTCATCCCAAACAACACCGCTCCAGAATTGGCTTGATAGAATGTTCTGTATTTATCTCACTTATTGCAGCAGTGACTATTTCTACCCTATGTGGTTGTTATTACATACCAATGTAGCACAATATCCTCGTGAATTGGTTTCTATGCTGTCTGAGGTTCCACAGGGAGAAGGTGAAGCTGAAGCGGACCCCAACATGGACGTAAATGATGACTTTCGATGTCTGTACTTTTGAGATCCTGTATACACATGTGACTTATTAATGGTTAACATATTCCCACATATAGCTTTTGCATACATGTAGAGGCGTGGTACTTATCGAATCCTTAATGCTGGTAATTCTTAATGAACAATGATCAATGACCAAATTGAGAGGTGAAGCCAAAATCTACTGAACAAAGACAGTACTTTCCAGTATTACGATTGATGCTCTTGATATGACACTAACGTTTTTGTACTTGTTTGACGAGTTCATTTATTTGATCATTTTTATTATTTTTATTGTGCATTTTGTGATGTTTTCATTTTAAAGTTCATATTTTACCATTTTGAAAGGTTCAATTTGTTGCTTATTTTACTGTTTTGAAGTTTAACCTATGTCAGTATTACATTCACTTTGATATGTTTATTGTTTCCACATTTTATTATTTCCACATACTGGTGCAATGAAGAATTGCTTGCTGCCTGAACAGCTTACACATAATTGCTCATATATAGGCTGCCAAACACAAACACCCTTAAATTACCATGTATTCTCCTTTTACATTTTAATTTTATATTTTAATTTTTATCACATTTACACATATAACCTATCACAGTCACAGTCAAAACTATTTTTAATCATTATGTGTTTTTCTATTTCCTTACTAGTGCAACGTGTGTTGGATTGGAGTCCTGCAGCTGGCCTCACCCAATTGCTTGGGTTACATAGTCATCACAAGGTGCCGCTCCTCTGCTGTTACCGACACCTGACGGCCCAGGTGAAAAAGTATGTCTGTCCTACACCGGATGTCTACTGCGGTCATTCTGGTTCTTCCCGTTTCACTGTGGTGCGAGTCGGCACAGACTATCTGGGACCCACTCATGGTAGTTCGGGACAGCCCTCTGTTGGAGCGACGCTGGCATAAAGTAGGCCTCTTCCATGCTGCTTTGCATTGACTTCTATGTCATGGACTCACAATTACTCACGTTGCACTAGACCTGTTTGATCAAGACATCATGAAATTACATCCAATATTATTCATGTTTTTTGTTATTTTATTTTTAAAATTACAGCATATTCAATATTATTCAGATGTTTTTTGTTCTTTCATTTATTTTTCAAGTTTAAAATTTTTTTAATGTGTTTATTGAGTTTGAATAATACATTTCATGTGTTAATCGACTTTCATTGTTATATTCCTTTGTCTCAACATTTACTCCATCATTTGTGTTGACATGATAGAATCATGTCAAAAGGGGGAATTGTAATGATCAGGCCCTTTATGGTCATTTCATGTGTTCTCATGCTCTGATCTTTAGCCTACATGGATGTCCTTCATAGCCTAGAGCTGTAAGGATAACATGGCTGGTGAGAGCCACTTCTCATAACAAAAAGGCAGGTGGCACACTGGTTGTTGACAGTCTCGTCTCCTCTTCTCTTTTTGTGATGTCTATTGCATTTAGATCTGGCATTCACGCCTTGACCAATTATATTCTGTAACGTATATCTGATTATTGTACTGGGTTGGTCAAACCCAACATGATAAATGTGAACTTTTGTATGACAACTGGGCTCATTCTGGCAGAGCTCCTGCAGGAGCTCTTTCAGTCTGAGACCAGCGCTGTATTACTTTATATGTGACCTCAATAAATACTTTGACTGTGAACTGAAGATTGCTTCAGGTTGTTCTTGGGCTTCCAACAAAGAACCGAGTGCTAACAGCGATACGGGGCATCCCCGCCTGACCCCGCGTTTAAGGAAGAAACAGGGAGAAGGACCAGCATGCAATTTGATTAAGCAGTTTCCATTTGTATACATCCTTCTGATAGCACTGCTAAAAAATTAACCAAAGCCAAACTTCTCTAAGGCATGGAATATGAATTTGTGTTTGATTGTGTCGAAAGCCTTGTAAAAATCAAAAAAAAAAAAAAAAAAAAGGATAAAACTTCCATCAGAGCATAAATCTGAATAATCAATTAAGTCAAGTACTAATCTGATATTGTTGGAGATATGTCTGTTTCTCATGAAGCCGGATTGAGTCTCTTCAATTATATGGTCCAAAACAGTTTTTATTCTTTTAGCAAATATCAATGCAAATATTTTATAATCATTATTAAGTAAGTATTTTGGACGCCAGTTGTCAATGAGCAGTAAATCTTTCTTTGGTTTTGGTATTAGAGTTATGAGGCCTTGGGTTAAGGTAGGAGGAAGGGATTCATTCCCTATACATTCCAGGAGAAGACCAAGGAGGAAAGGTGCAAGCTGTTTGGAGAATGTTTTATAGAATTCAGAAGTAATACCTTACTGGACTTGAGGTGTTCAATAGCAAATATAACTTCCTGTAGTGTTAGTGGTTTGTCACAAGATTCTTTCAAATCAGTGTCAATTAACTTAGTTTCAGTAAGAGATCCTAAAAATTGACATGTAGATTCTTCACTATATTTTATAGTTTTAGATACAGCATCATGTTTTAAAATAGAGCTATTCAGTTTCCAATATAAACCTCTATGGTGAGTATTAGTATTTAGAGCGATATGTATTGAAATTGCTTTGTGGTCTGTTAAAGGAGTAGTGAGGATATTGACAGTGATAACACTACTACTACTCAAAACAATTGGAAACCAACCAAAAGTCTATGACAAGTTAGTACATGTTTTATTGCTCCAATTGTATGAACTCACATCAGGATTTTTTGTCTCCATATATCAATTAAATTGAATTTATGCATGAATTGTATCAAATTAGAGGCCATAGAAAAATTGGCTCGTGGAGGCCACCTACCTTTAAGACCATCCAGAGCAATGTTGAAGTCTCCTCCCAACACCATCACTGCGTTTGGATATTTAGAAAGCCAATGTAAAAAACGAGATTCCAAAACATCAAGCAGTATATCATTTTCGGATTTAGAGTTGTGACTACAAAGTCTTCACTGTGAATACGAGTTCAAGTTTACGGGTACGAGTCGAAAAGCGCTGAAATGACGTCATTGAGGTCACGGTCAAATTGCAGAGGAAAGTAATCGATCCGCGATTCTTTCAACTGCGCATGCGCATGCCCAGAGGCAAACACGGAGGGAAACGCCGCCAGCTCCGGAGAGACATCACAGGTAACGTCAATAATAACGTGCATAGCCATTATTCATTTCATAAAATCGAACTATTTTATACAATATACATTTCTTGGACTCACATACTTATTGCTTTAGCTTGCAAGCTAAAGATATTTACACGTTGATGAAGCTAGCTTAGTGCTATCGTTACTAGGATTAGAAGTTGGCCAGTGCTAATTAGTTAGCACTAAACAGCATAATATGAAACATGTAACGTTACCCCCCCAAAAATGCACTGTCCCTATATGTTCATAATTTTCGACCAGAGCATTAACAGTCAAGCCAGATTTGGGATGAGTTATCGTGAACCAGAAACTTTGTGTAGAGTTAAGGTTGATGTGGTGAAATAAACCCCAACATGATGAATCTTCCCGCCTATTGCATGGTTTACAGAATGAAATTATCAGTTTGTATTCTGTCCTCGTCTGATACGTTGCTGTCAAACTAGACAGATAGTTTACACTTGAGGTGGTCCAATGAAAAACTGAGGCGTGGAAGTTTAAGGTCTTTACTTATATTTCCATCCTTGAACAGCGTAATTGAATCCACTCTCAACATTCTTTGTAAAACTGCAATAAACATACAAAATAAAATCTGATCACTGTTCAGCTCTTTAAAGTATTCACATACGATTCACATATTAATTAAACATAATGTACACACCATAAACACACTCGAGAAAACGTAGATACGCCACACTTGTTCGATTAGCAACACTTTAGTAGTTAGCGGCGTACACACTCCACATACACATACTGCTTAACAAGCTAACTCCTTAGCAACTGTGATAACTGTGTAAATGAACCAAGAAAACATGAACATACACATAACATTCTGCTACTCTTAAACATCACGCAAGCATGTCGGAATGTACTCACAGACATATAGTGTCCCAACATCGCCATGAACGAGGAGTGAACTGCACTAGCGATCTCCCGACTGAAGCAATTAATCTGATGCAGCGCCCCACAGACATATAACAGAAAAAACCACAAGGTGGCACCAAAGGACAACGTAACGTCTGCATACAGATACTCATCAGATAAAGGTAAAATGAAATGAAATCAGGCTATTTAAATAAAACAAAGTATAGTTACAGTACAGTTTGAGACATAATGTTGATCAAAATTTGACTTTTAGCGATTTATAAATTGTGTGATTTAGCATCTAAATCTGCCCATTGTATAGATCCAGTCACTTTTCTGCTGTTTTGCTAACCCTCCTCCCGGCTGAGTGCATTTGCTTTCAATGAAGCCTTTGAGAAATCAATCCGTGGAGCGGTGGATTATCTGTACAATTCTGTACAATAGTACTCATGTCCCATGTCTGTAACATTTCTCATTCAATTTCGCCTTTTTTCTCACTCAGGTGCAATTTAAAGAGATCATCAGCACTGTACAAAATGTGGTGTCAATGCTGAATAAGTGTATGTCAGGGAATGTAAGGCTGTTAGCTCAGGGACAAGCAGGAGAAGCTGCACAGTCAGGTCTGAGGCCGCAGCAGGCAGTGCAACGCTCGGGAGTGAAACAAGCAATGGCGCGGTAGGATACATGAGTCATTTGTCTGGACAAACATTCGGACAGACTAGGTCCCTGATTCTGATTTAAGCAGAACGCAAGGAAACAGCTGCAGATGTTTTAAATTCTGTTATTTACCTTAGAATATTTTCAGGAGCTTCAGACCATCATCATGTAAACTATTGCATTACACAAATTAAATTTAACCCAACATAATTATTTCATCAGAATGTAGACGTCTTCTGAGTGAAGTTATTTTGCATTGATGGAACATAAAAAATGAGAATAATAGTATGCCATCTTTTTCGATCTTTTCCAGGATTCTTTAATAAGGAGACAAGAGGCAAAAGGCGTTTTGCAGCTTACAAGTCAAAAGAATATGGGAAGAGTTTTTTGGTGAATGTATTCCTTCTTGATAAACAATATGAAAAGACACCAAAAGAGGAACTGCCTCTCATGCTGGCTGGCCTTGGAAAACATACTCTAACCATCTCTGAAAACATGACACATTCAGAGGTACGCTACCATTCATTTAATGCCTTCTGTCAAGTCATATCTAAAGAGAACATACATCTAAGAATTCATCTTCAGGCATAATTGAATTCACATTTGCATGATGAAATACACAGTGTTTCAAAAATGTAAGTCATTGCAATAAAGCTTTAACCATGCTTTTATCTCTTAAGTTTTCAGATTTGCTTGTGAGTGCATATCCAAGACTGGCAAACATCTGTGGTGGCTGTCCACAGGTATGTAGGCGTATACACTGGATTAACGCTGTTTCAAAATACTCTGCCTCCCACTGTTTGCTCCAGGGGAAGACAATAAGGTATATTCTTACATTTTAAACTATTTTTAATTGAACATGAACATCTTTTGCAAGAAGTACAATGTTGAATGTAGCACTGAAATGCACTTCCTTTTTCTTAAAGGTGGATGCAGCCTTCCTCCTGGAAGGGAGCCGCCCTGTCTTCAATGAGATTGGTTCTGCCGAGCACCAGATGGAAGTAAACATCATGAACTTTCTCCAGGACTGCCTTCAGGAAATTGAGGATTCTGGTATGTTTTAGCCAAGATGAAATATAATGTGACCTCTAGGATAACACAGTTTCATGAAACGAGACATGGAGGGCTTACAGATGGATGACTTGCATATTTATGTTGGCAATAACTCTAGGTGTCTGAACAGTTGCCACACCATAAAGCCTGTCGTCCAGCCAAAACAAATGCAATTTTTGTCAAAATCTCAATGTAGTTTCTGCTTTGATTTATCACTTGAGAGCCCATACAAGATTCACCTCAGGATTTTGTTTTATTCACTTTGATTGAGGACACCTGCCTCTCCATCTGTACACACTCATTTCCTAGCAATGCATGTTGGTACCTCAGCATCTTTCCTGGTGTTGTTGTGCTTTCTTCTCTCATAGGTTCCCGTGGATCATGGCTGTGCATGTAATGTGGATGATGGACATGGTCCTCTCATGTTTATGTCCCAGTTTCATACTAGACTGACAGTAAGTTTTAGTGATCTTGTATGATTTAGTGGTCATTACGTGTCTCAGTGTTTCGGGTGGACAGGTGGATCAGAGTTTTTCACAGGTTGACCAGCAGTCAGCCTGCAGCAGTTTTTGCTGGTTTCTAACCATTTTCAGTGGGTTCAGAAGGGATTTCTCTGGTTTGATTGATTTTACTTTGCAGTTGTCAATGAGGACTTCAATATTGTCTTTATTGTTGCTATGGAAACCAATGATCTCCCTCAAGCCCTGAGCTCAGTGGAATGTTGATGTTATCTCTGATAGATGAAAGCCACTTTGTGACGTATCAAAGGAGTGGACCAGGGCTTTGGAACACAGGTCCTTATATGGATGAGATTTTACTGGAGGATTAGTGCTTTTGCTGGGTTTGAGGTTTGGAGACCACATTTCAACTCAGTGGGAGCAATGCCTGTCCAGGTATTTTGCATGACACAGTGAGGACACCTGCCTCTCCATCTGTACACACTCAGTTCCTAGCAATGCGTGTTGGTACCTCAGCATCTTTCCTGGTGTTGTTGTGCTTTCTTCTCTCATAGGTTCCCGTGGATCATGGCTGTGCATGTAATGTGGATGATGGACATGGTCCTCTCATGTTTATGTCCCAGTTTCATACTAGGCTGACAGTAAGTTGTTTTAGTGATCTTGTATGATTTAGTGGTCATTACGTGTCTCAGTGTTTCGGGTGGACAGGTGGATCAGAGTTTTTCACAGGTTGACCAGCACTCAGCCTGCAGCAGTTTTTGCTGGTTTCTAACCATTTTCAGTGGGTTCAGAAGGGATTTCTCTGGTTTGATTGATTTTACATGCAGTTGCCAATGAGGACTTCAATATTGTCTTTATTGTTGCTATGGAAAGCAATGATCTCCCTCAAGCCCTGAGCTCAGTGGAATGTTGATGTCATCTCTGATAGATGAAAGCCACTTTGTGACGTATGAAAGGAGTGGACCAGGGCTTTGGAACACAGGTCCTTATATGGATGAGATTTTACTGGAGAATTAGTGCTTTCGCTGGGTTTGAGGTTTGGAGACCACATTTCAACTCAGTGGGAGCAATGCCCGTCCAGGTATTTTGCATGACACAGTGAGGGCACCTGCCTCTCCATCTGTACACACTCATTTCGTATCAATGTGTGTTGGTACCTCAGCATCTTTCCTGGTGTTGTTGTGCTTTCTTCTCTCATAGGTTCCCGTGGATCATGGCTGTGCATGTAATGTGGATGATGGACATGGTCCTCTCATGTTTATGTCCCAGTTTCATACTAGGCTGACAGTAAGTTGTTTTAGTGATCTTGTATGATTTAGTGGTCATTACGTGTCTCAGTGTTTCAGGTGGACTGGTGTATCAGAGTTTTTCACAGGTTGACCAGCAGTCAGCCTGCAGCAGTTTTTGCTGGTTTCTAACAATTTTCAGTGGGTTCAGAAGGTATTTCTCTGGTTTGATTGATTTTACATGCAGTTGCCAATGAGGACTTCAATATTGTCTTTATTGTTGCTATGGAAAGCAATGATCTCCCTCAAGCCCTGAGCTCAGTGGAATGTTGATGTCATCTCTGATAGATGAAAGCCACTTTGTGACGTATGAAAGGAGTGGACCAGGGCTTTGGAACACAGGTCCTTATATGGATGAGATTTTACTGGAGAATTAGTGCTTTCGCTGGGTTTGAGGTTTGGAGACCACATTTCAACTCAGTGGGAGCAATGCCCGTCCAGGTATTTTGCATGACACAGTGAGGGCACCTGCCTCTCCATCTGTACACACTCATTTCGTATCAATGTGTGTTGGTACCTCAGCATCTTTCCTGGTGTTGTTGTGCTTTCTTCTCTCATAGGTTCCCGTGGATCATGGCTGTGCATGTAATGTGGATGATGGACATGGTCCTCTCATGTTTCATACTAGGCTGACAGTAAGTTGTTTTAGTGATCTTGTATGATTTAGTGGTCATTACGTGTCTCAGTGTTTCGGGTGGACTGGTGGATCAGAGTTTTTCACAGGTTGACCAGCAGTCAGCCTTCAGCAGTTTTTGCTGGTTTCTAACAATTTTCAGTGGGTTCAGAAGGGATTTCTCTGGTTTGATTGATTTTACATGCAGTTGCCAGTGAGGACTTCAATATTGTCTTTATTGTTGCTATGGAAGCCAATGATCTCCCTCAAGCCCTGAGCTCAGTGGAACGTTGATGTCATCTCTGATAAATCAAAACTAATTTGTGACGTATCAAATGAGTGGACCAGGGCTTTGGAACACAGGTCCTTATATGGATGAGATTTTACTGGAGGATTAGTGCTTTCGCTGGGTTTGAGGTTTGGAGACCACATTTCAACTCAGTGGGAGCAATGCCCGTCCAGGTATTTTGCATGACAGAGTGAGGACACCTGCCTCTCCATCTGTACACACTCATTTCCTATCAATGCGTGTTGGTACCTCAGCATCTTTCCTGGCGTTGTTGTGCTTTATTCTCTCATAGGTTCCCGTGGATCATGGCTGTGCATGTAATGTGGATGATGGACATGGTCCTCTCATGTTTCATACTAGGCTGACAGTAAGTTGTTTTAGTGATCTTGTATGATTTAGTGGTCATTACGTGTCTCAGTGTTTCGGGTGGACTGGTGGATCAGAGTTTTTCACAGGTTGACCAGCAGTCAGCCTTCAGCAGTTTTTGCTGGTTTCTAACAATTTTCAGTGGGTTCAGAAGGGATTTCTCTGGTTTGATTGATTTTACATGCAGTTGCCAGTGAGGACTTCAATATTGTCTTTATTGTTGCTATGGAAGCCAATGATCTCCCTCAAGCCCTGAGCTCAGTGGAACGTTGATGTCATCTCTGATAAATCAAAACTAATTTGTGACGTATCAAATGAGTGGACCAGGGCTTTGGAACACAGGTCCTTATATGGATGAGATTTTACTGGAGGATTAGTGCTTTCGCTGGGTTTGAGGTTTGGAGACCACATTTCAACTCAGTGGGAGCAATGCCCGTCCAGGTATTTTGCATGACAGAGTGAGGACACCTGCCTCTCCATCTGTACACACTCATTTCCTATCAATGCGTGTTGGTACCTCAGCATCTTTCCTGGCGTTGTTGTGCTTTATTCTCTCATAGGTTCCCGTGGATCATGGCTGTGCATGTAATGTGGATGATGGACATGGTCCTCTCATGTTTCATACTAGGCTGACAGTAAGTTGTTTTAGTGATCTTGTATGATTTAGTGGTCATTACGTGTCTCAGTGTTTCGGGTGGACTGGTGGATCAGAGTTTTTCACAGGTTGACCAGCAGTCAGCCTTCAGCAGTTTTTGCTGGTTTCTAACAATTTTCAGTGGGTTCAGAAGGGATTTCTCTGGTTTGATTGATTTTACATGCAGTTGCCAGTGAGGACTTCAATATTGTCTTTATTGTTGCTATGGAAGCCAATGATCTCCCTCAAGCCCTGAGCTCAGTGGAATGTTGATGTCATCTCTGATAAATCAAAACTAATTTGTGACGTATCAAATGAGTGGACCAGGGCTTTGGAACACAGGTCCTTATATGGATGAGATTTTACTGGAGGATTAGTGCTTTCGCTGGGTTTGAGGTTTGGAGACCACATTTCAACTCAGTGGGAGCAATGCCCGTCCAGGTATTTTGCATGACACAGTGAGGGCACCTGCCTCTCCATCTGTACACACTCATTTCCTATCAATGCGTGTTGGTACCTCAGCATCTTTCCTGGCGTTGTTGTGCTTTATTCTCTCATAGGTTCCCGTGGATCATGGCTGTGCATGTAATGTGGATGATGGACATGGTCCTCTCATGTTTCATACTAGGCTGACAGTAAGTTGTTTTAGTGATCTTGTATGATTTAGTGGTCATTACGTGTCTCAGTGTTTCGGGTGGACTGGTGGATCAGAGTTTTTCACAGGTTGACCAGCAGTCAGCCTTCAGCAGTTTTTGCTGGTTTCTAACAATTTTCAGTGGGTTCAGAAGGGATTTCTCTGGTTTGATTGATTTTACATGCAGTTGCCAGTGAGGACTTCAATATTGTCTTTATTGTTGCTATGGAAGCCAATGATCTCCCTCAAGCCCTGAGCTCAGTGGAATGTTGATGTCATCTCTGATAAATCAAAACTAATTTGTGACGTATCAAATGAGTGGACCAGGGCTTTGGAACACAGGTCCTTATATGGATGAGATTTTACTGGAGGATTAGTGCTTTCGCTGGGTTTGAGGTTTGGAGACCACATTTCAACTCAGTGGGAGCAATGCCCGTCCAGGTATTTTGCATGACACAGTGAGGGCACCTGCCTCTCCATCTGTACACACTCATTTCCTATCAATGCGTGTTGGTACCTCAGCATCTTTCCTGGCGTTGTTGTGCTTTCTTCTCTCATAGGTTCCCGTGGATCATGGCTGTGCATGTAATGTGGATGATGGACATGGTCCTCTCATGTTTATGTCCCAGTTTCATACTAGGCTGACAGTAAGTTCTTTTAGTGATCTTGTATGATTTAGTGGTCATTACGTGTCTCAGTGTTTCGGGTGGACAGGTGGATCAGAGTTTTTCACAGGTTGACCAGCACTCAGCCTGCAGCAGTTTTTGCTGGTTTCTAACCATTTTCAGTGGGTTCAGAAGGGATTTCTCTGGTTTGATTGATTTTACATGCAGTTGCCAATGAGGACTTCAATATTGTCTTTATTGTTGCTATGGAAAGCAATGATCTCCCTCAAGCCCTGAGCTCAGTGGAATGTTGATGTCATCTCTGATAGATGAAAGCCACTTTGTGACGTATGAAAGGAGTGGACCAGGGCTTTGGAACACAGGTCCTTATATGGATGAGATTTTACTGGAGAATTAGTGCTTTCGCTGGGTTTGAGGTTTGGAGACCACATTTCAACTCAGTGGGAGCAATGCCCGTCCAGGTATTTTGCATGACACAGTGAGGGCACCTGCCTCTCCATCTGTACACACTCATTTCGTATCAATGTGTGTTGGTACCTCAGCATCTTTCCTGGTGTTGTTGTGCTTTCTTCTCTCATAGGTTCCCGTGGATCATGGCTGTGCATGTAATGTGGATGATGGACATGGTCCTCTCATGTTTATGTCCCAGTTTCATACTAGGCTGACAGTAAGTTGTTTTAGTGATCTTGTATGATTTAGTGGTCATTACGTGTCTCAGTGTTTCAGGTGGACTGGTGTATCAGAGTTTTTCACAGGTTGACCAGCAGTCAGCCTGCAGCAGTTTTTGCTGGTTTCTAACAATTTTCAGTGGGTTCAGAAGGTATTTCTCTGGTTTGATTGATTTTACATGCAGTTGCCAATGAGGACTTCAATATTGTCTTTATTGTTGCTATGGAAAGCAATGATCTCCCTCAAGCCCTGAGCTCAGTGGAATGTTGATGTCATCTCTGATAGATGAAAGCCACTTTGTGACGTATGAAAGGAGTGGACCAGGGCTTTGGAACACAGGTCCTTATATGGATGAGATTTTACTGGAGAATTAGTGCTTTCGCTGGGTTTGAGGTTTGGAGACCACATTTCAACTCAGTGGGAGCAATGCCCGTCCAGGTATTTTGCATGACACAGTGAGGGCACCTGCCTCTCCATCTGTACACACTCATTTCGTATCAATGTGTGTTGGTACCTCAGCATCTTTCCTGGTGTTGTTGTGCTTTCTTCTCTCATAGGTTCCCGTGGATCATGGCTGTGCATGTAATGTGGATGATGGACATGGTCCTCTCATGTTTCATACTAGGCTGACAGTAAGTTGTTTTAGTGATCTTGTATGATTTAGTGGTCATTACGTGTCTCAGTGTTTCGGGTGGACTGGTGGATCAGAGTTTTTCACAGGTTGACCAGCAGTCAGCCTTCAGCAGTTTTTGCTGGTTTCTAACAATTTTCAGTGGGTTCAGAAGGGATTTCTCTGGTTTGATTGATTTTACATGCAGTTGCCAGTGAGGACTTCAATATTGTCTTTATTGTTGCTATGGAAGCCAATGATCTCCCTCAAGCCCTGAGCTCAGTGGAACGTTGATGTCATCTCTGATAAATCAAAACTAATTTGTGACGTATCAAATGAGTGGACCAGGGCTTTGGAACACAGGTCCTTATATGGATGAGATTTTACTGGAGGATTAGTGCTTTCGCTGGGTTTGAGGTTTGGAGACCACATTTCAACTCAGTGGGAGCAATGCCCGTCCAGGTATTTTGCATGACAGAGTGAGGACACCTGCCTCTCCATCTGTACACACTCATTTCCTATCAATGCGTGTTGGTACCTCAGCATCTTTCCTGGCGTTGTTGTGCTTTATTCTCTCATAGGTTCCCGTGGATCATGGCTGTGCATGTAATGTGGATGATGGACATGGTCCTCTCATGTTTCATACTAGGCTGACAGTAAGTTGTTTTAGTGATCTTGTATGATTTAGTGGTCATTACGTGTCTCAGTGTTTCGGGTGGACTGGTGGATCAGAGTTTTTCACAGGTTGACCAGCAGTCAGCCTTCAGCAGTTTTTGCTGGTTTCTAACAATTTTCAGTGGGTTCAGAAGGGATTTCTCTGGTTTGATTGATTTTACATGCAGTTGCCAGTGAGGACTTCAATATTGTCTTTATTGTTGCTATGGAAGCCAATGATCTCCCTCAAGCCCTGAGCTCAGTGGAACGTTGATGTCATCTCTGATAAATCAAAACTAATTTGTGACGTATCAAATGAGTGGACCAGGGCTTTGGAACACAGGTCCTTATATGGATGAGATTTTACTGGAGGATTAGTGCTTTCGCTGGGTTTGAGGTTTGGAGACCACATTTCAACTCAGTGGGAGCAATGCCCGTCCAGGTATTTTGCATGACAGAGTGAGGACACCTGCCTCTCCATCTGTACACACTCATTTCCTATCAATGCGTGTTGGTACCTCAGCATCTTTCCTGGCGTTGTTGTGCTTTATTCTCTCATAGGTTCCCGTGGATCATGGCTGTGCATGTAATGTGGATGATGGACATGGTCCTCTCATGTTTCATACTAGGCTGACAGTAAGTTGTTTTAGTGATCTTGTATGATTTAGTGGTCATTACGTGTCTCAGTGTTTCGGGTGGACTGGTGGATCAGAGTTTTTCACAGGTTGACCAGCAGTCAGCCTTCAGCAGTTTTTGCTGGTTTCTAACAATTTTCAGTGGGTTCAGAAGGGATTTCTCTGGTTTGATTGATTTTACATGCAGTTGCCAGTGAGGACTTCAATATTGTCTTTATTGTTGCTATGGAAGCCAATGATCTCCCTCAAGCCCTGAGCTCAGTGGAACGTTGATGTCATCTCTGATAAATCAAAACTAATTTGTGACGTATCAAATGAGTGGACCAGGGCTTTGGAACACAGGTCCTTATATGGATGAGATTTTACTGGAGGATTAGTGCTTTCGCTGGGTTTGAGGTTTGGAGACCACATTTCAACTCAGTGGGAGCAATGCCCGTCCAGGTATTTTGCATGACAGAGTGAGGACACCTGCCTCTCCATCTGTACACACTCATTTCCTATCAATGCGTGTTGGTACCTCAGCATCTTTCCTGGCGTTGTTGTGCTTTATTCTCTCATAGGTTCCCGTGGATCATGGCTGTGCATGTAATGTGGATGATGGACATGGTCCTCTCATGTTTCATACTAGGCTGACAGTAAGTTGTTTTAGTGATCTTGTATGATTTAGTGGTCATTACGTGTCTCAGTGTTTCGGGTGGACTGGTGGATCAGAGTTTTTCACAGGTTGACCAGCAGTCAGCCTTCAGCAGTTTTTGCTGGTTTCTAACAATTTTCAGTGGGTTCAGAAGGGATTTCTCTGGTTTGATTGATTTTACATGCAGTTGCCAGTGAGGACTTCAATATTGTCTTTATTGTTGCTATGGAAGCCAATGATCTCCCTCAAGCCCTGAGCTCAGTGGAATGTTGATGTCATCTCTGATAAATCAAAACTAATTTGTGACGTATCAAATGAGTGGACCAGGGCTTTGGAACACAGGTCCTTATATGGATGAGATTTTACTGGAGGATTAGTGCTTTCGCTGGGTTTGAGGTTTGGAGACCACATTTCAACTCAGTGGGAGCAATGCCCGTCCAGGTATTTTGCATGACACAGTGAGGGCACCTGCCTCTCCATCTGTACACACTCATTTCCTATCAATGCGTGTTGGTACCTCAGCATCTTTCCTGGCGTTGTTGTGCTTTCTTCTCTCATAGGTTCCCGTGGATCATGGCTGTGCATGTAATGTGGATGATGGACATGGTCCTCTCATGTTTATGTCCCAGTTTCATACTAGGCTGACAGTAAGTTGTTTTAGTAATCTTGTATGATTTAGTGGTCATTACGTGTCTCAGTGTTTCGGGTGGACTGGTGGATTAGAGTTTTTCACAGGTTGACCAGCAGTCAGCCTGCAGCAGTTTTTGCTGGTTTCTAACAATTTTCAGTGGGTTCAGAAGGGATTTCTCTGGTTTGATTGATTTTACTTTGCAGTTGTCAATGAGGACTTCAATATTGTCTTTATTGTTGCTATGGAAACCAATGATCTCCCTCAAGCCCTGAGCTCAGTGGAATGTTGATGTCATCTCTGATAGATGAAAGCCACTTTGTGACGTATCAAAGGAGTGGACCAGGGCTTTGGAACACAGGTCCTTATATGGATGAGATTTTACTGGAGGATTAGTGCTTTCGCTGGGTTTGAGGTTTGGAGACCACATTTCAACTCAGTGGGAGCAATGCCCGTCCAGGTATTTTGCATGACACAGTGAGGGCACCTGCCTCTCCATCTGTA
Organism: Chaetodon auriga; assembly: GCF_051107435.1. Lineage (NCBI taxonomy): Eukaryota > Metazoa > Chordata > Actinopteri > Chaetodontiformes > Chaetodontidae > Chaetodon > Chaetodon auriga. The sequence goes on along the minus strand of NC_135096.1, from coordinate 582,038 downwards.
CACACTCATTTCCTATCAATGCGTGTTGGTACCTCAGCATCTTTCCTGGTGTTGTTGTGCTTTCTTCTCTCATAGGTTCCCGTGGATCATGGCTGTGCATGTAATGTGGATGATGGACATGGTCCTCTCATGTTTATGTCCCAGTTTCATACTAGGCTGACACTAAGTTTTAGTGATCTTGTATGATTTAGTGGTCATTACGTGTCTCAGTGTTTCGGGTGGACTGGTGGATCAGAGTTTTTCACAGGTTGACCAGCAGTCAGCCTGCAGCAGTTTTTGCTGGTTTCTAACAATTTTCAGTGGGTTCAGAAGGGATTTCTCTGGTTTGATTGATTTTACTTTGCAGTTGTCAATGAAGACTTCAATATTGTCTTTATTGTTGCTATGGAAAGCAATGATCTCCATCAAGCCCTGAGCTCAGTGGAATGTTGATGTCATCTCTGATAGATGAAAGCCACTTTGTGACGTATCAAAGGAGTGGACCAGGGCTTTGGAACACAGGTCCTTATATGGATGAGATTTTACTGGAGGATTAGTGCTTTCGCTGGGTTTGAGGTTTGGAGACCACATTTCAACTCAGTGGGAGCAATGCCCGTCCAGGTATTTTGCATGACAGAGTGAGGACACCTGCCTCTCCATCTGTACACACTCATTTCCTATCAATGCGTGTTGGTACCTCAGCATCTTTCCTGGTGTTGTTGTGCTTTCTTCTCTCATAGGTTCCCGTGGATCATGGCTGTGCATGTAATGTGGATGATGGACATGGTCCTCTCATGTTTCATACTAGGCTGACAATAAGTTGTTTCAGTGATCTTGTATGATTTAGTGGTCATTACGTGTCTCAGTGTTTCGGGTGGACTGGTGGATCAGAGTTTTTCACAGGTTGACCAGCAGTCAGCCTTCAGCAGTTTTTGCTAGTTTCTAACAATTTTCAGTGGGTTCAGAAGGGATTTCTCTGGTTTGATTGATTTTACATGCAGTTGCCAATGAGGACTTCAATATTGTCTTTATTGTTGCTATGGAAGCCAATGATCTCCCTCAAGCCCTGAGCTCAGTGGAATGTTGATGTCATCTCTGATAAATCAAAGCCACTTTGTGACGTATCAAAGGAGTGGACCAGGGCTTTGGAACACAGGTCCTTATATGGATGAGATTTTACTGGAGGATTAGTGCTTTCGCTGGGTTTGAGGTTTGGAGACCACATTTCAACTCAGTGGGAGCAATGCCCGTCCAGGTATTTTGCATGACACAGTGAGGGCACCTGCCTCTCCATCTGTACACACTCATTTCCTAGCAATGCGTGTTGGTACCTCAGCATCTTTCCTGGTGTTGTTGTGCTTTCTTCTCTCATAGGTTCCCGTGGATCATGGCTGTGCATGTAATGTGGATGATGGACATGGTCCTCTCATGTTTATGTCCCAGTTTCATACTAGGCTGACACTAAGTTGTTTTAGTGATCTTGCATGATTTAGTGGTCATTACGTGTCTCAGTGTTTCGGGTGGACAGGTGGATCAGAGTTTTTCACAGGTTGACCAGCAGTCAGCCTGCAGCAGTTTTTGCTTGTTTCTAACAATTTTCAGTGGGTTCAGAAGGGATTTCTCTGGTTTGATTGATTTTACATGCAGTTGCCAATGAGGACTTCAATATTGTCTTTATTGTTGCGATGGAAACCAATGATCTCCCTCAAGCCCTGAGCTCAGTGGAATGTTGATGTCATCTCTGATAAATCAAAGCCACTTTGTGACGTATGAAAGGAGTGGACCAGGGCTTTGGAACACAGGTCCTTATATGGATGAGATTTTACTGGAGGATTAGTGCTTTCGCTGGGTTTGAGGTTTGGAGACCACATTTCAACTCAGTGGGAGCAATGCCCGTCCAGGTATTTTGCATGACACAGTGAGGGCACCTGCCTCTCCATCTGTACACACTCATTTCCTATCAATGCGTGTTGGTACCTCAGCATCTTTCCTGGTGTTGTTGTGCTTTCTTCTCTCATAGGTTCCCGTGGATCATGGCTGTGCATGTAATGTGGATGATGGACATGGTCCTCTCATGTTTATGTCCCAGTTTCATACTAGGCTGACACTAAGTTTTAGTGATCTTGTATGATTTAGTGGTCATTACGTGTCTCAGTGTTTCGGGTGGACAGGTGGATCAGAGTTTTTCACAGGTTGACCAGCAGTCAGCCTGCAGCAGTTTTTGCTGGTTTCTAACAATTTTCAGTGGGTTCAGAAGGGATTTCTCTGGTTTGATTGATTTTACATGCAGTTGCCAATGAGGACTTCAATATTGTCTTTATTGTTGCTATGGAAACCAATGATCTCCCTCAAGCCCTGAGCTCAGTGGAATTGTGACGTATGAAAGGAGTGGACCAGGGCTTTGGAACACAGGTCCTTATATGGATGAGATTTTACTGGAGGATTAGTGCTTTCGCTGGGTTTGAGGTTTGGAGACCACATTTCAACTCAGTGGGAGCAATGCCCGTCCAGGTATTTTGCATGACACAGTGAGGGCACCTGCCTCTCCATCTGTACACACTCATTTCCTATCAATGCGTGTTGGTACCTCAGCATCTTTCCTGGTGTTGTTGTGCTTTCTTCTCTCATAGGTTCCCGTGGATCATGGCTGTGCATGTAATGTGGATGATGGACATGGTCCTCTCATGTTTATGTCCCAGTTTCATACTAGGCTGACACTAAGTTTTAGTGATCTTGTATGATTTAGTGGTCATTACGTGTCTCAGTGTTTCGGGTGGACAGGTGGATCAGAGTTTTTCACAGGTTGACCAGCAGTCAGCCTGCAGCAGTTTTTGCTTGTTTCTAACAATTTTCAGTGGGTTCAGAAGGGATTTCTCTGGTTTGATTGATTTTACATGCAGTTGCCAATGAGGACTTCAATATTGTCTTTATTGTTGCTATGGAAACCAATGATCTCCCTCAAGCCCTGAGCTCAGTGGAATTGTGACGTATCAAAGGAGTGGACCAGGGCTTTGGAACACAGGTCCTTATATGGATGAGATTTTACTGGAGGATTAGTGCTTTCGCTGGGTTTGAGGTTTGGAGACCACATTTCAACTCAGTGGGAGCAATGCCCGTCCAGGTATTTTGCATGACACAGTGAGGGCACCTGCCTCTCCATCTGTACACACTCATTTCCTAGCAATGCGTGTTGGTACCTCAGCATCTTTCCTGGTGTTGTTGTGCTTTCTTCTCTCATAGGTTCCCGTGGATCATGGCTGTGCATGTAATGTGGATGATGGACATGGTCCTCTCATGTTTATGTCCCAGTTTCATACTAGGCTGACACTAAGTTGTTTTAGTGATCTTGCATGATTTAGTGGTCATTACGTGTCTCAGTGTTTCGGGTGGACAGGTGGATCAGAGTTTTTCACAGGTTGACCAGCAGTCAGCCTGCAGCAGTTTTTGCTTGTTTCTAACAATTTTCAGTGGGTTCAGAAGGGATTTCTCTGGTTTGATTGATTTTACATGCAGTTGCCAATGAGGACTTCAATATTGTCTTTATTGTTGCGATGGAAACCAATGATCTCCCTCAAGCCCTGAGCTCAGTGGAATGTTGATGTCATCTCTGATAAATCAAAGCCACTTTGTGACGTATGAAAGGAGTGGACCAGGGCTTTGGAACACAGGTCCTTATATGGATGAGATTTTACTGGAGGATTAGTGCATTCGCTGGGTTTGAGGTTTGGAGACCACATTTCAACTCAGTGGGAGCAATGCCCGTCCAGGTATTTTGCATGACACAGTGAGGGCACCTGCCTCTCCATCTGTACACACTCATTTCCTATCAATGCGTGTTGGTACCTCAGCATCTTTCCTGGTGTTGTTGTGCTTTCTTCTCTCATAGGTTCCCGTGGATCATGGCTGTGCATGTAATGTGGATGATGGACATGGTCCTCTCATGTTTCATACTAGGCTGAGAGTAAGTTGTTTTAGTGATCTTGTATGATTGAGTGGTCATTACGTGTCTCAGTGTTTCGGGTGGACAGGTGGATCAGAGTTTTTCACAGGTTGACCAGCAGTCAGCCTGCAGCAGGTTTTGCTTGTTTCTAACAATTTTCAGTGGGTTCAGAAGGGATTTCTCTGGTTTGATTGATTTTACATGCAGTTGTCAATGAGGACTTCAATATTGTCTTTATTGTTGCTATGGAAACCAATGATCTCCCTCAAGCCCTGAGCTCAGTGGAATTGTGACGTATCAAATGAGTGGACCAGGGCTTTGGAACACAGGTCCTTATATGGATGAGATTTTACTTGAGGATTAGTGCTTTCGCTGGGTTTGAGGTTTGGAGACCACATTTCAACTCAGTGGGAGCAATGCCCGTCCAGGTACTTTGCATGACACAGTGAGGGCACCTGCCTCTCCATCTGTACACACTCATTTCCTAGCAATGCGTGTTGGTACCTCAGCATCTTTCCTGGTGTTGTTGTGCTTTCTTCTCTCATAGGTTCCCGTGGATCATGGCTGTGCATGTAATGTGGATGATGGACATGGTCCTCTCATGTTTCATACTAGGCTGAGAGTAAGTTGTTTTAGTGATCTTGTATGATTTAGTGGTCATTACGTGTCTCAGTGTTTCGGGTGGACAGGTGGATCAGAGTTTTTCACAGGTTGACCAGCAGTCAGCCTGCAGCAGTTTTTGCTTGTTTCTAACAATTTTCAGTGGGTTCAGAAGGGATTTCTCTGGTTTGATTGATTTTACATGCAGTTGCCAATGAGGACTTCAATATTGTCTTTATTGTTGCTATGGAAGCCAATGATCTCCCTCAAGCCCTGAGCTCAGTGGAATGTTGATGTCATCTCTGATAAACCAAAGCCACTTTGTGACGTATCAAAGGAGTGGACCAGGGCTTTGGAACACAGGTCCTTATATGGATGAGATTTTACTGGAGGATTAGTGCTTTCGCTGTGTTTGAGGTATGGAGACCACATTTCAAATCAGTGGGAGCAATGCCCGTCCAGGTATTTTGCATGACACAGTGAGGGCACCTGCCTCTCCATCTGTACACACTCATTTCCTATCAATGCGTGTTGGTACCTCAGCATCTTTCCTGGTGTTGTTGTGCTTTCTTCTCTCATAGGTTCCCGTGGATCATGGCTGTGCATGTAATGTGGATGATGGACATGGTCCTCTCATGTTTATGTCCCAGTTTCATACTAGGCTGACACTAAGTTTTAGTGATCTTGTATGATTTAGTGGTCATTACGTGTCTCAGTGTTTCGGGTGGACAGGTGGATCAGAGTTTTTCACAGGTTGACCAGCAGTCAGCCTGCAGCAGTTTTTGCTGGTTTCTAACAATTTTCAGTGGGTTCAGAAGGGATTTCTCTGGTTTGATTGATTTTACATGCAGTTGCCAATGAGGACTTCAATATTGTCTTTATTGTTGCTATGGAAACCAATGATCTCCCTCAAGCCCTGAGCTCAGTGGAATTGTGACGTATCAAAGGAGTGGACCAGGGCTTTGGAACACAGGTCCTTATATGGATGAGATTTTACTGGAGGATTAGTGCTTTCGCTGTGTTTGAGGTATGGAGACCACATTTCAAATCAGTGGGAGCAATGCCCGTCCAGGTATTTTGCATGACACAGTGAGGGCACCTGCCTCTCCATCTGTACACACTCATTTCCTAGCAATGCGTGTTGGTACCTCAGCATCTTTCCTGGTGTTGTTGTGCTTTCTTCTCTCATAGGTTCCCGTGGATCATGGCTGTGCATGTAATGTGGATGATGGACATGGTCCTCTCATGTTTATGTCCCAGTTTCATACTAGGCTGACACTAAGTTTTAGTGATCTTGTATGATTTAGTGGTCATTACGTGTCTCAGTGTTTCGGGTGGACAGGTGGATCAGAGTTTTTCACAGGTTGACCAGCAGTCAGCCTGCAGCAGTTTTTGCTGGTTTCTAACAATTTTCAGTGGGTTCAGAAGGGATTTCTCTGGTTTGATTGATTTTACATGCAGTTGCCAATGAGGACTTCAATATTGTCTTTATTGTTGCTATGGAAACCAATGATCTCCCTCAAGCCCTGAGCTCAGTGGAATTGTGACGTATCAAAGGAGTGGACCAGGGCTTTGGAACACAGGTCCTTATATGGATGAGATTTTACTGGAGGATTAGTGCTTTCGCTGGGTTTGAGGTTTGGAGACCACATTTCAACTCAGTGGGAGCAATGCCCGTCCAGGTATTTTGCATGACGCAGTGAGGGCACCTGCCTCTCCATCTGTACACACTCATTTCCTAGCAATGCGTGTTGGTACCTCAGCATCTTTCCTGGTGTTGTTGTGCTTTCTTCTCTCATAGGTTCCCGTGGATCATGGCTGTGCATGTAATGTGGATGATGGACATGGTCCTCTCATGTTTATGTCCCAGTTTCATACTAGGCTGACACTAAGTTGTTTTAGTGATCTTGCATGATTTAGTGGTCATTACGTGTCTCAGTGTTTCGGGTGGACAGGTGGATCAGAGTTTTTCACAGGTTGACCAGCAGTCAGCCTGCAGCAGTTTTTGCTTGTTTCTAACAATTTTCAGTGGGTTCAGAAGGGATTTCTCTGGTTTGATTGATTTTACATGCAGTTGCCAATGAGGACTTCAATATTGTCTTTATTGTTGCGATGGAAACCAATGATCTCCCTCAAGCCCTGAGCTCAGTGGAATGTTGATGTCATCTCTGATAAATCAAAGCCACTTTGTGACGTATGAAAGGAGTGGACCAGGGCTTTGGAACACAGGTCCTTATATGGATGAGATTTTACTGGAGGATTAGTGCTTTCGCTGGGTTTGAGGTTTGGAGACCACATTTCAACTCAGTGGGAGCAATGCCCGTCCAGGTATTTTGCATGACACAGTGAGGGCACCTGCCTCTCCATCTGTACACACTCATTTCCTATCAATGCGTGTTGGTACCTCAGCATCTTTCCTGGTGTTGTTGTGCTTTCTTCTCTCATAGGTTCCCGTGGATCATGGCTGTGCATGTAATGTGGATGATGGACATGGTCCTCTCATGTTTATGTCCCAGTTTCATACTAGGCTGACACTAAGTTTTAGTGATCTTGTATGATTTAGTGGTCATTACGTGTCTCAGTGTTTCGGGTGGACAGGTGGATCAGAGTTTTTCACAGGTTGACCAGCAGTCAGCCTGCAGCAGTTTTTGCTGGTTTCTAACAATTTTCAGTGGGTTCAGAAGGGATTTCTCTGGTTTGATTGATTTTACATGCAGTTGCCAATGAGGACTTCAATATTGTCTTTATTGTTGCTATGGAAACCAATGATCTCCCTCAAGCCCTGAGCTCAGTGGAATTGTGACGTATCAAAGGAGTGGACCAGGGCTTTGGAACACAGGTCCTTATATGGATGAGATTTTACTGGAGGATTAGTGCTTTCGCTGGGTTTGAGGTTTGGAGACCACATTTCAACTCAGTGGGAGCAATGCCCGTCCAGGTATTTTGCATGACGCAGTGAGGGCACCTGCCTCTCCATCTGTACACACTCATTTCCTAGCAATGCGTGTTGGTACCTCAGCATCTTTCCTGGTGTTGTTGTGCTTTCTTCTCTCATAGGTTCCCGTGGATCATGGCTGTGCATGTAATGTGGATGATGGACATGGTCCTCTCATGTTTATGTCCCAGTTTCATACTAGGCTGACACTAAGTTGTTTTAGTGATCTTGCATGATTTAGTGGTCATTACGTGTCTCAGTGTTTCGGGTGGACAGGTGGATCAGAGTTTTTCACAGGTTGACCAGCAGTCAGCCTGCAGCAGTTTTTGCTTGTTTCTAACAATTTTCAGTGGGTTCAGAAGGGATTTCTCTGGTTTGATTGATTTTACATGCAGTTGCCAATGAGGACTTCAATATTGTCTTTATTGTTGCGATGGAAACCAATGATCTCCCTCAAGCCCTGAGCTCAGTGGAATGTTGATGTCATCTCTGATAAATCAAAGCCACTTTGTGACGTATGAAAGGAGTGGACCAGGGCTTTGGAACACAGGTCCTTATATGGATGAGATTTTACTGGAGGATTAGTGCTTTCGCTGGGTTTGAGGTTTGGAGACCACATTTCAACTCAGTGGGAGCAATGCCCGTCCAGGTATTTTGCATGACACAGTGAGGGCACCTGCCTCTCCATCTGTACACACTCATTTCCTATCAATGCGTGTTGGTACCTCAGCATCTTTCCTGGTGTTGTTGTGCTTTCTTCTCTCATAGGTTCCCGTGGATCATGGCTGTGCATGTAATGTGGATGATGGACATGGTCCTCTCATGTTTATGTCCCAGTTTCATACTAGGCTGACACTAAGTTTTAGTGATCTTGTATGATTTAGTGGTCATTACGTGTCTCAGTGTTTCGGGTGGACAGGTGGATCAGAGTTTTTCACAGGTTGACCAGCAGTCAGCCTGCAGCAGTTTTTGCTGGTTTCTAACAATTTTCAGTGGGTTCAGAAGGGATTTCTCTGGTTTGATTGATTTTACATGCAGTTGCCAATGAGGACTTCAATATTGTCTTTATTGTTGCTATGGAAACCAATGATCTCCCTCAAGCCCTGAGCTCAGTGGAATTGTGACGTATCAAAGGAGTGGACCAGGGCTTTGGAACACAGGTCCTTATATGGATGAGATTTTACTGGAGGATTAGTGCTTTCGCTGGGTTTGAGGTTTGGAGACCACATTTCAACTCAGTGGGAGCAATGCCCGTCCAGGTATTTTGCATGACACAGTGAGGGCACCTGCCTCTCCATCTGTACACACTCATTTCCTAGCAATGCGTGTTGGTACCTCAGCATCTTTCCTGGTGTTGTTGTGCTTTCTTCTCTCATAGGTTCCCGTGGATCATGGCTGTGCATGTAATGTGGATGATGGACATGGTCCTCTCATGTTTATGTCCCAGTTTCATACTAGGCTGACACTAAGTTGTTTTAGTGATCTTGCATGATTTAGTGGTCATTACGTGTCTCAGTGTTTCGGGTGGACAGGTGGATCAGAGTTTTTCACAGGTTGACCAGCAGTCAGCCTGCAGCAGTTTTTGCTTGTTTCTAACAATTTTCAGTGGGTTCAGAAGGGATTTCTCTGGTTTGATTGATTTTACATGCAGTTGCCAATGAGGACTTCAATATTGTCTTTATTGTTGCGATGGAAACCAATGATCTCCCTCAAGCCCTGAGCTCAGTGGAATGTTGATGTCATCTCTGATAAATCAAAGCCACTTTGTGACGTATGAAAGGAGTGGACCAGGGCTTTGGAACACAGGTCCTTATATGGATGAGATTTTACTGGAGGATTAGTGCTTTCGCTGGGTTTGAGGTTTGGAGACCACATTTCAACTCAGTGGGAGCAATGCCCGTCCAGGTATTTTGCATGACACAGTGAGGGCACCTGCCTCTCCATCTGTACACACTCATTTCCTATCAATGCGTGTTGGTACCTCAGCATCTTTCCTGGTGTTCTTGTGCTTTCTTCTCTCATAGGTTCCCGTGGATCATGGCTGTGCATGTAATGTGGATGATGGACATGGTCCTCTCATGTTTATGTCCCAGTTTCATACTAGGCTGACACTAAGTTTTAGTGATCTTGTATGATTTAGTGGTCATTACGTGTCTCAGTGTTTCGGGTGGACAGGTGGATCAGAGTTTTTCACAGGTTGACCAGCAGTCAGCCTGCAGCAGTTTTTGCTGGTTTCTAACAATTTTCAGTGGGTTCAGAAGGGATTTCTCTGGTTTGATTGATTTTACATGCAGTTGCCAATGAGGACTTCAATATTGTCTTTATTGTTGCTATGGAAACCAATGATCTCCCTCAAGCCCTGAGCTCAGTGGAATTGTGACGTATCAAAGGAGTGGACCAGGGCTTTGGAACACAGGTCCTTATATGGATGAGATTTTACTGGAGGATTAGTGCTTTCGCTGGGTTTGAGGTTTGGAGACCACATTTCAACTCAGTGGGAGCAATGCCCGTCCAGGTATTTTGCATGACACAGTGAGGGCACCTGCCTCTCCATCTGTACACACTCATTTCCTAGCAATGCGTGTTGGTACCTCAGCATCTTTCCTGGTGTTGTTGTGCTTTCTTCTCTCATAGGTTCCCGTGGATCATGGCTGTGCATGTAATGTGGATGATGGACATGGTCCTCTCATGTTTATGTCCCAGTTTCATACTAGGCTGACACTAAGTTGTTTTAGTGATCTTGCATGATTTAGTGGTCATTACGTGTCTCAGTGTTTCGGGTGGACAGGTGGATCAGAGTTTTTCACAGGTTGACCAGCAGTCAGCCTGCAGCAGTTTTTGCTGGTTTCTAACAATTTTCAGTGGGTTCAGAAGGGATTTCTCTGGTTTGATTGATTTTACATGCAGTTGCCAATGAGGACTTCAATATTGTCTTTATTGTTGCGATGGAAACCAATGATCTCCCTCAAGCCCTGAGCTCAGTGGAATGTTGATGTCATCTCTGATAAATCAAAGCCACTTTGTGACGTATGAAAGGAGTGGACCAGGGCTTTGGAACACAGGTCCTTATATGGATGAGATTTTACTGGAGGATTAGTGCTTTCGCTGGGTTTGAGGTTTGGAGACCACATTTCAACTCAGTGGGAGCAATGCCCGTCCAGGTATTTTGCATGACACAGTGAGGGCACCTGCCTCTCCATCTGTACACACTCATTTCCTATCAATGCGTGTTGGTACCTCAGCATCTTTCCTGGTGTTGTTGTGCTTTCTTCTCTCATAGGTTCCCGTGGATCATGGCTGTGCATGTAATGTGGATGATGGACATGGTCCTCTCATGTTTATGTCCCAGTTTCATACTAGGCTGACACTAAGTTTTAGTGATCTTGTATGATTTAGTGGTCATTACGTGTCTCAGTGTTTCGGGTGGACAGGTGGATCAGAGTTTTTCACAGGTTGACCAGCAGTCAGCCTGCAGCAGTTTTTGCTGGTTTCTAACAATTTTCAGTGGGCTCAGAAGGGATTTCTCTGGTTTGATTGATTTTACATGCAGTTGCCAATGAGGACTTCAATATTGTCTTTATTGTTGCTATGGAAACCAATGATCTCCCTCAAGCCCTGAGCTCAGTGGAATTGTGACGTATCAAAGGAGTGGACCAGGGCTTTGGAACACAGGTCCTTATATGGATGAGATTTTACTGGAGGATTAGTGCTTTCGCTGGGTTTGAGGTTTGGAGACCACATTTCAACTCAGTGGGAGCAATGCCCGTCCAGGTATTTTGCATGACACAGTGAGGGCACCTGCCTCTCCATCTGTACACACTCATTTCCTAGCAATGCGTGTTGGTACCTCAGCATCTTTCCTGGTGTTGTTGTGCTTTCTTCTCTCATAGGTTCCCGTGGATCATGGCTGTGCATGTAATGTGGATGATGGACATGGTCCTCTCATGTTTATGTCCCAGTTTCATACTAGGCTGACACTAAGTTGTTTTAGTGATCTTGCATGATTTAGTGGTCATTACGTGTCTCAGTGTTTCGGGTGGACAGGTGGATCAGAGTTTTTCACAGGTTGACCAGCAGTCAGCCTGCAGCAGTTTTTGCTTGTTTCTAACAATTTTCAGTGGGTTCAGAAGGGATTTCTCTGGTTTGATTGATTTTACATGCAGTTGCCAATGAGGACTTCAATATTGTCTTTATTGTTGCGATGGAAACCAATGATCTCCCTCAAGCCCTGAGCTCAGTGGAATGTTGATGTCATCTCTGATAAATCAAAGCCACTTTGTGACGTATGAAAGGAGTGGACCAGGGCTTTGGAACACAGGTCCTTATATGGATGAGATTTTACTGGAGGATTAGTGCTTTCGCTGGGTTTGAGGTTTGGAGACCACATTTCAACTCAGTGGGAGCAATGCCCGTCCAGGTATTTTGCATGACACAGTGAGGGCACCTGCCTCTCCATCTGTACACACTCATTTCCTATCAATGCGTGTTGGTACCTCAGCATCTTTCCTGGTGTTGTTGTGCTTTCTTCTCTCATAGGTTCCCGTGGATCATGGCTGTGCATGTAATGTGGATGATGGACATGGTCCTCTCATGTTTATGTCCCAGTTTCATACTAGGCTGACACTAAGTTTTAGTGATCTTGTATGATTTAGTGGTCATTACGTGTCTCAGTGTTTCGGGTGGACAGGTGGATCAGAGTTTTTCACAGGTTGACCAGCAGTCAGCCTGCAGCAGTTTTTGCTGGTTTCTAACAATTTTCAGTGGGCTCAGAAGGGATTTCTCTGGTTTGATTGATTTTACATGCAGTTGCCAATGAGGACTTCAATATTGTCTTTATTGTTGCTATGGAAACCAATGATCTCCCTCAAGCCCTGAGCTCAGTGGAATTGTGACGTATCAAAGGAGTGGACCAGGGCTTTGGAACACAGGTCCTTATATGGATGAGATTTTACTGGAGGATTAGTGCTTTCGCTGGGTTTGAGGTTTGGAGACCACATTTCAACTCAGTGGGAGCAATGCCCGTCCAGGTATTTTGCATGACACAGTGAGGGCACCTGCCTCTCCATCTGTACACACTCATTTCCTAGCAATGCGTGTTGGTACCTCAGCATCTTTCCTGGTGTTGTTGTGCTTTCTTCTCTCATAGGTTCCCGTGGATCATGGCTGTGCATGTAATGTGGATGATGGACATGGTCCTCTCATGTTTATGTCCCAGTTTCATACTAGGCTGACACTAAGTTGTTTTAGTGATCTTGCATGATTTAGTGGTCATTACGTGTCTCAGTGTTTCGGGTGGACAGGTGGATCAGAGTTTTTCACAGGTTGACCAGCAGTCAGCCTGCAGCAGTTTTTGCTTGTTTCTAACAATTTTCAGTGGGTTCAGAAGGGATTTCTCTGGTTTGATTGATTTTACATGCAGTTGCCAATGAGGACTTCAATATTGTCTTTATTGTTGCGATGGAAACCAATGATCTCCCTCAAGCCCTGAGCTCAGTGGAATGTTGATGTCATCTCTGATAAATCAAAGCCACTTTGTGACGTATGAAAGGAGTGGACCAGGGCTTTGGAACACAGGTCCTTATATGGATGAGATTTTACTGGAGGATTAGTGCATTCGCTGGGTTTGAGGTTTGGAGACCACATTTCAACTCAGTGGGAGCAATGCCCGTCCAGGTATTTTGCATGACACAGTGAGGGCACCTGCCTCTCCATCTGTACACACTCATTTCCTATCAATGCGTGTTGGTACCTCAGCATCTTTCCTGGTGTTGTTGTGCTTTCTTCTCTCATAGGTTCCCGTGGATCATGGCTGTGCATGTAATGTGGATGATGGACATGGTCCTCTCATGTTTCATACTAGGCTGAGAGTAAGTTGTTTTAGTGATCTTGTATGATTGAGTGGTCATTACGTGTCTCAGTGTTTCGGGTGGACAGGTGGATCAGAGTTTTTCACAGGTTGACCAGCAGTCAGCCTGCAGCAGGTTTTGCTTGTTTCTAACAATTTTCAGTGGGTTCAGAAGGGATTTCTCTGGTTTGATTGATTTTACATGCAGTTGTCAATGAGGACTTCAATATTGTCTTTATTGTTGCTATGGAAACCAATGATCTCCCTCAAGCCCTGAGCTCAGTGGAATTGTGACGTATCAAATGAGTGGACCAGGGCTTTGGAACACAGGTCCTTATATGGATGAGATTTTACTTGAGGATTAGTGCTTTCGCTGGGTTTGAGGTTTGGAGACCACATTTCAACTCAGTGGGAGCAATGCCCGTCCAGGTACTTTGCATGACACAGTGAGGGCACCTGCCTCTCCATCTGTACACACTCATTTCCTAGCAATGCGTGTTGGTACCTCAGCATCTTTCCTGGTGTTGTTGTGCTTTCTTCTCTCATAGGTTCCCGTGGATCATGGCTGTGCATGTAATGTGGATGATGGACATGGTCCTCTCATGTTTCATACTAGGCTGAGAGTAAGTTGTTTTAGTGATCTTGTATGATTTAGTGGTCATTACGTGTCTCAGTGTTTCGGGTGGACAGGTGGATCAGAGTTTTTCACAGGTTGACCAGCAGTCAGCCTGCAGCAGTTTTTGCTTGTTTCTAACAATTTTCAGTGGGTTCAGAAGGGATTTCTCTGGTTTGATTGATTTTACATGCAGTTGCCAATGAGGACTTCAATATTGTCTTTATTGTTGCTATGGAAGCCAATGATCTCCCTCAAGCCCTGAGCTCAGTGGAATGTTGATGTCATCTCTGATAAACCAAAGCCACTTTGTGACGTATCAAAGGAGTGGACCAGGGCTTTGGAACACAGGTCCTTATATGGATGAGATTTTACTGGAGGATTAGTGCTTTCGCTGTGTTTGAGGTATGGAGACCACATTTCAAATCAGTGGGAGCAATGCCCGTCCAGGTATTTTGCATGACACAGTGAGGGCACCTGCCTCTCCATCTGTACACACTCATTTCCTATCAATGCGTGTTGGTACCTCAGCATCTTTCCTGGTGTTGTTGTGCTTTCTTCTCTCATAGGTTCCCGTGGATCATGGCTGTGCATGTAATGTGGATGATGGACATGGTCCTCTCATGTTTATGTCCCAGTTTCATACTAGGCTGACACTAAGTTTTAGTGATCTTGTATGATTTAGTGGTCATTACGTGTCTCAGTGTTTCGGGTGGACAGGTGGATCAGAGTTTTTCACAGGTTGACCAGCAGTCAGCCTGCAGCAGTTTTTGCTGGTTTCTAACAATTTTCAGTGGGTTCAGAAGGGATTTCTCTGGTTTGATTGATTTTACATGCAGTTGCCAATGAGGACTTCAATATTGTCTTTATTGTTGCTATGGAAACCAATGATCTCCCTCAAGCCCTGAGCTCAGTGGAATTGTGACGTATCAAAGGAGTGGACCAGGGCTTTGGAACACAGGTCCTTATATGGATGAGATTTTACTGGAGGATTAGTGCTTTCGCTGTGTTTGAGGTATGGAGACCACATTTCAAATCAGTGGGAGCAATGCCCGTCCAGGTATTTTGCATGACACAGTGAGGGCACCTGCCTCTCCATCTGTACACACTCATTTCCTAGCAATGCGTGTTGGTACCTCAGCATCTTTCCTGGTGTTGTTGTGCTTTCTTCTCTCATAGGTTCCCGTGGATCATGGCTGTGCATGTAATGTGGATGATGGACATGGTCCTCTCATGTTTATGTCCCAGTTTCATACTAGGCTGACACTAAGTTTTAGTGATCTTGTATGATTTAGTGGTCATTACGTGTCTCAGTGTTTCGGGTGGACAGGTGGATCAGAGTTTTTCACAGGTTGACCAGCAGTCAGCCTGCAGCAGTTTTTGCTGGTTTCTAACAATTTTCAGTGGGTTCAGAAGGGATTTCTCTGGTTTGATTGATTTTACATGCAGTTGCCAATGAGGACTTCAATATTGTCTTTATTGTTGCTATGGAAACCAATGATCTCCCTCAAGCCCTGAGCTCAGTGGAATTGTGACGTATCAAAGGAGTGGACCAGGGCTTTGGAACACAGGTCCTTATATGGATGAGATTTTACTGGAGGATTAGTGCTTTCGCTGGGTTTGAGGTTTGGAGACCACATTTCAACTCAGTGGGAGCAATGCCCGTCCAGGTATTTTGCATGACGCAGTGAGGGCACCTGCCTCTCCATCTGTACACACTCATTTCCTAGCAATGCGTGTTGGTACCTCAGCATCTTTCCTGGTGTTGTTGTGCTTTCTTCTCTCATAGGTTCCCGTGGATCATGGCTGTGCATGTAATGTGGATGATGGACATGGTCCTCTCATGTTTATGTCCCAGTTTCATACTAGGCTGACACTAAGTTGTTTTAGTGATCTTGCATGATTTAGTGGTCATTACGTGTCTCAGTGTTTCGGGTGGACAGGTGGATCAGAGTTTTTCACAGGTTGACCAGCAGTCAGCCTGCAGCAGTTTTTGCTTGTTTCTAACAATTTTCAGTGGGTTCAGAAGGGATTTCTCTGGTTTGATTGATTTTACATGCAGTTGCCAATGAGGACTTCAATATTGTCTTTATTGTTGCGATGGAAACCAATGATCTCCCTCAAGCCCTGAGCTCAGTGGAATGTTGATGTCATCTCTGATAAATCAAAGCCACTTTGTGACGTATGAAAGGAGTGGACCAGGGCTTTGGAACACAGGTCCTTATATGGATGAGATTTTACTGGAGGATTAGTGCTTTCGCTGGGTTTGAGGTTTGGAGACCACATTTCAACTCAGTGGGAGCAATGCCCGTCCAGGTATTTTGCATGACACAGTGAGGGCACCTGCCTCTCCATCTGTACACACTCATTTCCTATCAATGCGTGTTGGTACCTCAGCATCTTTCCTGGTGTTGTTGTGCTTTCTTCTCTCATAGGTTCCCGTGGATCATGGCTGTGCATGTAATGTGGATGATGGACATGGTCCTCTCATGTTTATGTCCCAGTTTCATACTAGGCTGACACTAAGTTTTAGTGATCTTGTATGATTTAGTGGTCATTACGTGTCTCAGTGTTTCGGGTGGACAGGTGGATCAGAGTTTTTCACAGGTTGACCAGCAGTCAGCCTGCAGCAGTTTTTGCTGGTTTCTAACAATTTTCAGTGGGTTCAGAAGGGATTTCTCTGGTTTGATTGATTTTACATGCAGTTGCCAATGAGGACTTCAATATTGTCTTTATTGTTGCTATGGAAACCAATGATCTCCCTCAAGCCCTGAGCTCAGTGGAATTGTGACGTATCAAAGGAGTGGACCAGGGCTTTGGAACACAGGTCCTTATATGGATGAGATTTTACTGGAGGATTAGTGCTTTCGCTGGGTTTGAGGTTTGGAGACCACATTTCAACTCAGTGGGAGCAATGCCCGTCCAGGTATTTTGCATGACACAGTGAGGGCACCTGCCTCTCCATCTGTACACACTCATTTCCTAGCAATGCGTGTTGGTACCTCAGCATCTTTCCTGGTGTTGTTGTGCTTTCTTCTCTCATAGGTTCCCGTGGATCATGGCTGTGCATGTAATGTGGATGATGGACATGGTCCTCTCATGTTTATGTCCCAGTTTCATACTAGGCTGACACTAAGTTGTTTTAGTGATCTTGCATGATTTAGTGGTCATTACGTGTCTCAGTGTTTCGGGTGGACAGGTGGATCAGAGTTTTTCACAGGTTGACCAGCAGTCAGCCTGCAGCAGTTTTTGCTTGTTTCTAACAATTTTCAGTGGGTTCAGAAGGGATTTCTCTGGTTTGATTGATTTTACATGCAGTTGCCAATGAGGACTTCAATATTGTCTTTATTGTTGCGATGGAAACCAATGATCTCCCTCAAGCCCTGAGCTCAGTGGAATGTTGATGTCATCTCTGATAAATCAAAGCCACTTTGTGACGTATGAAAGGAGTGGACCAGGGCTTTGGAACACAGGTCCTTATATGGATGAGATTTTACTGGAGGATTAGTGCTTTCGCTGGGTTTGAGGTTTGGAGACCACATTTCAACTCAGTGGGAGCAATGCCCGTCCAGGTATTTTGCATGACACAGTGAGGGCACCTGCCTCTCCATCTGTACACACTCATTTCCTATCAATGCGTGTTGGTACCTCAGCATCTTTCCTGGTGTTCTTGTGCTTTCTTCTCTCATAGGTTCCCGTGGATCATGGCTGTGCATGTAATGTGGATGATGGACATGGTCCTCTCATGTTTATGTCCCAGTTTCATACTAGGCTGACACTAAGTTTTAGTGATCTTGTATGATTTAGTGGTCATTACGTGTCTCAGTGTTTCGGGTGGACAGGTGGATCAGAGTTTTTCACAGGTTGACCAGCAGTCAGCCTGCAGCAGTTTTTGCTGGTTTCTAACAATTTTCAGTGGGCTCAGAAGGGATTTCTCTGGTTTGATTGATTTTACATGCAGTTGCCAATGAGGACTTCAATATTGTCTTTATTGTTGCTATGGAAACCAATGATCTCCCTCAAGCCCTGAGCTCAGTGGAATTGTGACGTATCAAAGGAGTGGACCAGGGCTTTGGAACACAGGTCCTTATATGGATGAGATTTTACTGGAGGATTAGTGCTTTCGCTGGGTTTGAGGTTTGGAGACCACATTTCAACTCAGTGGGAGCAATGCCCGTCCAGGTATTTTGCATGACACAGTGAGGGCACCTGCCTCTCCATCTGTACACACTCATTTCCTAGCAATGCGTGTTGGTACCTCAGCATCTTTCCTGGTGTTGTTGTGCTTTCTTCTCTCATAGGTTCCCGTGGATCATGGCTGTGCATGTAATGTGGATGATGGACATGGTCCTCTCATGTTTATGTCCCAGTTTCATACTAGGCTGACACTAAGTTGTTTTAGTGATCTTGCATGATTTAGTGGTCATTACGTGTCTCAGTGTTTCGGGTGGACAGGTGGATCAGAGTTTTTCACAGGTTGACCAGCAGTCAGCCTGCAGCAGTTTTTGCTTGTTTCTAACAATTTTCAGTGGGTTCAGAAGGGATTTCTCTGGTTTGATTGATTTTACATGCAGTTGCCAATGAGGACTTCAATATTGTCTTTATTGTTGCGATGGAAACCAATGATCTCCCTCAAGCCCTGAGCTCAGTGGAATGTTGATGTCATCTCTGATAAATCAAAGCCACTTTGTGACGTATGAAAGGAGTGGACCAGGGCTTTGGAACACAGGTCCTTATATGGATGAGATTTTACTGGAGGATTAGTGCTTTCGCTGGGTTTGAGGTTTGGAGACCACATTTCAACTCAGTGGGAGCAATGCCCGTCCAGGTATTTTGCATGACACAGTGAGGGCACCTGCCTCTCCATCTGTACACACTCATTTCCTATCAATGCGTGTTGGTACCTCAGCATCTTTCCTGGTGTTGTTGTGCTTTCTTCTCTCATAGGTTCCCGTGGATCATGGCTGTGCATGTAATGTGGATGATGGACATGGTCCTCTCATGTTTATGTCCCAGTTTCATACTAGGCTGACACTAAGTTTTAGTGATCTTGTATGATTTAGTGGTCATTACGTGTCTCAGTGTTTCGGGTGGACAGGTGGATCAGAGTTTTTCACAGGTTGACCAGCAGTCAGCCTGCAGCAGTTTTTGCTGGTTTCTAACAATTTTCAGTGGGCTCAGAAGGGATTTCTCTGGTTTGATTGATTTTACATGCAGTTGCCAATGAGGACTTCAATATTGTCTTTATTGTTGCTATGGAAACCAATGATCTCCCTCAAGCCCTGAGCTCAGTGGAATTGTGACGTATCAAAGGAGTGGACCAGGGCTTTGGAACACAGGTCCTTATATGGATGAGATTTTACTGGAGGATTAGTGCTTTCGCTGGGTTTGAGGTTTGGAGACCACATTTCAACTCAGTGGGAGCAATGCCCGTCCAGGTATTTTGCATGACACAGTGAGGGCACCTGCCTCTCCATCTGTACACACTCATTTCCTAGCAATGCGTGTTGGTACCTCAGCATCTTTCCTGGTGTTGTTGTGCTTTCTTCTCTCATAGGTTCCCGTGGATCATGGCTGTGCATGTAATGTGGATGATGGACATGGTCCTCTCATGTTTATGTCCCAGTTTCATACTAGGCTGACACTAAGTTGTTTTAGTGATCTTGCATGATTTAGTGGTCATTACGTGTCTCAGTGTTTCGGGTGGACAGGTGGATCAGAGTTTTTCACAGGTTGACCAGCAGTCAGCCTGCAGCAGTTTTTGCTTGTTTCTAACAATTTTCAGTGGGTTCAGAAGGGATTTCTCTGGTTTGATTGATTTTACATGCAGTTGCCAATGAGGACTTCAATATTGTCTTTATTGTTGCGATGGAAACCAATGATCTCCCTCAAGCCCTGAGCTCAGTGGAATGTTGATGTCATCTCTGATAAATCAAAGCCACTTTGTGACGTATGAAAGGAGTGGACCAGGGCTTTGGAACACAGGTCCTTATATGGATGAGATTTTACTGGAGGATTAGTGCATTCGCTGGGTTTGAGGTTTGGAGACCACATTTCAACTCAGTGGGAGCAATGCCCGTCCAGGTATTTTGCATGACACAGTGAGGGCACCTGCCTCTCCATCTGTACACACTCATTTCCTATCAATGCGTGTTGGTACCTCAGCATCTTTCCTGGTGTTGTTGTGCTTTCTTCTCTCATAGGTTCCCGTGGATCATGGCTGTGCATGTAATGTGGATGATGGACATGGTCCTCTCATGTTTCATACTAGGCTGAGAGTAAGTTGTTTTAGTGATCTTGTATGATTGAGTGGTCATTACGTGTCTCAGTGTTTCGGGTGGACAGGTGGATCAGAGTTTTTCACAGGTTGACCAGCAGTCAGCCTGCAGCAGGTTTTGCTTGTTTCTAACAATTTTCAGTGGGTTCAGAAGGGATTTCTCTGGTTTGATTGATTTTACATGCAGTTGTCAATGAGGACTTCAATATTGTCTTTATTGTTGCTATGGAAACCAATGATCTCCCTCAAGCCCTGAGCTCAGTGGAATTGTGACGTATCAAATGAGTGGACCAGGGCTTTGGAACACAGGTCCTTATATGGATGAGATTTTACTTGAGGATTAGTGCTTTCGCTGGGTTTGAGGTTTGGAGACCACATTTCAACTCAGTGGGAGCAATGCCCGTCCAGGTACTTTGCATGACACAGTGAGGGCACCTGCCTCTCCATCTGTACACACTCATTTCCTAGCAATGCGTGTTGGTACCTCAGCATCTTTCCTGGTGTTGTTGTGCTTTCTTCTCTCATAGGTTCCCGTGGATCATGGCTGTGCATGTAATGTGGATGATGGACATGGTCCTCTCATGTTTCATACTAGGCTGAGAGTAAGTTGTTTTAGTGATCTTGTATGATTTAGTGGTCATTACGTGTCTCAGTGTTTCGGGTGGACAGGTGGATCAGAGTTTTTCACAGGTTGACCAGCAGTCAGCCTGCAGCAGTTTTTGCTTGTTTCTAACAATTTTCAGTGGGTTCAGAAGGGATTTCTCTGGTTTGATTGATTTTACATGCAGTTGCCAATGAGGACTTCAATATTGTCTTTATTGTTGCTATGGAAGCCAATGATCTCCCTCAAGCCCTGAGCTCAGTGGAATGTTGATGTCATCTCTGATAAACCAAAGCCACTTTGTGACGTATCAAAGGAGTGGACCAGGGCTTTGGAACACAGGTCCTTATATGGATGAGATTTTACTGGAGGATTAGTGCTTTCGCTGTGTTTGAGGTATGGAGACCACATTTCAAATCAGTGGGAGCAATGCCCGTCCAGGTATTTTGCATGACACAGTGAGGGCACCTGCCTCTCCATCTGTACACACTCATTTCCTATCAATGCGTGTTGGTACCTCAGCATCTTTCCTGGTGTTGTTGTGCTTTCTTCTCTCATAGGTTCCCGTGGATCATGGCTGTGCATGTAATGTGGATGATGGACATGGTCCTCTCATGTTTATGTCCCAGTTTCATACTAGGCTGACACTAAGTTTTAGTGATCTTGTATGATTTAGTGGTCATTACGTGTCTCAGTGTTTCGGGTGGACAGGTGGATCAGAGTTTTTCACAGGTTGACCAGCAGTCAGCCTGCAGCAGTTTTTGCTGGTTTCTAACAATTTTCAGTGGGTTCAGAAGGGATTTCTCTGGTTTGATTGATTTTACATGCAGTTGCCAATGAGGACTTCAATATTGTCTTTATTGTTGCTATGGAAACCAATGATCTCCCTCAAGCCCTGAGCTCAGTGGAATTGTGACGTATCAAAGGAGTGGACCAGGGCTTTGGAACACAGGTCCTTATATGGATGAGATTTTACTGGAGGATTAGTGCTTTCGCTGTGTTTGAGGTATGGAGACCACATTTCAAATCAGTGGGAGCAATGCCCGTCCAGGTATTTTGCATGACACAGTGAGGGCACCTGCCTCTCCATCTGTACACACTCATTTCCTAGCAATGCGTGTTGGTACCTCAGCATCTTTCCTGGTGTTGTTGTGCTTTCTTCTCTCATAGGTTCCCGTGGATCATGGCTGTGCATGTAATGTGGATGATGGACATGGTCCTCTCATGTTTATGTCCCAGTTTCATACTAGGCTGACACTAAGTTTTAGTGATCTTGTATGATTTAGTGGTCATTACGTGTCTCAGTGTTTCGGGTGGACAGGTGGATCAGAGTTTTTCACAGGTTGACCAGCAGTCAGCCTGCAGCAGTTTTTGCTGGTTTCTAACAATTTTCAGTGGGTTCAGAAGGGATTTCTCTGGTTTGATTGATTTTACATGCAGTTGCCAATGAGGACTTCAATATTGTCTTTATTGTTGCTATGGAAACCAATGATCTCCCTCAAGCCCTGAGCTCAGTGGAATTGTGACGTATCAAAGGAGTGGACCAGGGCTTTGGAACACAGGTCCTTATATGGATGAGATTTTACTGGAGGATTAGTGCTTTCGCTGGGTTTGAGGTTTGGAGACCACATTTCAACTCAGTGGGAGCAATGCCCGTCCAGGTATTTTGCATGACGCAGTGAGGGCACCTGCCTCTCCATCTGTACACACTCATTTCCTAGCAATGCGTGTTGGTACCTCAGCATCTTTCCTGGTGTTGTTGTGCTTTCTTCTCTCATAGGTTCCCGTGGATCATGGCTGTGCATGTAATGTGGATGATGGACATGGTCCTCTCATGTTTATGTCCCAGTTTCATACTAGGCTGACACTAAGTTGTTTTAGTGATCTTGCATGATTTAGTGGTCATTACGTGTCTCAGTGTTTCGGGTGGACAGGTGGATCAGAGTTTTTCACAGGTTGACCAGCAGTCAGCCTGCAGCAGTTTTTGCTTGTTTCTAACAATTTTCAGTGGGTTCAGAAGGGATTTCTCTGGTTTGATTGATTTTACATGCAGTTGCCAATGAGGACTTCAATATTGTCTTTATTGTTGCGATGGAAACCAATGATCTCCCTCAAGCCCTGAGCTCAGTGGAATGTTGATGTCATCTCTGATAAATCAAAGCCACTTTGTGACGTATGAAAGGAGTGGACCAGGGCTTTGGAACACAGGTCCTTATATGGATGAGATTTTACTGGAGGATTAGTGCTTTCGCTGGGTTTGAGGTTTGGAGACCACATTTCAACTCAGTGGGAGCAATGCCCGTCCAGGTATTTTGCATGACACAGTGAGGGCACCTGCCTCTCCATCTGTACACACTCATTTCCTATCAATGCGTGTTGGTACCTCAGCATCTTTCCTGGTGTTGTTGTGCTTTCTTCTCTCATAGGTTCCCGTGGATCATGGCTGTGCATGTAATGTGGATGATGGACATGGTCCTCTCATGTTTATGTCCCAGTTTCATACTAGGCTGACACTAAGTTTTAGTGATCTTGTATGATTTAGTGGTCATTACGTGTCTCAGTGTTTCGGGTGGACAGGTGGATCAGAGTTTTTCACAGGTTGACCAGCAGTCAGCCTGCAGCAGTTTTTGCTGGTTTCTAACAATTTTCAGTGGGTTCAGAAGGGATTTCTCTGGTTTGATTGATTTTACATGCAGTTGCCAATGAGGACTTCAATATTGTCTTTATTGTTGCTATGGAAACCAATGATCTCCCTCAAGCCCTGAGCTCAGTGGAATTGTGACGTATCAAAGGAGTGGACCAGGGCTTTGGAACACAGGTCCTTATATGGATGAGATTTTACTGGAGGATTAGTGCTTTCGCTGGGTTTGAGGTTTGGAGACCACATTTCAACTCAGTGGGAGCAATGCCCGTCCAGGTATTTTGCATGACACAGTGAGGGCACCTGCCTCTCCATCTGTACACACTCATTTCCTAGCAATGCGTGTTGGTACCTCAGCATCTTTCCTGGTGTTGTTGTGCTTTCTTCTCTCATAGGTTCCCGTGGATCATGGCTGTGCATGTAATGTGGATGATGGACATGGTCCTCTCATGTTTATGTCCCAGTTTCATACTAGGCTGACACTAAGTTGTTTTAGTGATCTTGCATGATTTAGTGGTCATTACGTGTCTCAGTGTTTCGGGTGGACAGGTGGATCAGAGTTTTTCACAGGTTGACCAGCAGTCAGCCTGCAGCAGTTTTTGCTTGTTTCTAACAATTTTCAGTGGGTTCAGAAGGGATTTCTCTGGTTTGATTGATTTTACATGCAGTTGCCAATGAGGACTTCAATATTGTCTTTATTGTTGCGATGGAAACCAATGATCTCCCTCAAGCCCTGAGCTCAGTGGAATGTTGATGTCATCTCTGATAAATCAAAGCCACTTTGTGACGTATGAAAGGAGTGGACCAGGGCTTTGGAACACAGGTCCTTATATGGATGAGATTTTACTGGAGGATTAGTGCTTTCGCTGGGTTTGAGGTTTGGAGACCACATTTCAACTCAGTGGGAGCAATGCCCGTCCAGGTATTTTGCATGACACAGTGAGGGCACCTGCCTCTCCATCTGTACACACTCATTTCCTATCAATGCGTGTTGGTACCTCAGCATCTTTCCTGGTGTTCTTGTGCTTTCTTCTCTCATAGGTTCCCGTGGATCATGGCTGTGCATGTAATGTGGATGATGGACATGGTCCTCTCATGTTTATGTCCCAGTTTCATACTAGGCTGACACTAAGTTTTAGTGATCTTGTATGATTTAGTGGTCATTACGTGTCTCAGTGTTTCGGGTGGACAGGTGGATCAGAGTTTTTCACAGGTTGACCAGCAGTCAGCCTGCAGCAGTTTTTGCTGGTTTCTAACAATTTTCAGTGGGCTCAGAAGGGATTTCTCTGGTTTGATTGATTTTACATGCAGTTGCCAATGAGGACTTCAATATTGTCTTTATTGTTGCTATGGAAACCAATGATCTCCCTCAAGCCCTGAGCTCAGTGGAATTGTGACGTATCAAAGGAGTGGACCAGGGCTTTGGAACACAGGTCCTTATATGGATGAGATTTTACTGGAGGATTAGTGCTTTCGCTGGGTTTGAGGTTTGGAGACCACATTTCAACTCAGTGGGAGCAATGCCCGTCCAGGTATTTTGCATGACACAGTGAGGGCACCTGCCTCTCCATCTGTACACACTCATTTCCTAGCAATGCGTGTTGGTACCTCAGCATCTTTCCTGGTGTTGTTGTGCTTTCTTCTCTCATAGGTTCCCGTGGATCATGGCTGTGCATGTAATGTGGATGATGGACATGGTCCTCTCATGTTTATGTCCCAGTTTCATACTAGGCTGACACTAAGTTGTTTTAGTGATCTTGCATGATTTAGTGGTCATTACGTGTCTCAGTGTTTCGGGTGGACAGGTGGATCAGAGTTTTTCACAGGTTGACCAGCAGTCAGCCTGCAGCAGTTTTTGCTTGTTTCTAACAATTTTCAGTGGGTTCAGAAGGGATTTCTCTGGTTTGATTGATTTTACATGCAGTTGCCAATGAGGACTTCAATATTGTCTTTATTGTTGCGATGGAAACCAATGATCTCCCTCAAGCCCTGAGCTCAGTGGAATGTTGATGTCATCTCTGATAAATCAAAGCCACTTTGTGACGTATGAAAGGAGTGGACCAGGGCTTTGGAACACAGGTCCTTATATGGATGAGATTTTACTGGAGGATTAGTGCTTTCGCTGGGTTTGAGGTTTGGAGACCACATTTCAACTCAGTGGGAGCAATGCCCGTCCAGGTATTTTGCATGACACAGTGAGGGCACCTGCCTCTCCATCTGTACACACTCATTTCCTATCAATGCGTGTTGGTACCTCAGCATCTTTCCTGGTGTTGTTGTGCTTTCTTCTCTCATAGGTTCCCGTGGATCATGGCTGTGCATGTAATGTGGATGATGGACATGGTCCTCTCATGTTTATGTCCCAGTTTCATACTAGGCTGACACTAAGTTTTAGTGATCTTGTATGATTTAGTGGTCATTACGTGTCTCAGTGTTTCGGGTGGACAGGTGGATCAGAGTTTTTCACAGGTTGACCAGCAGTCAGCCTGCAGCAGTTTTTGCTGGTTTCTAACAATTTTCAGTGGGCTCAGAAGGGATTTCTCTGGTTTGATTGATTTTACATGCAGTTGCCAATGAGGACTTCAATATTGTCTTTATTGTTGCTATGGAAACCAATGATCTCCCTCAAGCCCTGAGCTCAGTGGAATTGTGACGTATCAAAGGAGTGGACCAGGGCTTTGGAACACAGGTCCTTATATGGATGAGATTTTACTGGAGGATTAGTGCTTTCGCTGGGTTTGAGGTTTGGAGACCACATTTCAACTCAGTGGGAGCAATGCCCGTCCAGGTATTTTGCATGACACAGTGAGGGCACCTGCCTCTCCATCTGTACACACTCATTTCCTAGCAATGCGTGTTGGTACCTCAGCATCTTTCCTGGTGTTGTTGTGCTTTCTTCTCTCATAGGTTCCCGTGGATCATGGCTGTGCATGTAATGTGGATGATGGACATGGTCCTCTCATGTTTATGTCCCAGTTTCATACTAGGCTGACACTAAGTTGTTTTAGTGATCTTGCATGATTTAGTGGTCATTACGTGTCTCAGTGTTTCGGGTGGACAGGTGGATCAGAGTTTTTCACAGGTTGACCAGCAGTCAGCCTGCAGCAGTTTTTGCTTGTTTCTAACAATTTTCAGTGGGTTCAGAAGGGATTTCTCTGGTTTGATTGATTTTACATGCAGTTGCCAATGAGGACTTCAATATTGTCTTTATTGTTGCGATGGAAACCAATGATCTCCCTCAAGCCCTGAGCTCAGTGGAATGTTGATGTCATCTCTGATAAATCAAAGCCACTTTGTGACGTATGAAAGGAGTGGACCAGGGCTTTGGAACACAGGTCCTTATATGGATGAGATTTTACTGGAGGATTAGTGCATTCGCTGGGTTTGAGGTTTGGAGACCACATTTCAACTCAGTGGGAGCAATGCCCGTCCAGGTATTTTGCATGACACAGTGAGGGCACCTGCCTCTCCATCTGTACACACTCATTTCCTATCAATGCGTGTTGGTACCTCAGCATCTTTCCTGGTGTTGTTGTGCTTTCTTCTCTCATAGGTTCCCGTGGATCATGGCTGTGCATGTAATGTGGATGATGGACATGGTCCTCTCATGTTTCATACTAGGCTGAGAGTAAGTTGTTTTAGTGATCTTGTATGATTGAGTGGTCATTACGTGTCTCAGTGTTTCGGGTGGACAGGTGGATCAGAGTTTTTCACAGGTTGACCAGCAGTCAGCCTGCAGCAGGTTTTGCTTGTTTCTAACAATTTTCAGTGGGTTCAGAAGGGATTTCTCTGGTTTGATTGATTTTACATGCAGTTGTCAATGAGGACTTCAATATTGTCTTTATTGTTGCTATGGAAACCAATGATCTCCCTCAAGCCCTGAGCTCAGTGGAATTGTGACGTATCAAATGAGTGGACCAGGGCTTTGGAACACAGGTCCTTATATGGATGAGATTTTACTTGAGGATTAGTGCTTTCGCTGGGTTTGAGGTTTGGAGACCACATTTCAACTCAGTGGGAGCAATGCCCGTCCAGGTACTTTGCATGACACAGTGAGGGCACCTGCCTCTCCATCTGTACACACTCATTTCCTAGCAATGCGTGTTGGTACCTCAGCATCTTTCCTGGTGTTGTTGTGCTTTCTTCTCTCATAGGTTCCCGTGGATCATGGCTGTGCATGTAATGTGGATGATGGACATGGTCCTCTCATGTTTCATACTAGGCTGAGAGTAAGTTGTTTTAGTGATCTTGTATGATTTAGTGGTCATTACGTGTCTCAGTGTTTCGGGTGGACAGGTGGATCAGAGTTTTTCACAGGTTGACCAGCAGTCAGCCTGCAGCAGTTTTTGCTTGTTTCTAACAATTTTCAGTGGGTTCAGAAGGGATTTCTCTGGTTTGATTGATTTTACATGCAGTTGCCAATGAGGACTTCAATATTGTCTTTATTGTTGCTATGGAAGCCAATGATCTCCCTCAAGCCCTGAGCTCAGTGGAATGTTGATGTCATCTCTGATAAACCAAAGCCACTTTGTGACGTATCAAAGGAGTGGACCAGGGCTTTGGAACACAGGTCCTTATATGGATGAGATTTTACTGGAGGATTAGTGCTTTCGCTGTGTTTGAGGTATGGAGACCACATTTCAAATCAGTGGGAGCAATGCCCGTCCAGGTATTTTGCATGACACAGTGAGGGCACCTGCCTCTCCATCTGTACACACTCATTTCCTATCAATGCGTGTTGGTACCTCAGCATCTTTCCTGGTGTTGTTGTGCTTTCTTCTCTCATAGGTTCCCGTGGATCATGGCTGTGCATGTAATGTGGATGATGGACATGGTCCTCTCATGTTTATGTCCCAGTTTCATACTAGGCTGACACTAAGTTTTAGTGATCTTGTATGATTTAGTGGTCATTACGTGTCTCAGTGTTTCGGGTGGACAGGTGGATCAGAGTTTTTCACAGGTTGACCAGCAGTCAGCCTGCAGCAGTTTTTGCTGGTTTCTAACAATTTTCAGTGGGTTCAGAAGGGATTTCTCTGGTTTGATTGATTTTACATGCAGTTGCCAATGAGGACTTCAATATTGTCTTTATTGTTGCTATGGAAACCAATGATCTCCCTCAAGCCCTGAGCTCAGTGGAATTGTGACGTATCAAAGGAGTGGACCAGGGCTTTGGAACACAGGTCCTTATATGGATGAGATTTTACTGGAGGATTAGTGCTTTCGCTGTGTTTGAGGTATGGAGACCACATTTCAAATCAGTGGGAGCAATGCCCGTCCAGGTATTTTGCATGACACAGTGAGGGCACCTGCCTCTCCATCTGTACACACTCATTTCCTAGCAATGCGTGTTGGTACCTCAGCATCTTTCCTGGTGTTGTTGTGCTTTCTTCTCTCATAGGTTCCCGTGGATCATGGCTGTGCATGTAATGTGGATGATGGACATGGTCCTCTCATGTTTATGTCCCAGTTTCATACTAGGCTGACACTAAGTTTTAGTGATCTTGTATGATTTAGTGGTCATTACGTGTCTCAGTGTTTCGGGTGGACAGGTGGATCAGAGTTTTTCACAGGTTGACCAGCAGTCAGCCTGCAGCAGTTTTTGCTGGTTTCTAACAATTTTCAGTGGGTTCAGAAGGGATTTCTCTGGTTTGATTGATTTTACATGCAGTTGCCAATGAGGACTTCAATATTGTCTTTATTGTTGCTATGGAAACCAATGATCTCCCTCAAGCCCTGAGCTCAGTGGAATTGTGACGTATCAAAGGAGTGGACCAGGGCTTTGGAACACAGGTCCTTATATGGATGAGATTTTACTGGAGGATTAGTGCTTTCGCTGGGTTTGAGGTTTGGAGACCACATTTCAACTCAGTGGGAGCAATGCCCGTCCAGGTATTTTGCATGACGCAGTGAGGGCACCTGCCTCTCCATCTGTACACACTCATTTCCTAGCAATGCGTGTTGGTACCTCAGCATCTTTCCTGGTGTTGTTGTGCTTTCTTCTCTCATAGGTTCCCGTGGATCATGGCTGTGCATGTAATGTGGATGATGGACATGGTCCTCTCATGTTTATGTCCCAGTTTCATACTAGGCTGACACTAAGTTGTTTTAGTGATCTTGCATGATTTAGTGGTCATTACGTGTCTCAGTGTTTCGGGTGGACAGGTGGATCAGAGTTTTTCACAGGTTGACCAGCAGTCAGCCTGCAGCAGTTTTTGCTTGTTTCTAACAATTTTCAGTGGGTTCAGAAGGGATTTCTCTGGTTTGATTGATTTTACATGCAGTTGCCAATGAGGACTTCAATATTGTCTTTATTGTTGCGATGGAAACCAATGATCTCCCTCAAGCCCTGAGCTCAGTGGAATGTTGATGTCATCTCTGATAAATCAAAGCCACTTTGTGACGTATGAAAGGAGTGGACCAGGGCTTTGGAACACAGGTCCTTATATGGATGAGATTTTACTGGAGGATTAGTGCTTTCGCTGGGTTTGAGGTTTGGAGACCACATTTCAACTCAGTGGGAGCAATGCCCGTCCAGGTATTTTGCATGACACAGTGAGGGCACCTGCCTCTCCATCTGTACACACTCATTTCCTATCAATGCGTGTTGGTACCTCAGCATCTTTCCTGGTGTTGTTGTGCTTTCTTCTCTCATAGGTTCCCGTGGATCATGGCTGTGCATGTAATGTGGATGATGGACATGGTCCTCTCATGTTTATGTCCCAGTTTCATACTAGGCTGACACTAAGTTTTAGTGATCTTGTATGATTTAGTGGTCATTACGTGTCTCAGTGTTTCGGGTGGACAGGTGGATCAGAGTTTTTCACAGGTTGACCAGCAGTCAGCCTGCAGCAGTTTTTGCTGGTTTCTAACAATTTTCAGTGGGTTCAGAAGGGATTTCTCTGGTTTGATTGATTTTACATGCAGTTGCCAATGAGGACTTCAATATTGTCTTTATTGTTGCTATGGAAACCAATGATCTCCCTCAAGCCCTGAGCTCAGTGGAATTGTGACGTATCAAAGGAGTGGACCAGGGCTTTGGAACACAGGTCCTTATATGGATGAGATTTTACTGGAGGATTAGTGCTTTCGCTGGGTTTGAGGTTTGGAGACCACATTTCAACTCAGTGGGAGCAATGCCCGTCCAGGTATTTTGCATGACACAGTGAGGGCACCTGCCTCTCCATCTGTACACACTCATTTCCTAGCAATGCGTGTTGGTACCTCAGCATCTTTCCTGGTGTTGTTGTGCTTTCTTCTCTCATAGGTTCCCGTGGATCATGGCTGTGCATGTAATGTGGATGATGGACATGGTCCTCTCATGTTTATGTCCCAGTTTCATACTAGGCTGACACTAAGTTGTTTTAGTGATCTTGCATGATTTAGTGGTCATTACGTGTCTCAGTGTTTCGGGTGGACAGGTGGATCAGAGTTTTTCACAGGTTGACCAGCAGTCAGCCTGCAGCAGTTTTTGCTTGTTTCTAACAATTTTCAGTGGGTTCAGAAGGGATTTCTCTGGTTTGATTGATTTTACATGCAGTTGCCAATGAGGACTTCAATATTGTCTTTATTGTTGCGATGGAAACCAATGATCTCCCTCAAGCCCTGAGCTCAGTGGAATGTTGATGTCATCTCTGATAAATCAAAGCCACTTTGTGACGTATGAAAGGAGTGGACCAGGGCTTTGGAACACAGGTCCTTATATGGATGAGATTTTACTGGAGGATTAGTGCTTTCGCTGGGTTTGAGGTTTGGAGACCACATTTCAACTCAGTGGGAGCAATGCCCGTCCAGGTATTTTGCATGACACAGTGAGGGCACCTGCCTCTCCATCTGTACACACTCATTTCCTATCAATGCGTGTTGGTACCTCAGCATCTTTCCTGGTGTTCTTGTGCTTTCTTCTCTCATAGGTTCCCGTGGATCATGGCTGTGCATGTAATGTGGATGATGGACATGGTCCTCTCATGTTTATGTCCCAGTTTCATACTAGGCTGACACTAAGTTTTAGTGATCTTGTATGATTTAGTGGTCATTACGTGTCTCAGTGTTTCGGGTGGACAGGTGGATCAGAGTTTTTCACAGGTTGACCAGCAGTCAGCCTGCAGCAGTTTTTGCTGGTTTCTAACAATTTTCAGTGGGTTCAGAAGGGATTTCTCTGGTTTGATTGATTTTACATGCAGTTGCCAATGAGGACTTCAATATTGTCTTTATTGTTGCTATGGAAACCAATGATCTCCCTCAAGCCCTGAGCTCAGTGGAATTGTGACGTATCAAAGGAGTGGACCAGGGCTTTGGAACACAGGTCCTTATATGGATGAGATTTTACTGGAGGATTAGTGCTTTCGCTGGGTTTGAGGTTTGGAGACCACATTTCAACTCAGTGGGAGCAATGCCCGTCCAGGTATTTTGCATGACACAGTGAGGGCACCTGCCTCTCCATCTGTACACACTCATTTCCTAGCAATGCGTGTTGGTACCTCAGCATCTTTCCTGGTGTTGTTGTGCTTTCTTCTCTCATAGGTTCCCGTGGATCATGGCTGTGCATGTAATGTGGATGATGGACATGGTCCTCTCATGTTTATGTCCCAGTTTCATACTAGGCTGACACTAAGTTGTTTTAGTGATCTTGCATGATTTAGTGGTCATTACGTGTCTCAGTGTTTCGGGTGGACAGGTGGATCAGAGTTTTTCACAGGTTGACCAGCAGTCAGCCTGCAGCAGTTTTTGCTTGTTTCTAACAATTTTCAGTGGGTTCAGAAGGGATTTCTCTGGTTTGATTGATTTTACTTTGCAGTTGCCAATGAGGACTTCAATATTGTCTTTATTGTTGCGATGGAAACCAATGATCTCCCTCAAGCCCTGAGCTCAGTGGAATGTTGATGTCATCTCTGATAAATCAAAGCCACTTTGTGACGTATGAAAGGAGTGGACCAGGGCTTTGGAACACAGGTCCTTATATGGATGAGATTTTACTGGAGGATTAGTGCTTTCGCTGGGTTTGAGGTTTGGAGACCACATTTCAACTCAGTGGGAGCAATGCCCGTCCAGGTATTTTGCATGACACAGTGAGGGCACCTGCCTCTCCATCTGTACACACTCATTTCCTATCAATGCGTGTTGGTACCTCAGCATCTTTCCTGGTGTTGTTGTGCTTTCTTCTCTCATAGGTTCCCGTGGATCATGGCTGTGCATGTAATGTGGATGATGGACATGGTCCTCTCATGTTTATGTCCCAGTTTCATACTAGGCTGACACTAAGTTTTAGTGATCTTGTATGATTTAGTGGTCATTACGTGTCTCAGTGTTTCGGGTGGACAGGTGGATCAGAGTTTTTCACAGGTTGACCAGCAGTCAGCCTGCAGCAGTTTTTGCTGGTTTCTAACAATTTTCAGTGGGCTCAGAAGGGATTTCTCTGGTTTGATTGATTTTACATGCAGTTGCCAATGAGGACTTCAATATTGTCTTTATTGTTGCTATGGAAACCAATGATCTCCCTCAAGCCCTGAGCTCAGTGGAATTGTGACGTATCAAAGGAGTGGACCAGGGCTTTGGAACACAGGTCCTTATATGGATGAGATTTTACTGGAGGATTAGTGCTTTCGCTGGGTTTGAGGTTTGGAGACCACATTTCAACTCAGTGGGAGCAATGCCCGTCCAGGTATTTTGCATGACACAGTGAGGGCACCTGCCTCTCCATCTGTACACACTCATTTCCTAGCAATGCGTGTTGGTACCTCAGCATCTTTCCTGGTGTTGTTGTGCTTTCTTCTCTCATAGGTTCCCGTGGATCATGGCTGTGCATGTAATGTGGATGATGGACATGGTCCTCTCATGTTTATGTCCCAGTTTCATACTAGGCTGACACTAAGTTGTTTTAGTGATCTTGCATGATTTAGTGGTCATTACGTGTCTCAGTGTTTCGGGTGGACAGGTGGATCAGAGTTTTTCACAGGTTGACCAGCAGTCAGCCTGCAGCAGTTTTTGCTTGTTTCTAACAATTTTCAGTGGGTTCAGAAGGGATTTCTCTGGTTTGATTGATTTTACATGCAGTTGCCAATGAGGACTTCAATATTGTCTTTATTGTTGCGATGGAAACCAATGATCTCCCTCAAGCCCTGAGCTCAGTGGAATGTTGATGTCATCTCTGATAAATCAAAGCCACTTTGTGACGTATGAAAGGAGTGGACCAGGGCTTTGGAACACAGGTCCTTATATGGATGAGATTTTACTGGAGGATTAGTGCTTTCGCTGGGTTTGAGGTTTGGAGACCACATTTCAACTCAGTGGGAGCAATGCCCGTCCAGGTATTTTGCATGACACAGTGAGGGCACCTGCCTCTCCATCTGTACACACTCATTTCCTATCAATGCGTGTTGGTACCTCAGCATCTTTCCTGGTGTTGTTGTGCTTTCTTCTCTCATAGGTTCCCGTGGATCATGGCTGTGCATGTAATGTGGATGATGGACATGGTCCTCTCATGTTTATGTCCCAGTTTCATACTAGGCTGACACTAAGTTTTAGTGATCTTGTATGATTTAGTGGTCATTACGTGTCTCAGTGTTTCGGGTGGACAGGTGGATCAGAGTTTTTCACAGGTTGACCAGCAGTCAGCCTGCAGCAGTTTTTGCTGGTTTCTAACAATTTTCAGTGGGCTCAGAAGGGATTTCTCTGGTTTGATTGATTTTACATGCAGTTGCCAATGAGGACTTCAATATTGTCTTTATTGTTGCTATGGAAACCAATGATCTCCCTCAAGCCCTGAGCTCAGTGGAATTGTGACGTATCAAAGGAGTGGACCAGGGCTTTGGAACACAGGTCCTTATATGGATGAGATTTTACTGGAGGATTAGTGCTTTCGCTGGGTTTGAGGTTTGGAGACCACATTTCAACTCAGTGGGAGCAATGCCCGTCCAGGTATTTTGCATGACACAGTGAGGGCACCTGCCTCTCCATCTGTACACACTCATTTCCTAGCAATGCGTGTTGGTACCTCAGCATCTTTCCTGGTGTTGTTGTGCTTTCTTCTCTCATAGGTTCCCGTGGATCATGGCTGTGCATGTAATGTGGATGATGGACATGGTCCTCTCATGTTTATGTCCCAGTTTCATACTAGGCTGACACTAAGTTGTTTTAGTGATCTTGCATGATTTAGTGGTCATTACGTGTCTCAGTGTTTCGGGTGGACAGGTGGATCAGAGTTTTTCACAGGTTGACCAGCAGTCAGCCTGCAGCAGTTTTTGCTTGTTTCTAACAATTTTCAGTGGGTTCAGAAGGGATTTCTCTGGTTTGATTGATTTTACATGCAGTTGCCAATGAGGACTTCAATATTGTCTTTATTGTTGCGATGGAAACCAATGATCTCCCTCAAGCCCTGAGCTCAGTGGAATGTTGATGTCATCTCTGATAAATCAAAGCCACTTTGTGACGTATGAAAGGAGTGGACCAGGGCTTTGGAACACAGGTCCTTATATGGATGAGATTTTACTGGAGGATTAGTGCTTTCGCTGGGTTTGAGGTTTGGAGACCACATTTCAACTCAGTGGGAGCAATGCCCGTCCAGGTATTTTGCATGACACAGTGAGGGCACCTGCCTCTCCATCTGTACACACTCATTTCCTATCAATGCGTGTTGGTACCTCAGCATCTTTCCTGGTGTTGTTGTGCTTTCTTCTCTCATAGGTTCCCGTGGATCATGGCTGTGCATGTAATGTGGATGATGGACATGGTCCTCTCATGTTTATGTCCCAGTTTCATACTAGGCTGACACTAAGTTTTAGTGATCTTGTATGATTTAGTGGTCATTACGTGTCTCAGTGTTTCGGGTGGACAGGTGGATCAGAGTTTTTCACAGGTTGACCAGCAGTCAGCCTGCAGCAGTTTTTGCTGGTTTCTAACAATTTTCAGTGGGCTCAGAAGGGATTTCTCTGGTTTGATTGATTTTACATGCAGTTGCCAATGAGGACTTCAATATTGTCTTTATTGTTGCTATGGAAACCAATGATCTCCCTCAAGCCCTGAGCTCAGTGGAATTGTGACGTATCAAAGGAGTGGACCAGGGCTTTGGAACACAGGTCCTTATATGGATGAGATTTTACTGGAGGATTAGTGCTTTCGCTGGGTTTGAGGTTTGGAGACCACATTTCAACTCAGTGGGAGCAATGCCCGTCCAGGTATTTTGCATGACACAGTGAGGGCACCTGCCTCTCCATCTGTACACACTCATTTCCTAGCAATGCGTGTTGGTACCTCAGCATCTTTCCTGGTGTTGTTGTGCTTTCTTCTCTCATAGGTTCCCGTGGATCATGGCTGTGCATGTAATGTGGATGATGGACATGGTCCTCTCATGTTTATGTCCCAGTTTCATACTAGGCTGACACTAAGTTGTTTTAGTGATCTTGCATGATTTAGTGGTCATTACGTGTCTCAGTGTTTCGGGTGGACAGGTGGATCAGAGTTTTTCACAGGTTGACCAGCAGTCAGCCTGCAGCAGTTTTTGCTTGTTTCTAACAATTTTCAGTGGGTTCAGAAGGGATTTCTCTGGTTTGATTGATTTTACATGCAGTTGCCAATGAGGACTTCAATATTGTCTTTATTGTTGCGATGGAAACCAATGATCTCCCTCAAGCCCTGAGCTCAGTGGAATGTTGATGTCATCTCTGATAAATCAAAGCCACTTTGTGACGTATGAAAGGAGTGGACCAGGGCTTTGGAACACAGGTCCTTATATGGATGAGATTTTACTGGAGGATTAGTGCTTTCGCTGGGTTTGAGGTTTGGAGACCACATTTCAACTCAGTGGGAGCAATGCCCGTCCAGGTATTTTGCATGACACAGTGAGGGCACCTGCCTCTCCATCTGTACACACTCATTTCCTATCAATGCGTGTTGGTACCTCAGCATCTTTCCTGGTGTTGTTGTGCTTTCTTCTCTCATAGGTTCCCGTGGATCATGGCTGTGCATGTAATGTGGATGATGGACATGGTCCTCTCATGTTTCATACTAGGCTGAGAGTAAGTTGTTTTAGTGATCTTGTATGATTGAGTGGTCATTACGTGTCTCAGTGTTTCGGGTGGACAGGTGGATCAGAGTTTTTCACAGGTTGACCAGCAGTCAGCCTGCAGCAGGTTTTGCTTGTTTCTAACAATTTTCAGTGGGTTCAGAAGGGATTTCTCTGGTTTGATTGATTTTACATGCAGTTGTCAATGAGGACTTCAATATTGTCTTTATTGTTGCTATGGAAACCAATGATCTCCCTCAAGCCCTGAGCTCAGTGGAATGTTGATGTCATCTCTGATAAATCAAAGCCACTTTGTGACGTATGAAAGGAGTGGACCAGGGCTTTGGAACACAGGTCCTTATATGGATGAGATTTTACTGGAGGATTAGTGCTTTCGCTGGGTTTGAGGTTTGGAGACCACATTTCAACTCAGTGGGAGCAATGCCCGTCCAGGTATTTTGCATGACACAGTGAGGGCACCTGCCTCTCCATCTGTACACACTCATTTCCTATCAATGCGTGTTGGTACCTCAGCATCTTTCCTGGTGTTGTTGTGCTTTCTTCTCTCATAGGTTCCCGTGGATCATGGCTGTGCATGTAATGTGGATGATGGACATGGTCCTCTCATGTTTATGTCCCAGTTTCATACTAGGCTGACACTAAGTTTTAGTGATCTTGTATGATTTAGTGGTCATTACGTGTCTCAGTGTTTCGGGTGGACAGGTGGATCAGAGTTTTTCACAGGTTGACCAGCAGTCAGCCTGCAGCAGTTTTTGCTGGTTTCTAACAATTTTCAGTGGGTTCAGAAGGGATTTCTCTGGTTTGATTGATTTTACATGCAGTTGCCAATGAGGACTTCAATATTGTCTTTATTGTTGCTATGGAAACCAATGATCTCCCTCAAGCCCTGAGCTCAGTGGAATTGTGACGTATCAAAGGAGTGGACCAGGGCTTTGGAACACAGGTCCTTATATGGATGAGATTTTACTGGAGGATTAGTGCTTTCGCTGGGTTTGAGGTTTGGAGACCACATTTCAACTCAGTGGGAGCAATGCCCGTCCAGGTATTTTGCATGACACAGTGAGGGCACCTGCCTCTCCATCTGTACACACTCATTTCCTAGCAATGCGTGTTGGTACCTCAGCATCTTTCCTGGTGTTGTTGTGCTTTCTTCTCTCATAGGTTCCCGTGGATCATGGCTGTGCATGTAATGTGGATGATGGACATGGTCCTCTCATGTTTATGTCCCAGTTTCATACTAGGCTGACACTAAGTTGTTTTAGTGATCTTGCATGATTTAGTGGTCATTACGTGTCTCAGTGTTTCGGGTGGACAGGTGGATCAGAGTTTTTCACAGGTTGACCAGCAGTCAGCCTGCAGCAGTTTTTGCTTGTTTCTAACAATTTTCAGTGGGTTCAGAAGGGATTTCTCTGGTTTGATTGATTTTACATGCAGTTGCCAATGAGGACTTCAATATTGTCTTTATTGTTGCGATGGAAACCAATGATCTCCCTCAAGCCCTGAGCTCAGTGGAATGTTGATGTCATCTCTGATAAATCAAAGCCACTTTGTGACGTATGAAAGGAGTGGACCAGGGCTTTGGAACACAGGTCCTTATATGGATGAGATTTTACTGGAGGATTAGTGCTTTCGCTGGGTTTGAGGTTTGGAGACCACATTTCAACTCAGTGGGAGCAATGCCCGTCCAGGTATTTTGCATGACACAGTGAGGGCACCTGCCTCTCCATCTGTACACACTCATTTCCTATCAATGCGTGTTGGTACCTCAGCATCTTTCCTGGTGTTGTTGTGCTTTCTTCTCTCATAGGTTCCCGTGGATCATGGCTGTGCATGTAATGTGGATGATGGACATGGTCCTCTCATGTTTCATACTAGGCTGAGAGTAAGTTGTTTTAGTGATCTTGTATGATTGAGTGGTCATTACGTGTCTCAGTGTTTCGGGTGGACAGGTGGATCAGAGTTTTTCACAGGTTGACCAGCAGTCAGCCTGCAGCAGGTTTTGCTTGTTTCTAACAATTTTCAGTGGGTTCAGAAGGGATTTCTCTGGTTTGATTGATTTTACATGCAGTTGTCAATGAGGACTTCAATATTGTCTTTATGGTTGCTATGGAAACCAATGATCTCCCTCAAGCCCTGAGCTCAGTGGAATTGTGACGTATCAAATGAGTGGACCAGGGCTTTGGAACACAGGTCCTTATATGGATGAGATTTTACTTGAGGATTAGTGCTTTCGCTGGGTTTGAGGTTTGGAGACCACATTTCAACTCAGTGGGAGCAATGCCCGTCCAGGTACTTTGCATGACACAGTGAGGGCACCTGCCTCTCCATCTGTACACACTCATTTCCTAGCAATGCGTGTTGGTACCTCAGCATCTTTCCTGGTGTTGTTGTGCTTTCTTCTCTCATAGGTTCCCGTGGATCATGGCTGTGCATGTAATGTGGATGATGGACATGGTCCTCTCATGTTTCATACTAGGCTGAGAGTAAGTTGTTTTAGTGATCTTGTATGATTTAGTGGTCATTACGTGTCTCAGTGTTTCGGGTGGACAGGTGGATCAGAGTTTTTCACAGGTTGACCAGCAGTCAGCCTGCAGCAGTTTTTGCTTGTTTCTAACAATTTTCAGTGGGTTCAGAAGGGATTTCTCTGGTTTGATTGATTTTACATGCAGTTGCCAATGAGGACTTCAATATTGTCTTTATTGTTGCTATGGAAGCCAATGATCTCCCTCAAGCCCTGAGCTCAGTGGAATGTTGATGTCATCTCTGATAAATCAAAGCCACTTTGTGACGTATCAAAGGAGTGGACCAGGGCTTTGGAACACAGGTCCTTATATGGATGAGATTTTACTGGAGGATTAGTGCTTTCGCTGTGTTTGAGGTATGGAGACCACATTTCAAATCAGTGGGAGCAATGCCCGTCCAGGTATTTTGCATGACACAGTGAGGGCACCTGCCTCTCCATCTGTACACACTCATTTCCTATCAATGCGTGTTGGTACCTCAGCATCTTTCCTGGTGTTGTTGTGCTTTCTTCTCTCATAGGTTCCCGTGGATCATGGCTGTGCATGTAATGTGGATGATGGACATGGTCCTCTCATGTTTATGTCCCAGTTTCATACTAGGCTGACACTAAGTTTTAGTGATCTTGTATGATTTAGTGGTCATTACGTGTCTCAGTGTTTCGGGTGGACAGGTGGATCAGAGTTTTTCACAGGTTGACCAGCAGTCAGCCTGCAGCAGTTTTTGCTTGTTTCTAACAATTTTCAGTGGGTTCAGAAGGGATTTCTCTGGTTTGATTGATTATACATGCAGTTGCCAATGAGGACTTCAATATTGTCTTTATTGTTGCTATGGAAACCAATGATCTCCCTCAAGCCCTGAGCTCAGTGGAATTGTGACGTATGAAAGGAGTGGACCATGGCTTTGGAACACAGGTCCTTATATGGATGAGATTTTACTGGAGGATTAGTGCTTTCGCTGGGTTTGAGGTTTGGAGACCACATTTCAACTCAGTGGGAGCAATGCCCGTCCAGGTATTTTGCATGACACAGTGAGGGCACCTGCTTCTCCATCTGTACACACTCATTTCCTAGCAATGCGTGTTGGTACCTCAGCATCTTTCCTGGTGTTGTTGTGCTTTCTTCTCTCATAGGTTCCCGTGGATCATGGCTGTGCATGTAATGTGGATGATGGACATGGTCCTCTCATGTTTCATACTAGGCTGACAATAAGTTGTTTCAGTGATCTTGTATGATTTAGTGGTCATTACGTGTCTCAGTGTTTCGGGTGGACTGGTGGATCAGAGTTTTTCACAGGTTGACCAGCAGTCAGCCTTCAGCAGTTTTTGCTAGTTTCTAACAATTTTCAGTGGGTTCAGAA
Organism: Chaetodon auriga; assembly: GCF_051107435.1. NCBI lineage: Eukaryota > Metazoa > Chordata > Actinopteri > Chaetodontiformes > Chaetodontidae > Chaetodon > Chaetodon auriga. The sequence goes on along the minus strand of NC_135096.1, from coordinate 541,710 downwards.
GGGATTTCTCTGGTTTGATTGATTTTACATGCAGTTGCCAATGAGGACTTCAATATTGTCTTTATTGTTGCTATGGAAGCCAATGATCTCCCTCAAGCCCTGAGCTCAGTGGAATGTTGATGTCATCTCTGATAAATCAAAGCCACTTTGTGACGTATCAAAGGAGTGGACCAGGGCTTTGGAACACAGGTCCTTATATGGATGAGATTTTACTGGAGGATTAGTGCTTTCGCTGGGTTTGAGGTTTGGAGACCACATTTCAACTCAGTGGGAGCAATGCCCGTCCAGGTATTTTGCATGACACAGTGAGGGCACCTGCCTCTCCATCTGTACACACTCATTTCCTATCAATGCGTGTTGGTACCTCAGCATCTTTCCTGGTGTTGTTGTGCTTTCTTCTCTCATAGGTTCCCGTGGATCATGGCTGTGCATGTAATGTGGATGATGGACATGGTCTTCTCATGTTTATGTCCCAGTTTCATACTAGGCTGACAGTAAGTTGTTTTAGTAATCTTGTATGATTTAGTGGTCATTACGTGTCTCAGTGTTTCGGGTGGACTGGTGGATCAGAGTTTTTCACAGGTTGACCAGCAGTCAGCCTGCAGCAGTTTTTGCTGGTTTCTAACAATTTTCAGTGGGTTCAGAAGGGATTTCTCTGGTTTGATTGATTTTACTTTGCAGTTGTCAATGAGGACTTCAATATTGTCTTTATTGTTGCTATGGAAACCAATGATCTCCCTCAAGCCCTGAGCTCAGTGGAATGTTGATGTCATCTCTGATAGATGAAAGCCACTTTGTGACGTATCAAAGGAGTGGACCAGGGCTTTGGAACACAGGTCCTTATATGGATGAGATTTTACTGGAGGATTAGTGCTTTCGCTGGGTTTGAGGTTTGGAGACCACATTTCAACTCAGTGGGAGCAATGCCCGTCCAGGTATTTTGCATGACACAGTGAGGGCACCTGCCTCTCCATCTGTACACACTCATTTCCTATCAATGCGTGTTGGTACCTCAGCATCTTTCCTGGTGTTGTTGTGCTTTCTTCTCTCATAGGTTCCCGTGGATCATGGCTGTGCATGTAATGTGGATGATGGACATGGTCCTCTCATGTTTATGTCCCAGTTTCATACTAGGCTGACACTAAGTTTTAGTGATCTTGTATGATTTAGTGGTCATTACGTGTCTCAGTGTTTCGGGTGGACTGGTGGATCAGAGTTTTTCACAGGTTGACCAGCAGTCAGCCTGCAGCAGTTTTTGCTGGTTTCTAACAATTTTCAGTGGGTTCAGAAGGGATTTCTCTGGTTTGATTGATTTTACTTTGCAGTTGTCAATGAAGACTTCAATATTGTCTTTATTGTTGCTATGGAAAGCAATGATCTCCATCAAGCCCTGAGCTCAGTGGAATGTTGATGTCATCTCTGATAGATGAAAGCCACTTTGTGACGTATCAAAGGAGTGGACCAGGGCTTTGGAACACAGGTCCTTATATGGATGAGATTTTACTGGAGGATTAGTGCTTTCGCTGGGTTTGAGGTTTGGAGACCACATTTCAACTCAGTGGGAGCAATGCCCGTCCAGGTATTTTGCATGACAGAGTGAGGACACCTGCCTCTCCATCTGTACACACTCATTTCCTATCAATGCGTGTTGGTACCTCAGCATCTTTCCTGGTGTTGTTGTGCTTTCTTCTCTCATAGGTTCCCGTGGATCATGGCTGTGCATGTAATGTGGATGATGGACATGGTCCTCTCATGTTTCATACTAGGCTGACAATAAGTTGTTTCAGTGATCTTGTATGATTTAGTGGTCATTACGTGTCTCAGTGTTTCGGGTGGACTGGTGGATCAGAGTTTTTCACAGGTTGACCAGCAGTCAGCCTTCAGCAGTTTTTGCTAGTTTCTAACAATTTTCAGTGGGTTCAGAAGGGATTTCTCTGGTTTGATTGATTTTACATGCAGTTGCCAATGAGGACTTCAATATTGTCTTTATTGTTGCTATGGAAGCCAATGATCTCCCTCAAGCCCTCAGCTCAGTGGAATGTTGATGTCATCTCTGATAAATCAAAGCCACTTTGTGACGTATCAAAGGAGTGGACCAGGGCTTTGGAACACAGGTCCTTATATGGATGAGATTTTACTGGAGGATTAGTGCTTTCGCTGGGTTTGAGGTTTGGAGACCACATTTCAACTCAGTGGGAGCAATGCCCGTCCAGGTATTTTGCATGACACAGTGAGGGCACCTGCCTCTCCATCTGTACACACTCATTTCCTATCAATGCGTGTTGGTACCTCAGCATCTTTCCTGGTGTTGTTGTGCTTTCTTCTCTCATAGGTTCCCGTGGATCATGGCTGTGCATGTAATGTGGATGATGGACATGGTCCTCTCATGTTTATGTCCCAGTTTCATACTAGGCTGACAGTAAGTTTTAGTGATCTTGTATGATTTAGTGGTCATTACGTGTCTCAGTGTTTCGGGTGGACTGGTGGATTAGAGTTTTTCACAGGTTGACCAGCAGTCAGCCTGCAGCAGTTTTTGCTGGTTTCTAACAATTTTCAGTGGGTTCAGAAGGGATTTCTCTGGTTTGATTGATTTTACTTTGCAGTTGTCAATGAGGACTTCAATATTGTCTTTATTGTTGCTATGGAAACCAATGATCTCCCTCAAGCCCTGAGCTCAGTGGAATGTTGATGTCATCTCTGATAGATGAAAGCCACTTTGTGACGTATCAAAGGAGTGGACCAGGGCTTTGGAACACAGGTCCTTATATGGATGAGATTTTACTGGAGGATTAGTGCTTTCGCTGGGTTTGAGGTTTGGAGACCACATTTCAACTCAGTGGGAGCAATGCCCGTCCAGGTATTTTGCATGACACAGTGAGGGCACCTGCCTCTCCATCTGTACACACTCATTTCCTATCAATGCGTGTTGGTACCTCAGCATCTTTCCTGGTGTTGTTGTGCTTTCTTCTCTCATAGGTTCCCGTGGATCATGGCTGTGCATGTAATGTGGATGATGGACATGGTCCTCTCATGTTTATGTCCCAGTTTCATACTAGGCTGACAGTAAGTTGTTTTAGTAATCTTGTATGATTTAGTGGTCATTACGTGTCTCAGTGTTTCGGGTGGACTGGTGGATTAGAGTTTTTCACAGGTTGACCAGCAGTCAGCCTGCAGCAGTTTTTGCTGGTTTCTAACAATTTTCAGTGGGTTCAGAAGGGATTTCTCTGGTTTGATTGATTTTACTTTGCAGTTGTCAATGAGGACTTCAATATTGTCTTTATTGTTGCTATGGAAACCAATGATCTCCCTCAAGCCCTGAGCTCAGTGGAATGTTGATGTCATCTCTGATAGATGAAAGCCACTTTGTGACGTATCAAAGGAGTGGACCAGGGCTTTGGAACACAGGTCCTTATATGGATGAGATTTTACTGGAGGATTAGTGCTTTCGCTGGGTTTGAGGTTTGGAGACCACATTTCAACTCAGTGGGAGCAATGCCCGTCCAGGTATTTTGCATGACACAGTGAGGGCACCTGCCTCTCCATCTGTACACACTCATTTCCTATCAATGCGTGTTGGTACCTCAGCATCTTTCCTGGTGTTGTTGTGCTTTCTTCTCTCATAGGTTCCCGTGGATCATGGCTGTGCATGTAATGTGGATGATGGACATGGTCCTCTCATGTTTATGTCCCAGTTTCATACTAGGCTGACACTAAGTTTTAGTGATCTTGTATGATTTAGTGGTCATTACGTGTCTCAGTGTTTCGGGTGGACTGGTGGATCAGAGTTTTTCACAGGTTGACCAGCAGTCAGCCTGCAGCAGTTTTTGCTGGTTTCTAACAATTTTCAGTGGGTTCAGAAGGGATTTCTCTGGTTTGATTGATTTTACTTTGCAGTTGTCAATGAAGACTTCAATATTGTCTTTATTGTTGCTATGGAAAGCAATGATCTCCATCAAGCCCTGAGCTCAGTGGAATGTTGATGTCATCTCTGATAGATGAAAGCCACTTTGTGACGTATCAAAGGAGTGGACCAGGGCTTTGGAACACAGGTCCTTATATGGATGAGATTTTACTGGAGGATTAGTGCTTTCGCTGGGTTTGAGGTTTGGAGACCACATTTCAACTCAGTGGGAGCAATGCCCGTCCAGGTATTTTGCATGACAGAGTGAGGACACCTGCCTCTCCATCTGTACACACTCATTTCCTATCAATGCGTGTTGGTACCTCAGCATCTTTCCTGGTGTTGTTGTGCTTTATTCTCTCATAGGTTCCCGTGGATCATGGCTGTGCATGTAATGTGGATGATGGACATGGTCCTCTCATGTTTCATACTAGGCTGACAGTAAGTTGTTTTAGTGATCTTGTATGATTTAGTGGTCATTACGTGTCTCAGTGTTTCGGGTGGACTGGTGGATCAGAGTTTTTCACAGGTTGACCAGCAGTCAGCCTTCAGCAGTTTTTGCTGGTTTCTAACAATTTTCAGTGGGTTCAGAAGGGATTTCTCTGGTTTGATTGATTTTACATGCAGTTGCCAGTGAGGACTTCAATATTGTCTTTATTGTTGCTATGGAAGCCAATGATCTCCCTCAAGCCCTGAGCTCAGTGGAACGTTGATGTCATCTCTGATAAATCAAAACTAATTTGTGACGTATCAAATGAGTGGACCAGGGCTTTGGAACACAGGTCCTTATATGGATGAGATTTTACTGGAGGATTAGTGCTTTCGCTGGGTTTGAGGTTTGGAGACCACATTTCAACTCAGTGGGAGCAATGCCCGTCCAGGTATTTTGCATGACAGAGTGAGGACACCTGCCTCTCCATCTGTACACACTCATTTCCTATCAATGCGTGTTGGTACCTCAGCATCTTTCCTGGCGTTGTTGTGCTTTATTCTCTCATAGGTTCCCGTGGATCATGGCTGTGCATGTAATGTGGATGATGGACATGGTCCTCTCATGTTTCATACTAGGCTGACAGTAAGTTGTTTTAGTGATCTTGTATGATTTAGTGGTCATTACGTGTCTCAGTGTTTCGGGTGGACTGGTGGATCAGAGTTTTTCACAGGTTGACCAGCAGTCAGCCTTCAGCAGTTTTTGCTGGTTTCTAACAATTTTCAGTGGGTTCAGAAGGGATTTCTCTGGTTTGATTGATTTTACATGCAGTTGCCAGTGAGGACTTCAATATTGTCTTTATTGTTGCTATGGAAGCCAATGATCTCCCTCAAGCCCTGAGCTCAGTGGAATGTTGATGTCATCTCTGATAAATCAAAACTAATTTGTGACGTATCAAATGAGTGGACCAGGGCTTTGGAACACAGGTCCTTATATGGATGAGATTTTACTGGAGGATTAGTGCTTTCGCTGGGTTTGAGGTTTGGAGACCACATTTCAACTCAGTGGGAGCAATGCCCGTCCAGGTATTTTGCATGACACAGTGAGGGCACCTGCCTCTCCATCTGTACACACTCATTTCCTATCAATGCGTGTTGGTACCTCAGCATCTTTCCTGGTGTTGTTGTGCTTTCTTCTCTCATAGGTTCCCGTGGATCATGGCTGTGCATGTAATGTGGATGATGGACATGGTCCTCTCATGTTTATGTCCCAGTTTCATACTAGGCTGACAGTAAGTTTTAGTGATCTTGTATGATTTAGTGGTCATTACGTGTCTCAGTGTTTCGGGTGGACTGGTGGATTAGAGTTTTTCACAGGTTGACCAGCAGTCAGCCTGCAGCAGTTTTTGCTGGTTTCTAACAATTTTCAGTGGGTTCAGAAGGGATTTCTCTGGTTTGATTGATTTTACTTTGCAGTTGTCAATGAGGACTTCAATATTGTCTTTATTGTTGCTATGGAAACCAATGATCTCCCTCAAGCCCTGAGCTCAGTGGAATGTTGATGTCATCTCTGATAGATGAAAGCCACTTTGTGACGTATCAAAGGAGTGGACCAGGGCTTTGGAACACAGGTCCTTATATGGATGAGATTTTACTGGAGGATTAGTGCTTTCGCTGGGTTTGAGGTTTGGAGACCACATTTCAACTCAGTGGGAGCAATGCCCGTCCAGGTATTTTGCATGACACAGTGAGGGCACCTGCCTCTCCATCTGTACACACTCATTTCCTATCAATGCGTGTTGGTACCTCAGCATCTTTCCTGGTGTTGTTGTGCTTTCTTCTCTCATAGGTTCCCGTGGATCATGGCTGTGCATGTAATGTGGATGATGGACATGGTCCTCTCATGTTTATGTCCCAGTTTCATACTAGGCTGACAGTAAGTTGTTTTAGTAATCTTGTATGATTTAGTGGTCATTACGTGTCTCAGTGTTTCGGGTGGACTGGTGGATCAGAGTTTTTCACACGTTGACCAGCAGTCAGCCTGCAGCAGTTTTTGCTGGTTTCTAACAATTTTCAGTGGGTTCAGAAGGGATTTCTCTGGTTTGATTGATTTTACTTTGCAGTTGTCAATGAGGACTTCAATATTGTCTTTATTGTTGCTATGGAAACCAATGATCTCCCTCAAGCCCTGAGCTCAGTGGAATGTTGATGTCATCTCTGATAGATGAAAGCCACTTTGTGACGTATCAAAGGAGTGGACCAGGGCTTTGGAACACAGGTCCTTATATGGATGAGATTTTACTGGAGGATTAGTGCTTTCGCTGGGTTTGAGGTTTGGAGACCACATTTCAACTCAGTGGGAGCAATGCCCGTCCAGGTATTTTGCATGACACAGTGAGGGCACCTGCCTCTCCATCTGTACACACTCATTTCCTATCAATGCGTGTTGGTACCTCAGCATCTTTCCTGGTGTTGTTGTGCTTTCTTCTCTCATAGGTTCCCGTGGATCATGGCTGTGCATGTAATGTGGATGATGGACATGGTCCTCTCATGTTTATGTCCCAGTTTCATACTAGGCTGACACTAAGTTTTAGTGATCTTGTATGATTTAGTGGTCATTACGTGTCTCAGTGTTTCGGGTGGACTGGTGGATCAGAGTTTTTCACAGGTTGACCAGCAGTCAGCCTGCAGCAGTTTTTGCTGGTTTCTAACAATTTTCAGTGGGTTCAGAAGGGATTTCTGTGGTTTGATTGATTTTACTTTGCAGTTGTCAATGAAGACTTCAATATTGTCTTTATTGTTGCTATGGAAAGCAATGATCTCCATCAAGCCCTGAGCTCAGTGGAATGTTGATGTCATCTCTGATAGATGAAAGCCACTTTGTGACGTATCAAAGGAGTGGACCAGGGCTTTGGAACACAGGTCCTTATATGGATGAGATTTTACTGGAGGATTAGTGCTTTCGCTGGGTTTGAGGTTTGGAGACCACATTTCAACTCAGTGGGAGCAATGCCCGTCCAGGTATTTTGCATGACACAGTGAGGGCACCTGCCTCTCCATCTGTACACACTCATTTCCTATCAATGCGTGTTGGTACCTCAGCATCTTTCCTGGTGTTGTTGTGCTTTCTTCTCTCATAGGTTCCCGTGGATCATGGCTGTGCATGTAATGTGGATGATGGACATGGTCCTCTCATGTTTATGTCCCAGTTTCATACTAGGCTGACAGTAAGTTGTTTTAGTAATCTTGTATGATTTAGTGGTCATTACGTGTCTCAGTGTTTCGGGTGGACTGGTGGATCAGAGTTTTTCACACGTTGACCAGCAGTCAGCCTGCAGCAGTTTTTGCTGGTTTCTAACAATTTTCAGTGGGTTCAGAAGGGATTTCTCTGGTTTGATTGATTTTACTTTGCAGTTGTCAATGAGGACTTCAATATTGTCTTTATTGTTGCTATGGAAACCAATGATCTCCCTCAAGCCCTGAGCTCAGTGGAATGTTGATGTCATCTCTGATAGATGAAAGCCACTTTGTGACGTATCAAAGGAGTGGACCAGGGCTTTGGAACACAGGTCCTTATATGGATGAGATTTTACTGGAGGATTAGTGCTTTCGCTGGGTTTGAGGTTTGGAGACCACATTTCAACTCAGTGGGAGCAATGCCCGTCCAGGTATTTTGCATGACACAGTGAGGGCACCTGCCTCTCCATCTGTACACACTCATTTCCTATCAATGCGTGTTGGTACCTCAGCATCTTTCCTGGTGTTGTTGTGCTTTCTTCTCTCATAGGTTCCCGTGGATCATGGCTGTGCATGTAATGTGGATGATGGACATGGTCCTCTCATGTTTATGTCCCAGTTTCATACTAGGCTGACACTAAGTTTTAGTGATCTTGTATGATTTAGTGGTCATTACGTGTCTCAGTGTTTCGGGTGGACTGGTGGATCAGAGTTTTTCACAGGTTGACCAGCAGTCAGCCTGCAGCAGTTTTTGCTGGTTTCTAACAATTTTCAGTGGGTTCAGAAGGGATTTCTGTGGTTTGATTGATTTTACTTTGCAGTTGTCAATGAAGACTTCAATATTGTCTTTATTGTTGCTATGGAAAGCAATGATCTCCATCAAGCCCTGAGCTCAGTGGAATGTTGATGTCATCTCTGATAGATGAAAGCCACTTTGTGACGTATCAAAGGAGTGGACCAGGGCTTTGGAACACAGGTCCTTATATGGATGAGATTTTACTGGAGGATTAGTGCTTTCGCTGGGTTTGAGGTTTGGAGACCACATTTCAACTCAGTGGGAGCAATGCCCGTCCAGGTATTTTGCATGACACAGTGAGGGCACCTGCCTCTCCATCTGTACACACTCATTTCCTATCAATGCGTGTTGGTACCTCAGCATCTTTCCTGGTGTTGTTGTGCTTTCTTCTCTCATAGGTTCCCGTGGATCATGGCTGTGCATGTAATGTGGATGATGGACATGGTCCTCTCATGTTTCATACTAGGCTGACAATAAGTTGTTTTAGTGATCTTGTATGATTTAGTGGTCATTACGTGTCTCAGTGTTTCGGGTGGACTGGTGGATCAGAGTTTTTCACAGGTTGACCAGCAGTCAGCCTTCAGCAGTTTTTGCTGGTTTCTAACAATTTTCAGTGGGTTCAGAAGGGATTTCTCTGGTTTGATTGATTTTACATGCAGTTGCCAATGAGGACTTCAATATTGTCTTTATTGTTGCTATGGAAACCAATGATCTCCCTCAAGCCCTGAGCTCAGTGGAATGTTGATGTCATCTCTGATAAATCAAAGCCACTTTGTGACGTATCAAAGGAGTGGACCAGGGCTTTGGAACACAGGTCCTTATATGGATGAGATTTTACTGGAGGATTAGTGCTTTCGCTGGGTTTGAGGTTTGGAGACCACATTTCAACTCAGTGGGAGCAATGCCCGTCCAGGTATTTTGCATGACACAGTGAGGGCACCTGCCTCTCCATCTGTACACACTCATTTCCTATCAATGCGTGTTGGTACCTCAGCATCTTTCCTGGTGTTGTTGTGCTTTCTTCTCTCATAGGTTCCCGTGGATCATGGCTGTGCATGTAATGTGGATGATGGACATGGTCCTCTCATGTTTATGTCACAGTTTCATACTAGGCTGACAGTAAGTTGTTTTAGTAATCTTGTATGATTTAGTGGTCATTACGTGTCTCAGTGTTTCGGGTGGACTGGTGGATCAGAGTTTTTCACACGTTGACCAGCAGTCAGCCTGCAGCAGTTTTTGCTGGTTTCTAACAATTTTCAGTGGGTTCAGAAGGGATTTCTCTGGTTTGATTGATTTTACTTTGCAGTTGTCAATGAGGACTTCAATATTGTCTTTATTGTTGCTATGGAAAGCAATGATCTCCATCAAGCCCTGAGCTCAGTGGAATGTTGATGTCATCTCTGATAGATGAAAGCCACTTTGTGACGTATCAAAGGAGTGGACCAGGGCTTTGGAACACAGGTCCTTATATGGATGAGATTTTACTGGAGGATTAGTGCTTTCGCTGGGTTTGAGGTTTGGAGACCACATTTCAACTCAGTGGGAGCAATGCCCGTCCAGGTATTTTGCATGACACAGTGAGGGCACCTGCCTCTCCATCTGTACACACTCATTTCCTATCAATGCGTGTTGGTACCTCAGCATCTTTCCTGGTGTTGTTGTGCTTTCTTCTCTCATAGGTTCCCGTGGATCATGGCTGTGCATGTAATGTGGATGATGGACATGGTCCTCTCATGTTTATGTCCCAGTTTCATACTAGGCTGACACTAAGTTTTAGTGATCTTGTATGATTTAGTGGTCATTACGTGTCTCAGTGTTTCGGGTGGACTGGTGGATCAGAGTTTTTCACAGGTTGACCAGCAGTCAGCCTGCAGCAGTTTTTGCTGGTTTCTAACAATTTTCAGTGGGTTCAGAAGGGATTTCTGTGGTTTGATTGATTTTACTTTGCAGTTGTCAATGAAGACTTCAATATTGTCTTTATTGTTGCTATGGAAAGCAATGATCTCCATCAAGCCCTGAGCTCAGTGGAATGTTGATGTCATCTCTGATAGATGAAAGCCACTTTGTGACGTATCAAAGGAGTGGACCAGGGCTTTGGAACACAGGTCCTTATATGGATGAGATTTTACTGGAGGATTAGTGCTTTCGCTGGGTTTGAGGTTTGGAGACCACATTTCAACTCAGTGGGAGCAATGCCCGTCCAGGTATTTTGCATGACACAGTGAGGGCACCTGCCTCTCCATCTGTACACACTCATTTCCTATCAATGCGTGTTGGTACCTCAGCATCTTTCCTGGTGTTGTTGTGCTTTCTTCTCTCATAGGTTCCCGTGGATCATGGCTGTGCATGTAATGTGGATGATGGACATGGTCCTCTCATGTTTATGTCCCAGTTTCATACTAGGCTGACAGTAAGTTGTTTTAGTAATCTTGTATGATTTAGTGGTCATTACGTGTCTCAGTGTTTCGGGTGGACTGGTGGATCAGAGTTTTTCACACGTTGACCAGCAGTCAGCCTGCAGCAGTTTTTGCTGGTTTCTAACAATTTTCAGTGGGTTCAGAAGGGATTTCTCTGGTTTGATTGATTTTACTTTGCAGTTGTCAATGAGGACTTCAATATTGTCTTTATTGTTGCTATGGAAACCAATGATCTCCCTCAAGCCCTGAGCTCAGTGGAATGTTGATGTCATCTCTGATAGATGAAAGCCACTTTGTGACGTATCAAAGGAGTGGACCAGGGCTTTGGAACACAGGTCCTTATATGGATGAGATTTTACTGGAGGATTAGTGCTTTCGCTGGGTTTGAGGTTTGGAGACCACATTTCAACTCAGTGGGAGCAATGCCCGTCCAGGTATTTTGCATGACACAGTGAGGGCACCTGCCTCTCCATCTGTACACACTCATTTCCTATCAATGCGTGTTGGTACCTCAGCATCTTTCCTGGTGTTGTTGTGCTTTCTTCTCTCATAGGTTCCCGTGGATCATGGCTGTGCATGTAATGTGGATGATGGACATGGTCCTCTCATGTTTATGTCCCAGTTTCATACTAGGCTGACACTAAGTTTTAGTGATCTTGTATGATTTAGTGGTCATTACGTGTCTCAGTGTTTCGGGTGGACTGGTGGATCAGAGTTTTTCACAGGTTGACCAGCAGTCAGCCTGCAGCAGTTTTTGCTGGTTTCTAACAATTTTCAGTGGGTTCAGAAGGGATTTCTGTGGTTTGATTGATTTTACTTTGCAGTTGTCAATGAAGACTTCAATATTGTCTTTATTGTTGCTATGGAAAGCAATGATCTCCATCAAGCCCTGAGCTCAGTGGAATGTTGATGTCATCTCTGATAGATGAAAGCCACTTTGTGACGTATCAAAGGAGTGGACCAGGGCTTTGGAACACAGGTCCTTATATGGATGAGATTTTACTGGAGGATTAGTGCTTTCGCTGGGTTTGAGGTTTGGAGACCACATTTCAACTCAGTGGGAGCAATGCCCGTCCAGGTATTTTGCATGACACAGTGAGGGCACCTGCCTCTCCATCTGTACACACTCATTTCCTATCAATGCGTGTTGGTACCTCAGCATCTTTCCTGGTGTTGTTGTGCTTTCTTCTCTCATAGGTTCCCGTGGATCATGGCTGTGCATGTAATGTGGATGATGGACATGGTCCTCTCATGTTTCATACTAGGCTGACAATAAGTTGTTTTAGTGATCTTGTATGATTTAGTGGTCATTACGTGTCTCAGTGTTTCGGGTGGACTGGTGGATCAGAGTTTTTCACAGGTTGACCAGCAGTCAGCCTTCAGCAGTTTTTGCTGGTTTCTAACAATTTTCAGTGGGTTCAGAAGGGATTTCTCTGGTTTGATTGATTTTACATGCAGTTGCCAATGAGGACTTCAATATTGTCTTTATTGTTGCTATGGAAACCAATGATCTCCCTCAAGCCCTGAGCTCAGTGGAATGTTGATGTCATCTCTGATAAATCAAAGCCACTTTGTGACGTATCAAAGGAGTGGACCAGGGCTTTGGAACACAGGTCCTTATATGGATGAGATTTTACTGGAGGATTAGTGCTTTCGCTGGGTTTGAGGTTTGGAGACCACATTTCAACTCAGTGGGAGCAATGCCCGTCCAGGTATTTTGCATGACACAGTGAGGGCACCTGCCTCTCCATCTGTACACACTCATTTCCTATCAATGCGTGTTGGTACCTCAGCATCTTTCCTGGTGTTGTTGTGCTTTCTTCTCTCATAGGTTCCCGTGGATCATGGCTGTGCATGTAATGTGGATGATGGACATGGTCCTCTCATGTTTATGTCACAGTTTCATACTAGGCTGACAGTAAGTTGTTTTAGTAATCTTGTATGATTTAGTGGTCATTACGTGTCTCAGTGTTTCGGGTGGACTGGTGGATCAGAGTTTTTCACACGTTGACCAGCAGTCAGCCTGCAGCAGTTTTTGCTGGTTTCTAACAATTTTCAGTGGGTTCAGAAGGGATTTCTCTGGTTTGATTGATTTTACTTTGCAGTTGTCAATGAGGACTTCAATATTGTCTTTATTGTTGCTATGGAAAGCAATGATCTCCATCAAGCCCTGAGCTCAGTGGAATGTTGATGTCATCTCTGATAGATGAAAGCCACTTTGTGACGTATCAAAGGAGTGGACCAGGGCTTTGGAACACAGGTCCTTATATGGATGAGATTTTACTGGAGGATTAGTGCTTTCGCTGGGTTTGAGGTTTGGAGACCACATTTCAACTCAGTGGGAGCAATGCCCGTCCAGGTATTTTGCATGACACAGTGAGGGCACCTGCCTCTCCATCTGTACACACTCATTTCCTATCAATGCGTGTTGGTACCTCAGCATCTTTCCTGGTGTTGTTGTGCTTTCTTCTCTCATAGGTTCCCGTGGATCATGGCTGTGCATGTAATGTGGATGATGGACATGGTCCTCTCATGTTTCATACTAGGCTGACAATAAGTTGTTTTAGTGATCTTGTATGATTTAGTGGTCATTACGTGTCTCAGTGTTTCGGGTGGACTGGTGGATCAGAGTTTTTCACACGTTGACCAGCAGTCAGCCTGCAGCAGTTTTTGCTGGTTTCTAACAATTTTCAGTGGGTTCAGAAGGGATTTCTCTGGTTTGATTGATTTTACTTTGCAGTTGTCAATGAGGACTTCAATATTGTCTTTATTGTTGCTATGGAAACCAATGATCTCCCTCAAGCCCTGAGCTCAGTGGAATGTTGATGTCATCTCTGATAGATGAAAGCCACTTTGTGACGTATCAAAGGAGTGGACCAGGGCTTTGGAACACAGGTCCTTATATGGATGAGATTTTACTGGAGGATTAGTGCTTTCGCTGGGTTTGAGGTTTGGAGACCACATTTCAACTCAGTGGGAGCAATGCCCGTCCAGGTATTTTGCATGACACAGTGAGGGCACCTGCCTCTCCATCTGTACACACTCATTTCCTATCAATGCGTGTTGGTACCTCAGCATCTTTCCTGGTGTTGTTGTGCTTTCTTCTCTCATAGGTTCCCGTGGATCATGGCTGTGCATGTAATGTGGATGATGGACATGGTCCTCTCATGTTTCATACTAGGCTGACAATAAGTTGTTTTAGTGATCTTGTATGATTTAGTGGTCATTACGTGTCTCAGTGTTTCGGGTGGACTGGTGGATCAGAGTTTTTCACAGGTTGACCAGCAGTCAGCCTTCAGCAGTTTTTGCTGGTTTCTAACAATTTTCAGTGGGTTCAGAAGGGATTTCTCTGGTTTGATTGATTTTACATGCAGTTGCCAATGAGGACTTCAATATTGTCTTTATTGTTGCTATGGAAACCAATGATCTCCCTCAAGCCCTGAGCTCAGTGGAATGTTGATGTCATCTCTGATAAATCAAAGCCACTTTGTGACGTATCAAAGGAGTGGACCAGGGCTTTGGAACACAGGTCCTTATATGGATGAGATTTTACTGGAGGATTAGTGCTTTCGCTGGGTTTGAGGTTTGGAGACCACATTTCAACTCAGTGGGAGCAATGCCCGTCCAGGTATTTTGCATGACACAGTGAGGGCACCTGCCTCTCCATCTGTACACACTCATTTCCTATCAATGCGTGTTGGTACCTCAGCATCTTTCCTGGTGTTGTTGTGCTTTCTTCTCTCATAGGTTCCCGTGGATCATGGCTGTGCATGTAATGTGGATGATGGACATGGTCCTCTCATGTTTATGTCACAGTTTCATACTAGGCTGACAGTAAGTTGTTTTAGTAATCTTGTATGATTTAGTGGTCATTACGTGTCTCAGTGTTTCGGGTGGACTGGTGGATCAGAGTTTTTCACACGTTGACCAGCAGTCAGCCTGCAGCAGTTTTTGCTGGTTTCTAACAATTTTCAGTGGGTTCAGAAGGGATTTCTCTGGTTTGATTGATTTTACTTTGCAGTTGTCAATGAGGACTTCAATATTGTCTTTATTGTTGCTATGGAAAGCAATGATCTCCATCAAGCCCTGAGCTCAGTGGAATGTTGATGTCATCTCTGATAGATGAAAGCCACTTTGTGACGTATCAAAGGAGTGGACCAGGGCTTTGGAACACAGGTCCTTATATGGATGAGATTTTACTGGAGGATTAGTGCTTTCGCTGGGTTTGAGGTTTGGAGACCACATTTCAACTCAGTGGGAGCAATGCCCGTCCAGGTATTTTGCATGACACAGTGAGGGCACCTGCCTCTCCATCTGTACACACTCATTTCCTATCAATGCGTGTTGGTACCTCAGCATCTTTCCTGGTGTTGTTGTGCTTTCTTCTCTCATAGGTTCCCGTGGATCATGGCTGTGCATGTAATGTGGATGATGGACATGGTCCTCTCATGTTTCATACTAGGCTGACAATAAGTTGTTTTAGTGATCTTGTATGATTTAGTGGTCATTACGTGTCTCAGTGTTTCGGGTGGACTGGTGGATCAGAGTTTTTCACACGTTGACCAGCAGTCAGCCTGCAGCAGTTTTTGCTGGTTTCTAACAATTTTCAGTGGGTTCAGAAGGGATTTCTCTGGTTTGATTGATTTTACTTTGCAGTTGTCAATGAGGACTTCAATATTGTCTTTATTGTTGCTATGGAAACCAATGATCTCCCTCAAGCCCTGAGCTCAGTGGAATGTTGATGTCATCTCTGATAGATGAAAGCCACTTTGTGACGTATCAAAGGAGTGGACCAGGGCTTTGGAACACAGGTCCTTATATGGATGAGATTTTACTGGAGGATTAGTGCTTTCGCTGGGTTTGAGGTTTGGAGACCACATTTCAACTCAGTGGGAGCAATGCCCGTCCAGGTATTTTGCATGACACAGTGAGGGCACCTGCCTCTCCATCTGTACACACTCATTTCCTATCAATGCGTGTTGGTACCTCAGCATCTTTCCTGGTGTTGTTGTGCTTTCTTCTCTCATAGGTTCCCGTGGATCATGGCTGTGCATGTAATGTGGATGATGGACATGGTCCTCTCATGTTTCATACTAGGCTGACAATAAGTTGTTTTAGTGATCTTGTATGATTTAGTGGTCATTACGTGTCTCAGTGTTTCGGGTGGACTGGTGGATCAGAGTTTTTCACAGGTTGACCAGCAGTCAGCCTTCAGCAGTTTTTGCTGGTTTCTAACAATTTTCAGTGGGTTCAGAAGGGATTTCTCTGGTTTGATTGATTTTACATGCAGTTGCCAATGAGGACTTCAATATTGTCTTTATTGTTGCTATGGAAACCAATGATCTCCCTCAAGCCCTGAGCTCAGTGGAATGTTGATGTCATCTCTGATAAATCAAAGCCACTTTGTGACGTATCAAAGGAGTGGACCAGGGCTTTGGAACACAGGTCCTTATATGGATGAGATTTTACTGGAGGATTAGTGCTTTCGCTGGGTTTGAGGTTTGGAGACCACATTTCAACTCAGTGGGAGCAATGCCCGTCCAGGTATTTTGCATGACACAGTGAGGGCACCTGCCTCTCCATCTGTACACACTCATTTCCTATCAATGCGTGTTGGTACCTCAGCATCTTTCCTGGTGTTGTTGTGCTTTCTTCTCTCATAGGTTCCCGTGGATCATGGCTGTGCATGTAATGTGGATGATGGACATGGTCCTCTCATGTTTCATACTAGGCTGACAATAAGTTGTTTTAGTGATCTTGTATGATTTAGTGGTCATTACGTGTCTCAGTGTTTCGGGTGGACTGGTGGATCAGAGTTTTTCACAGGTTGACCAGCAGTCAGCCTTCAGCAGTTTTTGCTGGTTTCTAACAATTTTCAGTGGGTTCAGAAGGGATTTCTCTGGTTTGATTGATTTTACATGCAGTTGCCAGTGAGGACTTCAATATTGTCTTTATTGTTGCTATGGAAACCAATGATCTCCCTCAAGCCCTGAGCTCAGTGGAATGTTGATGTCATCTCTGATAAATCAAAGCCACTTTGTGACGTATCCAAGGAGTGGACCAGGGCTTTGGAACACAGGTCCTTATATGGATGAGATTTTACTGGAGGATTAGTGCTTTCGCTGGGTTTGAGGTTTGGAGACCACATTTCAACTCAGTGGGAGCAATGCCCGTCCAGGTATTTTGCATGACACAGTGAGGGCACCTGCCTCTCCATCTGTACACACTCATTTCCTATCAATGCGTGTTGGTACCTCAGCATCTTTCCTGGTGTTGTTGTGCTTTCTTCTCTCATAGGTTCCCGTGGATCATGGCTGTGCATGTAATGTGGATGATGGACATGGTCCTCTCATGTTTATGTCCCAGTTTCATACTAGGCTGACAGTAAGTTGTTTTAGTAATCTTGTATGATTTAGTGGTCATTACGTGTCTCAGTGTTTCGGGTGGACTGGTGGATCAGAGTTTTTCACACGTTGACCAGCAGTCAGCCTGCAGCAGTTTTTGCTGGTTTCTAACAATTTTCAGTGGGTTCAGAAGGGATTTCTCTGGTTTGATTGATTTTACTTTGCAGTTGTCAATGAGGACTTCAATATTGTCTTTATTGTTGCTATGGAAACCAATGATCTCCCTCAAGCCCTGAGCTCAGTGGAATGTTGATGTCATCTCTGATAGATGAAAGCCACTTTGTGACGTATCAAAGGAGTGGACCAGGGCTTTGGAACACAGGTCCTTATATGGATGAGATTTTACTGGAGGATTAGTGCTTTCGCTGGGTTTGAGGTTTGGAGACCACATTTCAACTCAGTGGGAGCAATGCCCGTCCAGGTATTTTGCATGACACAGTGAGGGCACCTGCCTCTCCATCTGTACACACTCATTTCCTATCAATGCGTGTTGGTACCTCAGCATCTTTCCTGGTGTTGTTGTGCTTTCTTCTCTCATAGGTTCCCGTGGATCATGGCTGTGCATGTAATGTGGATGATGGACATGGTCCTCTCATGTTTCATACTAGGCTGACAATAAGTTGTTTTAGTGATCTTGTATGATTTAGTGGTCATTACGTGTCTCAGTGTTTCGGGTGGACTGGTGGATCAGAGTTTTTCACAGGTTGACCAGCAGTCAGCCTTCAGCAGTTTTTGCTGGTTTCTAACAATTTTCAGTGGGTTCAGAAGGGATTTCTCTGGTTTGATTGATTTTACATGCAGTTGCCAATGAGGACTTCAATATTGTCTTTATTGTTGCTATGGAAACCAATGATCTCCCTCAAGCCCTGAGCTCAGTGGAATGTTGATGTCATCTCTGATAAATCAAAGCCACTTTGTGACGTATCAAAGGAGTGGACCAGGGCTTTGGAACACAGGTCCTTATATGGATGAGATTTTACTGGAGGATTAGTGCTTTCGCTGGGTTTGAGGTTTGGAGACCACATTTCAACTCAGTGGGAGCAATGCCCGTCCAGGTATTTTGCATGACACAGTGAGGGCACCTGCCTCTCCATCTGTACACACTCATTTCCTATCAATGCGTGTTGGTACCTCAGCATCTTTCTTGGTGTTGTTGTGCTTTCTTCTCTCATAGGTTCCCGTGGATCATGGCTGTGCATGTAATGTGGATGATGGACATGGTCCTCTCATGTTTATGTCCCAGTTTCATACTAGGCTGACACTAAGTTTTAGTGATCTTGTATGATTTAGTGGTCATTACGTGTCTCAGTGTTTCGGGTGGACTGGTGGATCAGAGTTTTTCACAGGTTGACCAGCAGTCAGCCTTCAGCAGTTTTTGCTGGTTTCTAACAATTTTCAGTGGGTTCAGAAGGGATTTCTCTGGTTTGATTGATTTTACATGCAGTTGCCAGTGAGGACTTCAATATTGTCTTTATTGTTGCTATGGAAGCCAATGATCTCCCTCAAGCCCTGAGCTCAGTGGAATGTTGATGTCATCTCTGATAAATCAAAACTAATTTGTGACGTATCAAATGAGTGGACCAGGGCTTTGGAACACAGGTCCTTATATGGATGAGATTTTACTGGAGGATTAGTGCTTTCGCTGGGTTTGAGGTTTGGAGACCACATTTCAACTCAGTGGGAGCAATGCCCGTCCAGGTATTTTGCATGACACAGTGAGGGCACCTGCCTCTCCATCTGTACACACTCATTTCCTATCAATGCGTGTTGGTACTTCAGCATCTTTCCTGGTGTTGTTGTGCTTTCTTCTCTCATAGGTTCCCGTGGATCATGGCTGTGCATGTAATGTGGATGATGGACATGGTCCTCTCATGTTTCATACTAGGTTGACATTAAGTTGTTTTAGTGATCTTGTATGATTTAGTGGTCATTACGTGTCTCAGTGTTTCGGGTGGACTGGTGGATCAGAGTTTTTCACAGGTTGACCAGCAGTCAGCCTTCAGCAGTTTTTGCTGGTTTCTAACAATTTTCAGTGGGTTCAGAAGGGATTTCTCTGGTTTGATTGATTTTACATGCAGTTGCCAATGAGGACTTCAATATTGTCTTTATTGTTGCTATGGAAACCAATGATCTCCCTCAAGCCCTGAGCTCAGTGGAATGTTGATGTCATCTCTGATAAATCAAAGCCACTTTGTGACGTATCAAAGGAGTGGACCAGGGCTTTGGAACACAGGTCCTTATATGGATGAGATTTTACTGGAGGATTAGTGCTTTCGCTGGGTTTGAGGTTTGGAGACCACATTTCAACTCAGTGGGAGCAATGCCCGTCCAGGTATTTTGCATGACAGAGTGAGGACACCTGCCTCTCCATCTGTACACACTCATTTTCTATCAATGCGTGTTGGTACCTCAGCATCTTTCCTGGTGTTGTTGTGCTTTCTTCTCTCATAGGTTCCCGTGGATCATGGCTGTGCATGTAATGTGGATGATGGACATGGTCCTCTCATGTTTATGTCCCAGTTTCATACTAGGCTGACAGTAAGTTGTTTTAGTAATCTTGTATGATTTAGTGGTCATTACGTGTCTCAGTGTTTCGGGTGGACTGGTGGATCAGAGTTTTTCACAGGTTGACCAGCAGTCAGCCTTCAGCAGTTTTTGCTGGTTTCTAACAATTTTCAGTGGGTTCAGAAGGGATTTCTCTGGTTTGATTGATTTTACATGCAGTTGCCAGTGAGGACTTCAATATTGTCTTTATTGTTGCTATGGAAGCCAATGATCTCCCTCAAGCCCTGAGCTCAGTGGAATGTTGATGTCATCTCTGATAAATCAAAACTAATTTGTGACGTATCAAATGAGTGGACCAGGGCTTTGGAACACAGGTCCTTATATGGATGAGATTTTACTGGAGGATTAGTGCTTTCGCTGGGTTTGAGGTTTGGAGACCACATTTCAACTCAGTGGGAGCAATGCCCGTCCAGGTATTTTGCATGACACAGTGAGGGCACCTGCCTCTCCATCTGTACACACTCATTTCCTATCAATGCGTGTTTGTACCTCAGCATCTTTCCTGGTGTTGTTGTGCTTTCTTCTCTCATAGGTTCCCGTGGATCATGGCTGTGCATGTAATGTGGATGATGGACATGGTCCTCTCATGTTTCATACTAGGTTGACAATAAGTTGTTTTAGTGATCTTGTATGATTTAGTGGTCATTACGTGTCTCAGTGTTTCGGGTGGACTGGTGGATCAGAGTTTTTCACAGGTTGACCAGCAGTCAGCCTTCAGCAGTTTTTGCTGGTTTCTAACAATTTTCAGTGGGTTCAGAAGGGATTTCTCTGGTTTGATTGATTTTACATGCAGTTGCCAATGAGGACTTCAATATTGTCTTTATTGTTGCTATGGAAACCAATGATCTCCCTCAAGCCCTGAGCTCAGTGGAATGTTGATGTCATCTCTGATAAATCAAAGCCACTTTGTGACGTATCAAAGGAGTGGACCAGGGCTTTGGAACACAGGTCCTTATATGGATGAGATTTTACTGGAGGATTAGTGCTTTCGCTGGGTTTGAGGTTTGGAGACCACATTTCAACTCAGTGGGAGCAATGCCCGTCCAGGTATTTTGCATGACACAGTGAGGGCACCTGCCTCTCCATCTGTACACACTCATTTCCTATCAATGCGTGTTGGTACCTCAGCATCTTTCCTGGTGTTGTTGTGCTTTCTTCTCTCATAGGTTCCCGTGGATCATGGCTGTGCATGTAATGTGGATGATGGACATGGTCCTCTCATGTTTATGTCCCAGTTTCATACTAGGCTGACACTAAGTTTTAGTGATCTTGTATGATTTAGTGGTCATTACGTGTCTCAGTGTTTCGGGTGGACTGGTGGATCAGAGTTTTTCACAGGTTGACCAGCAGTCAGCCTTCAGCAGTTTTTGCTGGTTTCTAACAATTTTCAGTGGGTTCAGAAGGGATTTCTCTGGTTTGATTGATTTTACATGCAGTTGCCAGTGAGGACTTCAATATTGTCTTTATTGTTGCTATGGAAGCCAATGATCTCCCTCAAGCCCTGAGCTCAGTGGAATGTTGATGTCATCTCTGATAAATCAAAACTAATTTGTGACGTATCAAATGAGTGGACCAGGGCTTTGGAACACAGGTCCTTATATGGATGAGATTTTACTGGAGGATTAGTGCTTTCGCTGGGTTTGAGGTTTGGAGACCACATTTCAACTCAGTGGGAGCAATGCCCGTCCAGGTATTTTGCATGACACAGTGAGGGCACCTGCCTCTCCATCTGTACACACTCATTTCCTATCAATGCGTGTTGGTACCTCAGCATCTTTCCTGGTGTTGTTGTGCTTTCTTCTCTCATAGGTTCCCGTGGATCATGGCTGTGCATGTAATGTGGATGATGGACATGGTCCTCTCATGTTTCATACTAGGTTGACAATAAGTTGTTTTAGTGATCTTGTATGATTTAGTGGTCATTACGTGTCTCAGTGTTTCGGGTGGACTGGTGGATCAGAGTTTTTCACAGGTTGACCAGCAGTCAGCCTTCAGCAGTTTTTGCTGGTTTCTAACAATTTTCAGTGGGTTCAGAAGGGATTTCTCTGGTTTGATTGATTTTACATGCAGTTGCCAGTGAGGACTTCAATATTGTCTTTATTGTTGCTATGGAAACCAATGATCTCCCTCAAGCCCTGAGCTCAGTGGAATGTTGATGTCATCTCTGATAAATCAAAGCCACTTTGTGACGTATCAAAGGAGTGGACCAGGGCTTTGGAACACAGGTCCTTATATGGATGAGATTTTACTGGAGGATTAGTGCTTTCGCTGGGTTTGAGGTTTGGAGACCACATTTCAACTCAGTGGGAGCAATGCCCGTCCAGGTATTTTGCATGACACAGTGAGGGCACCTGCCTCTCCATCTGTACACACTCATTTCCTATCAATGCGTGTTGGTACCTCAGCATCTTTCCTGGTGTTGTTGTGCTTTCTTCTCTCATAGGTTCCCGTGGATCATGGCTGTGCATGTAATGTGGATGATGGACATGGTCCTCTCATGTTTATGTCCCAGTTTCATACTAGGCTGACACTAAGTTTTAGTGATCTTGTATGATTTAGTGGTCATTACGTGTCTCAGTGTTTCGGGTGGACTGGTGGATCAGAGTTTTTCACAGGTTGACCAGCAGTCAGCCTGCAGCAGTTTTTGCTGGTTTCTAACAATTTTCAGTGGGTTCAGAAGGGATTTCTCTGGTTTGATTGATTTTACATGCAGTTGCCAATGAGGACTTCAATATTGTCTTTATTGTTGCTATGGAAACCAATGATCTCCCTCAAGCCCTGAGCTCAGTGGAATGTTGATGTCATCTCTGATAAATCAAAGCCACTTTGTGACGTATCAAAGGAGTGGACCAGGGCTTTGGAACACAGGTCCTTATATGGATGAGATTTTACTGGAGGATTAGTGCTTTCGCTGGGTTTGAGGTTTGGAGACCACATTTCAACTCAGTGGGAGCAATGCCCGTCCAGGTATTTTGCATGACAGAGTGAGGACACCTGCCTCTCCATCTGTACACACTCATTTTCTATCAATGCGTGTTGGTACCTCAGCATCTTTCCTGGTGTTGTTGTGCTTTCTTCTCTCATAGGTTCCCGTGGATCATGGCTGTGCATGTAATGTGGATGATGGACATGGTCCTCTCATGTTTATGTCCCAGTTTCATACTAGGCTGACAGTAAGTTGTTTTAGTAATCTTGTATGATTTAGTGGTCATTACGTGTCTCAGTGTTTCGGGTGGACTGGTGGATCAGAGTTTTTCACAGGTTGACCAGCAGTCAGCCTTCAGCAGTTTTTGCTGGTTTCTAACAATTTTCAGTGGGTTCAGAAGGGATTTCTCTGGTTTGATTGATTTTACATGCAGTTGCCAGTGAGGACTTCAATATTGTCTTTATTGTTGCTATGGAAGCCAATGATCTCCCTCAAGCCCTGAGCTCAGTGGAATGTTGATGTCATCTCTGATAAATCAAAACTAATTTGTGACGTATCAAATGAGTGGACCAGGGCTTTGGAACACAGGTCCTTATATGGATGAGATTTTACTGGAGGATTAGTGCTTTCGCTGGGTTTGAGGTTTGGAGACCACATTTCAACTCAGTGGGAGCAATGCCCGTCCAGGTATTTTGCATGACACAGTGAGGGCACCTGCCTCTCCATCTGTACACACTCATTTCCTATCAATGCGTGTTTGTACCTCAGCATCTTTCCTGGTGTTGTTGTGCTTTCTTCTCTCATAGGTTCCCGTGGATCATGGCTGTGCATGTAATGTGGATGATGGACATGGTCCTCTCATGTTTCATACTAGGTTGACAATAAGTTGTTTTAGTGATCTTGTATGATTTAGTGGTCATTACGTGTCTCAGTGTTTCGGGTGGACTGGTGGATCAGAGTTTTTCACAGGTTGACCAGCAGTCAGCCTTCAGCAGTTTTTGCTGGTTTCTAACAATTTTCAGTGGGTTCAGAAGGGATTTCTCTGGTTTGATTGATTTTACATGCAGTTGCCAATGAGGACTTCAATATTGTCTTTATTGTTGCTATGGAAACCAATGATCTCCCTCAAGCCCTGAGCTCAGTGGAATGTTGATGTCATCTCTGATAAATCAAAGCCACTTTGTGACGTATCAAAGGAGTGGACCAGGGCTTTGGAACACAGGTCCTTATATGGATGAGATTTTACTGGAGGATTAGTGCTTTCGCTGGGTTTGAGGTTTGGAGACCACATTTCAACTCAGTGGGAGCAATGCCCGTCCAGGTATTTTGCATGACACAGTGAGGGCACCTGCCTCTCCATCTGTACACACTCATTTCCTATCAATGCGTGTTGGTACCTCAGCATCTTTCCTGGTGTTGTTGTGCTTTCTTCTCTCATAGGTTCCCGTGGATCATGGCTGTGCATGTAATGTGGATGATGGACATGGTCCTCTCATGTTTATGTCCCAGTTTCATACTAGGCTGACACTAAGTTTTAGTGATCTTGTATGATTTAGTGGTCATTACGTGTCTCAGTGTTTCGGGTGGACTGGTGGATCAGAGTTTTTCACAGGTTGACCAGCAGTCAGCCTTCAGCAGTTTTTGCTGGTTTCTAACAATTTTCAGTGGGTTCAGAAGGGATTTCTCTGGTTTGATTGATTTTACATGCAGTTGCCAGTGAGGACTTCAATATTGTCTTTATTGTTGCTATGGAAGCCAATGATCTCCCTCAAGCCCTGAGCTCAGTGGAATGTTGATGTCATCTCTGATAAATCAAAACTAATTTGTGACGTATCAAATGAGTGGACCAGGGCTTTGGAACACAGGTCCTTATATGGATGAGATTTTACTGGAGGATTAGTGCTTTCGCTGGGTTTGAGGTTTGGAGACCACATTTCAACTCAGTGGGAGCAATGCCCGTCCAGGTATTTTGCATGACACAGTGAGGGCACCTGCCTCTCCATCTGTACACACTCATTTCCTATCAATGCGTGTTGGTACCTCAGCATCTTTCCTGGTGTTGTTGTGCTTTCTTCTCTCATAGGTTCCCGTGGATCATGGCTGTGCATGTAATGTGGATGATGGACATGGTCCTCTCATGTTTCATACTAGGTTGACAATAAGTTGTTTTAGTGATCTTGTATGATTTAGTGGTCATTACGTGTCTCAGTGTTTCGGGTGGACTGGTGGATCAGAGTTTTTCACAGGTTGACCAGCAGTCAGCCTTCAGCAGTTTTTGCTGGTTTCTAACAATTTTCAGTGGGTTCAGAAGGGATTTCTCTGGTTTGATTGATTTTACATGCAGTTGCCAGTGAGGACTTCAATATTGTCTTTATTGTTGCTATGGAAACCAATGATCTCCCTCAAGCCCTGAGCTCAGTGGAATGTTGATGTCATCTCTGATAAATCAAAGCCACTTTGTGACGTATCAAAGGAGTGGACCAGGGCTTTGGAACACAGGTCCTTATATGGATGAGATTTTACTGGAGGATTAGTGCTTTCGCTGGGTTTGAGGTTTGGAGACCACATTTCAACTCAGTGGGAGCAATGCCCGTCCAGGTATTTTGCATGACACAGTGAGGGCACCTGCCTCTCCATCTGTACACACTCATTTCCTATCAATGCGTGTTGGTACCTCAGCATCTTTCCTGGTGTTGTTGTGCTTTCTTCTCTCATAGGTTCCCGTGGATCATGGCTGTGCATGTAATGTGGATGATGGACATGGTCCTCTCATGTTTATGTCCCAGTTTCATACTAGGCTGACAGTAAGTTGTTTTAGTAATCTTGTATGATTTAGTGGTCATTACGTGTCTCAGTGTTTCGGGTGGACTGGTGGATCAGAGTTTTTCACACGTTGACCAGCAGTCAGCCTGCAGCAGTTTTTGCTGGTTTCTAACAATTTTCAGTGGGTTCAGAAGGGATTTCTCTGGTTTGATTGATTTTACTTTGCAGTTGTCAATGAGGACTTCAATATTGTCTTTATTGTTGCTATGGAAACCAATGATCTCCCTCAAGCCCTGAGCTCAGTGGAATGTTGATGTCATCTCTGATAGATGAAAGCCACTTTGTGACGTATCAAAGGAGTGGACCAGGGCTTTGGAACACAGGTCCTTATATGGATGAGATTTTACTGGAGGATTAGTGCTTTCGCTGGGTTTGAGGTTTGGAGACCACATTTCAACTCAGTGGGAGCAATGCCCGTCCAGGTATTTTGCATGACACAGTGAGGGCACCTGCCTCTCCATCTGTACACACTCATTTCCTATCAATGCGTGTTGGTACCTCAGCATCTTTCCTGGTGTTGTTGTGCTTTCTTCTCTCATAGGTTCCCGTGGATCATGGCTGTGCATGTAATGTGGATGATGGACATGGTCCTCTCATGTTTATGTCCCAGTTTCATACTAGGCTGACACTAAGTTTTAGTGATCTTGTATGATTTAGTGGTCATTACGTGTCTCAGTGTTTCGGGTGGACTGGTGGATCAGAGTTTTTCACAGGTTGACCAGCAGTCAGCCTGCAGCAGTTTTTGCTGGTTTCTAACAATTTTCAGTGGGTTCAGAAGGGATTTCTCTGGTTTGATTGATTTTACTTTGCAGTTGTCAATGAAGACTTCAATATTGTCTTTATTGTTGCTATGGAAAGCAATGATCTCCATCAAGCCCTGAGCTCAGTGGAATGTTGATGTCATCTCTGATAGATGAAAGCCACTTTGTGACGTATCAAAGGAGTGGACCAGGGCTTTGGAACACAGGTCCTTATATGGATGAGATTTTACTGGAGGATTAGTGCTTTCGCTGGGTTTGAGGTTTGGAGACCACATTTCAACTCAGTGGGAGCAATGCCCGTCCAGGTATTTTGCATGACACAGTGAGGGCACCTGCCTCTCCATCTGTACACACTCATTTCCTATCAATGCGTGTTGGTACCTCAGCATCTTTCCTGGTGTTGTTGTGCTTTCTTCTCTCATAGGTTCCCGTGGATCATGGCTGTGCATGTAATGTGGATGATGGACATGGTCCTCTCATGTTTATGTCCCAGTTTCATACTAGGCTGACACTAAGTTTTAGTGATCTTGTATGATTTAGTGGTCATTACGTGTCTCAGTGTTTCGGGTGGACTGGTGGATCAGAGTTTTTCACAGGTTGACCAGCAGTCAGCCTTCAGCAGTTTTTGCTGGTTTCTAACAATTTTCAGTGGGTTCAGAAGGGATTTCTCTGGTTTGATTGATTTTACATGCAGTTGCCAGTGAGGACTTCAATATTGTCTTTATTGTTGCTATGGAAGCCAATGATCTCCCTCAAGCCCTGAGCTCAGTGGAATGTTGATGTCATCTCTGATAAATCAAAACTAATTTGTGACGTATCAAATGAGTGGACCAGGGCTTTGGAACACAGGTCCTTATATGGATGAGATTTTACTGGAGGATTAGTGCTTTCGCTGGGTTTGAGGTTTGGAGACCACATTTCAACTCAGTGGGAGCAATGCCCGTCCAGGTATTTTGCATGACACAGTGAGGGCACCTGCCTCTCCATCTGTACACACTCATTTCCTATCAATGCGTGTTGGTACCTCAGCATCTTTCCTGGTGTTGTTGTGCTTTCTTCTCTCATAGGTTCCCGTGGATCATGGCTGTGCATGTAATGTGGATGATGGACATGGTCCTCTCATGTTTCATACTAGGTTGACAATAAGTTGTTTTAGTGATCTTGTATGATTTAGTGGTCATTACGTGTCTCAGTGTTTCGGGTGGACTGGTGGATCAGAGTTTTTCACAGGTTGACCAGCAGTCAGCCTTCAGCAGTTTTTGCTGGTTTCTAACAATTTTCAGTGGGTTCAGAAGGGATTTCTCTGGTTTGATTGATTTTACATGCAGTTGCCAGTGAGGACTTCAATATTGTCTTTATTGTTGCTATGGAAACCAATGATCTCCCTCAAGCCCTGAGCTCAGTGGAATGTTGATGTCATCTCTGATAAATCAAAGCCACTTTGTGACGTATCAAAGGAGTGGACCAGGGCTTTGGAACACAGGTCCTTATATGGATGAGATTTTACTGGAGGATTAGTGCTTTCGCTGGGTTTGAGGTTTGGAGACCACATTTCAACTCAGTGGGAGCAATGCCCGTCCAGGTATTTTGCATGACACAGTGAGGGCACCTGCCTCTCCATCTGTACACACTCATTTCCTATCAATGCGTGTTGGTACCTCAGCATCTTTCCTGGTGTTGTTGTGCTTTCTTCTCTCATAGGTTCCCGTGGATCATGGCTGTGCATGTAATGTGGATGATGGACATGGTCCTCTCATGTTTATGTCCCAGTTTCATACTAGGCTGACAGTAAGTTGTTTTAGTAATCTTGTATGATTTAGTGGTCATTACGTGTCTCAGTGTTTCGGGTGGACTGGTGGATCAGAGTTTTTCACACGTTGACCAGCAGTCAGCCTGCAGCAGTTTTTGCTGGTTTCTAACAATTTTCAGTGGGTTCAGAAGGGATTTCTCTGGTTTGATTGATTTTACTTTGCAGTTGTCAATGAGGACTTCAATATTGTCTTTATTGTTGCTATGGAAACCAATGATCTCCCTCAAGCCCTGAGCTCAGTGGAATGTTGATGTCATCTCTGATAGATGAAAGCCACTTTGTGACGTATCAAAGGAGTGGACCAGGGCTTTGGAACACAGGTCCTTATATGGATGAGATTTTACTGGAGGATTAGTGCTTTCGCTGGGTTTGAGGTTTGGAGATCACATTTCAACTCAGTGGGAGCAATGCCCGTCCAGGTATTTTGCATGACACAGTGAGGGCACCTGCCTCTCCATCTGTACACACTCATTTCCTATCAATGCGTGTTGGTACCTCAGCATCTTTCCTGGTGTTGTTGTGCTTTCTTCTCTCATAGGTTCCCGTGGATCATGGCTGTGCATGTAATGTGGATGATGGACATGGTCCTCTCATGTTTATGTCCCAGTTTCATACTAGGCTGACACTAAGTTTTAGTGATCTTGTATGATTTAGTGGTCATTACGTGTCTCAGTGTTTCGGGTGGACTGGTGGATCAGAGTTTTTCACAGGTTGACCAGCAGTCAGCCTGCAGCAGTTTTTGCTGGTTTCTAACAATTTTCAGTGGGTTCAGAAGGGATTTCTGTGGTTTGATTGATTTTACTTTGCAGTTGTCAATGAAGACTTCAATATTGTCTTTATTGTTGCTATGGAAAGCAATGATCTCCATCAAGCCCTGAGCTCAGTGGAATGTTGATGTCATCTCTGATAGATGAAAGCCACTTTGTGACGTATCAAAGGAGTGGACCAGGGCTTTGGAACACAGGTCCTTATATGGATGAGATTTTACTGGAGGATTAGTGCTTTCGCTGGGTTTGAGGTTTGGAGATCACATTTCAACTCAGTGGGAGCAATGCCCGTCCAGGTATTTTGCATGACACAGTGAGGGCACCTGCCTCTCCATCTGTACACACTCATTTCCTATCAATGCGTGTTGGTACCTCAGCATCTTTCCTGGTGTTGTTGTGCTTTCTTCTCTCATAGGTTCCCGTGGATCATGGCTGTGCATGTAATGTGGATGATGGACATGGTCCTCTCATGTTTATGTCCCAGTTTCATACTAGGCTGACACTAAGTTTTAGTGATCTTGTATGATTTAGTGGTCATTACGTGTCTCAGTGTTTCGGGTGGACTGGTGGATCAGAGTTTTTCACAGGTTGACCAGCAGTCAGCCTGCAGCAGTTTTTGCTGGTTTCTAACAATTTTCAGTGGGTTCAGAAGGGATTTCTGTGGTTTGATTGATTTTACTTTGCAGTTGTCAATGAAGACTTCAATATTGTCTTTATTGTTGCTATGGAAAGCAATGATCTCCATCAAGCCCTGAGCTCAGTGGAATGTTGATGTCATCTCTGATAGATGAAAGCCACTTTGTGACGTATCAAAGGAGTGGACCAGGGCTTTGGAACACAGGTCCTTATATGGATGAGATTTTACTGGAGGATTAGTGCTTTCGCTGGGTTTGAGGTTTGGAGACCACATTTCAACTCAGTGGGAGCAATGCCCGTCCAGGTATTTTGCATGACACAGTGAGGGCACCTGCCTCTCCATCTGTACACACTCATTTCCTATCAATGCGTGTTGGTACCTCAGCATCTTTCCTGGTGTTGTTGTGCTTTCTTCTCTCATAGGTTCCCGTGGATCATGGCTGTGCATGTAATGTGGATGATGGACATGGTCCTCTCATGTTTCATACTAGGCTGACAATAAGTTGTTTTAGTGATCTTGTATGATTTAGTGGTCATTACGTGTCTCAGTGTTTCGGGTGGACTGGTGGATCAGAGTTTTTCACAGGTTGACCAGCAGTCAGCCTTCAGCAGTTTTTGCTGGTTTCTAACAATTTTCAGTGGGTTCAGAAGGGATTTCTCTGGTTTGATTGATTTTACATGCAGTTGCCAATGAGGACTTCAATATTGTCTTTATTGTTGCTATGGAAACCAATGATCTCCCTCAAGCCCTGAGCTCAGTGGAATGTTGATGTCATCTCTGATAAATCAAAGCCACTTTGTGACGTATCAAAGGAGTGGACCAGGGCTTTGGAACACAGGTCCTTATATGGATGAGATTTTACTGGAGGATTAGTGCTTTCGCTGGGTTTGAGGTTTGGAGACCACATTTCAACTCAGTGGGAGCAATGCCCGTCCAGGTATTTTGCATGACACAGTGAGGGCACCTGCCTCTCCATCTGTACACACTCATTTCCTATCAATGCGTGTTGGTACCTCAGCATCTTTCCTGGTGTTGTTGTGCTTTCTTCTCTCATAGGTTCCCGTGGATCATGGCTGTGCATGTAATGTGGATGATGGACATGGTCCTCTCATGTTTATGTCACAGTTTCATACTAGGCTGACAGTAAGTTGTTTTAGTAATCTTGTATGATTTAGTGGTCATTACGTGTCTCAGTGTTTCGGGTGGACTGGTGGATCAGAGTTTTTCACACGTTGACCAGCAGTCAGCCTGCAGCAGTTTTTGCTGGTTTCTAACAATTTTCAGTGGGTTCAGAAGGGATTTCTCTGGTTTGATTGATTTTACTTTGCAGTTGTCAATGAGGACTTCAATATTGTCTTTATTGTTGCTATGGAAAGCAATGATCTCCATCAAGCCCTGAGCTCAGTGGAATGTTGATGTCATCTCTGATAGATGAAAGCCACTTTGTGACGTATCAAAGGAGTGGACCAGGGCTTTGGAACACAGGTCCTTATATGGATGAGATTTTACTGGAGGATTAGTGCTTTCGCTGGGTTTGAGGTTTGGAGACCACATTTCAACTCAGTGGGAGCAATGCCCGTCCAGGTATTTTGCATGACACAGTGAGGGCACCTGCCTCTCCATCTGTACACACTCATTTCCTATCAATGCGTGTTGGTACCTCAGCATCTTTCCTGGTGTTGTTGTGCTTTCTTCTCTCATAGGTTCCCGTGGATCATGGCTGTGCATGTAATGTGGATGATGGACATGGTCCTCTCATGTTTATGTCCCAGTTTCATACTAGGCTGACACTAAGTTTTAGTGATCTTGTATGATTTAGTGGTCATTACGTGTCTCAGTGTTTCGGGTGGACTGGTGGATCAGAGTTTTTCACAGGTTGACCAGCAGTCAGCCTTCAGCAGTTTTTGCTGGTTTCTAACAATTTTCAGTGGGTTCAGAAGGGATTTCTCTGGTTTGATTGATTTTACATGCAGTTGCCAGTGAGGACTTCAATATTGTCTTTATTGTTGCTATGGAAGCCAATGATCTCCCTCAAGCCCTGAGCTCAGTGGAATGTTGATGTCATCTCTGATAAATCAAAACTAATTTGTGACGTATCAAATGAGTGGACCAGGGCTTTGGAACACAGGTCCTTATATGGATGAGATTTTACTGGAGGATTAGTGCTTTCGCTGGGTTTGAGGTTTGGAGACCACATTTCAACTCAGTGGGAGCAATGCCCGTCCAGGTATTTTGCATGACACAGTGAGGGCACCTGCCTCTCCATCTGTACACACTCATTTCCTATCAATGCGTGTTGGTACCTCAGCATCTTTCCTGGTGTTGTTGTGCTTTCTTCTCTCATAGGTTCCCGTGGATCATGGCTGTGCATGTAATGTGGATGATGGACATGGTCCTCTCATGTTTCATACTAGGTTGACAATAAGTTGTTTTAGTGATCTTGTATGATTTAGTGGTCATTACGTGTCTCAGTGTTTCGGGTGGACTGGTGGATCAGAGTTTTTCACAGGTTGACCAGCAGTCAGCCTTCAGCAGTTTTTGCTGGTTTCTAACAATTTTCAGTGGGTTCAGAAGGGATTTCTCTGGTTTGATTGATTTTACATGCAGTTGCCAGTGAGGACTTCAATATTGTCTTTATTGTTGCTATGGAAACCAATGATCTCCCTCAAGCCCTGAGCTCAGTGGAATGTTGATGTCATCTCTGATAAATCAAAGCCACTTTGTGACGTATCAAAGGAGTGGACCAGGGCTTTGGAACACAGGTCCTTATATGGATGAGATTTTACTGGAGGATTAGTGCTTTCGCTGGGTTTGAGGTTTGGAGACCACATTTCAACTCAGTGGGAGCAATGCCCGTCCAGGTATTTTGCATGACACAGTGAGGGCACCTGCCTCTCCATCTGTACACACTCATTTCCTATCAATGCGTGTTGGTACCTCAGCATCTTTCCTGGTGTTGTTGTGCTTTCTTCTCTCATAGGTTCCCGTGGATCATGGCTGTGCATGTAATGTGGATGATGGACATGGTCCTCTCATGTTTATGTCCCAGTTTCATACTAGGCTGACAGTAAGTTGTTTTAGTAATCTTGTATGATTTAGTGGTCATTACGTGTCTCAGTGTTTCGGGTGGACTGGTGGATCAGAGTTTTTCACACGTTGACCAGCAGTCAGCCTGCAGCAGTTTTTGCTGGTTTCTAACAATTTTCAGTGGGTTCAGAAGGGATTTCTCTGGTTTGATTGATTTTACTTTGCAGTTGTCAATGAGGACTTCAATATTGTCTTTATTGTTGCTATGGAAACCAATGATCTCCCTCAAGCCCTGAGCTCAGTGGAATGTTGATGTCATCTCTGATAGATGAAAGCCACTTTGTGACGTATCAAAGGAGTGGACCAGGGCTTTGGAACACAGGTCCTTATATGGATGAGATTTTACTGGAGGATTAGTGCTTTCGCTGGGTTTGAGGTTTGGAGACCACATTTCAACTCAGTGGGAGCAATGCCCGTCCAGGTATTTTGCATGACACAGTGAGGGCACCTGCCTCTCCATCTGTACACACTCATTTCCTATCAATGCGTGTTGGTACCTCAGCATCTTTCCTGGTGTTGTTGTGCTTTCTTCTCTCATAGGTTCCCGTGGATCATGGCTGTGCATGTAATGTGGATGATGGACATGGTCCTCTCATGTTTATGTCCCAGTTTCATACTAGGCTGACACTAAGTTTTAGTGATCTTGTATGATTTAGTGGTCATTACGTGTCTCAGTGTTTCGGGTGGACTGGTGGATCAGAGTTTTTCACAGGTTGACCAGCAGTCAGCCTGCAGCAGTTTTTGCTGGTTTCTAACAATTTTCAGTGGGTTCAGAAGGGATTTCTGTGGTTTGATTGATTTTACTTTGCAGTTGTCAATGAAGACTTCAATATTGTCTTTATTGTTGCTATGGAAAGCAATGATCTCCATCAAGCCCTGAGCTCAGTGGAATGTTGATGTCATCTCTGATAGATGAAAGCCACTTTGTGACGTATCAAAGGAGTGGACCAGGGCTTTGGAACACAGGTCCTTATATGGATGAGATTTTACTGGAGGATTAGTGCTTTCGCTGGGTTTGAGGTTTGGAGACCACATTTCAACTCAGTGGGAGCAATGCCCGTCCAGGTATTTTGCATGACACAGTGAGGGCACCTGCCTCTCCATCTGTACACACTCATTTCCTATCAATGCGTGTTGGTACCTCAGCATCTTTCCTGGTGTTGTTGTGCTTTCTTCTCTCATAGGTTCCCGTGGATCATGGCTGTGCATGTAATGTGGATGATGGACATGGTCCTCTCATGTTTCATACTAGGCTGACAATAAGTTGTTTTAGTGATCTTGTATGATTTAGTGGTCATTACGTGTCTCAGTGTTTCGGGTGGACTGGTGGATCAGAGTTTTTCACAGGTTGACCAGCAGTCAGCCTTCAGCAGTTTTTGCTGGTTTCTAACAATTTTCAGTGGGTTCAGAAGGGATTTCTCTGGTTTGATTGATTTTACATGCAGTTGCCAATGAGGACTTCAATATTGTCTTTATTGTTGCTATGGAAACCAATGATCTCCCTCAAGCCCTGAGCTCAGTGGAATGTTGATGTCATCTCTGATAAATCAAAGCCACTTTGTGACGTATCAAAGGAGTGGACCAGGGCTTTGGAACACAGGTCCTTATATGGATGAGATTTTACTGGAGGATTAGTGCTTTCGCTGGGTTTGAGGTTTGGAGACCACATTTCAACTCAGTGGGAGCAATGCCCGTCCAGGTATTTTGCATGACACAGTGAGGGCACCTGCCTCTCCATCTGTACACACTCATTTCCTATCAATGCGTGTTGGTACCTCAGCATCTTTCCTGGTGTTGTTGTGCTTTCTTCTCTCATAGGTTCCCGTGGATCATGGCTGTGCATGTAATGTGGATGATGGACATGGTCCTCTCATGTTTATGTCACAGTTTCATACTAGGCTGACAGTAAGTTGTTTTAGTAATCTTGTATGATTTAGTGGTCATTACGTGTCTCAGTGTTTCGGGTGGACTGGTGGATCAGAGTTTTTCACACGTTGACCAGCAGTCAGCCTGCAGCAGTTTTTGCTGGTTTCTAACAATTTTCAGTGGGTTCAGAAGGGATTTCTCTGGTTTGATTGATTTTACTTTGCAGTTGTCAATGAGGACTTCAATATTGTCTTTATTGTTGCTATGGAAAGCAATGATCTCCATCAAGCCCTGAGCTCAGTGGAATGTTGATGTCATCTCTGATAGATGAAAGCCACTTTGTGACGTATCAAAGGAGTGGACCAGGGCTTTGGAACACAGGTCCTTATATGGATGAGATTTTACTGGAGGATTAGTGCTTTCGCT
Organism: Chaetodon auriga; assembly: GCF_051107435.1. Classification (NCBI taxonomy): domain Eukaryota; kingdom Metazoa; phylum Chordata; class Actinopteri; order Chaetodontiformes; family Chaetodontidae; genus Chaetodon; species Chaetodon auriga. The sequence goes on along the minus strand of NC_135096.1, from coordinate 506,858 downwards.
GGGTTTGAGGTTTGGAGACCACATTTCAACTCAGTGGGAGCAATGCCCGTCCAGGTATTTTGCATGACACAGTGAGGGCACCTGCCTCTCCATCTGTACACACTCATTTCCTATCAATGCGTGTTGGTACCTCAGCATCTTTCCTGGTGTTGTTGTGCTTTCTTCTCTCATAGGTTCCCGTGGATCATGGCTGTGCATGTAATGTGGATGATGGACATGGTCCTCTCATGTTTCATACTAGGCTGACAATAAGTTGTTTTAGTGATCTTGTATGATTTAGTGGTCATTACGTGTCTCAGTGTTTCGGGTGGACTGGTGGATCAGAGTTTTTCACACGTTGACCAGCAGTCAGCCTGCAGCAGTTTTTGCTGGTTTCTAACAATTTTCAGTGGGTTCAGAAGGGATTTCTCTGGTTTGATTGATTTTACTTTGCAGTTGTCAATGAGGACTTCAATATTGTCTTTATTGTTGCTATGGAAACCAATGATCTCCCTCAAGCCCTGAGCTCAGTGGAATGTTGATGTCATCTCTGATAGATGAAAGCCACTTTGTGACGTATCAAAGGAGTGGACCAGGGCTTTGGAACACAGGTCCTTATATGGATGAGATTTTACTGTAGGATTAGTGCTTTCGCTGGGTTTGAGGTTTGGAGACCACATTTCAACTCAGTGGGAGCAATGCCCGTCCAGGTATTTTGCATGACACAGTGAGGGCACCTGCCTCTCCATCTGTACACACTCATTTCCTATCAATGCGTGTTGGTACCTCAGCATCTTTCCTGGTGTTGTTGTGCTTTGTTCTCTCATAGGTTCCCGTGGATCATGGCTGTGCATGTAATGTGGATGATGGACATGGTCCTCTCATGTTTATGTCCCAGTTTCATACTAGGCTGACACTAAGTTTTAGTGATCTTGTATGATTTAGTGGTCATTACGTGTCTCAGTGTTTCGGGTGGACTGGTGGATCAGAGTTTTTCACACGTTGACCAGCAGTCAGCCTGCAGCAGTTTTTGCTGGTTTCTAACAATTTTCAGTGGGTTCAGAAGGGATTTCTCTGGTTTGATTGATTTTACTTTGCAGTTGTCAATGAGGACTTCAATATTGTCTTTATTGTTGCTATGGAAACCAATGATCTCCCTCAAGCCCTGAGCTCAGTGGAATGTTGATGTCATCTCTGATAGATGAAAGCCACTTTGTGACGTATCAAAGGAGTGGACCAGGGCTTTGGAACACAGGTCCTTATATGGATGAGATTTTACTGGAGGATTAGTGCTTTCGCTGGGTTTGAGGTTTGGAGACCACATTTCAACTCAGTGGGAGCAATGCCCGTCCAGGTATTTTGCATGACACAGTGAGGGCACCTGCCTCTCCATCTGTACACACTCATTTCCTATCAATGCGTGTTGGTACCTCAGCATCTTTCCTGGTGTTGTTGTGCTTTCTTCTCTCATAGGTTCCCGTGGATCATGGCTGTGCATGTAATGTGGATGATGGACATGGTCCTCTCATGTTTCATACTAGGCTGACAATAAGTTGTTTTAGTGATCTTGTATGATTTAGTGGTCATTACGTGTCTCAGTGTTTCGGGTGGACTGGTGGATCAGAGTTTTTCACAGGTTGACCAGCAGTCAGCCTTCAGCAGTTTTTGCTGGTTTCTAACAATTTTCAGTGGGTTCAGAAGGGATTTCTCTGGTTTGATTGATTTTACATGCAGTTGCCAGTGAGGACTTCAATATTGTCTTTATTGTTGCTATGGAAACCAATGATCTCCCTCAAGCCCTGAGCTCAGTGGAATGTTGATGTCATCTCTGATAAATCAAAGCCACTTTGTGACGTATCAAAGGAGTGGACCAGGGCTTTGGAACACAGGTCCTTATATGGATGAGATTTTACTGGAGGATTAGTGCTTTCGCTGGGTTTGAGGTTTGGAGACCACATTTCAACTCAGTGGGAGCAATGCCCGTCCAGGTATTTTGCATGACACAGTGAGGGCACCTGCCTCTCCATCTGTACACACTCATTTCCTATCAATGCGTGTTGGTACCTCAGCATCTTTCCTGGTGTTGTTGTGCTTTCTTCTCTCATAGGTTCCCGTGGATCATGGCTGTGCATGTAATGTGGATGATGGACATGGTCCTCTCATGTTTATGTCACAGTTTCATACTAGGCTGACAGTAAGTTGTTTTAGTAATCTTGTATGATTTAGTGGTCATTACGTGTCTCAGTGTTTCGGGTGGACTGGTGGATCAGAGTTTTTCACACGTTGACCAGCAGTCAGCCTGCAGCAGTTTTTGCTGGTTTCTAACAATTTTCAGTGGGTTCAGAAGGGATTTCTCTGGTTTGATTGATTTTACTTTGCAGTTGTCAATGAGGACTTCAATATTGTCTTTATTGTTGCTATGGAAACCAATGATCTGCCTCAAGCCCTGAGCTCAGTGGAATGTTGATGTCATCTCTGATAGATGAAAGCCACTTTGTGACGTATCAAAGGAGTGGACCAGGGCTTTGGAACACAGGTCCTTATATGGATGAGATTTTACTGGAGGATTAGTGCTTTCGCTGGGTTTGAGGTTTGGAGACCACATTTCAACTCAGTGGGAGCAATGCCCGTCCAGGTATTTTGCATGACACAGTGAGGGCACCTGCCTCTCCATCTGTACACACTCATTTCCTATCAATGCGTGTTGGTACCTCAGCATCTTTCCTGGTGTTGTTGTGCTTTCTTCTCTCATACGTTCCCGTGGATCATGGCTGTGCATGTAATGTGGATGATGGACATGGTCCTCTCATGTTTATGTCACAGTTTCATACTAGGCTGACAGTAAGTTGTTTTAGTAATCTTGTATGATTTAGTGGTCATTACGTGTCTCAGTGTTTCGGGTGGACTGGTGGATCAGAGTTTTTCACACGTTGACCAGCAGTCAGCCTGCAGCAGTTTTTGCTGGTTTCTAACAATTTTCAGTGGGTTCAGAAGGGATTTCTCTGGTTTGATTGATTTTACTTTGCAGTTGTCAATGAGGACTTCAATATTGTCTTTATTGTTGCTATGGAAACCAATGATCTCCCTCAAGCCCTGAGCTCAGTGGAATGTTGATGTCATCTCTGATAGATGAAAGCCACTTTGTGACGTATCAAAGGAGTGGACCAGGGCTTTGGAACACAGGTCCTTATATGGATGAGATTTTACTGGAGGATTAGTGCTTTCGCTGGGTTTGAGGTTTGGAGACCACATTTCAACTCAGTGGGAGCAATGCCCGTCCAGGTATTTTGCATGACACAGTGAGGGCACCTGCCTCTCCATCTGTACACACTCATTTCCTATCAATGCGTGTTGGTACCTCAGCATCTTTCCTGGTGTTGTTGTGCTTTCTTCTCTCATACGTTCCCGTGGATCATGGCTGTGCATGTAATGTGGATGATGGACATGGTCCTCTCATGTTTATGTCCCAGTTTCATACTAGGCTGACACTAAGTTTTAGTGATCTTGTATGATTAAGTGGTCAATACGTGTCTCAGTGTTTCGGGTGGACTGGTGGATCAGAGTTTTTCACAGGTTGACCAGCAGTCAGCCTGCAGCAGTTTTTGCTGGTTTCTAACATTTTTCAGTGGGTTCAGAAGGGATTTCTCTGGTTTGATTGATTTTACTTTGCAGTTGTCAATGAAGACTTCAATATTGTCTTTATTGTTGCTATGGAAAGCAATGATCTCCATCAAGCCCTGAGCTCAGTGGAACGTTGATGTCATCTCTGATAGATGAAAGCCACTTTGTGACGTATCAAAGGAGTGGACCAGGGCTTTGGAACACAGGTCCTTATATGGATGAGATTTTACTGGAGGATTAGTGCTTTCGCTGGGTTTGAGGTTTGGAGACCACATTTCAACTCAGTGGGAGCAATGCCCGTCCAGGTATTTTGCATGACACAGTGAGGGCACCTGCCTCTCCATCTGTACACACTCATTTCCTATCAATGCGTGTTGGTACCTCAGCATCTTTCCTGGTGTTGTTGTGCTTTCTTCTCTCATAGGTTCCCGTGGATCATGGCTGTGCATGTAATGTGGATGATGGACATGGTCCTCTCATGTTTCATACTAGGCTGACAATAAGTTGTTTTAGTGATCTTGTATGATTTAGTGGTCATTACGTGTCTCAGTGTTTCGGGTGGACTGGTGGATCAGAGTTTTTCACAGGTTGACCAGCAGTCAGCCTTCAGCAGTTTTTGCTGGTTTCTAACAATTTTCAGTGGGTTCAGAAGGGATTTCTCTGGTTTGATTGATTTTACATGCAGTTGCCAATGAGGACTTCAATATTGTCTTTATTGTTGCTATGGAAACCAATGATCTCCCTCAAGCCCTGAGCTCAGTGGAATGTTGATGTCATCTCTGATAAATCAAAGCCACTTTGTGACGTATCAAAGGAGTGGACCAGGGCTTTGGAACACAGGTCCTTATATGGATGAGATTTTACTGGAGGATTAGTGCTTTCGCTGGGTTTGAGGTTTGGAGACCACATTTCAACTCAGTGGGAGCAATGCCCGTCCAGGTATTTTGCATGACACAGTGAGGGCACCTGCCTCTCCATCTGTACACACTCATTTCCTATCAATGCGTGTTGGTACCTCAGCATCTTTCCTGGTGTTGTTGTGCTTTCTTCTCTCATAGGTTCCCGTGGATCATGGCTGTGCATGTAATGTGGATGATGGACATGGTCCTCTCATGTTTATGTCACAGTTTCATACTAGGCTGACAGTAAGTTGTTTTAGTAATCTTGTATGATTTAGTGGTCATTACGTGTCTCAGTGTTTCGGGTGGACTGGTGGATCAGAGTTTTTCACACGTTGACCAGCAGTCAGCCTGCAGCAGTTTTTGCTGGTTTCTAACAATTTTCAGTGGGTTCAGAAGGGATTTCTCTGGTTTGATTGATTTTACTTTGCAGTTGTCAATGAGGACTTCAATATTGTCTTTATTGTTGCTATGGAAAGCAATGATCTCCATCAAGCCCTGAGCTCAGTGGAATGTTGATGTCATCTCTGATAGATGAAAGCCACTTTGTGACGTATCAAAGGAGTGGACCAGGGCTTTGGAACACAGGTCCTTATATGGATGAGATTTTACTGGAGGATTAGTGCTTTTGCTGGGTTTGAGGTTTGGAGACCACATTTCAACTCAGTGGGAGCAATGCCCGTCCAGGTATTTTGCATGACACAGTGAGGGCACCTGCCTCTCCATCTGTACACACTCATTTCCTATCAATGCGTGTTGGTACCTCAGCATCTTTCCTGGTGTTGTTGTGCTTTCTTCTCTCATAGGTTCCCGTGGATCATGGCTGTGCATGTAATGTGGATGATGGACATGGTCCTCTCATGTTTATGTCCCAGTTTCATACTAGGCTGACACTAAGTTTTAGTGATCTTGTATGATTTAGTGGTCATTACGTGTCTCAGTGTTTCGGGTGGACTGGTGGATCAGAGTTTTTCACAGGTTGACCAGCAGTCAGCCTGCAGCAGTTTTTGCTGGTTTCTAACAATTTTCAGTGGGTTCAGAAGGGATTTCTCTGGTTTGATTGATTTTACTTTGCAGTTGTCAATGAAGACTTCAATATTGTCTTTATTGTTGCTATGGAAAGCAATGATCTCCATCAAGCCCTGAGCTCAGTGGAACGTTGATGTCATCTCTGATAGATGAAAGCCACTTTGTGACGTATCAAAGGAGTGGACCAGGGCTTTGGAACACAGGTCCTTATATGGATGAGATTTTACTGGAGGATTAGTGCTTTCGCTGGGTTTGAGGTTTGGAGACCACATTTCAACTCAGTGGGAGCAATGCCCGTCCAGGTATTTTGCATGACAGAGTGAGGACACCTGCCTCTCCATCTGTACACACTCATTTCCTATCAATGCGTGTTGGTACCTCAGCATCTTTCCTGGTGTTGTTGTGCTTTATTCTCTCATAGGTTCCCGTGGATCATGGCTGTGCATGTAATGTGGATGATGGACATGGTCCTCTCATGTTTATGTCCCAGTTTCATACTAGGCTGACAGTAAGTTGTTTTAGTAATCTTGTATGATTTAGTGGTCATTAAGTGTCTCAGTGTTTCGGGTGGACTGGTGGATCAGAGTTTTTCACAGGTTGACCAGCAGTCAGCCTGCAGCAGTTTTTGCTGGTTTCTAACAATTTTCAGTGGGTTCAGAAGGGATTTCTGTGGTTTGATTGATTTTACTTTGCAGTTGTCAATGAGGACTTCAATATTGTCTTTATTGTTGCTATGGAAACCAATGATCTCCCTCAAGCCCTGAGCTCAGTGGAATGTTGATGTCATCTCTGATAGATGAAAGCCACTTTGTGACGTATCAAAGGAGTGGACCAGGGCTTTGGAACACAGGTCCTTATATGGATGAGATTTTACTGGAGGATTAGTGCTTTCGCTGGGTTTGAGGTTTGGAGACCACATTTCAACTCAGTGGGAGCAATGCCCGTCCAGGTATTTTGCATGACACAGTGAGGACACCTGCCTCTCCATCTGTACACACTCAATTCCTAGCAATGCGTGTTGGTACCTCAGCATCTTTCCTGGTGTTGTTGTGCTTTCTTCTGTCATAGTTTCCCGTGGATCATGGCTGTGCATGTAATGTGGATGATGGACATGGTCCTCTCATGTTTATGTCCCAGTTTCATACTAGGCTGACAGTAAGTTGTTTTAGTAATCTTGTATGATTTAGTGGTCATTACGTGTCTCGGTGTTTCGGGTGGACAGGTGGATCAGAGTTTTTCACAGGTTGACCAGCACTCAGCCTGCAGCAGTTTTTGTTGGTTTCTAACAATTTTCAGTGTGTTCAGAAGGGATTTCTCTGGTTTGATTGATTTTACTTTGCAGTTGTCAATGAGGACTTCAATATTGTCTTTATTGTTGATATGGAAAGCAATGATCTCCATCAAGCCCTGAGCTCAGTGGAATGTTGATGTCATCTCTGATAGATGAAAGCCACTTTGTGACGTATCAAAGGAGTGGACCAGGGCCTTGGAACACAGGTCCTTATATGGATGAGATTTTACTGGAGGATTAGTGCTTTCGCTGGGTTTGAGGTTTGGAGACCACATTTCAACTCAGTGGGAGCAATGCCCGTCCAGGTATTTTGCATGACACAGTGAGGGCACCTGCCTCTCCATCTGTACACACTCATTTCCTATCAATGCGTGTTGGTACCTCAGCATCTTTCCTGGTGTTGTTGTGCTTTCTTCTCTCATAGGTTCCCGTGGATCATGGCTGTGCATGTAATGTGGATGATGGACATGGTCCTCTCATGTTTATGTCACAGTTTCATACTAGGCTGACAGTAAGTTGTTTTAGTAATCTTGTATGATTTAGTGGTCATTACGTGTCTCAGTGTTTCGGGTGGACTGGTGGATCAGAGTTTTTCACACGTTGACCAGCAGTCAGCCTGCAGCAGTTTTTGCTGGTTTCTAACAATTTTCAGTGGGTTCAGAAGGGATTTCTCTGGTTTGATTGATTTTACTTTGCAGTTGTCAATGAGGACTTCAATATTGTCTTTATTGTTGCTATGGAAACCAATGATCTCCCTCAAGCCCTGAGCTCAGTGGAATGTTGATGTCATCTCTGATAGATGAAAGCCACTTTGTGACGTATCAAAGGAGTGGACCAGGGCTTTGGAACACAGGTCCTTATATGGATGAGATTTTACTGGAGGATTAGTGCTTTCGCTGGGTTTGAGGTTTGGAGACCACATTTCAACTCAGTGGGAGCAATGCCCGTCCAGGTATTTTGCATGACAGAGTGAGGACACCTGCCTCTCCATCTGTACACACTCATTTCCTATCAATGCGTGTTGGTACCTCAGCATCTTTCCTGGTGTTGTTGTGCTTTATTCTCTCATAGGTTCCCGTGGATCATGGCTGTGCATGTAATGTGGATGATGGACATGGTCCTCTCATGTTTATGTCCCAGTTTCATACTAGGCTGACAGTAAGTTGTTTTAGTAATCTTGTATGATTTAGTGGTCATTAAGTGTCTCAGTGTTTCGGGTGGACTGGTGGATCAGAGTTTTTCACAGGTTGACCAGCAGTCAGCCTGCAGCAGTTTTTGCTGGTTTCTAACAATTTTCAGTGGGTTCAGAAGGGATTTCTGTGGTTTGATTGATTTTACTTTGCAGTTGTCAATGAGGACTTCAATATTGTCTTTATTGTTGCTATGGAAACCAATGATCTCCCTCAAGCCCTGAGCTCAGTGGAATGTTGATGTCATCTCTGATAGATGAAAGCCACTTTGTGACGTATCAAAGGAGTGGACCAGGGCTTTGGAACACAGGTCCTTATATGGATGAGATTTTACTGGAGGATTAGTGCTTTCGCTGGGTTTGAGGTTTGGAGACCACATTTCAACTCAGTGGGAGCAATGCCCGTCCAGGTATTTTGCATGACACAGTGAGGACACCTGCCTCTCCATCTGTACACACTCAATTCCTAGCAATGCGTGTTGGTACCTCAGCATCTTTCCTGGTGTTGTTGTGCTTTCTTCTGTCATAGTTTCCCGTGGATCATGGCTGTGCATGTAATGTGGATGATGGACATGGTCCTCTCATGTTTATGTCCCAGTTTCATACTAGGCTGACAGTAAGTTGTTTTAGTAATCTTGTATGATTTAGTGGTCATTACGTGTCTCGGTGTTTCGGGTGGACAGGTGGATCAGAGTTTTTCACAGGTTGACCAGCACTCAGCCTGCAGCAGTTTTTGTTGGTTTCTAACAATTTTCAGTGTGTTCAGAAGGGATTTCTCTGGTTTGATTGATTTTACTTTGCAGTTGTCAATGAGGACTTCAATATTGTCTTTATTGTTGATATGGAAAGCAATGATCTCCATCAAGCCCTGAGCTCAGTGGAATGTTGATGTCATCTCTGATAGATGAAAGCCACTTTGTGACGTATCAAAGGAGTGGACCAGGGCCTTGGAACACAGGTCCTTATATGGATGAGATTTTACTGGAGGATTAGTGCTTTCGCTGGGTTTGAGGTTTGGAGACCACATTTCAACTCAGTGGGAGCAATGCCCGTCCAGGTATTTTGCATGACACAGTGAGGGCACCTGCCTCTCCATCTGTACACACTCATTTCCTATCAATGCGTGTTGGTACCTCAGCATCTTTCCTGGTGTTGTTGTGCTTTCTTCTCTCATAGGTTCCCGTGGATCATGGCTGTGCATGTAATGTGGATGATGGACATGGTCCTCTCATGTTTATGTCACAGTTTCATACTAGGCTGACAGTAAGTTGTTTTAGTAATCTTGTATGATTTAGTGGTCATTACGTGTCTCAGTGTTTCGGGTGGACTGGTGGATCAGAGTTTTTCACACGTTGACCAGCAGTCAGCCTGCAGCAGTTTTTGCTGGTTTCTAACAATTTTCAGTGGGTTCAGAAGGGATTTCTCTGGTTTGATTGATTTTACTTTGCAGTTGTCAATGAGGACTTCAATATTGTCTTTATTGTTGCTATGGAAACCAATGATCTCCCTCAAGCCCTGAGCTCAGTGGAATGTTGATGTCATCTCTGATAGATGAAAGCCACTTTGTGACGTATCAAAGGAGTGGACCAGGGCTTTGGAACACAGGTCCTTATATGGATGAGATTTTACTGGAGGATTAGTGCTTTCGCTGGGTTTGAGGTTTGGAGACCACATTTCAACTCAGTGGGAGCAATGCCCGTCCAGGTATTTTGCATGACACAGTGAGGGCACCTGCCTCTCCATCTGTACACACTCATTTCCTATCAATGCGTGTTGGTACCTCAGCATCTTTCCTGGTGTTGTTGTGCTTTCTTCTCTCATACGTTCCCGTGGATCATGGCTGTGCATGTAATGTGGATGATGGACATGGTCCTCTCATGTTTATGTCCCAGTTTCATACTAGGCTGACACTAAGTTTTAGTGATCTTGTATGATTAAGTGGTCAATACGTGTCTCAGTGTTTCGGGTGGACTGGTGGATCAGAGTTTTTCACAGGTTGACCAGCAGTCAGCCTGCAGCAGTTTTTGCTGGTTTCTAACATTTTTCAGTGGGTTCAGAAGGGATTTCTCTGGTTTGATTGATTTTACTTTGCAGTTGTCAATGAAGACTTCAATATTGTCTTTATTGTTGCTATGGAAAGCAATGATCTCCATCAAGCCCTGAGCTCAGTGGAACGTTGATGTCATCTCTGATAGATGAAAGCCACTTTGTGACGTATCAAAGGAGTGGACCAGGGCTTTGGAACACAGGTCCTTATATGGATGAGATTTTACTGGAGGATTAGTGCTTTCGCTGGGTTTGAGGTTTGGAGACCACATTTCAACTCAGTGGGAGCAATGCCCGTCCAGGTATTTTGCATGACACAGTGAGGGCACCTGCCTCTCCATCTGTACACACTCATTTCCTATCAATGCGTGTTGGTACCTCAGCATCTTTCCTGGTGTTGTTGTGCTTTCTTCTCTCATAGGTTCCCGTGGATCATGGCTGTGCATGTAATGTGGATGATGGACATGGTCCTCTCATGTTTCATACTAGGCTGACAATAAGTTGTTTTAGTGATCTTGTATGATTTAGTGGTCATTACGTGTCTCAGTGTTTCGGGTGGACTGGTGGATCAGAGTTTTTCACAGGTTGACCAGCAGTCAGCCTTCAGCAGTTTTTGCTGGTTTCTAACAATTTTCAGTGGGTTCAGAAGGGATTTCTCTGGTTTGATTGATTTTACATGCAGTTGCCAATGAGGACTTCAATATTGTCTTTATTGTTGCTATGGAAACCAATGATCTCCCTCAAGCCCTGAGCTCAGTGGAATGTTGATGTCATCTCTGATAAATCAAAGCCACTTTGTGACGTATCAAAGGAGTGGACCAGGGCTTTGGAACACAGGTCCTTATATGGATGAGATTTTACTGGAGGATTAGTGCTTTCGCTGGGTTTGAGGTTTGGAGACCACATTTCAACTCAGTGGGAGCAATGCCCGTCCAGGTATTTTGCATGACACAGTGAGGGCACCTGCCTCTCCATCTGTACACACTCATTTCCTATCAATGCGTGTTGGTACCTCAGCATCTTTCCTGGTGTTGTTGTGCTTTCTTCTCTCATAGGTTCCCGTGGATCATGGCTGTGCATGTAATGTGGATGATGGACATGGTCCTCTCATGTTTATGTCACAGTTTCATACTAGGCTGACAGTAAGTTGTTTTAGTAATCTTGTATGATTTAGTGGTCATTACGTGTCTCAGTGTTTCGGGTGGACTGGTGGATCAGAGTTTTTCACACGTTGACCAGCAGTCAGCCTGCAGCAGTTTTTGCTGGTTTCTAACAATTTTCAGTGGGTTCAGAAGGGATTTCTCTGGTTTGATTGATTTTACTTTGCAGTTGTCAATGAGGACTTCAATATTGTCTTTATTGTTGCTATGGAAAGCAATGATCTCCATCAAGCCCTGAGCTCAGTGGAATGTTGATGTCATCTCTGATAGATGAAAGCCACTTTGTGACGTATCAAAGGAGTGGACCAGGGCTTTGGAACACAGGTCCTTATATGGATGAGATTTTACTGGAGGATTAGTGCTTTTGCTGGGTTTGAGGTTTGGAGACCACATTTCAACTCAGTGGGAGCAATGCCCGTCCAGGTATTTTGCATGACACAGTGAGGGCACCTGCCTCTCCATCTGTACACACTCATTTCCTATCAATGCGTGTTGGTACCTCAGCATCTTTCCTGGTGTTGTTGTGCTTTCTTCTCTCATAGGTTCCCGTGGATCATGGCTGTGCATGTAATGTGGATGATGGACATGGTCCTCTCATGTTTATGTCCCAGTTTCATACTAGGCTGACACTAAGTTTTAGTGATCTTGTATGATTTAGTGGTCATTACGTGTCTCAGTGTTTCGGGTGGACTGGTGGATCAGAGTTTTTCACAGGTTGACCAGCAGTCAGCCTGCAGCAGTTTTTGCTGGTTTCTAACAATTTTCAGTGGGTTCAGAAGGGATTTCTCTGGTTTGATTGATTTTACTTTGCAGTTGTCAATGAAGACTTCAATATTGTCTTTATTGTTGCTATGGAAAGCAATGATCTCCATCAAGCCCTGAGCTCAGTGGAACGTTGATGTCATCTCTGATAGATGAAAGCCACTTTGTGACGTATCAAAGGAGTGGACCAGGGCTTTGGAACACAGGTCCTTATATGGATGAGATTTTACTGGAGGATTAGTGCTTTCGCTGGGTTTGAGGTTTGGAGACCACATTTCAACTCAGTGGGAGCAATGCCCGTCCAGGTATTTTGCATGACAGAGTGAGGACACCTGCCTCTCCATCTGTACACACTCATTTCCTATCAATGCGTGTTGGTACCTCAGCATCTTTCCTGGTGTTGTTGTGCTTTATTCTCTCATAGGTTCCCGTGGATCATGGCTGTGCATGTAATGTGGATGATGGACATGGTCCTCTCATGTTTATGTCCCAGTTTCATACTAGGCTGACAGTAAGTTGTTTTAGTAATCTTGTATGATTTAGTGGTCATTAAGTGTCTCAGTGTTTCGGGTGGACTGGTGGATCAGAGTTTTTCACAGGTTGACCAGCAGTCAGCCTGCAGCAGTTTTTGCTGGTTTCTAACAATTTTCAGTGGGTTCAGAAGGGATTTCTGTGGTTTGATTGATTTTACTTTGCAGTTGTCAATGAGGACTTCAATATTGTCTTTATTGTTGCTATGGAAACCAATGATCTCCCTCAAGCCCTGAGCTCAGTGGAATGTTGATGTCATCTCTGATAGATGAAAGCCACTTTGTGACGTATCAAAGGAGTGGACCAGGGCTTTGGAACACAGGTCCTTATATGGATGAGATTTTACTGGAGGATTAGTGCTTTCGCTGGGTTTGAGGTTTGGAGACCACATTTCAACTCAGTGGGAGCAATGCCCGTCCAGGTATTTTGCATGACACAGTGAGGACACCTGCCTCTCCATCTGTACACACTCAATTCCTAGCAATGCGTGTTGGTACCTCAGCATCTTTCCTGGTGTTGTTGTGCTTTCTTCTGTCATAGTTTCCCGTGGATCATGGCTGTGCATGTAATGTGGATGATGGACATGGTCCTCTCATGTTTATGTCCCAGTTTCATACTAGGCTGACAGTAAGTTGTTTTAGTAATCTTGTATGATTTAGTGGTCATTACGTGTCTCGGTGTTTCGGGTGGACAGGTGGATCAGAGTTTTTCACAGGTTGACCAGCACTCAGCCTGCAGCAGTTTTTGTTGGTTTCTAACAATTTTCAGTGTGTTCAGAAGGGATTTCTCTGGTTTGATTGATTTTACTTTGCAGTTGTCAATGAGGACTTCAATATTGTCTTTATTGTTGATATGGAAAGCAATGATCTCCATCAAGCCCTGAGCTCAGTGGAATGTTGATGTCATCTCTGATAGATGAAAGCCACTTTGTGACGTATCAAAGGAGTGGACCAGGGCCTTGGAACACAGGTCCTTATATGGATGAGATTTTACTGGAGGATTAGTGCTTTCGCTGGGTTTGAGGTTTGGAGACCACATTTCAACTCAGTGGGAGCAATGCCCGTCCAGGTATTTTGCATGACACAGTGAGGGCACCTGCCTCTCCATCTGTACACACTCATTTCCTATCAATGCGTGTTGGTACCTCAGCATCTTTCCTGGTGTTGTTGTGCTTTCTTCTCTCATAGGTTCCCGTGGATCATGGCTGTGCATGTAATGTGGATGATGGACATGGTCCTCTCATGTTTCATACTAGGCTGACAATAAGTTGTTTTAGTGATCTTGTATGATTTAGTGGTCATTACGTGTCTCAGTGTTTCGGGTGGACTGGTGGATCAGAGTTTTTCACAGGTTGACCAGCAGTCAGCCTTCAGCAGTTTTTGCTGGTTTCTAACAATTTTCAGTGGGTTCAGAAGGGATTTCTCTGGTTTGATTGATTTTACATGCAGTTGCCAATGAGGACTTCAATATTGTCTTTATTGTTGCTATGGAAACCAATGATCTCCCTCAAGCCCTGAGCTCAGTGGAATGTTGATGTCATCTCTGATAAATCAAAGCCACTTTGTGACGTATCAAAGGAGTGGACCAGGGCTTTGGAACACAGGTCCTTATATGGATGAGATTTTACTGGAGGATTAGTGCTTTCGCTGGGTTTGAGGTTTGGAGACCACATTTCAACTCAGTGGGAGCAATGCCCGTCCAGGTATTTTGCATGACACAGTGAGGGCACCTGCCTCTCCATCTGTACACACTCATTTCCTATCAATGCGTGTTGGTACCTCAGCATCTTTCCTGGTGTTGTTGTGCTTTCTTCTCTCATAGGTTCCCGTGGATCATGGCTGTGCATGTAATGTGGATGATGGACATGGTCCTCTCATGTTTATGTCACAGTTTCATACTAGGCTGACAGTAAGTTGTTTTAGTAATCTTGTATGATTTAGTGGTCATTACGTGTCTCAGTGTTTCGGGTGGACTGGTGGATCAGAGTTTTTCACACGTTGACCAGCAGTCAGCCTGCAGCAGTTTTTGCTGGTTTCTAACAATTTTCAGTGGGTTCAGAAGGGATTTCTCTGGTTTGATTGATTTTACTTTGCAGTTGTCAATGAGGACTTCAATATTGTCTTTATTGTTGCTATGGAAAGCAATGATCTCCATCAAGCCCTGAGCTCAGTGGAATGTTGATGTCATCTCTGATAGATGAAAGCCACTTTGTGACGTATCAAAGGAGTGGACCAGGGCTTTGGAACACAGGTCCTTATATGGATGAGATTTTACTGGAGGATTAGTGCTTTTGCTGGGTTTGAGGTTTGGAGACCACATTTCAACTCAGTGGGAGCAATGCCCGTCCAGGTATTTTGCATGACACAGTGAGGGCACCTGCCTCTCCATCTGTACACACTCATTTCCTATCAATGCGTGTTGGTACCTCAGCATCTTTCCTGGTGTTGTTGTGCTTTCTTCTCTCATAGGTTCCCGTGGATCATGGCTGTGCATGTAATGTGGATGATGGACATGGTCCTCTCATGTTTATGTCCCAGTTTCATACTAGGCTGACACTAAGTTTTAGTGATCTTGTATGATTTAGTGGTCATTACGTGTCTCAGTGTTTCGGGTGGACTGGTGGATCAGAGTTTTTCACAGGTTGACCAGCAGTCAGCCTGCAGCAGTTTTTGCTGGTTTCTAACAATTTTCAGTGGGTTCAGAAGGGATTTCTCTGGTTTGATTGATTTTACTTTGCAGTTGTCAATGAAGACTTCAATATTGTCTTTATTGTTGCTATGGAAAGCAATGATCTCCATCAAGCCCTGAGCTCAGTGGAACGTTGATGTCATCTCTGATAGATGAAAGCCACTTTGTGACGTATCAAAGGAGTGGACCAGGGCTTTGGAACACAGGTCCTTATATGGATGAGATTTTACTGGAGGATTAGTGCTTTCGCTGGGTTTGAGGTTTGGAGACCACATTTCAACTCAGTGGGAGCAATGCCCGTCCAGGTATTTTGCATGACAGAGTGAGGACACCTGCCTCTCCATCTGTACACACTCATTTCCTATCAATGCGTGTTGGTACCTCAGCATCTTTCCTGGTGTTGTTGTGCTTTATTCTCTCATAGGTTCCCGTGGATCATGGCTGTGCATGTAATGTGGATGATGGACATGGTCCTCTCATGTTTATGTCCCAGTTTCATACTAGGCTGACAGTAAGTTGTTTTAGTAATCTTGTATGATTTAGTGGTCATTAAGTGTCTCAGTGTTTCGGGTGGACTGGTGGATCAGAGTTTTTCACAGGTTGACCAGCAGTCAGCCTGCAGCAGTTTTTGCTGGTTTCTAACAATTTTCAGTGGGTTCAGAAGGGATTTCTGTGGTTTGATTGATTTTACTTTGCAGTTGTCAATGAGGACTTCAATATTGTCTTTATTGTTGCTATGGAAACCAATGATCTCCCTCAAGCCCTGAGCTCAGTGGAATGTTGATGTCATCTCTGATAGATGAAAGCCACTTTGTGACGTATCAAAGGAGTGGACCAGGGCTTTGGAACACAGGTCCTTATATGGATGAGATTTTACTGGAGGATTAGTGCTTTCGCTGGGTTTGAGGTTTGGAGACCACATTTCAACTCAGTGGGAGCAATGCCCGTCCAGGTATTTTGCATGACACAGTGAGGACACCTGCCTCTCCATCTGTACACACTCAATTCCTAGCAATGCGTGTTGGTACCTCAGCATCTTTCCTGGTGTTGTTGTGCTTTCTTCTGTCATAGTTTCCCGTGGATCATGGCTGTGCATGTAATGTGGATGATGGACATGGTCCTCTCATGTTTATGTCCCAGTTTCATACTAGGCTGACAGTAAGTTGTTTTAGTAATCTTGTATGATTTAGTGGTCATTACGTGTCTCGGTGTTTCGGGTGGACAGGTGGATCAGAGTTTTTCACAGGTTGACCAGCACTCAGCCTGCAGCAGTTTTTGTTGGTTTCTAACAATTTTCAGTGTGTTCAGAAGGGATTTCTCTGGTTTGATTGATTTTACTTTGCAGTTGTCAATGAGGACTTCAATATTGTCTTTATTGTTGATATGGAAAGCAATGATCTCCATCAAGCCCTGAGCTCAGTGGAATGTTGATGTCATCTCTGATAGATGAAAGCCACTTTGTGACGTATCAAAGGAGTGGACCAGGGCCTTGGAACACAGGTCCTTATATGGATGAGATTTTACTGGAGGATTAGTGCTTTCGCTGGGTTTGAGGTTTGGAGACCACATTTCAACTCAGTGGGAGCAATGCCCGTCCAGGTATTTTGCATGACACAGTGAGGGCACCTGCCTCTCCATCTGTACACACTCATTTCCTATCAATGCGTGTTGGTACCTCAGCATCTTTCCTGGTGTTGTTGTGCTTTCTTCTCTCATAGGTTCCCGTGGATCATGGCTGTGCATGTAATGTGGATGATGGACATGGTCCTCTCATGTTTATGTCACAGTTTCATACTAGGCTGACAGTAAGTTGTTTTAGTAATCTTGTATGATTTAGTGGTCATTACGTGTCTCAGTGTTTCGGGTGGACAGGTGGATCAGAGTTTTTCACACGTTGACCAGCAGTCAGCCTGCAGCAGTTTTTGCTGGTTTCTAACAATTTTCAGTGGGTTCAGAAGGGATTTCTCTGGTTTGATTGATTTTACTTTGCAGTTGTCAATGAGGACTTCAATATTGTCTTTATTGTTGCTATGGAAAGCAATGATCTCCATCAAGCCCTGAGCTCAGTGGAATGTTGATGTCATCTCTGATAGATGAAAGCCACTTTGTGACGTATCAAAGGAGTGGACCAGGGCTTTGGAACACAGGTCCTTATATGGATGAGATTTTACTGGAGGATTAGTGCTTTTGCTGGGTTTGAGGTTTGGAGACCACATTTCAACTCAGTGGGAGCAATGCCCGTCCAGGTATTTTGCATGACACAGTGAGGGCACCTGCCTCTCCATCTGTACACACTCATTTCCTATCAATGCGTGTTGGTACCTCAGCATCTTTCCTGGTGTTGTTGTGCTTTCTTCTCTCATAGGTTCCCGTGGATCATGGCTGTGCATGTAATGTGGATGATGGACATGGTCCTCTCATGTTTATGTCCCAGTTTCATACTAGGCTGACACTAAGTTTTAGTGATCTTGTATGATTTAGTGGTCATTACGTGTCTCAGTGTTTCGGGTGGACTGGTGGATCAGAGTTTTTCACAGGTTGACCAGCAGTCAGCCTGCAGCAGTTTTTGCTGGTTTCTAACAATTTTCAGTGGGTTCAGAAGGGATTTCTCTGGTTTGATTGATTTTACTTTGCAGTTGTCAATGAAGACTTCAATATTGTCTTTATTGTTGCTATGGAAAGCAATGATCTCCATCAAGCCCTGAGCTCAGTGGAACGTTGATGTCATCTCTGATAGATGAAAGCCACTTTGTGACGTATCAAAGGAGTGGACCAGGGCTTTGGAACACAGGTCCTTATATGGATGAGATTTTACTGGAGGATTAGTGCTTTCGCTGGGTTTGAGGTTTGGAGACCACATTTCAACTCAGTGGGAGCAATGCCCGTCCAGGTATTTTGCATGACAGAGTGAGGACACCTGCCTCTCCATCTGTACACACTCATTTCCTATCAATGCGTGTTGGTACCTCAGCATCTTTCCTGGTGTTGTTGTGCTTTATTCTCTCATAGGTTCCCGTGGATCATGGCTGTGCATGTAATGTGGATGATGGACATGGTCCTCTCATGTTTATGTCCCAGTTTCATACTAGGCTGACAGTAAGTTGTTTTAGTAATCTTGTATGATTTAGTGGTCATTAAGTGTCTCAGTGTTTCGGGTGGACTGGTGGATCAGAGTTTTTCACAGGTTGACCAGCAGTCAGCCTGCAGCAGTTTTTGCTGGTTTCTAACAATTTTCAGTGGGTTCAGAAGGGATTTCTGTGGTTTGATTGATTTTACTTTGCAGTTGTCAATGAGGACTTCAATATTGTCTTTATTGTTGCTATGGAAACCAATGATCTCCCTCAAGCCCTGAGCTCAGTGGAATGTTGATGTCATCTCTGATAGATGAAAGCCACTTTGTGACGTATCAAAGGAGTGGACCAGGGCTTTGGAACACAGGTCCTTATATGGATGAGATTTTACTGGAGGATTAGTGCTTTCGCTGGGTTTGAGGTTTGGAGACCACATTTCAACTCAGTGGGAGCAATGCCCGTCCAGGTATTTTGCATGACACAGTGAGGACACCTGCCTCTCCATCTGTACACACTCAATTCCTAGCAATGCGTGTTGGTACCTCAGCATCTTTCCTGGTGTTGTTGTGCTTTCTTCTGTCATAGTTTCCCGTGGATCATGGCTGTGCATGTAATGTGGATGATGGACATGGTCCTCTCATGTTTATGTCCCAGTTTCATACTAGGCTGACAGTAAGTTGTTTTAGTAATCTTGTATGATTTAGTGGTCATTACGTGTCTCGGTGTTTCGGGTGGACAGGTGGATCAGAGTTTTTCACAGGTTGACCAGCACTCAGCCTGCAGCAGTTTTTGTTGGT
The DNA here is from genome assembly GCF_051107435.1 of Chaetodon auriga. Lineage (NCBI taxonomy): Eukaryota > Metazoa > Chordata > Actinopteri > Chaetodontiformes > Chaetodontidae > Chaetodon > Chaetodon auriga. Next base: position 487,795 of record NC_135096.1, on the reverse strand, counting down.
TTCTAACAATTTTCAGTGTGTTCAGAAGGGATTTCTCTGGTTTGATTGATTTTACTTTGCAGTTGTCAATGAGGACTTCAATATTGTCTTTATTGTTGATATGGAAAGCAATGATCTCCATCAAGCCCTGAGCTCAGTGGAATGTTGATGTCATCTCTGATAGATGAAAGCCACTTTGTGACGTATCAAAGGAGTGGACCAGGGCCTTGGAACACAGGTCCTTATATGGATGAGATTTTACTGGAGGATTAGTGCTTTCGCTGGGTTTGAGGTTTGGAGACCACATTTCAACTCAGTGGGAGCAATGCCCGTCCAGGTATTTTGCATGACACAGTGAGGGCACCTGCCTCTCCATCTGTACACACTCATTTCCTATCAATGCGTGTTGGTACCTCAGCATCTTTCCTGGTGTTGTTGTGCTTTCTTCTCTCATAGGTTCCCGTGGATCATGGCTGTGCATGTAATGTGGATGATGGACATGGTCCTCTCATGTTTCATACTAGGCTGACAATAAGTTGTTTTAGTGATCTTGTATGATTTAGTGGTCATTACGTGTCTCAGTGTTTCGGGTGGACTGGTGGATCAGAGTTTTTCACAGGTTGACCAGCACTCAGCCTTCAGCAGTTTTTGCTGGTTTCTAACAATTTTCAGTGGGTTCAGAAGGGATTTCTCTGGTTTGATTGATTTTACATGCAGTTGCTAATGAGGACTTCAATATTGTCTTTATTGTTGCTATGGAAACCAATGATCTCCCTCAAGCCCTGAGCTCAGTGGAATGTTGATGTCATCTCTGATAAATCAAAGCCACTTTGTGACGTATCAAAGGAGTGGACCAGGGCTTTGGAACACAGGTCCTTATATGGATGAGATTTTACTGTAGGATTAGTGCTTTCGCTGGGTTTGAGGTTTGGAGACCACATTTCAACTCAGTGGGAGCAATGCCCGTCCAGGTATTTTGCATGACACAGTGAGGGCACCTGCCTCTCCATCTGTACACACTCATTTCCTATCAATGCGTGTTGGTACCTCAGCATCTTTCCTGGTGTTGTTGTGCTTTCTTCTCTCATAGGTTCCCGTGGATCATGGCTGTGCATGTAATGTGGATGATGGACATGGTCCTCTCATGTTTCATACTAGGCTGACAATAACTTGTTTCAGTGATCTTGTATGATTTAGTGGTCATTACGTGTCTCAGTGTTTTGGGTGGACTGGTGGATCAGAGTTTTTCACAGGTTGACCAGCAGTCAGCCTGCAGCAGTTTTTGCTGGTTTCTAACAATTTTCAGTGGGTTCAGAAGGGATTTCTCTGGTTTGATTGATTTTACTTTGCAGTTGTCAATGAGGACTTCAATATTGTCTTTATTGTTGCTATGGAAAGCAATGATCTCCCTCAAGCCCTGAGCTCAGTGGAATGTTGATGTCATCTCTGATAGATGAAAGCCACTTTGTGACGTATCAAAGGAGTGGACCAGGGCTTTGGAACACAGGTCCTTATATGGATGAGATTTTACTGGAGGATTAGTGCTTTCGCTGGGTTTGAGGTTTGGAGACCACATTTCAACTCAGTGGGAGCAATGCCCGTCCAGGTATTTTGCATGACACAGTGAGGACACCTGCCTCTCCATCTGTACAGACTCAATTCCTAGCAATGCGTGTTGGTACCTCAGCATCTTTCCTGGTGTTGTTGTGCTTTCTTCTGTCATAGTTTCCCGTGGATCATGGCTGTGCATGTAATGTGGATGATGGACATGGTCCTCTCATGTTTATGTCCCAGTTTCATACTAGGCTGACAGTAAGTTGTTTTAGTAATCTTGTATGATTTAGTGGTCATTACGTGTCTCGGTGTTTCGGGTGGACAGGTGGATCAGAGTTTTTCACAGGTTGACCAGCACTCAGCCTGCAGCAGTTTTTGTTGGTTTCTAACAATTTTCAGTGTGTTCAGAAGGGATTTCTCTGGTTTGATTGATTTTACTTTGCAGTTGTCAATGAGGACTTCAATATTGTCTTTATTGTTGCTATGGAAAGCAATGATCTCCATCAAGCCCTGAGCTCAGTGGAATGTTGATGTCATCTCTGATAGATGAAAGCCACTTTGTGACGTATCAAAGGAGTGGACCAGGGCCTTGGAACACAGGTCCTTATATGGATGAGATTTTACTGGAGGATTAGTGCTTTCGCTGGGTTTGAGGTTTGGAGACCACATTTCAACTCAGTGGGAGCAATGCCCGTCCAGGTATTTTGCATGACACAGTGAGGGCACCTGCCTCTCCATCTGTACACACTCATTTCCTATCAATGCGTGTTGGTACCTCAGCATCTTTCCTGGTGTTGTTGTGCTTTCTTCTCTCATAGGTTCCCGTGGATCATGGCTGTGCATGTAATGTGGATGATGGACATGGTCCTCTCATGTTTATGTCCCAGTTTCATACTAGGCTGACACTAAGTTTTAGTGATCTTGTATGATTTAGTGGTCATTACGTGTCTCAGTGTTTCGGGTGGACTGGTGGATCAGAGTTTTTCACAGGTTGACCAGCAGTCAGCCTGCAGCAGTTTTTGCTGGTTTCTAACAATTTTCAGTGGGTTCAGAAGGGATTTCTCTGGTTTGATTGATTTTACTTTGCAGTTGTCAATGAAGACTTCAATATTGTCTTTATTGTTGCTATGGAAAGCAATGATCTCCATCAAGCCCTGAGCTCAGTGGAACGTTGATGTCATCTCTGATAGATGAAAGCCACTTTGTGACGTATCAAAGGAGTGGACCAGGGCTTTGGAACACAGGTCCTTATATGGATGAGATTTTACTGGAGGATTAGTGCTTTCGCTGGGTTTGAGGTTTGGAGACCACATTTCAACTCAGTGGGAGCAATGCCCGTCCAGGTATTTTGCATGACACAGTGAGGACACCTGCCTCTCCATCTGTACACACTCAATTCCTAGCAATGCGTGTTGGTACCTCAGCATCTTTCCTGGTGTTGTTGTGCTTTCTTCTGTCATAGTTTCCCGTGGATCATGGCTGTGCATGTAATGTGGATGATGGACATGGTCCTCTCATGTTTATGTCCCAGTTTCATACTAGGCTGACAGTAAGTTGTTTTAGTAATCTTGTATGATTTAGTGGTCATTACGTGTCTCGGTGTTTCGGGTGGACAGGTGGATCAGAGTTTTTCACAGGTTGACCAGCACTCAGCCTGCAGCAGTTTTTGTTGGTTTCTAACAATTTTCAGTGTGTTCAGAAGGGATTTCTCTGGTTTGATTGATTTTACTTTGCAGTTGTCAATGAGGACTTCAATATTGTCTTTATTGTTGCTATGGAAAGCAATGATCTCCATCAAGCCCTGAGCTCAGTGGAATGTTGATGTCATCTCTGATAGATGAAAGCCACTTTGTGACGTATCAAAGGAGTGGACCAGGGCCTTGGAACACAGGTCCTTATATGGATGAGATTTTACTGGAGGATTAGTGCTTTCGCTGGGTTTGAGGTTTGGAGACCACATTTCAACTCAGTGGGAGCAATGCCCGTCCAGGTATTTTGCATGACACAGTGAGGGCACCTGCCTCTCCATCTGTACACACTCATTTCCTATCAATGCGTGTTGGTACCTCAGCATCTTTCCTGGTGTTGTTGTGCTTTCTTCTCTCATAGGTTCCCGTGGATCATGGCTGTGCATGTAATGTGGATGATGGACATGGTCCTCTCATGTTTATGTCCCAGTTTCATACTAGGCTGACACTAAGTTTTAGTGATCTTGTATGATTTAGTGGTCATTACGTGTCTCAGTGTTTCGGGTGGACTGGTGGATCAGAGTTTTTCACAGGTTGACCAGCAGTCAGCCTGCAGCAGTTTTTGCTGGTTTCTAACAATTTTCAGTGGGTTCAGAAGGGATTTCTCTGGTTTGATTGATTTTACTTTGCAGTTGTCAATGAAGACTTCAATATTGTCTTTATTGTTGCTATGGAAAGCAATGATCTCCATCAAGCCCTGAGCTCAGTGGAACGTTGATGTCATCTCTGATAGATGAAAGCCACTTTGTGACGTATCAAAGGAGTGGACCAGGGCTTTGGAACACAGGTCCTTATATGGATGAGATTTTACTGGAGGATTAGTGCTTTCGCTGGGTTTGAGGTTTGGAGACCACATTTCAACTCAGTGGGAGCAATGCCCGTCCAGGTATTTTGCATGACACAGTGAGGACACCTGCCTCTCCATCTGTACACACTCAATTCCTAGCAATGCGTGTTGGTACCTCAGCATCTTTCCTGGTGTTGTTGTGCTTTCTTCTGTCATAGTTTCCCGTGGATCATGGCTGTGCATGTAATGTGGATGATGGACATGGTCCTCTCATGTTTATGTCCCAGTTTCATACTAGGCTGACAGTAAGTTGTTTTAGTAATCTTGTATGATTTAGTGGTCATTACGTGTCTCGGTGTTTCGGGTGGACAGGTGGATCAGAGTTTTTCACAGGTTGACCAGCACTCAGCCTGCAGCAGTTTTTGTTGGTTTCTAACAATTTTCAGTGTGTTCAGAAGGGATTTCTCTGGTTTGATTGATTTTACTTTGCAGTTGTCAATGAGGACTTCAATATTGTCTTTATTGTTGCTATGGAAAGCAATGATCTCCATCAAGCCCTGAGCTCAGTGGAACGTTGATGTCATCTCTGATAGATGAAAGCCACTTTGTGACGTATCAAAGGAGTGGACCAGGGCCTTGGAACACAGGTCCTTATATGGATGAGATTTTACTGGAGGATTAGTGCTTTCGCTGGGTTTGAGGTTTGGAGACCACATTTCAACTCAGTGGGAGCAATGCCCGTCCAGGTATTTTGCATGACACAGTGAGGGCACCTGCCTCTCCATCTGTACACACTCATTTCCTATCAATGCGTGTTGGTACCTCAGCATCTTTCCTGGTGTTGTTGTGCTTTCTTCTCTCATAGGTTCCCGTGGATCATGGCTGTGCATGTAATGTGGATGATGGACATGGTCCTCTCATGTTTATGTCCCAGTTTCATACTAGGCTGACACTAAGTTTTAGTGATCTTGTATGATTTAGTGGTCATTACGTGTCTCAGTGTTTCAGGTGGACTGGTGGATCAGAGTTTTTCACAGGTTGACCAGCAGTCAGCCTGCAGCAGTTTTTGCTGGTTTCTAACAATTTTCAGTGGGTTCAGAAGGGATTTCTCTGGTTTGATTGATTTTACTTTGCAGTTGTCAATGAAGACTTCAATATTGTCTTTATTGTTGCTATGGAAAGCAATGATCTCCATCAAGCCCTGAGCTCAGTGGAACGTTGATGTCATCTCTGATAGATGAAAGCCACTTTGTGACGTATCAAAGGAGTGGACCAGGGCTTTGGAACACAGGTCCTTATATGGATGAGATTTTACTGGAGGATTAGTGCTTTCGCTGGGTTTGAGGTTTGGAGACCACATTTCAACTCAGTGGGAGCAATGCCCGTCCAGGTATTTTGCATGACAGAGTGAGGACACCTGCCTCTCCATCTGTACACACTCATTTCCTATCAATGCGTGTTGGTACCTCAGCATCTTTCCTGGTGTTGTTGTGCTTTATTCTCTCATAGGTTCCCGTGGATCATGGCTGTGCATGTAATGTGGATGATGGACATGGTCCTCTCATGTTTATGTCCCAGTTTCATACTAGGCTGACAGTAAGTTGTTTTAGTAATCTTGTATGATTTAGTGGTCATTAAGTGTCTCAGTGTTTCGGGTGGACTGGTGGATTAGAGTTTTTCACAGGTTGACCAGCAGTCAGCCTGCAGCAGTTTTTGCTGGTTTCTAACAATTTTCAGTGGGTTCAGAAGGGATTTCTCTGGTTTGATTGATTTTACTTTGCAGTTGTCAATGAGGACTTCAATATTGTCTTTATTGTTGCTATGGAAACCAATGATCTCCCTCAAGCCCTGAGCTCAGTGGAATGTTGATGTCATCTCTGATAGATGAAAGCCACTTTGTGACGTATCAAAGGAGTGGACCAGGGCTTTGGAACACAGGTCCTTATATGGATGAGATTTTACTGGAGGATTAGTGCTTTCGCTGGGTTTGAGGTTTGGAGACCACATTTCAACTCAGTGGGAGCAATGCCCGTCCAGGTATTTTGCATGACACAGTGAGGACACCTGCCTCTCCATCTGTACACACTCAATTCCTAGCAATGCGTGTTGGTACCTCAGCATCTTTCCTGGTGTTGTTGTGCTTTCTTCTGTCATAGTTTCCCGTGGATCATGGCTGTGCATGTAATGTGGATGATGGACATGGTCCTCTCATGTTTCATACTAGGCTGACAGTAAGTTGTTTTAGTGATCTTGTATGATTTAGTGGTCATTACGTGTCTCAGTGTTTCGGGTGGACTGGTGGATCAGAGTTTTTCACAGGTTGACCAGCACTCAGCCTTCAGCAGTTTTTGCTGGTTTCTAACAATTTTCAGTGGGTTCAGAAGGGATTTCTCTGGTTTGATTGATTTTACATGCAGTTGCCAGTGAGGACTTCAATATTGTCTTTATTGTTGCTATGGAAGCCAATGATCTCCCTCAAGCCCTGAGCTCAGTGGAATGTTGATGTCATCTCTGATAAATCAAAACTAATTTGTGACGTATCAAATGAGTGGACCAGGGCTTTGGAACACAGGTCCTTATATGGATGAGATTTTACTGGAGGATTAGTGCTTTCGCTGGGTTTGAGGTTTGGAGACCACATTTCAACTCAGTGGGAGCAATGCCCGTCCAGGTATTTTGCATGACACAGTGAGGGCACCTGCCTCTCCATCTGTACACACTCATTTCCTATCAATGCGTGTTGGTACCTCAGCATCTTTCCTGGTGTTGTTGTGCATTCTTCTCTCATAGGTTCCCGTGGATCATGGCTGTGCATGTAATGTGGATGATGGACATGGTCCTCTCATGTTTCATACTAGGCTGACAATAAGTTGTTTCAGTGATCTTGTATGATTTAGTGGTCATTACGTGTCTCAGTGTTTCGGGTGGACTGGTGGATCAGAGTTTTTCACAGGTTGACCAGCAGTCAGCCTGCAGCAGTTTTTGCTGGTTTCTAACAATTTTCAGTGGGTTCAGAAGGGATTTCTCTGGTTTGATTGATTTTACTTTGCAGTTGTCAATGAGGACTTCAATATTGTCTTTATTGTTGCTATGGAAACCAATGATCTCCCTCAAGCCCTGAGCTCAGTGGAATGTTGATGTCATCTCTGATAGATGAAAGCCACTTTGTGACGTATCAAAGGAGTGGACCAGGGCTTTGGAACACAGGTCCTTATATGGATGAGATTTTACTGGAGGATTAGTGCTTTCGCTGGGTTTGAGGTTTGGAGACCACATTTCAACTCAGTGGGAGCAATGCCCGTCCAGGTATTTTGCATGACACAGTGAGGACACCTGCCTCTCCATCTGTACACACTCATTTCCTAGCAATGCGTGTTGGTACCTCAGCATCTTTCCTGGTGTTGCTGTGCTTTCTTCTGTCATAGTTTCCCGTGGATCATGGCTGTGCATGTAATGTGGATGATGGACATGGTCCTCTCATGTTTATGTCCCAGTTTCATACTAGGCTGACAGTAAGTTGTTTTAGTAATCTTGTATGATTTAGTGGTCATTACGTGTCTCGGTGTTTCGGGTGGACAGGTGGATCAGAGTTTTTCACAGGTTGACCAGCACTCAGCCTGCAGCAGTTTTTGTTGGTTTCTAACAATTTTCAGTGTGTTCAGAAGGGATTTCTCTGGTTTGATTGATTTTACTTTGCAGTTGTCAATGAGGACTTCAATATTGTCTTCATTGTTGATATGGAAAGCAATGATCTCCATCAAGCCCTGAGCTCAGTGGAATGTTGATGTCATCTCTGATAGATGAAAGCCACTTTGTGACGTATCAAAGGAGTGGACCAGGGCTTTGGAACACAGGTCCTTATATGGATGAGATTTTACTGGAGGATTAGTGCTTTCGCTGGGTTTGAGGTTTGGAGACCACATTTCAACTCAGTGGGAGCAATGCCCGTCCAGGTATTTTGCATGACACAGTGAGGGCACCTGGCTCTCCATCTGTACACACTCATTTCCTATCAATACGTGTTGGTACCTCAGCATCTTTCCTGGTGTTGTTGTGCTTTATTCTCTCATAGGTTCCCGTGGATCATGGCTGTGCATGTAATGTGGATGATGGACATGGTCCTCTCATGTTTCATACTAGGCTGACAGTAAGTTGTTTTAGTGATCTTGTATGATTTAGTGGTCATTACGTGTCTCAGTGTTTCGGGTGGACTGGTGGATCAGAGTTTTTCACAGGTTGACCAGCACTCAGCCTTCAGCAGTTTTTGCTGGTTTCTAACAATTTTCAGTGGGTTCAGAAGGGATTTCTCTGGTTTGATTGATTTTACATGCAGTTGCCAGTGAGGACTTCAATATTGTCTTTATTGTTGCTATGGAAGCCAATGATCTCCCTCAAGCCCTGAGCTCAGTGGAATGTTGATGTCATCTCTGATAAATCAAAACTAATTTGTGACGTATCAAATGAGTGGACCAGGGCTTTGGAACACAGGTCCTTATATGGATGAGATTTTACTGGAGGATTAGTGCTTTCGCTGGGTTTGAGGTTTGGAGACCACATTTCAACTCAGTGGGAGCAATGCCCGTCCAGGTATTTTGCATGACACAGTGAGGGCACCTGCCTCTCCATCTGTACACACTCATTTCCTATCAATGCGTGTTGGTACCTCAGCATCTTTCCTGGTGTTGTTGTGCTTTCTTCTCTCATAGGTTCTCGTGGATCATGGCTGTGCATGTAATGTGGATGATGGACATGGTCCTCTCATGTTTCATACTAGGCTGACAATAAGTTGTTTCAGTGATCTTGTATGATTTAGTGGTCATTACGTGTCTCAGTGTTTCGGGTGGACTGGTGGATCAGAGTTTTTCACAGGTTGACCAGCAGTCAGCCTGCAGCAGTTTTTGCTGGTTTCTAACAATTTTCAGTGGGTTCAGAAGGGATTTCTCTGGTTTGATTGATTTTACTTTGCAGTTGTCAATGAGGACTTCAATATTGTCTTTATTGTTGCTATGGAAAGCAATGATCTCCCTCAAGCCCTGAGCTCAGTGGAATGTTGATGTCATCTCTGATAGATGAAAGCCACTTTGTGACGTATCAAAGGAGTGGACCAGGGCTTTGGAACACAGGTCCTTATATGGATGAGATTTTACTGGAGGATTAGTGCTTTCGCTGGGTTTGAGGTTTGGAGACCACATTTCAACTCAGTGGGAGCAATGCCCGTCCAGGTATTTTGCATGACACAGTGAGGACACCTGCCTCTCCATCTGTACACACTCAATTCCTAGCAATGCGTGTTGGTACCTCAGCATCTTTCCTGGTGTTGCTGTGCTTTCTTCTGTCATAGTTTCCCGTGGATCATGGCTGTGCATGTAATGTGGATGATGGACATGGTCCTCTCATGTTTCATACTAGGCTGACAATAAGTTGTTTCAGTGATCTTGTATGATTTAGTGGTCATTACGTGTCTCAGTGTTTCGGGTGGACTGGTGGATCAGAGTTTTTCACAGGTTGACCAGCAGTCAGCCTGCAGCAGTTTTTGCTGGTTTCTAACAATTTTCAGTGGGTTCAGAAGGGATTTCTCTGGTTTGATTGATTTTACTTTGCAGTTGTCAATGAGGACTTCAATATTGTCTTTATTGTTGCTATGGAAACCAATGATCTCCCTCAAGCCCTGAGCTCAGTGGAATGTTGATGTCATCTCTGATAGATGAAAGCCACTTTGTGACGTATCAAAGGAGTGGACCAGGGCTTTGGAACACAGGTCCTTATATGGATGAGATTTTACTGGAGGATTAGTGCTTTCGCTGGGTTTGAGGTTTGGAGACCACATTTCAACTCAGTGGGAGCAATGCCCGTCCAGGTATTTTGCATGACACAGTGAGGACACCTGCCTCTCCATCTGTACACACTCAATTCCTAGCAATGCGTGTTGGTACCTCAGCATCTTTCCTGGTGTTGCTGTGCTTTCTTCTGTCATAGTTTCCCGTGGATCATGGCTGTGCATGTAATGTGGATGATGGACATGGTCCTCTCATGTTTATGTCCCAGTTTCATACTAGGCTGACAGTAAGTTGTTTTAGTAATCTTGTATGATTTAGTGGTCATTACGTGTCTCGATGTTTCGGGTGGACAGGTGGATCAGAGTTTTTCACAGGTTGACCAGCACTCAGCCTGCAGCAGTTTTTGTTGGTTTCTAACAATTTTCAGTGTGTTCAGAAGGGATTTCTCTGGTTTGATTGATTTTACTTTGCAGTTGTCAATGAGGACTTCAATATTGTCTTTATTGTTGATATGGAAAGCAATGATCTCCATCAAGCCCTGAGCTCAGTGGAATGTTGATGTCATCTCTGATAGATGAAAGCCACTTTGTGACGTATCAAAGGAGTGGACCAGGGCTTTGGAACACAGGTCCTTATATGGATGAGATTTTACTGGAGGATTAGTGCTTTCGCTGGGTTTGAGGTTTGGAGACCACATTTCAACTCAGTGGGAGCAATGCCCGTCCAGGTATTTTGCATGACACAGTGAGGGCACCTGCCTCTCCATCTGTACACACTCATTTCCTATCAATGCGTGTTGGTACCTCAGCATCTTTCCTGGTGTTGTTGTGCTTTCTTCTCTCATAGGTTCCCGTGGATCATGGCTGTGCATGTAATGTGGATGATGGACATGGTCCTCTCATGTTTATGTCCCAGTTTCATACTAGGCTGACACTAAGTTTTAGTGATCTTGTATGATTTAGTGGTCATTACGTGTCTCAGTGTTTCGGGTGGACTGGTGGATCAGAGTTTTTCACAGGTTGACCAGCAGTCAGCCTGCAGCAGTTTTTGCTGGTTTCTAACAATTTTCAGTGGGTTCAGAAGGGATTTCTCTGGTTTGCTTGATTTTACTTTGCAGTTGTCAATGAAGACTTCAATATTGTCTTTATTGTTGCTATGGAAAGCAATGATCTCCATCAAGCCCTGAGCTCAGTGGAATGTTGATGTCATCTCTGATAGATGAAAGCCACTTTGTGACGTATCAAAGGAGTGGACCAGGGCTTTGGAACACAGGTCCTTATATGGATGAGATTTTACTGGAGGATTAGTGCTTTCGCTGGGTTTGAGGTTTGGAGACCACATTTCAACTCAGTGAGAGCAATGCCCGTCCAGGTATTTTGCATGACACAGTGAGGGCACCTGGCTCTCCATCTGTACACACTCATTTCCTATCAATACGTGTTGGTACCTCAGCATCTTTCCTGGTGTTGTTGTGCTTTATTCTCTCATAGGTTCCCGTGGATCATGGCTGTGCATGTAATGTGGATGATGGACATGGTCCTCTCATGTTTCATACTAGGCTGACAGTAAGTTGTTTTAGTGATCTTGTATGATTTAGTGGTCATTACGTGTCTCAGTGTTTCGGGTGGACTGGTGGATCAGAGTTTTTCACAGGTTGACCAGCACTCAGCCTTCAGCAGTTTTTGCTGGTTTCTAACAATTTTCAGTGGGTTCAGAAGGGATTTCTCTGGTTTGATTGATTTTACATGCAGTTGCCAGTGAGGACTTCAATATTGTCTTTATTGTTGCTATGGAAGCCAATGATCTCCCTCAAGCCCTGAGCTCAGTGGAATGTTGATGTCATCTCTGATAAATCAAAACTAATTTGTGACGTATCAAATGAGTGGACCAGGGCTTTGGAACACAGGTCCTTATATGGATGAGATTTTACTGGAGGATTAGTGCTTTCGCTGGGTTTGAGGTTTGGAGACCACATTTCAACTCAGTGGGAGCAATGCCCGTCCAGGTATTTTGCATGACACAGTGAGGGCACCTGCCTCTCCATCTGTACACACTCATTTCCTATCAATGCGTGTTGGTACCTCAGCATCTTTCCTGGTGTTGTTGTGCTTTCTTCTCTCATAGGTTCCCGTGGATCATGGCTGTGCATGTAATGTGGATGATGGACATGGTCCTCTCATGTTTCATACTAGGCTGACAATAAGTTGTTTCAGTGATCTTGTATGATTTAGTGGTCATTACGTGTCTCAGTGTTTCGGGTGGACTGGTGGATCAGAGTTTTTCACAGGTTGACCAGCAGTCAGCCTGCAGCAGTTTTTGCTGGTTTCTAACAATTTTCAGTGGGTTCAGAAGGGATTTCTCTGGTTTGATTGATTTTACTTTGCAGTTGTCAATGAGGACTTCAATATTGTCTTTATTGTTGCTATGGAAAGCAATGATCTCCCTCAAGCCCTGAGCTCAGTGGAATGTTGATGTCATCTCTGATAGATGAAAGCCACTTTGTGACGTATCAAAGGAGTGGACCAGGGCTTTGGAACACAGGTCCTTATATGGATGAGATTTTACTGGAGGATTAGTGCTTTCGCTGGGTTTGAGGTTTGGAGACCACATTTCAACTCAGTGGGAGCAATGCCCGTCCAGGTATTTCGCATGACACAGTGAGGACACCTGCCTCTCCATCTGTACACACTCAATTCCTAGCAATGCGTGTTGGTACCTCAGCATCTTTCCTGGTGTTGCTGTGCTTTCTTCTGTCATAGTTTCCCGTGGATCATGGCTGTGCATGTAATGTGGATGATGGACATGGTCCTCTCATGTTTATGTCCCAGTTTCATACTAGGCTGACAGTAAGTTGTTTTAGTAATCTTGTATGATTTAGTGGTCATTACGTGTCTCGATGTTTCGGGTGGACAGGTGGATCAGAGTTTTTCACAGGTTGACCAGCACTCAGCCTGCAGCAGTTTTTGTTGGTTTCTAACAATTTTCAGTGTGTTCAGAAGGGATTTCTCTGGTTTGATTGATTTTACTTTGCAGTTGTCAATGAGGACTTCAATATTGTCTTTATTGTTGATATGGAAAGCAATGATCTCCATCAAGCCCTGAGCTCAGTGGAATGTTGATGTCATCTCTGATAGATGAAAGCCACTTTGTGACGTATCAAAGGAGTGGACCAGGGCTTTGGAACACAGGTCCTTATATGGATGAGATTTTACTGGAGGATTAGTGCTTTCGCTGGGTTTGAGGTTTGGAGACCACATTTCAACTCAGTGGGAGCAATGCCCGTCCAGGTATTTTGCATGACACAGTGAGGGCACCTGCCTCTCCATCTGTACACACTCATTTCCTATCAATGCGTGTTGGTACCTCAGCATCTTTCCTGGTGTTGTTGTGCTTTCTTCTCTCATAGGTTCCCGTGGATCATGGCTGTGCATGTAATGTGGATGATGGACATGGTCCTCTCATGTTTATGTCCCAGTTTCATACTAGGCTGACACTAAGTTTTAGTGATCTTGTATGATTTAGTGGTCATTACGTGTCTCAGTGTTTCGGGTGGACTGGTGGATCAGAGTTTTTCACAGGTTGACCAGCAGTCAGCCTGCAGCAGTTTTTGCTGGTTTCTAACAATTTTCAGTGGGTTCAGAAGGGATTTCTCTGGTTTGCTTGATTTTACTTTGCAGTTGTCAATGAAGACTTCAATATTGTCTTTATTGTTGCTATGGAAAGCAATGATCTCCATCAAGCCCTGAGCTCAGTGGAATGTTGATGTCATCTCTGATAGATGAAAGCCACTTTGTGACGTATTAAAGGAGTGGACCAGGGCTTTGGAACACAGGTTCTTATATGGATGAGATTTTACTGGAGGATTAGTGCTTTCGCTGGGTTTGAGGTTTGGAGACCACATTTCAACTCAGTGAGAGCAATGCCCGTCCAGGTATTTTGCATGACACAGTGAGGGCACCTGGCTCTCCATCTGTACACACTCATTTCCTATCAATACGTGTTGGTACCTCAGCATCTTTCCTGGTGTTGTTGTGCTTTATTCTCTCATAGGTTCCCGTGGATCATGGCTGTGCATGTAATGTGGATGATGGACATGGTCCTCTCATGTTTCATACTAGGCTGACAGTAAGTTGTTTTAGTGATCTTGTATGATTTAGTGGTCATTACGTGTCTCAGTGTTTCGGGTGGACTGGTGGATCAGAGTTTTTCACAGGTTGACCAGCACTCAGCCTTCAGCAGTTTTTGCTGGTTTCTAACAATTTTCAGTGGGTTCAGAAGGGATTTCTCTGGTTTGATTGATTTTACATGCAGTTGCCAGTGAGGACTTCAATATTGTCTTTATTGTTGCTATGGAAGCCAATGATCTCCCTCAAGCCCTGAGCTCAGTGGAATGTTGATGTCATCTCTGATAAATCAAAACTAATTTGTGACGTATCAAATGAGTGGACCAGGGCTTTGGAACACAGGTCCTTATATGGATGAGATTTTACTGGAGGATTAGTGCTTTCGCTGGGTTTGAGGTTTGGAGACCACATTTCAACTCAGTGGGAGCAATGCCCGTCCAGGTATTTTGCATGACACAGTGAGGGCACCTGCCTCTCCATCTGTACACACTCATTTCCTATCAATGCGTGTTGGTACCTCAGCATCTTTCCTGGTGTTGTTGTGCTTTCTTCTCTCATAGGTTCCCGTGAATCATGGCTGTGCATGTAATGTGGATGATGGACATGGTCCTCTCATGTTTCATACTAGGCTGACAATAAGTTGTTTCAGTGATCTTGTATGATTTAGTGGTCATTACGTGTCTCAGTGTTTCGGGTGGACTGGTGGATCAGAGTTTTTCACAGGTTGACCAGCAGTCAGCCTGCAGCAGTTTTTGCTGGTTTCTAACAATTTTCAGTGGGTTCAGAAGGGATTTCTCTGGTTTGATTGATTTTACATGCAGTTGCCAGTGAGGACTTCAATATTGTCTTTATTGTTGCTATGGAAACCAATGATCTCCCTCAAGCCCTGAGCTCAGTGGAATGTTGATGTCATCTCTGATAGATGAAAGCCACTTTGTGACGTATCAAAGGAGTGGACCAGGGCTTTGGAACACAGGTCCTTATATGGATGAGATTTTACTGGAGGATTAGTGCTTTCGCTGGGTTTGAGGTTTGGAGACCACATTTCAACTCAGTGGGAGCAATGCCCGTCCAGGTATTTTGCATGACACAGTGAGGACACCTGCCTCTCCATCTGTACACACTCAATTCCTAGCAATGCGTGTTGGTACCTCAGCATCTTTCCTGGTGTTGCTGTGCTTTCTTCTGTCATAGTTTCCCGTGGATCATGGCTGTGCATGTAATGTGGATGATGGACATGGTCCTCTCATGTTTATGTCCCAGTTTCATACTAGGCTGACAGTAAGTTGTTTTAGTAATCTTGTATGATTTAGTGGTCATTACGTGTCTCGGTGTTTCGGGTGGACAGGTGGATCAGAGTTTTTCACAGGTTGACCAGCACTCAGCCTGCAGCAGTTTTTGTTGGTTTCTAACAATTTTCAGTGTGTTCAGAAGGGATTTCTCTGGTTTGATTGATTTTACTTTGCAGTTGTCAATGAGGACTTCAATATTGTCTTTATTGTTGATATGGAAAGCAATGATCTCCATCAAGCCCTGAGCTCAGTGGAATGTTGATGTCATCTCTGATAGATGAAAGCCACTTTGTGACGTATCAAAGGAGTGGACCAGGGCTTTGGAACACAGGTCCTTATATGGATGAGATTTTACTGGAGGATTAGTGCTTTCGCTGGGTTTGAGGTTTGGAGACCACATTTCAACTCAGTGGGAGCAATGCCCGTCCAGGTATTTTGCATGACACAGTGAGGGCACCTGCCTCTCCATCTGTACACACTCGTTTCCTATCAATGCGTGTTGGTACCTCAGCATCTTTCCTGGTGTTGTTGTGCTTTCTTCTCTCATAGGTTCCCGTGGATCATGGCTGTGCATGTAATGTGGATGATGGACATGGTCCTCTCATGTTTATGTCCCAGTTTCATACTAGGCTGACACTAAGTTTTAGTGATCTTGTATGATTTAGTGGTCATTACGTGTCTCAGTGTTTCGGGTGGACTGGTGGATCAGAGTTTTTCACAGGTTGACCAGCAGTCAGCCTGCAGCAGTTTTTGCTGGTTTCTAACAATTTTCAGTGGGTTCAGAAGGGATTTCTCTGGTTTGCTTGATTTTACTTTGCAGTTGTCAATGAAGACTTCAATATTGTCTTTATTGTTGCTATGGAAAGCAATGATCTCCATCAAGCCCTGAGCTCAGTGGAATGTTGATGTCATCTCTGATAGATGAAAGCCACTTTGTGACGTATTAAAGGAGTGGACCAGGGCTTTGGAACACAGGTTCTTATATGGATGAGATTTTACTGGAGGATTAGTGCTTTCGCTGGGTTTGAGGTTTGGAGACCACATTTCAACTCAGTGAGAGCAATGCCCGTCCAGGTATTTTGCATGACACAGTGAGGGCACCTGGCTCTCCATCTGTACACACTCATTTCCTATCAATACGTGTTGGTACCTCAGCATCTTTCCTGGTGTTGTTGTGCTTTATTCTCTCATAGGTTCCCGTGGATCATGGCTGTGCATGTAATGTGGATGATGGACATGGTCCTCTCATGTTTCATACTAGGCTGACAGTAAGTTGTTTTAGTGATCTTGTATGATTTAGTGGTCATTACGTGTCTCAGTGTTTCGGGTGGACTGGTGGATCAGAGTTTTTCACAGGTTGACCAGCACTCAGCCTTCAGCAGTTTTTGCTGGTTTCTAACAATTTTCAGTGGGTTCAGAAGGGATTTCTCTGGTTTGATTGATTTTACATGCAGTTGCCAGTGAGGACTTCAATATTGTCTTTATTGTTGCTATGGAAGCCAATGATCTCCCTCAAGCCCTGAGCTCAGTGGAATGTTGATGTCATCTCTGATAAATCAAAACTAATTTGTGACGTATCAAATGAGTGGACCAGGGCTTTGGAACACAGGTCCTTATATGGATGAGATTTTACTGGAGGATTAGTGCTTTCGCTGGGTTTGAGGTTTGGAGACCACATTTCAACTCAGTGGGAGCAATGCCCGTCCAGGTATTTTGCATGACACAGTGAGGGCACCTGCCTCTCCATCTGTACACACTCATTTCCTATCAATGCGTGTTGGTACCTCAGCATCTTTCCTGGTGTTGTTGTGCTTTCTTCTCTCATAGGTTCCCGTGGATCATGGCTGTGCATGTAATGTGGATGATGGACATGGTCCTCTCATGTTTCATACTAGGCTGACAATAAGTTGTTTCAGTGATCTTGTATGATTTAGTGGTCATTACGTGTCTCAGTGTTTCGGGTGGACTGGTGGATCAGAGTTTTTCACAGGTTGACCAGCAGTCAGCCTGCAGCAGTTTTTGCTGGTTTCTAACAATTTTCAGTGGGTTCAGAAGGGATTTCTCTGTTTGATTGATTTTACTTTGCAGTTGTCAATGAGGACTTCAATATTGTCTTTATTGTTGCTATGGAAACCAATGATCTCCCTCAAGCCCTGAGCTCAGTGGAATGTTGATGTCATCTCTGATAGATGAAAGCCACTTTGTGACGTATCAAAGGAGTGGACCAGGGCTTTGGAACACAGGTCCTTATATGGATGAGATTTTACTGGAGGATTAGTGCTTTCGCTGGGTTTGAGGTTTGGAGACCACATTTCAACTCAGTGGGAGCAATGCCCGTCCAGGTATTTTGCATGACACAGTGAGGACACCTGCCTCTCCATCTGTACACACTCAATTCCTAGCAATGCGTGTTGGTACCTCAGCATCTTTCCTGGTGTTGCTGTGCTTTCTTCTGTCATAGTTTCCCGTGGATCATGGCTGTGCATGTAATGTGGATGATGGACATGGTCCTCTCATGTTTATGTCCCAGTTTCATACTAGGCTGACAGTAAGTTGTTTTAGTAATCTTGTATGATTTAGTGGTCATTACGTGTCTCGGTGTTTCGGGTGGACAGGTGGATCAGAGTTTTTCACAGGTTGACCAGCACTCAGCCTGCAGCAGTTTTTGTTGGTTTCTAACAATTTTCAGTGTGTTCAGAAGGGATTTCTCTGGTTTGATTGATTTTACTTTGCAGTTGTCAATGAGGACTTCAATATTGTCTTTATTGTTGCTATGGAAGCCAATGATCTCCCTCAAGCCCTGAGCTCCGTGGAATGTTGATGTCATCTCTGATAAATCAAAACTAATTTGTGACGTATCAAATGAGTGGACCAGGGCTTTGGAACACAGGTCCTTATATGGATGAGATTTTACTGGAGGATTAGTGCTTTCGCTGGGTTTGAGGTTTGGAGACCACATTTCAACTCAGTGGGAGCAATGCCCGTCCAGGTATTTTGCATGACACAGTGAGGGCACCTGCCTCTCCATCTGTACACACTCATTTCCTATCAATGCGTGTTGGTACCTCAGCATCTTTCCTGGTGTTGTTGTGCTTTCTTCTCTCATAGGTTCCCGTGGATCATGGCTGTGCATGTAATGTGGATGATGGACATGGTCCTCTCATGTTTATGTCCCAGTTTCATACTAGGCTGACACTAAGTTTTAGTGATCTTGTATGATTTAGTGGTCATTACGTGTCTCAGTGTTTCGGGTGGACTGGTGGATCAGAGTTTTTCACAGGTTGACCAGCAGTCAGCCTGCAGCAGTTTTTGCTGGTTTCTAACAATTTTCAGTGGGTTCAGAAGGGATTTCTCTGGTTTGCTTGATTTTACTTTGCAGTTGTCAATGAAGACTTCAATATTGTCTTTATTGTTGCTATGGAAAGCAATGATCTCCATCAAGCCCTGAGCTCAGTGGAATGTTGATGTCATCTCTGATAGATGAAAGCCACTTTGTGACGTATCAAAGGAGTGGACCAGGGCTTTGGAACACAGGTCCTTATATGGATGAGATTTTACTGGAGGATTAGTGCTTTCGCTGGGTTTGAGGTTTGGAGACCACATTTCAACTCAGTGGGAGCAATGCCCGTCCAGGTATTTTGCATGACACAGTGAGGGCACCTGCCTCTCCATCTGTACACACTCATTTCCTATCAATGCGTGTTGGTACCTCAGCATCTTTCCTGGTGTTGTTGTGCTTTCTTCTCTCATAGGTTCCCGTGGATCATGGCTGTGCATGTAATGTGGATGATGGACATGGTCCTCTCATGTTTCATACTAGGCTGACAATAAGTTGTTTCAGTGATCTTGTATGATTTAGTGGTCATTACGTGTCTCAGTGTTTCGGGTGGACTGGTGGATCAGAGTTTTTCACAGGTTGACCAGCAGTCAGCCTGCAGCAGTTTTTGCTGGTTTCTAACAATTTTCAGTGGGTTCAGAAGGGATTTCTCTGTTTGATTGATTTTACTTTGCAGTTGTCAATGAGGACTTCAATATTGTCTTTATTGTTGCTATGGAAAGCAATGATCTCCCTCAAGCCCTGAGCTCAGTGGAATGTTGATGTCATCTCTGATAGATGAAAGCCACTTTGTGACGTATCAAAGGAGTGGACCAGGGCTTTGGAACACAGGTCCTTATATGGATGAGATTTTACTGGAGGATTAGTGCTTTCGCTGGGTTTGAGGTTTGGAGACCACATTTCAACTCAGTGGGAGCAATGCCCGTCCAGGTATTTTGCATGACACAGTGAGGACACCTGCCTCTCCATCTGTACACACTCAATTCCTAGCAATGCGTGTTGGTACCTCAGCATCTTTCCTGGTGTTGCTGTGCTTTCTTCTGTCATAGTTTCCCGTGGATCATGGCTGTGCATGTAATGTGGATGATGGACATGGTCCTCTCATGTTTATGTCCCAGTTTCATACTAGGCTGACAGTAAGTTGTTTTAGTAATCTTGTATGATTTAGTGGTCATTACGTGTCTCGGTGTTTCGGGTGGACAGGTGGATCAGAGTTTTTCACAGGTTGACCAGCACTCAGCCTGCAGCAGTTTTTGTTGGTTTCTAACAATTTTCAGTGTGTTCAGAAGGGATTTCTCTGGTTTGATTGATTTTACTTTGCAGTTGTCAATGAGGACTTCAATATTGTCTTTATTGTTGCTATGGAAGCCAATGATCTCCCTCAAGCCCTGAGCTCCGTGGAATGTTGATGTCATCTCTGATAAATCAAAACTAATTTGTGACGTATCAAATGAGTGGACCAGGGCTTTGGAACACAGGTCCTTATATGGATGAGATTTTACTGGAGGATTAGTGCTTTCGCTGGGTTTGAGGTTTGGAGACCACATTTCAACTCAGTGGGAGCAATGCCCGTCCAGGTATTTTGCATGACACAGTGAGGGCACCTGCCTCTCCATCTGTACACACTCATTTCCTATCAATGCGTGTTGGTACCTCAGCATCTTTCCTGGTGTTGTTGTGCTTTCTTCTCTCATAGGTTCCCGTGGATCATGGCTGTGCATGTAATGTGGATGATGGACATGGTCCTCTCATGTTTATGTCCCAGTTTCATACTAGGCTGACACTAAGTTTTAGTGATCTTGTATGATTTAGTGGTCATTACGTGTCTCAGTGTTTCGGGTGGACTGGTGGATCAGAGTTTTTCACAGGTTGACCAGCAGTCAGCCTGCAGCAGTTTTTGCTGGTTTCTAACAATTTTCAGTGGGTTCAGAAGGGATTTCTCTGGTTTGCTTGATTTTACTTTGCAGTTGTCAATGAAGACTTCAATATTGTCTTTATTGTTGCTATGGAAAGCAATGATCTCCATCAAGCCCTGAGCTCAGTGGAATGTTGATGTCATCTCTGATAGATGAAAGCCACTTTGTGACGTATCAAAGGAGTGGACCAGGGCTTTGGAACACAGGTCCTTATATGGATGAGATTTTACTGGAGGATTAGTGCTTTCGCTGGGTTTGAGGTTTGGAGACCACATTTCAACTCAGTGGGAGCAATGCCCGTCCAGGTATTTTGCATGACACAGTGAGGGCACCTGCCTCTCCATCTGTACACACTCATTTCCTATCAATGCGTGTTGGTACCTCAGCATCTTTCCTGGTGTTGTTGTGCTTTCTTCTCTCATAGGTTCCCGTGGATCATGGCTGTGCATGTAATGTGGATGATGGACATGGTCCTCTCATGTTTCATACTAGGCTGACAATAAGTTGTTTCAGTGATCTTGTATGATTTAGTGGTCATTACGTGTCTCAGTGTTTCGGGTGGACTGGTGGATCAGAGTTTTTCACAGGTTGACCAGCAGTCAGCCTGCAGCAGTTTTTGCTGGTTTCTAACAATTTTCAGTGGGTTCAGAAGGGATTTCTCTGTTTGATTGATTTTACTTTGCAGTTGTCAATGAGGACTTCAATATTGTCTTTATTGTTGCTATGGAAAGCAATGATCTCCCTCAAGCCCTGAGCTCAGTGGAATGTTGATGTCATCTCTGATAGATGAAAGCCACTTTGTGACGTATCAAAGGAGTGGACCAGGGCTTTGGAACACAGGTCCTTATATGGATGAGATTTTACTGGAGGATTAGTGCTTTCGCTGGGTTTGAGGTTTGGAGACCACATTTCAACTCAGTGGGAGCAATGCCCGTCCAGGTATTTTGCATGACACAGTGAGGACACCTGCCTCTCCATCTGTACACACTCAATTCCTAGCAATGCGTGTTGGTACCTCAGCATCTTTCCTGGTGTTGCTGTGCTTTCTTCTGTCATAGTTTCCCGTGGATCATGGCTGTGCATGTAATGTGGATGATGGACATGGTCCTCTCATGTTTATGTCCCAGTTTCATACTAGGCTGACAGTAAGTTGTTTTAGTAATCTTGTATGATTTAGTGGTCATTACGTGTCTCGGTGTTTCGGGTGGACAGGTGGATCAGAGTTTTTCACAGGTTGACCAGCACTCAGCCTGCAGCAGTTTTTGTTGGTTTCTAACAATTTTCAGTGTGTTCAGAAGGGATTTCTCTGGTTTGATTGATTTTACTTTGCAGTTGTCAATGAGGACTTCAATATTGTCTTTATTGTTGCTATGGAAGCCAATGATCTCCCTCAAGCCCTGAGCTCCGTGGAATGTTGATGTCATCTCTGATAAATCAAAACTAATTTGTGACGTATCAAATGAGTGGACCAGGGCTTTGGAACACAGGTCCTTATATGGATGAGATTTTACTGGAGGATTAGTGCTTTCGCTGGGTTTGAGGTTTGGAGACCACATTTCAACTCAGTGGGAGCAATGCCCGTCCAGGTATTTTGCATGACACAGTGAGGGCACCTGCCTCTCCATCTGTACACACTCATTTCCTATCAATGCGTGTTGGTACCTCAGCATCTTTCCTGGTGTTGTTGTGCTTTCTTCTCTCATAGGTTCCCGTGGATCATGGCTGTGCATGTAATGTGGATGATGGACATGGTCCTCTCATGTTTATGTCCCAGTTTCATACTAGGCTGACACTAAGTTTTAGTGATCTTGTATGATTTAGTGGTCATTACGTGTCTCAGTGTTTCGGGTGGACTGGTGGATCAGAGTTTTTCACAGGTTGACCAGCAGTCAGCCTGCAGCAGTTTTTGCTGGTTTCTAACAATTTTCAGTGGGTTCAGAAGGGATTTCTCTGGTTTGCTTGATTTTACTTTGCAGTTGTCAATGAAGACTTCAATATTGTCTTTATTGTTGCTATGGAAAGCAATGATCTCCATCAAGCCCTGAGCTCAGTGGAATGTTGATGTCATCTCTGATAGATGAAAGCCACTTTGTGACGTATCAAAGGAGTGGACCAGGGCTTTGGAACACAGGTTCTTATATGGATGAGATTTTACTGGAGGATTAGTGCTTTCGCTGGGTTTGAGGTTTGGAGACCACATTTCAACTCAGTGAGAGCAATGCCCGTCCAGGTATTTTGCATGACACAGTGAGGGCACCTGGCTCTCCATCTGTACACACTCATTTCCTATCAATACGTGTTGGTACCTCAGCATCTTTCCTGGTGTTGTTGTGCTTTATTCTCTCATAGGTTCCCGTGGATCATGGCTGTGCATGTAATGTGGATGATGGACATGGTCCTCTCATGTTTCATACTAGGCTGACAGTAAGTTGTTTTAGTGATCTTGTATGATTTGGTGGTCATTACGTGTCTCAGTGTTTCGGGTGGACTGGTGGATCAGAGTTTTTCACAGGTTGACCAGCACTCAGCCTTCAGCAGTTTTTGCTGGTTTCTAACAATTTTCAGTGGGTTCAGAAGGGATTTCTCTGGTTTGATTGATTTTACATGCAGTTGCCAGTGAGGACTTCAATATTGTCTTTATTGTTGCTATGGAAGCCAATGATCTCCCTCAAGCCCTGAGCTCAGTGGAATGTTGATGTCATCTCTGATAAATCAAAACTAATTTGTGACGTATCAAATGAGTGGACCAGGGCTTTGGAACACAGGTCCTTATATGGATGAGATTTTACTGGAGGATTAGTGCTTTCGCTGGGTTTGAGGTTTGGAGACCACATTTCAACTCAGTGGGAGCAATGCCCGTCCAGGTATTTTGCATGACACAGTGAGGGCACCTGCCTCTCCATCTGTACACACTCATTTCCTATCAATGCGTGTTGGTACCTCAGCATCTTTCCTGGTGTTGTTGTGCTTTCTTCTCTCATAGGTTCCCGTGGATCATGGCTGTGCATGTAATGTGGATGATGGACATGGTCCTCTCATGTTTCATACTAGGCTGACAATAAGTTGTTTCAGTGATCTTGTATGATTTAGTGGTCATTACGTGTCTCAGTGTTTCGGGTGGACTGGTGGATCAGAGTTTTTCACAGGTTGACCAGCAGTCAGCCTGCAGCAGTTTTTGCTGGTTTCTAACAATTTTCAGTGGGTTCAGAAGGGATTTCTCTGTTTGATTGATTTTACTTTGCAGTTGTCAATGAGGACTTCAATATTGTCTTTATTGTTGCTATGGAAAGCAATGATCTCCCTCAAGCCCTGAGCTCAGTGGAATGTTGATGTCATCTCTGATAGATGAAAGCCACTTTGTGACGTATCAAAGGAGTGGACCAGGGCTTTGGAACACAGGTCCTTATATGGATGAGATTTTACTGGAGGATTAGTGCTTTCGCTGGGTTTGAGGTTTGGAGACCACATTTCAACTCAGTGGGAGCAATGCCCGTCCAGGTATTTTGCATGACACAGTGAGGACACCTGCCTCTCCATCTGTACACACTCAATTCCTAGCAATGCGTGTTGGTACCTCAGCATCTTTCCTGGTGTTGCTGTGCTTTCTTCTGTCATAGTTTCCCGTGGATCATGGCTGTGCATGTAATGTGGATGATGGACATGGTCCTCTCATGTTTATGTCCCAGTTTCATACTAGGCTGACAGTAAGTTGTTTTAGTAATCTTGTATGATTTAGTGGTCATTACGTGTCTCGGTGTTTCGGGTGGACAGGTGGATCAGAGTTTTTCACAGGTTGACCAGCACTCAGCCTGCAGCAGTTTTTGTTGGTTTCTAACAATTTTCAGTGTGTTCAGAAGGGATTTCTCTGGTTTGATTGATTTTACTTTGCAGTTGTCAATGAGGACTTCAATATTGTCTTTATTGTTGATATGGAAAGCAATGATCTCCATCAAGCCCTGAGCTCAGTGGAATGTTGATGTCATCTCTGATAGATGAAAGCCACTTTGTGACGTATCAAAGGAGTGGACCAGGGCTTTGGAACACAGGTCCTTATATGGATGAGATTTTACTGGAGGATTAGTGCTTTCGCTGGGTTTGAGGTTTGGAGACCACATTTCAACTCAGTGGGAGCAATGCCCGTCCAGGTATTTTGCATGACACAGTGAGGGCACCTGCCTCTCCATCTGTACACACTCATTTCCTATCAATGCGTGTTGGTACCTCAGCATCTTTCCTGGTGTTGTTGTGCTTTCTTCTCTCATAGGTTCCCGTGGATCATGGCTGTGCATGTAATGTGGATGATGGACATGGTCCTCTCATGTTTATGTCCCAGTTTCATACTAGGCTGACACTAAGTTTTAGTGATCTTGTATGATTTAGTGGTCATTACGTGTCTCAGTGTTTCGGGTGGACTGGTGGATCAGAGTTTTTCACAGGTTGACCAGCAGTCAGCCTGCAGCAGTTTTTGCTGGTTTCTAACAATTTTCAGTGGGTTCAGAAGGGATTTCTCTGGTTTGCTTGATTTTACTTTGCAGTTGTCAATGAAGACTTCAATATTGTCTTTATTGTTGCTATGGAAAGCAATGATCTCCATCAAGCCCTGAGCTCAGTGGAATGTTGATGTCATCTCTGATAGATGAAAGCCACTTTGTGACGTATCAAAGGAGTGGACCAGGGCTTTGGAACACAGGTTCTTATATGGATGAGATTTTACTGGAGGATTAGTGCTTTCGCTGGGTTTGAGGTTTGGAGACCACATTTCAACTCAGTGAGAGCAATGCCCGTCCAGGTATTTTGCATGACACAGTGAGGGCACCTGGCTCTCCATCTGTACACACTCATTTCCTATCAATACGTGTTGGTACCTCAGCATCTTTCCTGGTGTTGTTGTGCTTTATTCTCTCATAGGTTCCCGTGGATCATGGCTGTGCATGTAATGTGGATGATGGACATGGTCCTCTCATGTTTCATACTAGGCTGACAGTAAGTTGTTTTAGTGATCTTGTATGATTTAGTGGTCATTACGTGTCTCAGTGTTTCGGGTGGACTGGTGGATCAGAGTTTTTCACAGGTTGACCAGCACTCAGCCTTCAGCAGTTTTTGCTGGTTTCTAACAATTTTCAGTGGGTTCAGAAGGGATTTCTCTGGTTTGATTGATTTTACATGCAGTTGCCAGTGAGGACTTCAATATTGTCTTTATTGTTGCTATGGAAGCCAATGATCTCCCTCAAGCCCTGAGCTCAGTGGAATGTTGATGTCATCTCTGATAAATCAAAACTAATTTGTGACGTATCAAATGAGTGGACCAGGGCTTTGGAACACAGGTCCTTATATGGATGAGATTTTACTGGAGGATTAGTGCTTTCGCTGGGTTTGAGGTTTGGAGACCACATTTCAACTCAGTGGGAGCAATGCCCGTCCAGGTATTTTGCATGACACAGTGAGGGCACCTGCCTCTCCATCTGTACACACTCATTTCCTATCAATGCGTGTTTGTACCTCAGCATCTTTCCTGGTGTTGTTGTGCTTTCTTCTTTCATAGGTTCCCGTGGATCATGGCTGTGCATGTAATGTGGATGATGGACATGGTCCTCTCATGTTTCATACTAGGCTGACAATAAGTTGTTTCAGTGATCTTGTATGATTTAGTGGTCATTACGTGTCTCAGTGTTTCGGGTGGACTGGTGGATCAGAGTTTTTCACAGGTTGACCAGCAGTCAGCCTTCAGCAGTTTTTGCTGGTTTCTAACAATTTTCAGTGGGTTCAGAAGGGATTTCTCTGGTTTGATTGATTTTACATGCAGTTGCTAATGAGGACTTCAATATTGTCTTTATTGTTGCTATGGAAACCAATGATCTCCCTCAAGCCCTGAGCTCAGTGGAATGTTGATGTCATCTCTGATAAATCAAAGCCACTTTGTGACGTATGAAAGGAGTGGACCAGGGCTTTGGAACACAGGTCCTTATATGGATGAGATTTTACTGTAGGATTAGGGCTTTCGCTGGGTTTGAGGTTTGGAGACCACATTTCAACTCAGTGGGAGCAATGCCCGTCCAGGTATTTTGCATGACACAGTGAGGGCACCTGCCTCTCCATCTGTACACACTCATTTCCTATCAATGCGTGTTGGTACCTCAGCATCTTTCCTGGTGTTGTTGTGCTTTCTTCTCTCATAGGTTCCCGTGGATCATGGCTGTGCATGTAATGTGGATGATGGACATGGTCCTCTCATGTTTCATACTAGGCTGACAATAAGTTGTTTCAGTGATCTTGTATGATTTAGTGGTCATTACGTGTCTCAGTGTTTCGGGTGGACTGGTGGATCAGAGTTTTTCACAGGTTGACCAGCAGTCAGCCTGCAGCAGTTTTTGCTGGTTTCTAACAATTTTCAGTGGGTTCAGAAGGGATTTCTCTGGTTTGATTGATTTTACTTTGCAGTTGTCAATGAGGACTTCAATATTGTCTTTATTGTTGCTATGGAAACCAATGATCTCCCTCAAGCCCTGAGCTCAGTGGAATGTTGATGTCATCTCTGATAGATGAAAGCCACTTTGTGACGTATCAAAGGAGTGGACCAGGGCTTTGGAACACAGGTCCTTATATGGATGAGATTTTACTGGAGGATTAGTGCTTTCGCTGGGTTTGAGGTTTGGAGACCACATTTCAACTCAGTGGGAGCAATGCCCGTCCAGGTATTTTGCATGACACAGTGAGGACACCTGCCTCTCCATCTGTACACACTCAATTCCTAGCAATGCGTGTTGGTACCTCAGCATCTTTCCTGGTGTTGTTGTGCTTTCTTCTGTCATAGTTTCCCGTGGATCATGGCTGTGCATGTAATGTGGATGATGGACATGGTCCTCTCATGTTTATGTCCCAGTTTCATACTAGGCTGACACTAAGTTTTAGTGATCTTGTATGATTTAGTGGTCATTACGTGTCTCGGTGTTTCGGGTGGACAGGTGGATCAGAGTTTTACACAGGTTGACCAGCACTCAGCCTGCAGCAGTTTTTGTTGGTTTCTAACAATTTTCAGTGTGTTCAGAAGGGATTTCTCTGGTTTGATTGATTTTACTTTGCAGTTGTCAATGAGGACTTCAATATTGTCTTTATTGTTGATATGGAAAGCAATGATCTCCATCAAGCCCTGAGCTCAGTGGAATGTTGATGTCATCTCTGATAGATGAAAGCCACTTTGTGACGTATCAAAGGAGTGGACCAGGGCTTTGGAACACAGGTCCTTATATGGATGAGATTTTACTGGAGGATTAGTGCTTTCGCTGGGTTTGAGGTTTGGAGACCACATTTCAACTCAGTGGGAGCAATGCCCGTCCAGGTATTTTGCATGACACAGTGAGGGCACCTGCCTCTCCATCTGTACACACTCATTTCCTATCAATGCGTGTTGGTACCTCAGCATCTTTCCTGGTGTTGTTGTGCTTTCTTCTCTCATAGGTTCCCGTGGATCATAGCTGTGCATGTAATGTGGATGATGGACATGGTCCTCTCATGTTTATGTCCCAGTTTCATACTAGGCTGACACTAAGTTTTAGTGATCTTGTATGATTTAGTGGTCATTACGTGTCTCAGTGTTTCGGGTGGACTGGTGGATCAGAGTTTTTCACAGGTTGACCAGCAGTCAGCCTGAAGCAGTTTTTGCTGGTTTCTAACAATTTTCAGTGGGTTCAGAAGGGATTTCTCTGGTTTGATTGATTTTACTTTGCAGTTGTCAATGAAGACTTCAATATTGTCTTTATTGTTGCTATGGAAAGCAATGATCTCCATCAAGCCCTGAGCTCAGTGGAATGTTGATGTCATCTCTGATAGATGAAAGCCACTTTGTGACGTATCAAAGGAGTGGACCAGGGCTTTGGAACACAGGTCCTTATATGGATGAGATTTTACTGGAGGATTAGTGCTTTCGCTGGGTTTGAGGTTTGGAGACCACATTTCAACTCAGTGGGAGCAATGCCCGTCCAGGTATTTTGCATGACAGAGTGAGGACACCTGCCTCTCCATCTGTACACACTCATTTCCTATCAATGCGTGTTGGTACCTCAGCATCTTTCCTGGTGTTGTTGTGCTTTATTCTCTCATAGGTTCCCGTGGATCATGGCTGTGCATGTAATGTGGATGATGGACATGGTCCTCTCATGTTTATGTCCCAGTTTCATACTAGGCTGACAGTAAGTTGTTTTAGTAATCTTGTATGATTTAGTGGTCATTAAGTGTCTCAGTGTTTCGGGTGGACTGGTGGATTAGAGTTTTTCACAGGTTGACCAGCAGTCAGCCTGCAGCAGTTTTTGCTGGTTTCTAACAATTTTCAGTGGGTTCAGAAGGGATTTCTCTGGTTTGATTGATTTTACTTTGCAGTTGTCAATGAGGACTTCAACATTGTCTTTATTGTTGCTATGGAAACCAATGATCTCCCTCAAGCCCTGAGCTCAGTGGAATGTTGATGTCATCTCTGATAGATGAAAGCCACTTTGTGACGTATCAAAGGAGTGGACCAGGGCTTTGGAACACAGGTCCTTATATGGATGAGATTTTACTGGAGGATTAGTGCTTTCGCTGGGTTTGAGGTTTGGAGACCACATTTCAACTCAGTGGGAGCAATGCCCGTCCAGGTATTTTGCATGACACAGTGAGGACACCTGCCTCTCCATCTGTACACACTCAATTCCTAGCAATGCATGTTGGTACCTCAGCATCTTTCCTGGTGTTGTTGTGCTTTCTTCTGTCATAGTTTCCCGTGGATCATGGCTGTGCATGTAATGTGGATGATGGACATGGTCCTCTCATGTTTATGTCCCAGTTTCATACTAGACTGACAGTAAGTTGTTTTAGTAATCTTGTATGATTTAGTGGTCATTACGTGTCTCGGTGTTTCGGGTGGACAGGTGGATCAGAGTTTTTCACAGGTTGACCAGCACTCAGCCTGCAGCAGTTTTTGTTGGTTTCTAACAATTTTCAGTGTGTTCAGAAGGGATTTCTCTGGTTTGATTGATTTTACTTTGCAGTTGTCAATGAGGACTTCAATATTGTCTTTATTGTTGATATGGAAAGCAATGATCTCCATCAAGCCCTGAGCTCAGTGGAATGTTGATGTCATCTCTGATAGATGAAAGCCACTTTGTGACGTATCAAAGGAGTGGACCAGGGCTTTGGAACACAGGTCCTTATATGGATGAGATTTTACTGGAGGATTAGTGCTTTCGCTGGGTTTGAGGTTTGGAGACCACATTTCAACTCAGTGGGAGCAATGCCCGTCCAGGTATTTTGCATGACACAGTGAGGGCACCTGCCTCTCCATCTGTACACACTCATTTCCTATCAATGCGTGTTGGTACCTCAGCATCTTTCCTGGTGTTGTTGTGCTTTCTTCTCTCATAGGTTCCCGTGGATCATGGCTGTGCATGTAATGTGGATGATGGACATGGTCCTCTCATGTTTATGTCCCAGTTTCATACTAGGCTGACAGTAAGTTGTTTTAGTAATCTTGTATGATTTAGTGGTCATTAAGTGTCTCAGTGTTTCGGGTGGACTGGTGGATTAGAGTTTTTCACAGGTTGACCAGCAGTCAGCCTGCAGCAGTTTTTGCTGGTTTCTAACAATTTTCAGTGGGTTCAGAAGGGATTTCTCTGGTTTGATTGATTTTACTTTGCAGTTGTCAATGAGGACTTCAACATTGTCTTTATTGTTGCTATGGAAACCAATGATCTCCCTCAAGCCCTGAGCTCAGTGGAATGTTGATGTCATCTCTGATAGATGAAAGCCACTTTGTGACGTATCAAAGGAGTGGACCAGGGCTTTGGAACACAGGTCCTTATATGGATGAGATTTTACTGGAGGATTAGTGCTTTCGCTGGGTTTGAGGTTTGGAGACCACATTTCAACTCAGTGGGAGCAATGCCCGTCCAGGTATTTTGCATGACACAGTGAGGACACCTGCCTCTCCATCTGTACACACTCAATTCCTAGCAATGCATGTTGGTACCTCAGCATCTTTCCTGGTGTTGTTGTGCTTTCTTCTGTCATAGTTTCCCGTGGATCATGGCTGTGCATGTAATGTGGATGATGGACATGGTCCTCTCATGTTTATGTCCCAGTTTCATACTAGACTGACAGTAAGTTGTTTTAGTAATCTTGTATGATTTAGTGGTCATTACGTGTCTCGGTGTTTCGGGTGGACAGGTGGATCAGAGTTTTTCACAGGTTGACCAGCACTCAGCCTGCAGCAGTTTTTGTTGGTTTCTAACAATTTTCAGTGTGTTCAGAAGGGATTTCTCTGGTTTGATTGATTTTACTTTGCAGTTGTCAATGAGGACTTCAATATTGTCTTTATTGTTGATATGGAAAGCAATGATCTCCATCAAGCCCTGAGCTCAGTGGAATGTTGATGTCATCTCTGATAGATGAAAGCCACTTTGTGACGTATCAAAGGAGTGGACCAGGGCTTTGGAACACAGGTCCTTATATGGATGAGATTTTACTGGAGGATTAGTGCTTTCGCTGGGTTTGAGGTTTGGAGACCACATTTCAACTCAGTGGGAGCAATGCCCGTCCAGGTATTTTGCATGACACAGTGAGGGCACCTGCCTCTCCATCTGTACACACTCATTTCCTATCAATGCGTGTTGGTACCTCAGCATCTTTCCTGGTGTTGTTGTGCTTTCTTCTCTCATAGGTTCCCGTGGATCATGGCTGTGCATGTAATGTGGATGATGGACATGGTCCTCTCATGTTTATGTCCCAGTTTCATACTAGGCTGACACTAAGTTTTAGTGATCTTGTATGATTTAGTGGTCATTACGTGTCTCAGTGTTTCCGGTGGACTGGTGGATCAGAGTTTTTCACAGGTTGACCAGCAGTCAGCCTGCAGCAGTTTTTGCTGGTTTCTAACAATTTTCAGTGGGTTCAGAAGGGATTTCTCTGGTTTGATTGATTTTACTTTGCAGTTGTCAATGAAGACTTCAATATTGTCTTTATTGTTGCTATGGAAAGCAATGATCTCCATCAAGCCCTGAGCTCAGTGGAATGTTGATGTCATCTCTGATAGATGAAAGCCACTTTGTGACGTATCAAAGGAGTGGACCAGGGCTTTGGAACACAGGTCCTTATATGGATGAGATTTTACTGGAGGATTAGTGCTTTCGCTGGGTTTGAGGTTTGGAGACCACATTTCAACTCAGTGGGAGCAATGCCCGTCCAGGTATTTTGCATGACACAGTGAGGACACCTGCCTCTCCATCTGTACACACTCATTTCCTATCAATGCGTGTTGGTACCTCAGCATCTTTCCTGGTGTTGTTGTGCTTTCTTCTCTCATAGGTTCCCGTGGATCATGGCTGTGCATGTAATGTGGATGATGGACATGGTCCTCTCATGTTTATGTCCCAGTTTCATACTAGGCTGACACTAAGTTTTAGTGATCTTGTATGATTTAGTGGTCATTACGTGTCTCAGTGTTTCGGGTGGACTGGTGGATCAGAGTTTTTCACAGGTTGACCAGCAGTCAGCCTGCAGCAGTTTTTGCTGGTTTCTAACAATTTTCAGTGGGTTCAGAAGGGATTTCTCTGGTTTGATTGATTTTACTTTGCAGTTGTCAATGAAGACTTCAATATTGTCTTTATTGTTGCTATGGAAAGCAATGATCTCCATCAAGCCCTGAGCTCAGTGGAATGTTGATGTCATCTCTGATAGATGAAAGCCACTTTGTGACGTATCAAAGGAGTGGACCAGGGCTTTGGAACACAGGTCCTTATATGGATGAGATTTTACTGGAGGATTAGTGCTTTCGCTGGGTTTGAGGTTTGGAGACCACATTTCAACTCAGTGGGAGCAATGCCCGTCCAGGTATTTTGCATGACAGAGTGAGGACACCTGCCTCTCCATCTGTACACACTCATTTCCTATCAATGCGTGTTGGTACCTCAGCATCTTTCCTGGTGTTGTTGTGCTTTCTTCTCTCATAGGTTCCCGTGGATCATGGCTGTGCATGTAATGTGGATGATGGACATGGTCCTCTCATGTTTCATACTAGGCTGACAGTAAGTTGTTTTAGTGATCTTGTATGATTTAGTGGTCATTACGTGTCTCAGTGTTTCGGGTGGACAGGTGGATCAGAGTTTTTCACAGGTTGACCAGCACTCAGCCTGCAGCAGTTTTTGCTGGTTTCTAACAATTTTCAGTGGGTTCAGAAGGGATTTCTCTGGTTTGATTGATTTTACATGCAGTTGCCAGTGAGGACTTCAATATTGTCTTTATTGTTGCTATGGAAGCCAATGATCTCCCTCAAGCCCTGAGCTCAGTGGAATGTTGATGTCATCTCTGATAAATCAAAACTAATTTGTGACGTATCAAATGAGTGGACCAGGGCTTTGGAACACAGGTCCTTATATGGATGAGATTTTACTGGAGGATTAGTGCTTTCGCTGGGTTTGAGGTTTGGAGACCACATTTCAACTCAGTGGGAGCAATGCCCGTCCAGGTATTTTGCATGACACAGTGAGGGCACCTGCCTCTCCATCTGTACACACTCATTTCCTATCAATGCGTGTTGGTACCTCAGCATCTTTCCTGGTGTTGTTGTGCTTTCTTCTCTCATAGGTTCCAGTGGATCATGGCTGTGCATGTAATGTGGATGATGGACATGGTCCTCTCATGTTTCATACTAGGCTGACAATAAGTTGTTTTAGTGATCTTGTATGATTTAGTGGTCATTACGTGTCTCAGTGTTTCGGGTGGACTGGTGGATCAGAGTTTTTCACAGGTTGACCAGCAGTCAGCCTTCAGCAGTTTTTGCTGGTTTCTAACAATTTTCAGTGGGTTCAGAAGGGATTTCTCTGGTTTGATTGATTTTACATGCAGTTGCCAATGAGGACTTCAATATTGTCTTTATTGTTGCTAGGGAAGCCAATGATCTCCCTCAAGCCCTGAGCTCAGTGGAATGTTGATGTCATCTCTGATAAATCAAAGCCACTTTGTGACGTATCAAAGGAGTGGACCAGGGCTTTGGAACACAGGTCCTTATATGGATGAGATTTTACTGGAGGATTAGTGCTTTCACTGGGTTTGAGGTTTGGAGACCACATTTCAACTCAGTGGGAGCAATGCCCGTCCAGGTATTTTGCATGACACAGTGAGGGCACCTGCCTCTCCATCTGTACACACTCATTTCCTATCAATGCGTGTTGGTACCTCAGCATCTTTCCTGGTGTTGTTGTGCTTTCTTCTCTCATAGGTTCCCGTGGATCATGGCTGTGCATGTAATGTGGATGATGGACATGGTCCTCTCATGTTTCATACTAGGCTGACAATAAGTTGTTTTAGTGATCTTGTATGATTTAGTGGTCATTACATGTCTCAGTGTTTCGGGTGGACTGGTGGATCAGAGTTTTTCACAGGTTGACCAGCAGTCAGCCTGCAGCAGTTTTTGCTGGTTTCTAACAATTTTCAGTGGGTTCAGAAGGGATTTCTCTGGTTTGATTGATTTTACATGCAGTTGCCAATGAGGACTTCAATATTGTCTTTATTGTTGCTATGGAAACCAATGATCTCCCTCAAGCCCTGAGCTCAGTGGAATGTTGATGTCATCTCTGATAGATGAAAGCCACTTTGTGACGTATCAAAGGAGTGGACCAGGGCTTTGGAACACAGGTCCTTACATGGATGAGATTTTACTGGAGGATTAGTGCTTTCGCTGGGTTTGAGGTTTGGAGACCACATTTCAACTCAGTGGGAGCAATGCCCGTCCAGGTATTTTTCATGACACAGTGAGGGCACCTGCCTCTCCATCTGTACACACTTATTTCCTATCAATGCGTGTTGGTACCTCAGCATCTTTCCTGGTGTTGTTGTGCTTTCTTCTCTCATAGGTTCCCGTGGATCATGGCTGTGCATGTAATGTGGATGATGGACATGGTCCTCTCATGTTTCATACTAGGCTGACTGTAAGTTGTTTTAGTGATCTTGTATGATTTAGTGGTCATTACGTGTCTCAGTGTTTCGGGTGGACTGGTGGATCAGAGTTTTTCACAGGTTGACCAGCACTCAGCCTTCAGCAGTTTTTGCTGGTTTCTAACAATTTTCAGTGGGTTCAGAAGGGATTTCTCTGGTTTGATTGATTTTACATGCAGTTGCCAGTGAGGACTTCAATATTGTCTTTATTGTTGCTATGGAAGCCAATGATCTCCCTCAAGCCCTGAGCTCAGTGGAATGTTGATGTCATCTCTGATAAATCAAAACTAATTTGTGACGTATCAAATGAGTGGACCAGGGCTTTGGAACACAGGTCCTTATATGGATGAGATTTTACTGGAGGATTAGTGCTTTCGCTGGGTTTGAGGTTTGGAGACCACATTTCAACTCAGTGGGAGCAATGCCCGTCCAGGTATTTTGCATGACACAGTGAGGGCACCTGCCTCTCCATCTGTACACACTCATTTCCTATCAATGCGTGTTGGTACCTCAGCATCTTTCCTGGTGTTGTTGTGCTTTCTTCTCTCATAGGTTCCCGTGGATCATGGCTGTGCATGTAATGTGGATGATGGACATGGTCCTCTCATGTTTCATACTAGGCTGACAATAAGTTGTTTCAGTGATCTTGTATGATTTAGTGGTCATTACGTGTCTCAGTGTTTCGGGTGGACTGGTGGATCAGAGTTTTTCACAGGTTGACCAGCAGTCAGCCTGCAGCAGTTTTTGCTGGTTTCTAACAATTTTCAGTGGGTTCAGAAGGGATTTCTCTGGTTTGATTGATTTTACATGCAGTTGCCAGTGAGGACTTCAATATTGTCTTTATTGTTGCTATGGAAACCAATGATCTCCCTCAAGCCCTGAGCTCAGTGGAATGTTGATGTCATCTCTGATAGATGAAAGCCACTTTGTGACGTATCAAAGGAGTGGACCAGGGCTTTGGAACACAGGTCCTTATATGGATGAGATTTTACTGGAGGATTAGTGCTTTCGCTGGGTTTGAGGTTTGGAGACCACATTTCAACTCAGTGGGAGCAATGCCCGTCCAGGTATTTTGCATGACACAGTGAGGACACCTGCCTCTCCATCTGTACACACTCAATTCCTAGCAATGCGTGTTGGTACCTCAGCATCTTTCCTGGTGTTGCTGTGCTTTCTTCTGTCATAGTTTCCCGTGGATCATGGCTGTGCATGTAATGTGGATGATGGACATGGTCCTCTCATGTTTATGTCCCAGTTTCATACTAGGCTGACAGTAAGTTGTTTTAGTAATCTTGTATGATTTAGTGGTCATTACGTGTCTCAGTGTTTCGGGTGGACAGGTGGATCAGAGTTTTTCACAGGTTGACCAGCACTCAGCCTGCAGCAGTTTTTGTTGGTTTCTAACAATTTTCAGTGTGTTCAGAAGGGATTTCTCTGGTTTGATTGATTTTACTTTGCAGTTGTCAATGAGGACTTCAATATTGTCTTTATTGTTGATATGGAAAGCAATGATCTCCATCAAGCCCTGAGCTCAGTGGAATGTTGATGTCATCTCTGATAGATGAAAGCCACTTTGTGACGTATCAAAGGAGTGGACCAGGGCTTTGGAACACAGGTCCTTATATGGATGAGATTTTACTGGAGGATTAGTGCTTTCGCTGGGTTTGAGGTTTGGAGACCACATTTCAACTCAGTGGGAGCAATGCCCGTCCAGGTATTTTGCATGACACAGTGAGGGCACCTGCCTCTCCATCTGTACACACTCATTTCCTATCAATGCGTGTTGGTACCTCAGCATCTTTCCTGGTGTTGTTGTGCTTTCTTCTCTCATAGGTTCCCGTGGATCATGGCTGTGCATGTAATGTGGATGATGGACATGGTCCTCTCATGTTTATGTCCCAGTTTCATACTAGGCTGACACTAAGTTTTAGTGATCTTGTATGATTTAGTGGTCATTACGTGTCTCAGTGTTTCGGGTGGACTGGTGGATCAGAGTTTTTCACAGGTTGACCAGCAGTCAGCCTGCAGCAGTTTTTGCTGGTTTCTAACAATTTTCAGTGGGTTCAGAAGGGATTTCTCTGGTTTGCTTGATTTTACTTTGCAGTTGTCAATGAAGACTTCAATATTGTCTTTATTGTTGCTATGGAAAGCAATGATCTCCATCAAGCCCTGAGCTCAGTGGAATGTTGATGTCATCTCTGATAGATGAAAGCCACTTTGTGACGTATTAAAGGAGTGGACCAGGGCTTTGGAACACAGGTTCTTATATGGATGAGATTTTACTGGAGGATTAGTGCTTTCGCTGGGTTTGAGGTTTGGAGACCACATTTCAACTCAGTGAGAGCAATGCCCGTCCAGGTATTTTGCATGACACAGTGAGGGCACCTGGCTCTCCATCTGTACACACTCATTTCCTATCAATACGTGTTGGTACCTCAGCATCTTTCCTGGTGTTGTTGTGCTTTATTCTCTCATAGGTTCCCGTGGATCATGGCTGTGCATGTAATGTGGATGATGGACATGGTCCTCTCATGTTTCATACTAGGCTGACAGTAAGTTGTTTTAGTGATCTTGTATGATTTAGTGGTCATTACGTGTCTCAGTGTTTCGGGTGGACTGGTGGATCAGAGTTTTTCACAGGTTGACCAGCACTCAGCCTTCAGCAGTTTTTGCTGGTTTCTAACAATTTTCAGTGGGTTCAGAAGGGATTTCTCTGGTTTGATTGATTTTACATGCAGTTGCCAGTGAGGACTTCAATATTGTCTTTATTGTTGCTATGGAAGCCAATGATCTCCCTCAAGCCCTGAGCTCAGTGGAATGTTGATGTCATCTCTGATAAATCAAAACTAATTTGTGACGTATCAAATGAGTGGACCAGGGCTTTGGAACACAGGTCCTTATATGGATGAGATTTTACTGGAGGATTAGTGCTTTCGCTGGGTTTGAGGTTTGGAGACCACATTTCAACTCAGTGGGAGCAATGCCCGTCCAGGTATTTTGCATGACACAGTGAGGGCACCTGCCTCTCCATCTGTACACACTCATTTCCTATCAATGCGTGTTGGTACCTCAGCATCTTTCCTGGTGTTGTTGTGCTTTCTTCTCTCATAGGTTCCCGTGGATCATGGCTGTGCATGTAATGTGGATGATGGACATGGTCCTCTCATGTTTCATACTAGGCTGACAATAAGTTGTTTCAGTGATCTTGTATGATTTAGTGGTCATTACGTGTCTCAGTGTTTCGGGTGGACTGGTGGATCAGAGTTTTTCACAGGTTGACCAGCAGTCAGCCTGCAGCAGTTTTTGCTGGTTTCTAACAATTTTCAGTGGGTTCAGAAGGGATTTCTCTGTTTGATTGATTTTACTTTGCAGTTGTCAATGAGGACTTCAATATTGTCTTTATTGTTGCTATGGAAACCAATGATCTCCCTCAAGCCCTGAGCTCAGTGGAATGTTGATGTCATCTCTGATAGATGAAAGCCACTTTGTGACGTATCAAAGGAGTGGACCAGGGCTTTGGAACACAGGTCCTTATATGGATGAGATTTTACTGGAGGATTAGTGCTTTCGCTGGGTTTGAGGTTTGGAGACCACATTTCAACTCAGTGGGAGCAATGCCCGTCCAGGTATTTTGCATGACACAGTGAGGACACCTGCCTCTCCATCTGTACACACTCAATTCCTAGCAATGCGTGTTGGTACCTCAGCATCTTTCCTGGTGTTGCTGTGCTTTCTTCTGTCATAGTTTCCCGTGGATCATGGCTGTGCATGTAATGTGGATGATGGACATGGTCCTCTCATGTTTATGTCCCAGTTTCATACTAGGCTGACAGTAAGTTGTTTTAGTAATCTTGTATGATTTAGTGGTCATTACGTGTCTCGGTGTTTCGGGTGGACAGGTGGATCAGAGTTTTTCACAGGTTGACCAGCACTCAGCCTGCAGCAGTTTTTGTTGGTTTCTAACAATTTTCAGTGTGTTCAGAAGGGATTTCTCTGGTTTGATTGATTTTACTTTGCAGTTGTCAATGAGGACTTCAATATTGTCTTTATTGTTGCTATGGAAGCCAATGATCTCCCTCAAGCCCTGAGCTCCGTGGAATGTTGATGTCATCTCTGATAAATCAAAACTAATTTGTGACGTATCAAATGAGTGGACCAGGGCTTTGGAACACAGGTCCTTATATGGATGAGATTTTACTGGAGGATTAGTGCTTTCGCTGGGTTTGAGGTTTGGAGACCACATTTCAACTCAGTGGGAGCAATGCCCGTCCAGGTATTTTGCATGACACAGTGAGGGCACCTGCCTCTCCATCTGTACACACTCATTTCCTATCAATGCGTGTTGGTACCTCAGCATCTTTCCTGGTGTTGTTGTGCTTTCTTCTCTCATAGGTTCCCGTGGATCATGGCTGTGCATGTAATGTGGATGATGGACATGGTCCTCTCATGTTTCATACTAGGCTGACAATAAGTTGTTTCAGTGATCTTGTATGATTTAGTGGTCATTACGTGTCTCAGTGTTTCGGGTGGACTGGTGGATCAGAGTTTTTCACAGGTTGACCAGCAGTCAGCCTGCAGCAGTTTTTGCTGGTTTCTAACAATTTTCAGTGGGTTCAGAAGGGATTTCTCTGTTTGATTGATTTTACTTTGCAGTTGTCAATGAGGACTTCAATATTGTCTTTATTGTTGCTATGGAAACCAATGATCTCCCTCAAGCCCTGAGCTCAGTGGAATGTTGATGTCATCTCTGATAGATGAAAGCCACTTTGTGACGTATCAAAGGAGTGGACCAGGGCTTTGGAACACAGGTCCTTATATGGATGAGATTTTACTGGAGGATTAGTGCTTTCGCTGGGTTTGAGGTTTGGAGACCACATTTCAACTCAGTGGGAGCAATGCCCGTCCAGGTATTTTGCATGACACAGTGAGGACACCTGCCTCTCCATCTGTACACACTCAATTCCTAGCAATGCGTGTTGGTACCTCAGCATCTTTCCTGGTGTTGCTGTGCTTTCTTCTGTCATAGTTTCCCGTGGATCATGGCTGTGCATGTAATGTGGATGATGGACATGGTCCTCTCATGTTTATGTCCCAGTTTCATACTAGGCTGACAGTAAGTTGTTTTAGTAATCTTGTATGATTTAGTGGTCATTACGTGTCTCGGTGTTTCGGGTGGACAGGTGGATCAGAGTTTTTCACAGGTTGACCAGCACTCAGCCTGCAGCAGTTTTTGTTGGTTTCTAACAATTTTCAGTGTGTTCAGAAGGGATTTCTCTGGTTTGATTGATTTTACTTTGCAGTTGTCAATGAGGACTTCAATATTGTCTTTATTGTTGCTATGGAAGCCAATGATCTCCCTCAAGCCCTGAGCTCCGTGGAATGTTGATGTCATCTCTGATAAATCAAAACTAATTTGTGACGTATCAAATGAGTGGACCAGGGCTTTGGAACACAGGTCCTTATATGGATGAGATTTTACTGGAGGATTAGTGCTTTCGCTGGGTTTGAGGTTTGGAGACCACATTTCAACTCAGTGGGAGCAATGCCCGTCCAGGTATTTTGCATGACACAGTGAGGGCACCTGCCTCTCCATCTGTACACACTCATTTCCTATCAATGCGTGTTGGTACCTCAGCATCTTTCCTGGTGTTGTTGTGCTTTCTTCTCTCATAGGTTCCCGTGGATCATGGCTGTGCATGTAATGTGGATGATGGACATGGTCCTCTCATGTTTATGTCCCAGTTTCATACTAGGCTGACACTAAGTTTTAGTGATCTTGTATGATTTAGTGGTCATTACGTGTCTCAGTGTTTCGGGTGGACTGGTGGATCAGAGTTTTTCACAGGTTGACCAGCAGTCAGCCTGCAGCAGTTTTTGCTGGTTTCTAACAATTTTCAGTGGGTTCAGAAGGGATTTCTCTGGTTTGCTTGATTTTACTTTGCAGTTGTCAATGAAGACTTCAATATTGTCTTTATTGTTGCTATGGAAAGCAATGATCTCCATCAAGCCCTGAGCTCAGTGGAATGTTGATGTCATCTCTGATAGATGAAAGCCACTTTGTGACGTATCAAAGGAGTGGACCAGGGCTTTGGAACACAGGTTCTTATATGGATGAGATTTTACTGGAGGATTAGTGCTTTCGCTGGGTTTGAGGTTTGGAGACCACATTTCAACTCAGTGAGAGCAATGCCCGTCCAGGTATTTTGCATGACACAGTGAGGGCACCTGGCTCTCCATCTGTACACACTCATTTCCTATCAATACGTGTTGGTACCTCAGCATCTTTCCTGGTGTTGTTGTGCTTTATTCTCTCATAGGTTCCCGTGGATCATGGCTGTGCATGTAATGTGGATGATGGACATGGTCCTCTCATGTTTCATACTAGGCTGACAGTAAGTTGTTTTAGTGATCTTGTATGATTTGGTGGTCATTACGTGTCTCAGTGTTTCGGGTGGACTGGTGGATCAGAGTTTTTCACAGGTTGACCAGCACTCAGCCTTCAGCAGTTTTTGCTGGTTTCTAACAATTTTCAGTGGGTTCAGAAGGGATTTCTCTGGTTTGATTGATTTTACATGCAGTTGCCAGTGAGGACTTCAATATTGTCTTTATTGTTGCTATGGAAGCCAATGATCTCCCTCAAGCCCTGAGCTCAGTGGAATGTTGATGTCATCTCTGATAAATCAAAACTAATTTGTGACGTATCAAATGAGTGGACCAGGGCTTTGGAACACAGGTCCTTATATGGATGAGATTTTACTGGAGGATTAGTGCTTTCGCTGGGTTTGAGGTTTGGAGACCACATTTCAACTCAGTGGGAGCAATGCCCGTCCAGGTATTTTGCATGACACAGTGAGGGCACCTGCCTCTCCATCTGTACACACTCATTTCCTATCAATGCGTGTTGGTACCTCAGCATCTTTCCTGGTGTTGTTGTGCTTTCTTCTCTCATAGGTTCCCGTGGATCATGGCTGTGCATGTAATGTGGATGATGGACATGGTCCTCTCATGTTTCATACTAGGCTGACAATAAGTTGTTTCAGTGATCTTGTATGATTTAGTGGTCATTACGTGTCTCAGTGTTTCGGGTGGACTGGTGGATCAGAGTTTTTCACAGGTTGACCAGCAGTCAGCCTGCAGCAGTTTTTGCTGGTTTCTAACAATTTTC
This sequence comes from Chaetodon auriga, assembly GCF_051107435.1. NCBI lineage: Eukaryota > Metazoa > Chordata > Actinopteri > Chaetodontiformes > Chaetodontidae > Chaetodon > Chaetodon auriga. The sequence goes on along the minus strand of NC_135096.1, from coordinate 446,157 downwards.
AGTGGGTTCAGAAGGGATTTCTCTGTTTGATTGATTTTACTTTGCAGTTGTCAATGAGGACTTCAATATTGTCTTTATTGTTGCTATGGAAACCAATGATCTCCCTCAAGCCCTGAGCTCAGTGGAATGTTGATGTCATCTCTGATAGATGAAAGCCACTTTGTGACGTATCAAAGGAGTGGACCAGGGCTTTGGAACACAGGTCCTTATATGGATGAGATTTTACTGGAGGATTAGTGCTTTCGCTGGGTTTGAGGTTTGGAGACCACATTTCAACTCAGTGGGAGCAATGCCCGTCCAGGTATTTTGCATGACACAGTGAGGACACCTGCCTCTCCATCTGTACACACTCAATTCCTAGCAATGCGTGTTGGTACCTCAGCATCTTTCCTGGTGTTGCTGTGCTTTCTTCTGTCATAGTTTCCCGTGGATCATGGCTGTGCATGTAATGTGGATGATGGACATGGTCCTCTCATGTTTATGTCCCAGTTTCATACTAGGCTGACAGTAAGTTGTTTTAGTAATCTTGTATGATTTAGTGGTCATTACGTGTCTCGGTGTTTCGGGTGGACAGGTGGATCAGAGTTTTTCACAGGTTGACCAGCACTCAGCCTGCAGCAGTTTTTGTTGGTTTCTAACAATTTTCAGTGTGTTCAGAAGGGATTTCTCTGGTTTGATTGATTTTACTTTGCAGTTGTCAATGAGGACTTCAATATTGTCTTTATTGTTGATATGGAAAGCAATGATCTCCATCAAGCCCTGAGCTCAGTGGAATGTTGATGTCATCTCTGATAGATGAAAGCCACTTTGTGACGTATCAAAGGAGTGGACCAGGGCTTTGGAACACAGGTCCTTATATGGATGAGATTTTACTGGAGGATTAGTGCTTTCGCTGGGTTTGAGGTTTGGAGACCACATTTCAACTCAGTGGGAGCAATGCCCGTCCAGGTATTTTGCATGACACAGTGAGGGCACCTGCCTCTCCATCTGTACACACTCATTTCCTATCAATGCGTGTTGGTACCTCAGCATCTTTCCTGGTGTTGTTGTGCTTTCTTCTCTCATAGGTTCCCGTGGATCATGGCTGTGCATGTAATGTGGATGATGGACATGGTCCTCTCATGTTTATGTCCCAGTTTCATACTAGGCTGACACTAAGTTTTAGTGATCTTGTATGATTTAGTGGTCATTACGTGTCTCAGTGTTTCGGGTGGACTGGTGGATCAGAGTTTTTCACAGGTTGACCAGCAGTCAGCCTGCAGCAGTTTTTGCTGGTTTCTAACAATTTTCAGTGGGTTCAGAAGGGATTTCTCTGGTTTGCTTGATTTTACTTTGCAGTTGTCAATGAAGACTTCAATATTGTCTTTATTGTTGCTATGGAAAGCAATGATCTCCATCAAGCCCTGAGCTCAGTGGAATGTTGATGTCATCTCTGATAGATGAAAGCCACTTTGTGACGTATCAAAGGAGTGGACCAGGGCTTTGGAACACAGGTTCTTATATGGATGAGATTTTACTGGAGGATTAGTGCTTTCGCTGGGTTTGAGGTTTGGAGACCACATTTCAACTCAGTGAGAGCAATGCCCGTCCAGGTATTTTGCATGACACAGTGAGGGCACCTGGCTCTCCATCTGTACACACTCATTTCCTATCAATACGTGTTGGTACCTCAGCATCTTTCCTGGTGTTGTTGTGCTTTATTCTCTCATAGGTTCCCGTGGATCATGGCTGTGCATGTAATGTGGATGATGGACATGGTCCTCTCATGTTTCATACTAGGCTGACAGTAAGTTGTTTTAGTGATCTTGTATGATTTAGTGGTCATTACGTGTCTCAGTGTTTCGGGTGGACTGGTGGATCAGAGTTTTTCACAGGTTGACCAGCACTCAGCCTTCAGCAGTTTTTGCTGGTTTCTAACAATTTTCAGTGGGTTCAGAAGGGATTTCTCTGGTTTGATTGATTTTACATGCAGTTGCCAGTGAGGACTTCAATATTGTCTTTATTGTTGCTATGGAAGCCAATGATCTCCCTCAAGCCCTGAGCTCAGTGGAATGTTGATGTCATCTCTGATAAATCAAAACTAATTTGTGACGTATCAAATGAGTGGACCAGGGCTTTGGAACACAGGTCCTTATATGGATGAGATTTTACTGGAGGATTAGTGCTTTCGCTGGGTTTGAGGTTTGGAGACCACATTTCAACTCAGTGGGAGCAATGCCCGTCCAGGTATTTTGCATGACACAGTGAGGGCACCTGCCTCTCCATCTGTACACACTCATTTCCTATCAATGCGTGTTTGTACCTCAGCATCTTTCCTGGTGTTGTTGTGCTTTCTTCTTTCATAGGTTCCCGTGGATCATGGCTGTGCATGTAATGTGGATGATGGACATGGTCCTCTCATGTTTCATACTAGGCTGACAATAAGTTGTTTCAGTGATCTTGTATGATTTAGTGGTCATTACGTGTCTCAGTGTTTCGGGTGGACTGGTGGATCAGAGTTTTTCACAGGTTGACCAGCAGTCAGCCTTCAGCAGTTTTTGCTGGTTTCTAACAATTTTCAGTGGGTTCAGAAGGGATTTCTCTGGTTTGATTGATTTTACATGCAGTTGCTAATGAGGACTTCAATATTGTCTTTATTGTTGCTATGGAAACCAATGATCTCCCTCAAGCCCTGAGCTCAGTGGAATGTTGATGTCATCTCTGATAAATCAAAGCCACTTTGTGACGTATGAAAGGAGTGGACCAGGGCTTTGGAACACAGGTCCTTATATGGATGAGATTTTACTGTAGGATTAGGGCTTTCGCTGGGTTTGAGGTTTGGAGACCACATTTCAACTCAGTGGGAGCAATGCCCGTCCAGGTATTTTGCATGACACAGTGAGGGCACCTGCCTCTCCATCTGTACACACTCATTTCCTATCAATGCGTGTTGGTACCTCAGCATCTTTCCTGGTGTTGTTGTGCTTTCTTCTCTCATAGGTTCCCGTGGATCATGGCTGTGCATGTAATGTGGATGATGGACATGGTCCTCTCATGTTTCATACTAGGCTGACAATAAGTTGTTTCAGTGATCTTGTATGATTTAGTGGTCATTACGTGTCTCAGTGTTTCGGGTGGACTGGTGGATCAGAGTTTTTCACAGGTTGACCAGCAGTCAGCCTGCAGCAGTTTTTGCTGGTTTCTAACAATTTTCAGTGGGTTCAGAAGGGATTTCTCTGGTTTGATTGATTTTACATGCAGTTGCCAGTGAGGACTTCAATATTGTCTTTATTGTTGCTATGGAAGCCAATGATCTCCCTCAAGCCCTGAGCTCAGTGGAATGTTGATGTCATCTCTGATAAATCAAAACTAATTTGTGACGTATCAAATGAGTGGACCAGGGCTTTGGAACACAGGTCCTTATATGGATGAGATTTTACTGGAGGATTAGTGCTTTCGCTGGGTTTGAGGTTTGGAGACCACATTTCAACTCAGTGGGAGCAATGCCCGTCCAGGTATTTTGCATGACACAGTGAGGGCACCTGCCTCTCCATCTGTACACACTCATTTCCTATCAATGCGTGTTGGTACCTCAGCATCTTTCCTGGTGTTGTTGTGCTTTCTTCTCTCATAGGTTCCCGTGGATCATGGCTGTGCATGTAATGTGGATGATGGACATGGTCCTCTCATGTTTCATACTAGGCTGACAATAAGTTGTTTCAGTGATCTTGTATGATTTAGTGGTCATTACGTGTCTCAGTGTTTCGGGTGGACTGGTGGATCAGAGTTTTTCACAGGTTGACCAGCAGTCAGCCTGCAGCAGTTTTTGCTGGTTTCTAACAATTTTCAGTGGGTTCAGAAGGGATTTCTCTGTTTGATTGATTTTACTTTGCAGTTGTCAATGAGGACTTCAATATTGTCTTTATTGTTGCTATGGAAACCAATGATCTCCCTCAAGCCCTGAGCTCAGTGGAATGTTGATGTCATCTCTGATAGATGAAAGCCACTTTGTGACGTATCAAAGGAGTGGACCAGGGCTTTGGAACACAGGTCCTTATATGGATGAGATTTTACTGGAGGATTAGTGCTTTCGCTGGGTTTGAGGTTTGGAGACCACATTTCAACTCAGTGGGAGCAATGCCCGTCCAGGTATTTTGCATGACACAGTGAGGACACCTGCCTCTCCATCTGTACACACTCAATTCCTAGCAATGCGTGTTGGTACCTCAGCATCTTTCCTGGTGTTGCTGTGCTTTCTTCTGTCATAGTTTCCCGTGGATCATGGCTGTGCATGTAATGTGGATGATGGACATGGTCCTCTCATGTTTATGTCCCAGTTTCATACTAGGCTGACAGTAAGTTGTTTTAGTAATCTTGTATGATTTAGTGGTCATTACGTGTCTCGGTGTTTCGGGTGGACAGGTGGATCAGAGTTTTTCACAGGTTGACCAGCACTCAGCCTGCAGCAGTTTTTGTTGGTTTCTAACAATTTTCAGTGTGTTCAGAAGGGATTTCTCTGGTTTGATTGATTTTACTTTGCAGTTGTCAATGAGGACTTCAATATTGTCTTTATTGTTGATATGGAAAGCAATGATCTCCATCAAGCCCTGAGCTCAGTGGAATGTTGATGTCATCTCTGATAGATGAAAGCCACTTTGTGACGTATCAAAGGAGTGGACCAGGGCTTTGGAACACAGGTCCTTATATGGATGAGATTTTACTGGAGGATTAGTGCTTTCGCTGGGTTTGAGGTTTGGAGACCACATTTCAACTCAGTGGGAGCAATGCCCGTCCAGGTATTTTGCATGACACAGTGAGGGCACCTGCCTCTCCATCTGTACACACTCATTTCCTATCAATGCGTGTTGGTACCTCAGCATCTTTCCTGGTGTTGTTGTGCTTTCTTCTCTCATAGGTTCCCGTGGATCATGGCTGTGCATGTAATGTGGATGATGGACATGGTCCTCTCATGTTTATGTCCCAGTTTCATACTAGGCTGACACTAAGTTTTAGTGATCTTGTATGATTTAGTGGTCATTACGTGTCTCAGTGTTTCGGGTGGACTGGTGGATCAGAGTTTTTCACAGGTTGACCAGCAGTCAGCCTGCAGCAGTTTTTGCTGGTTTCTAACAATTTTCAGTGGGTTCAGAAGGGATTTCTCTGGTTTGCTTGATTTTACTTTGCAGTTGTCAATGAAGACTTCAATATTGTCTTTATTGTTGCTATGGAAAGCAATGATCTCCATCAAGCCCTGAGCTCAGTGGAATGTTGATGTCATCTCTGATAGATGAAAGCCACTTTGTGACGTATCAAAGGAGTGGACCAGGGCTTTGGAACACAGGTTCTTATATGGATGAGATTTTACTGGAGGATTAGTGCTTTCGCTGGGTTTGAGGTTTGGAGACCACATTTCAACTCAGTGAGAGCAATGCCCGTCCAGGTATTTTGCATGACACAGTGAGGGCACCTGGCTCTCCATCTGTACACACTCATTTCCTATCAATACGTGTTGGTACCTCAGCATCTTTCCTGGTGTTGTTGTGCTTTATTCTCTCATAGGTTCCCGTGGATCATGGCTGTGCATGTAATGTGGATGATGGACATGGTCCTCTCATGTTTCATACTAGGCTGACAGTAAGTTGTTTTAGTGATCTTGTATGATTTAGTGGTCATTACGTGTCTCAGTGTTTCGGGTGGACTGGTGGATCAGAGTTTTTCACAGGTTGACCAGCACTCAGCCTTCAGCAGTTTTTGCTGGTTTCTAACAATTTTCAGTGGGTTCAGAAGGGATTTCTCTGGTTTGATTGATTTTACATGCAGTTGCCAGTGAGGACTTCAATATTGTCTTTATTGTTGCTATGGAAGCCAATGATCTCCCTCAAGCCCTGAGCTCAGTGGAATGTTGATGTCATCTCTGATAAATCAAAACTAATTTGTGACGTATCAAATGAGTGGACCAGGGCTTTGGAACACAGGTCCTTATATGGATGAGATTTTACTGGAGGATTAGTGCTTTCGCTGGGTTTGAGGTTTGGAGACCACATTTCAACTCAGTGGGAGCAATGCCCGTCCAGGTATTTTGCATGACACAGTGAGGGCACCTGCCTCTCCATCTGTACACACTCATTTCCTATCAATGCGTGTTTGTACCTCAGCATCTTTCCTGGTGTTGTTGTGCTTTCTTCTTTCATAGGTTCCCGTGGATCATGGCTGTGCATGTAATGTGGATGATGGACATGGTCCTCTCATGTTTCATACTAGGCTGACAATAAGTTGTTTCAGTGATCTTGTATGATTTAGTGGTCATTACGTGTCTCAGTGTTTCGGGTGGACTGGTGGATCAGAGTTTTTCACAGGTTGACCAGCAGTCAGCCTTCAGCAGTTTTTGCTGGTTTCTAACAATTTTCAGTGGGTTCAGAAGGGATTTCTCTGGTTTGATTGATTTTACATGCAGTTGCTAATGAGGACTTCAATATTGTCTTTATTGTTGCTATGGAAACCAATGATCTCCCTCAAGCCCTGAGCTCAGTGGAATGTTGATGTCATCTCTGATAAATCAAAGCCACTTTGTGACGTATGAAAGGAGTGGACCAGGGCTTTGGAACACAGGTCCTTATATGGATGAGATTTTACTGTAGGATTAGGGCTTTCGCTGGGTTTGAGGTTTGGAGACCACATTTCAACTCAGTGGGAGCAATGCCCGTCCAGGTATTTTGCATGACACAGTGAGGGCACCTGCCTCTCCATCTGTACACACTCATTTCCTATCAATGCGTGTTGGTACCTCAGCATCTTTCCTGGTGTTGTTGTGCTTTCTTCTCTCATAGGTTCCCGTGGATCATGGCTGTGCATGTAATGTGGATGATGGACATGGTCCTCTCATGTTTCATACTAGGCTGACAATAAGTTGTTTCAGTGATCTTGTATGATTTAGTGGTCATTACGTGTCTCAGTGTTTCGGGTGGACTGGTGGATCAGAGTTTTTCACAGGTTGACCAGCAGTCAGCCTGCAGCAGTTTTTGCTGGTTTCTAACAATTTTCAGTGGGTTCAGAAGGGATTTCTCTGGTTTGATTGATTTTACTTTGCAGTTGTCAATGAGGACTTCAATATTGTCTTTATTGTTGCTATGGAAACCAATGATCTCCCTCAAGCCCTGAGCTCAGTGGAATGTTGATGTCATCTCTGATAGATGAAAGCCACTTTGTGACGTATCAAAGGAGTGGACCAGGGCTTTGGAACACAGGTCCTTATATGGATGAGATTTTACTGGAGGATTAGTGCTTTCGCTGGGTTTGAGGTTTGGAGACCACATTTCAACTCAGTGGGAGCAATGCCCGTCCAGGTATTTTGCATGACACAGTGAGGACACCTGCCTCTCCATCTGTACACACTCAATTCCTAGCAATGCGTGTTGGTACCTCAGCATCTTTCCTGGTGTTGTTGTGCTTTCTTCTGTCATAGTTTCCCGTGGATCATGGCTGTGCATGTAATGTGGATGATGGACATGGTCCTCTCATGTTTATGTCCCAGTTTCATACTAGGCTGACACTAAGTTTTAGTGATCTTGTATGATTTAGTGGTCATTACGTGTCTCGGTGTTTCGGGTGGACAGGTGGATCAGAGTTTTACACAGGTTGACCAGCACTCAGCCTGCAGCAGTTTTTGTTGGTTTCTAACAATTTTCAGTGTGTTCAGAAGGGATTTCTCTGGTTTGATTGATTTTACTTTGCAGTTGTCAATGAGGACTTCAATATTGTCTTTATTGTTGATATGGAAAGCAATGATCTCCATCAAGCCCTGAGCTCAGTGGAATGTTGATGTCATCTCTGATAGATGAAAGCCACTTTGTGACGTATCAAAGGAGTGGACCAGGGCTTTGGAACACAGGTCCTTATATGGATGAGATTTTACTGGAGGATTAGTGCTTTCGCTGGGTTTGAGGTTTGGAGACCACATTTCAACTCAGTGGGAGCAATGCCCGTCCAGGTATTTTGCATGACACAGTGAGGGCACCTGCCTCTCCATCTGTACACACTCATTTCCTATCAATGCGTGTTGGTACCTCAGCATCTTTCCTGGTGTTGTTGTGCTTTCTTCTCTCATAGGTTCCCGTGGATCATAGCTGTGCATGTAATGTGGATGATGGACATGGTCCTCTCATGTTTATGTCCCAGTTTCATACTAGGCTGACACTAAGTTTTAGTGATCTTGTATGATTTAGTGGTCATTACGTGTCTCAGTGTTTCGGGTGGACTGGTGGATCAGAGTTTTTCACAGGTTGACCAGCAGTCAGCCTTCAGCAGTTTTTGCTGGTTTCTAACAATTTTCAGTGGGTTCAGAAGGGATTTCTCTGGTTTGATTGATTTTACTTTGCAGTTGTCAATGAAGACTTCAATATTGTCTTTATTGTTGCTATGGAAAGCAATGATCTCCATCAAGCCCTGAGCTCAGTGGAATGTTGATGTCATCTCTGATAGATGAAAGCCACTTTGTGACGTATCAAAGGAGTGGACCAGGGCTTTGGAACACAGGTCCTTATATGGATGAGATTTTACTGGAGGATTAGTGCTTTCGCTGGGTTTGAGGTTTGGAGACCACATTTCAACTCAGTGGGAGCAATGCCCGTCCAGGTATTTTGCATGACAGAGTGAGGACACCTGCCTCTCCATCTGTACACACTCATTTCCTATCAATGCGTGTTGGTACCTCAGCATCTTTCCTGGTGTTGTTGTGCTTTATTCTCTCATAGGTTCCCGTGGATCATGGCTGTGCATGTAATGTGGATGATGGACATGGTCCTCTCATGTTTATGTCCCAGTTTCATACTAGGCTGACAGTAAGTTGTTTTAGTAATCTTGTATGATTTAGTGGTCATTAAGTGTCTCAGTGTTTCGGGTGGACTGGTGGATTAGAGTTTTTCACAGGTTGACCAGCAGTCAGCCTGCAGCAGTTTTTGCTGGTTTCTAACAATTTTCAGTGGGTTCAGAAGGGATTTCTCTGGTTTGATTGATTTTACTTTGCAGTTGTCAATGAGGACTTCAACATTGTCTTTATTGTTGCTATGGAAACCAATGATCTCCCTCAAGCCCTGAGCTCAGTGGAATGTTGATGTCATCTCTGATAGATGAAAGCCACTTTGTGACGTATCAAAGGAGTGGACCAGGGCTTTGGAACACAGGTCCTTATATGGATGAGATTTTACTGGAGGATTAGTGCTTTCGCTGGGTTTGAGGTTTGGAGACCACATTTCAACTCAGTGGGAGCAATGCCCGTCCAGGTATTTTGCATGACACAGTGAGGACACCTGCCTCTCCATCTGTACACACTCAATTCCTAGCAATGCATGTTGGTACCTCAGCATCTTTCCTGGTGTTGTTGTGCTTTCTTCTGTCATAGTTTCCCGTGGATCATGGCTGTGCATGTAATGTGGATGATGGACATGGTCCTCTCATGTTTATGTCCCAGTTTCATACTAGACTGACAGTAAGTTGTTTTAGTAATCTTGTATGATTTAGTGGTCATTACGTGTCTCGGTGTTTCGGGTGGACAGGTGGATCAGAGTTTTTCACAGGTTGACCAGCACTCAGCCTGCAGCAGTTTTTGTTGGTTTCTAACAATTTTCAGTGTGTTCAGAAGGGATTTCTCTGGTTTGATTGATTTTACTTTGCAGTTGTCAATGAGGACTTCAATATTGTCTTTATTGTTGATATGGAAAGCAATGATCTCCATCAAGCCCTGAGCTCAGTGGAATGTTGATGTCATCTCTGATAGATGAAAGCCACTTTGTGACGTATCAAAGGAGTGGACCAGGGCTTTGGAACACAGGTCCTTATATGGATGAGATTTTACTGGAGGATTAGTGCTTTCGCTGGGTTTGAGGTTTGGAGACCACATTTCAACTCAGTGGGAGCAATGCCCGTCCAGGTATTTTGCATGACACAGTGAGGGCACCTGCCTCTCCATCTGTACACACTCATTTCCTATCAATGCGTGTTGGTACCTCAGCATCTTTCCTGGTGTTGTTGTGCTTTCTTCTCTCATAGGTTCCCGTGGATCATGGCTGTGCATGTAATGTGGATGATGGACATGGTCCTCTCATGTTTATGTCCCAGTTTCATACTAGGCTGACACTAAGTTTTAGTGATCTTGTATGATTTAGTGGTCATTACGTGTCTCAGTGTTTCCGGTGGACTGGTGGATCAGAGTTTTTCACAGGTTGACCAGCAGTCAGCCTGCAGCAGTTTTTGCTGGTTTCTAACAATTTTCAGTGGGTTCAGAAGGGATTTCTCTGGTTTGATTGATTTTACTTTGCAGTTGTCAATGAAGACTTCAATATTGTCTTTATTGTTGCTATGGAAAGCAATGATCTCCATCAAGCCCTGAGCTCAGTGGAATGTTGATGTCATCTCTGATAGATGAAAGCCACTTTGTGACGTATCAAAGGAGTGGACCAGGGCTTTGGAACACAGGTCCTTATATGGATGAGATTTTACTGGAGGATTAGTGCTTTCGCTGGGTTTGAGGTTTGGAGACCACATTTCAACTCAGTGGGAGCAATGCCCGTCCAGGTATTTTGCATGACACAGTGAGGGCACCTGCCTCTCCATCTGTACACACTCATTTCCTATCAATGCGTGTTGGTACCTCAGCATCTTTCCTGGTGTTGTTGTGCTTTCTTCTCTCATAGGTTCCCGTGGATCATGGCTGTGCATGTAATGTGGATGATGGACATGGTCCTCTCATGTTTATGTCCCAGTTTCATACTAGGCTGACACTAAGTTTTAGTGATCTTGTATGATTTAGTGGTCATTACGTGTCTCAGTGTTTCGGGTGGACTGGTGGATCAGAGTTTTTCACAGGTTGACCAGCAGTCAGCCTGCAGCAGTTTTTGCTGGTTTCTAACAATTTTCAGTGGGTTCAGAAGGGATTTCTGTGGTTTGATTGATTTTACTTTGCAGTTGTCAATGAAGACTTCAATATTGTCTTTATTGTTGCTATGGAAAGCAATGATCTCCATCAAGCCCTGAGCTCAGTGGAATGTTGATGTCATCTCTGATAGATGAAAGCCACTTTGTGACGTATCAAAGGAGTGGACCAGGGCTTTGGAACACAGGTCCTTATATGGATGAGATTTTACTGGAGGATTAGTGCTTTCGCTGGGTTTGAGGTTTGGAGACCACATTTCAACTCAGTGGGAGCAATGCCCGTCCAGGTATTTTGCATGACAGAGTGAGGACACCTGCCTCTCCATCTGTACACACTCATTTCCTATCAATGCGTGTTGGTACCTCAGCATCTTTCCTGGTGTTGTTGTGCTTTCTTCTCTCATAGGTTCCCGTGGATCATGGCTGTGCATGTAATGTGGATGATGGACATGGTCCTCTCATGTTTCATACTAGGCTGACAGTAAGTTGTTTTAGTGATCTTGTATGATTTAGTGGTCATTACGTGTCTCAGTGTTTCGGGTGGACAGGTGGATCAGAGTTTTTCACAGGTTGACCAGCAGTCAGCCTTCAGCAGTTTTTGCTGGTTTCTAACAATTTTCAGTGGGTTCAGAAGGGATTTCTCTGGTTTGATTGATTTTACATGCAGTTGCCAGTGAGGACTTCAATATTGTCTTTATTGTTGCTATGGAAGCCAATGATCTCCCTCAAGCCCTGAGCTCAGTGGAATGTTGATGTCATCTCTGATAAATCAAAACTAATTTGTGACGTATCAAATGAGTGGACCAGGGCTTTGGAACACAGGTCCTTATATGGATGAGATTTTACTGGAGGATTAGTGCTTTCGCTGGGTTTGAGGTTTGGAGACCACATTTCAACTCAGTGGGAGCAATGCCCGTCCAGGTATTTTGCATGACACAGTGAGGGCACCTGCCTCTCCATCTGTACACACTCATTTCCTATCAATGCGTGTTGGTACCTCAGCATCTTTCCTGGTGTTGTTGTGCTTTCTTCTCTCATAGGTTCCAGTGGATCATGGCTGTGCATGTAATGTGGATGATGGACATGGTCCTCTCATGTTTCATACTAGGCTGACAATAAGTTGTTTTAGTGATCTTGTATGATTTAGTGGTCATTACGTGTCTCAGTGTTTCGGGTGGACTGGTGGATCAGAGTTTTTCACAGGTTGACCAGCAGTCAGCCTTCAGCAGTTTTTGCTGGTTTCTAACAATTTTCAGTGGGTTCAGAAGGGATTTCTCTGGTTTGATTGATTTTACATGCAGTTGCCAATGAGGACTTCAATATTGTCTTTATTGTTGCTAGGGAAGCCAATGATCTCCCTCAAGCCCTGAGCTCAGTGGAATGTTGATGTCATCTCTGATAAATCAAAGCCACTTTGTGACGTATCAAAGGAGTGGACCAGGGCTTTGGAACACAGGTCCTTATATGGATGAGATTTTACTGGAGGATTAGTGCTTTCACTGGGTTTGAGGTTTGGAGACCACATTTCAACTCAGTGGGAGCAATGCCCGTCCAGGTATTTTGCATGACACAGTGAGGGCACCTGCCTCTCCATCTGTACACACTCATTTCCTATCAATGCGTGTTGGTACCTCAGCATCTTTCCTGGTGTTGTTGTGCTTTCTTCTCTCATAGGTTCCCGTGGATCATGGCTGTGCATGTAATGTGGATGATGGACATGGTCCTCTCATGTTTCATACTAGGCTGACAATAAGTTGTTTTAGTGATCTTGTATGATTTAGTGGTCATTACATGTCTCAGTGTTTCGGGTGGACTGGTGGATCAGAGTTTTTCACAGGTTGACCAGCAGTCAGCCTGCAGCAGTTTTTGCTGGTTTCTAACAATTTTCAGTGGGTTCAGAAGGGATTTCTCTGGTTTGATTGATTTTACATGCAGTTGCCAATGAGGACTTCAATATTGTCTTTATTGTTGCTATGGAAACCAATGATCTCCCTCAAGCCCTGAGCTCAGTGGAATGTTGATGTCATCTCTGATAGATGAAAGCCACTTTGTGACGTATCAAAGGAGTGGACCAGGGCTTTGGAACACAGGTCCTTACATGGATGAGATTTTACTGGAGGATTAGTGCTTTCGCTGGGTTTGAGGTTTGGAGACCACATTTCAACTCAGTGGGAGCAATGCCCGTCCAGGTATTTTTCATGACACAGTGAGGGCACCTGCCTCTCCATCTGTACACACTTATTTCCTATCAATGCGTGTTGGTACCTCAGCATCTTTCCTGGTGTTGTTGTGCTTTCTTCTCTCATAGGTTCCCGTGGATCATGGCTGTGCATGTAATGTGGATGATGGACATGGTCCTCTCATGTTTCATACTAGGCTGACTGTAAGTTGTTTTAGTGATCTTGTATGATTTAGTGGTCATTACGTGTCTCAGTGTTTCGGGTGGACTGGTGGATCAGAGTTTTTCACAGGTTGACCAGCAGTCAGCCTGCAGCAGTTTTTGCTGGTTTCTAACAATTTTCAGTGGGTTCAGAAGGGATTTCTCTGGTTTGATTGATTTTACATGCAGTTGCCAATGAGGACTTCAATATTGTCTTTATTGTTGCTATGGAAACCAATGATCTCCCTCAAGCCCTGAGCTCAGTGGAATGTTGATGTCATCTCTGATAGATGAAAGCCACTTTGTGACGTATCAAAGGAGTGGACCAGGGCTTTGGAACACAGGTCCTTACATGGATGAGATTTTACTGGAGGATTAGTGCTTTCGCTGGGTTTGAGGTTTGGAGACCACATTTCAACTCAGTGGGAGCAATGCCCGTCCAGGTATTTTTCATGACACAGTGAGGGCACCTGCCTCTCCATCTGTACACACTTATTTCCTATCAATGCGTGTTGGTACCTCAGCATCTTTCCTGGTGTTGTTGTGCTTTCTTCTCTCATAGGTTCCCGTGGATCATGGCTGTGCATGTAATGTGGATGATGGACATGGTCCTCTCATGTTTCATACTAGGCTGACTGTAAGTTGTTTTAGTGATCTTGTATGATTTAGTGGTCATTACGTGTCTCAGTGTTTCGGGTGGACTGGTGGATCAGAGTTTTTCACAGGTTGACCAGCAGTCAGCCTTCAGCAGTTTTTGCTGGTTTCTAACAATTTTCAGTGGGTTCAGAAGGGATTTCTCTGGTTTGATTGATTTTACATGCAGTTGCCAGTGAGGACTTCAATATTGTCTTTATTGTTGCTATGGAAGCCAATGATCTCCCTCAAGCCCTGAGCTCAGTGGAATGTTGATGTCATCTCTGATAAATCAAAACTAATTTGTGACGTATCAAATGAGTGGACCAGGGCTTTGGAACACAGGTCCTTATATGGATGAGATTTTACTGGAGGATTAGTGCTTTCGCTGGGTTTGAGGTTTGGAGACCACATTTCAACTCAGTGGGAGCAATGCCCGTCCAGGTATTTTGCATGACACAGTGAGGGCACCTGCCTCTCCATCTGTACACACTCATTTCCTATCAATGCGTGTTGGTACCTCAGCATCTTTCCTGGTGTTGTTGTGCTTTCTTCTCTCATAGGTTCCCGTGGATCATGGCTGTGCATGTAATGTGGATGATGGACATGGTCCTCTCATGTTTCATACTAGGCTGACAATAAGTTGTTTTAGTGATCTTGTATGATTTAGTGGTCATTACGTGTCTCAGTGTTTCGGGTGGACTGGTGGATCAGAGTTTTTCACAGGTTGACCAGCAGTCAGCCTTCAGCAGTTTTTGCTGGTTTCTAACAATTTTCAGTGGGTTCAGAAGGGATTTCTCTGGTTTGATTGATTTTACATGCAGTTGCCAATGAGGACTTCAATATTGTCTTTATTGTTGCTATGGAAACCAATGATCTCCCTCAAGCCCTGAGCTCAGTGGAATGTTGATGTCATCTCTGATAAATCAAAGCCACTTTGTGACGTATCAAAGGAGTGGACCAGGGCTTTGGAACACAGGTCCTTATATGGATGAGATTTTACTGGAGGATTAGTGCTTTCGCTGGGTTTGAGGTTTGGAGACCACATTTCAACTCAGTGGGAGCAATGCCCGTCCAGGTATTTTGCATGACACAGTGAGGGCACCTGCCTCTCCATCTGTACACACTCATTTCCTATCAATGCGTGTTGGTACCTCAGCATCTTTCCTGGTGTTGTTGTGCTTTCTTCTCTCATAGGTTCCCGTGGATCATGGCTGTGCATGTAATGTGGATGATGGACATGGTCCTCTCATGTTTATGTCCCAGTTTCATACTAGGCTGACACTAAGTTGTTTTAGTGATCTTGCATGATTTAGTGGTCATTACGTGTCTCAGTGTTTCGGGTGGACAGGTGGATCAGAGTTTTTCACAGGTTGACCAGCAGTCAGCCTGCAGCAGTTTTTGCTGGTTTCTAACAATTTTCAGTGGGTTCAGAAGGGATTTCTCTGTTTTGATTGATTTTACATGCAGTTGCCAATGAGGACTTCAATATTGTCTTTATTGTTGCTATGGAAAGCAATGATCTCCCTCAAGCCCTGAGCTCAGTGGAATGTTGATGTCATCTCTGATAGATGAAAGCCACTTTGTGACGTATGAAAGGAGTGGACCAGGGCTTTGGAACACAGGTCCTTACATGGATGAGATTTTACTGGAGGATTAGTGCTTTCGCTGGGTTTGAGGTTTGGAGACCACATTTCAACTCAGTGGGAGCAATGCCCGTCCAGGTATTTTTCATGACACAGTGAGGGCACCTGCCTCTCCATCTGTACACACTTATTTCCTATCAATGCGTGTTGGTACCTCAGCATCTTTCCTGGTGTTGTTGTGCTTTCTTCTCTCATAGGTTCCCGTGGATCATGGCTGTGCATGTAATGTGGATGATGGACATGGTCCTCTCATGTTTCATACTAGGCTGACAGTAAGTTGTTTTAGTGATCTTGTATGATTTAGTGGTCATTACGTGTCTCAGTGTTTCGGGTGGACTGGTGGATCAGAGTTTTTCACAGGTTGACCAGCAGTCAGCCTTCAGCAGTTTTTGCTGGTTTCTAACAATTTTCAGTGGGTTCAGAAGGGATTTCTCTGGTTTGATTGATTTTACATGCAGTTGCCAGTGAGGACTTCAATATTGTCTTTATTGTTGCTATGGAAGCCAATGATCTCCCTCAAGCCCTGAGCTCAGTGGAATGTTGATGTCATCTCTGATAAATCAAAACTAATTTGTGACGTATCAAATGAGTGGACCAGGGCTTTGGAACACAGGTCCTTATATGGATGAGATTTTACTGGAGGATTAGTGCTTTCGCTGGGTTTGAGGTTTGGAGACCACATTTCAACTCAGTGGGAGCAATGCCCGTCCAGGTATTTTGCATGACACAGTGAGGGCACCTGCCTCTCCATCTGTACACACTCATTTCCTATCAATGCGTGTTGGTACCTCAGCATCTTTCCTGGTGTTGTTGTGCTTTCTTCTCTCATAGGTTCCCGTGGATCATGGCTGTGCATGTAATGTGGATGATGGACATGGTCCTCTCATGTTTCATACTAGGCTGACAATAAGTTGTTTTAGTGATCTTGTATGATTTAGTGGTCATCACGTGTCTCAGTGTTTTGGGTGGACTGGTGGATCAGAGTTTTTCACAGGTTGACCAGCAGTCAGCCTTCAGCAGTTTTTGCTGGTTTCTAACAATTTTCAGTGGGTTCAGAAGGGATTTCTCTGGTTTGATTGATTTTACATGCAGTTGCCAATGAGGACTTCAATATTGTCTTTATTGTTGCTATGGAAGCCAATGATCTCCCTCAAGCCCTGAGCTCAGTGGAATGTTGATGTCATCTCTGATAAATCAAAGCCACTTTGTGACGTATGAAAGGAGTGGACCAGGGCTTTGGAACACAGGTCCTTATATGGATGAGATTTTACTGGATGATTAGTGCTTTCCCTGGGTTTGAGGTTTGGAGACCACATTTCAACTCAGTGGGAGCAATGCCCGTCCAGGTATTTTGCATGACACAGTGAGGGCACCTGCCTCTCCATCTGTACACACTCATTTCCTATCAATGCGTGTTGGTACCTCAGCATCTTTCCTGGTGTTGTTGTGCTTTCTTCTCTCATAGGTTCCCGTGGATCATGGCTGTGCATGTAATGTGGATGATGGACATGGTCCTCTCATGTTTCATACTAGGTTGACAATAAGTTGTTTTAGTGATCTTGTATGATTTAGTGGTCATTACGTGTCTCAGTGTTTCGGGTGGACTGGTGGAACAGAGTTTTTCACAGGTTGACCAGCAGTCAGCCTTTAGCAGTTTTTGCTGGTTCCTAACAATTTTCAGTGGGTTCAGAAGGGATTTCTCTGGTTTGATTGATTTTACATGCAGTTGCCAATGAGGACTTCAATATTGTCTTTATTGTTGCTATGGAGACCAATGATCTCCCTCAAGCCCTGAGCTCAGTGGAATGTTGATGTCATCTCTGATAAATCAAAGCCACTTTGTGACGTATCAAAGGAGTGGACCAGGGCTTTGGAACACAGGTCCTTATATGGATGAGATTTTACTGGAGGATTAGTGCTTTCGCTGGGTTTGAGGTTTGGAGACCACATTTCAACTCAGTGGGAGCAATGCCCGTCCAGGTATTTTGCATGACACAGTGAGGGCACCTGCCTCTCCATCTGTACACACTCATTTCCTATCAATGCGTGTTGGTACCTCAGCATCTTTCCTGGTGTTGTTGTGCTTTCTTCTCTCATAGGTTCCCGTGGATCATGGCTGTGCATGTAATGTGGATGATGGACATGGTCCTCTCATGTTTATGTCCCAGTTTCATACTAGGCTGACACTAAGTTGTTTTAGTGATCTTGCATGATTTAGTGGTCATTACGTGTCTCAGTGTTTCGGGTGGACAGGTGGATCAGAGTTTTTCACAGGTTGACCAGCAGTCAGCCTGCAGCAGTTTTTGCTGGTTTCTAACAATTTTCAGTGGGTTCAGAAGGGATTTCTCTGGTTTGATTGATTTTACATGCAGTTGCCAATGAGGACTTCAATATTGTCTTTATTGTTGCTATGGAAAGCAATGATCTCCCTCAAGCCCTGAGCTCAGTGGAATGTTGATGTCATCTCTGATAGATGAAAGCCACTTTGTGACGTATGAAAGGAGTGGACCAGGGCTTTGGAACACAGGTCCTTACATGGATGAGATTTTACTGGAGGATTAGTGCTTTCGCTGGGTTTGAGGTTTGGAGACCACATTTCAACTCAGTGGGAGCAATGCCCGTCCAGGTATTTTTCATGACACAGTGAGGGCACCTGCCTCTCCATCTGTACACACTTATTTCCTATCAATGCGTGTTGGTACCTCAGCATCTTTCCTGGTGTTGTTGTGCTTTCTTCTCTCATAGGTTCCCGTGGATCATGGCTGTGCATGTAATGTGGATGATGGACATGGTCCTCTCATGTTTCATACTAGGCTGACAGTAAGTTGTTTTAGTGATCTTGTATGATTTAGTGGTCATTACGTGTCTCAGTGTTTCGGGTGGACTGGTGGATCAGAGTTTTTCACAGGTTGACCAGCAGTCAGCCTTCAGCAGTTTTTGCTGGTTTCTAACAATTTTCAGTGGGTTCAGAAGGGATTTCTCTGGTTTGATTGATTTTACATGCAGTTGCCAGTGAGGACTTCAATATTGTCTTTATTGTTGCTATGGAAGCCAATGATCTCCCTCAAGCCCTGAGCTCAGTGGAATGTTGATGTCATCTCTGATAAATCAAAACTAATTTGTGACGTATCAAATGAGTGGACCAGGGCTTTGGAACACAGGTCCTTATATGGATGAGATTTTACTGGAGGATTAGTGCTTTCGCTGGGTTTGAGGTTTGGAGACCACATTTCAACTCAGTGGGAGCAATGCCCGTCCAGGTATTTTGCATGACACAGTGAGGGCACCTGCCTCTCCATCTGTACACACTCATTTCCTATCAATGCGTGTTGGTACCTCAGCATCTTTCCTGGTGTTGTTGTGGTTTCTTCTCTCATAGGTTCCCGTGGATCATGGCTGTGCATGTAATGTGGATGATGGACATGGTCCTCTCATGTTTCATACTAGGCTGACAATAAGTTGTTTTAGTGATCTTGTATGATTTAGTGGTCATTACGTGTCTCAGTGTTTTGGGTGGACTGGTGGATCAGAGTTTTTCACAGGTTGACCAGCAGTCAGCCTTCAGCAGTTTTTGCTGGTTTCTAACAATTTTCAGTGGGTTCAGAAGGGATTTCTCTGGTTTGATTGATTTTACATGCAGTTGCCAATGAGGACTTCAATATTGTCTTTATTGTTGCTATGGAAGCCAATGATCTCCCTCAAGCCCTGAGCTCAGTGGAATGTTGATGTCATCTCTGATAAATCAAAGCCACTTTGTGACGTATGAAAGGAGTGGACCAGGGCTTTGGAACACAGGTCCTTATATGGATGAGATTTTACTGGAGGATTAGTGCTTTCCCTGGGTTTGAGGTTTGGAGACCACATTTCAACTCAGTGGGAGCAATGCCCGTCCAGGTATTTTGCATGACACAGTGAGGGCACCTGCCTCTCCATCTGTACACACTCATTTCCTATCAATGCGTGTTGGTACCTCAGCATCTTTCCTGGTGTTGTTGTGCTTTCTTCTCTCATAGGTTCCCGTGGATCATGGCTGTGCATGTAATGTGGATGATGGACATGGTCCTCTCATGTTTCATACTAGGTTGACAATAAGTTGTTTTAGTGATCTTGTATGATTTAGTGGTCATTACGTGTCTCAGTGTTTCGGGTGGACTGGTGGAACAGAGTTTTTCACAGGTTGACCAGCAGTCAGCCTTCAGCAGTTTTTGCTGGTTCCTAACAATTTTCAGTGGGTTCAGAAGGGATTTCTCTGGTTTGATTGATTTTACATGCAGTTGCCAATGAGGACTTCAATATTGTCTTTATTGTTGCTATGGAAACCAATGATCTCCCTCAAGCCCTGAGCTCAGTGGAATGTTGATGTCATCTCTGATAAATCAAAGCCACTTTGTGACGTATCAAAGGAGTGGACCAGGGCTTTGGAACACAGGTCCTTATATGGATGAGATTTTACTGGAGGATTAGTGCTTTCGCTGGGTTTGAGGTTTGGAGACCACATTTCAACTCAGTGGGAGCAATGCCCGTCCAGGTATTTTGCATGACACAGTGAGGGCACCTGCCTCTCCATCTGTACACACTCATTTCCTAGCAATGCGTGTTGGTACCTCAGCATCTTTCCTGGTGTTGTTGTGCTTTCTTCTCTCATAGGTTCCCGTGGATCATGGCTGTGCATGTAATGTGGATGATGGACATGGTCCTCTCATGTTTCATACTAGGTTGACAATAAGTTGTTTTAGTGATCTTGTATGATTTAGTGGTCATTACGTGTCTCAGTGTTTCGGGTGGACTGGTGGAACAGAGTTTTTCACAGGTTGACCAGCAGTCAGCCTTCAGCAGTTTTTGCTGGTTCCTAACAATTTTCAGTGGGTTCAGAAGGGATTTCTCTGGTTTGATTGATTTTACATGCAGTTGCCAATGAGGACTTCAATATTGTCTTTATTGTTGCTATGGAAACCAATGATCTCCCTCAAGCCCTGAGCTCAGTGGAATGTTGATGTCATCTCTGATAAATCAAAGCCACTTTGTGACGTATCAAAGGAGTGGACCAGGGCTTTGGAACACAGGTCCTTATATGGATGAGATTTTACTGGAGGATTAGTGCTTTCGCTGGGTTTGAGGTTTGGAGACCACATTTCAACTCAGTGGGAGCAATGCCCGTCCAGGTATTTTGCATGACACAGTGAGGGCACCTGCCTCTCCATCTGTACACACTCATTTCCTAGCAATGCGTGTTGGTACCTCAGCATCTTTCCTGGTGTTGTTGTGCTTTCTTCTCTCATAGGTTCCCGTGGATCATGGCTGTGCATGTAATGTGGATGATGGACATGGTCCTCTCATGTTTCATACTAGGTTGACAATAAGTTGTTTTAGTGATCTTGTATGATTTAGTGGTCATTACGTGTCTCAGTGTTTCGGGTGGACTGGTGGAACAGAGTTTTTCACAGGTTGACCAGCAGTCAGCCTTCAGCAGTTTTTGCTGGTTCCTAACAATTTTCAGTGGGTTCAGAAGGGATTTCTCTGGTTTGATTGATTTTACATGCAGTTGCCAATGAGGACTTCAATATTGTCTTTATTGTTGCTATGGAAACCAATGATCTCCCTCAAGCCCTGAGCTCAGTGGAATGTTGATGTCATCTCTGATAAATCAAAGCCACTTTGTGACGTATGAAAGGAGTGGACCAGGGCTTTGGAACACAGGTCCTTATATGGATGAGATTTTACTGGAGGATTAGTGCTTTCGCTGGGTTTGAGGTTTGGAGACCACATTTCAACTCAGTGGGAGCAATGCCCGTCCAGGTATTTTGCATGACACAGTGAGGGCACCTGCCTCTCCATCTGTACACACTCATTTCCTAGCAATGCGTGTTGGTACCTCAGCATCTTTCCTGGTGTTGTTGTGCTTTCTTCTCTCATAGGTTCCCGTGGATCATGGCTGTGCATGTAATGTGGATGATGGACATGGTCCTCTCATGTTTCATACTAGGTTGACAATAAGTTGTTTTAGTGATCTTGTATGATTTAGTGGTCATTACGTGTCTCAGTGTTTCGGGTGGACTGGTGGAACAGAGTTTTTCACAGGTTGACCAGCAGTCAGCCTTCAGCAGTTTTTGCTGGTTCCTAACAATTTTCAGTGGGTTCAGAAGGGATTTCTCTGGTTTGATTGATTTTACATGCAGTTGCCAATGAGGACTTCAATATTGTCTTTATTGTTGCTATGGAAACCAATGATCTCCCTCAAGCCCTGAGCTCAGTGGAATGTTGATGTCATCTCTGATAAATCAAAGCCACTTTGTGACGTATCAAAGGAGTGGACCAGGGCTTTGGAACACAGGTCCTTATATGGATGAGATTTTACTGGAGGATTAGTGCTTTCGCTGGGTTTGAGGTTTGGAGACCACATTTCAACTCAGTGGGAGCAATGCCCGTCCAGGTATTTTGCATGACACAGTGAGGGCACCTGCCTCTCCATCTGTACACACTCATTTCCTAGCAATGCGTGTTGGTACCTCAGCATCTTTCCTGGTGTTGTTGTGCTTTCTTCTCTCATAGGTTCCCGTGGATCATGGCTGTGCATGTAATGTGGATGATGGACATGGTCCTCTCATGTTTCATACTAGGTTGACAATAAGTTGTTTTAGTGATCTTGTATGATTTAGTGGTCATTACGTGTCTCAGTGTTTCGGGTGGACTGGTGGAACAGAGTTTTTCACAGGTTGACCAGCAGTCAGCCTTCAGCAGTTTTTGCTGGTTCCTAACAATTTTCAGTGGGTTCAGAAGGGATTTCTCTGGTTTGATTGATTTTACATGCAGTTGCCAATGAGGACTTCAATATTGTCTTTATTGTTGCTATGGAAACCAATGATCTCCCTCAAGCCCTGAGCTCAGTGGAATGTTGATGTCATCTCTGATAAATCAAAGCCACTTTGTGACGTATGAAAGGAGTGGACCAGGGCTTTGGAACACAGGTCCTTATATGGATGAGATTTTACTGGAGGATTAGTGCTTTCGCTGGGTTTGAGGTTTGGAGACCACATTTCAACTCAGTGGGAGCAATGCCCGTCCAGGTATTTTGCATGACACAGTGAGGGCACCTGCCTCTCCATCTGTACACACTCATTTCCTATCAATGCGTGTTGGTACCTCAGCATCTTTCCTGGTGTTGTTGTGCTTTCTTCTCTCATAGGTTCCCGTGGATCATGGCTGTGCATGTAATGTGGATGATGGACATGGTCCTCTCATGTTTATGTCCCAGTTTCATACTAGGCTGACACTAAGTTGTTTTAGTGATCTTGCATGATTTAGTGGTCATTACGTGTCTCAGTGTTTCGGGTGGACAGGTGGATCAGAGTTTTTCACAGGTTGACCAGCAGTCAGCCTGCAGCAGTTTTTGCTGGTTTCTAACAATTTTCAGTGGGTTCAGAAGGGATTTCTCTGGTTTGATTGATTTTACATGCAGTTGCCAATGAGGACTTCAATATTGTCTTTATTGTTGCTATGGAAAGCAATGATCTCCATCAAGCCCTGAGCTCAGTGGAATGTTGATGTCATCTCTGATAGATGAAAGCCACTTTGTGACGTATGAAAGGAGTGGACCAGGGCTTTGGAACACAGGTCCTTACATGGATGAGATTTTACTGGAGGATTAGTGCTTTCGCTGGGTTTGAGGTTTGGAGACCACATTTCAACTCAGTGGGAGCAATGCCCGTCCAGGTATTTTTCATGACACAGTGAGGGCACCTGCCTCTCCATCTGTACACACTTATTTCCTATCAATGCGTGTTGGTACCTCAGCATCTTTCCTGGTGTTGTTGTGCTTTCTTCTCTCATAGGTTCCCGTGGATCATGGCTGTGCATGTAATGTGGATGATGGACATGGTCCTCTCATGTTTCATACTAGGCTGACAGTAAGTTGTTTTAGTGATCTTGTATGATTTAGTGGTCATTACGTGTCTCAGTGTTTCGGGTGGACTGGTGGATCAGAGTTTTTCACAGGTTGACCAGCAGTCAGCCTTCAGCAGTTTTTGCTGGTTTCTAACAATTTTCAGTGGGTTCAGAAGGGATTTCTCTGGTTTGATTGATTTTACATGCAGTTGCCAGTGAGGACTTCAATATTGTCTTTATTGTTGCTATGGAAGCCAATGATCTCCCTCAAGCCCTGAGCTCAGTGGAATGTTGATGTCATCTCTGATAAATCAAAACTAATTTGTGACGTATCAAATGAGTGGACCAGGGCTTTGGAACACAGGTCCTTATATGGATGAGATTTTACTGGAGGATTAGTGCTTTCGCTGGGTTTGAGGTTTGGAGACCACATTTCAACTCAGTGGGAGCAATGCCCGTCCAGGTATTTTGCATGACACAGTGAGGGCACCTGCCTCTCCATCTGTACACACTCATTTCCTATCAATGCGTGTTGGTACCTCAGCATCTTTCCTGGTGTTGTTGTGGTTTCTTCTCTCATAGGTTCCCGTGGATCATGGCTGTGCATGTAATGTGGATGATGGACATGGTCCTCTCATGTTTCATACTAGGCTGACAATAAGTTGTTTTAGTGATCTTGTATGATTTAGTGGTCATTACGTGTCTCAGTGTTTTGGGTGGACTGGTGGATCAGAGTTTTTCACAGGTTGACCAGCAGTCAGCCTTCAGTAGTTTTTGCTGGTTTCTAACAATTTTCAGTGGGTTCAGAAGGGATTTCTCTGGTTTGATTGATTTTACATGCAGTTGCCAATGAGGACTTCAATATTGTCTTTATTGTTGCTATGGAAGCCAATGATCTCCCTCAAGCCCTGAGCTCAGTGGAATGTTGATGTCATCTCTGATAAATCAAAGCCACTTTGTGACGTATGAAAGGAGTGGACCAGGGCTTTGGAACACAGGTCCTTATATGGATGAGATTTTACTGGAGGATTAGTGCTTTCCCTGGGTTTGAGGTTTGGAGACCACATTTCAACTCAGTGGGAGCAATGCCCGTCCAGGTATTTTGCATGACACAGTGAGGGCACCTGCCTCTCCATCTGTACACACTCATTTCCTATCAATGCGTGTTGGTACCTCAGCATCTTTCCTGGTGTTGTTGTGCTTTCTTCTCTCATAGGTTCCCGTGGATCATGGCTGTGCATGTAATGTGGATGATGGACATGGTCCTCTCATGTTTCATACTAGGTTGACAATAAGTTGTTTTAGTGATCTTGTATGATTTAGTGGTCATTACGTGTCTCAGTGTTTCGGGTGGACTGGTGGAACAGAGTTTTTCACAGGTTGACCAGCAGTCAGCCTTCAGCAGTTTTTGCTGGTTCCTAACAATTTTCAGTGGGTTCAGAAGGGATTTCTCTGGTTTGATTGATTTTACATGCAGTTGCCAATGAGGACTTCAATATTGTCTTTATTGTTGCTATGGAAACCAATGATCTCCCTCAAGCCCTGAGCTCAGTGGAATGTTGATGTCATCTCTGATAAATCAAAGCCACTTTGTGACGTATCAAAGGAGTGGACCAGGGCTTTGGAACACAGGTCCTTATATGGATGAGATTTTACTGGAGGATTAGTGCTTTCGCTGGGTTTGAGGTTTGGAGACCACATTTCAACTCAGTGGGAGCAATGCCCGTCCAGGTATTTTGCACGACACAGTGAGGGCACCTGCCTCTCCATCTGTACACACTCATTTCCTAGCAATGCGTGTTGGTACCTCAGCATCTTTCCTGGTGTTGTTGTGCTTTCTTCTCTCATAGGTTCCCGTGGATCATGGCTGTGCATGTAATGTGGATGATGGACATGGTCCTCTCATGTTTCATACTAGGTTGACAATAAGTTGTTTTAGTGATCTTGTATGATTTAGTGGTCATTACGTGTCTCAGTGTTTCGGGTGGACTGGTGGAACAGAGTTTTTCACAGGTTGACCAGCAGTCAGCCTTCAGCAGTTTTTGCTGGTTCCTAACAATTTTCAGTGGGTTCAGAAGGGATTTCTCTGGTTTGATTGATTTTACATGCAGTTGCCAATGAGGACTTCAATATTGTCTTTATTGTTGCTATGGAAACCAATGATCTCCCTCAAGCCCTGAGCTCAGTGGAATGTTGATGTCATCTCTGATAAATCAAAGCCACTTTGTGACGTATCAAAGGAGTGGACCAGGGCTTTGGAACACAGGTCCTTATATGGATGAGATTTTACTGGAGGATTAGTGCTTTCGCTGGGTTTGAGGTTTGGAGACCACATTTCAACTCAGTGGGAGCAATGCCCGTCCAGGTATTTTGCATGACACAGTGAGGGCACCTGCCTCTCCATCTGTACACACTCATTTCCTAGCAATGCGTGTTGGTACCTCAGCATCTTTCCTGGTGTTGTTGTGCTTTCTTCTCTCATAGGTTCCCGTGGATCATGGCTGTGCATGTAATGTGGATGATGGACATGGTCCTCTCATGTTTCATACTAGGTTGACAATAAGTTGTTTTAGTGATCTTGTATGATTTAGTGGTCATTACGTGTCTCAGTGTTTCGGGTGGACTGGTGGAACAGAGTTTTTCACAGGTTGACCAGCAGTCAGCCTTCAGCAGTTTTTGCTGGTTCCTAACAATTTTCAGTGGGTTCAGAAGGGATTTCTCTGGTTTGATTGATTTTACATGCAGTTGCCAATGAGGACTTCAATATTGTCTTTATTGTTGCTATGGAAACCAATGATCTCCCTCAAGCCCTGAGCTCAGTGGAATGTTGATGTCATCTCTGATAAATCAAAGCCACTTTGTGATGTATCAAAGGAGTGGACCAGGGCTTTGGAACACAGGTCCTTATATGGATGAGATTTTACTGGAGGATTAGTGCTTTCGCTGGGTTTGAGGTTTGGAGACCACATTTCAACTCAGTGGGAGCAATGCCCGTCCAGGTATTTTGCATGACACAGTGAGGGCACCTGCCTCTCCATCTGTACACACTCATTTCCTAGCAATGCGTGTTGGTACCTCAGCATCTTTCCTGGTGTTGTTGTGCTTTCTTCTCTCATAGGTTCCCGTGGATCATGGCTGTGCATGTAATGTGGATGATGGACATGGTCCTCTCATGTTTCATACTAGGTTGACAATAAGTTGTTTTAGTGATCTTGTATGATTTAGTGGTCATTACGTGTCTCAGTGTTTCGGGTGGACTGGTGGAACAGAGTTTTTCACAGGTTGACCAGCAGTCAGCCTTCAGCAGTTTTTGCTGGTTCCTAACAATTTTCAGTGGGTTCAGAAGGGATTTCTCTGGTTTGATTGATTTTACATGCAGTTGCCAATGAGGACTTCAATATTGTCTTTATTGTTGCTATGGAAACCAATGATCTCCCTCAAGCCCTGAGCTCAGTGGAATGTTGATGTCATCTCTGATAAATCAAAGCCACTTTGTGACGTATGAAAGGAGTGGACCAGGGCTTTGGAACACAGGTCCTTATATGGATGAGATTTTACTGGAGGATTAGTGCTTTCGCTGGGTTTGAGGTTTGGAGACCACATTTCAACTCAGTGGGAGCAATGCCCGTCCAGGTATTTTGCATGACACAGTGAGGGCACCTGCCTCTCCATCTGTACACACTCATTTCCTAGCAATGCGTGTTGGTACCTCAGCATCTTTCCTGGTGTTGTTGTGCTTTCTTCTCTCATAGGTTCCCGTGGATCATGGCTGTGCATGTAATGTGGATGATGGACATGGTCCTCTCATGTTTCATACTAGGTTGACAATAAGTTGTTTTAGTGATCTTGTATGATTTAGTGGTCATTACGTGTCTCAGTGTTTTGGGTGGACTGGTGGAACAGAGTTTTTCACAGGTTGACCAGCAGTCAGCCTTCAGCAGTTTTTGCTGGTTCCTAACAATTTTCAGTGGGTTCAGAAGGGATTTCTCTGGTTTGATTGATTTTACATGCAGTTGCCAATGAGGACTTCAATATTGTCTTTATTGTTGCTATGGAAACCAATGATCTCCCTCAAGCCCTGAGCTCAGTGGAATGTTGATGTCATCTCTGATAAATCAAAGCCACTTTGTGACGTATCAAAGGAGTGGACCAGGGCTTTGGAACACAGGTCCTTATATGGATGAGATTTTACTGGAGGATTAGTGCTTTCGCTGGGTTTGAGGTTTGGAGACCACATTTCAACTCAGTGGGAGCAATGCCCGTCCAGGTATTTTGCATGACACAGTGAGGGCACCTGCCTCTCCATCTGTACACACTCATTTCCTAGCAATGCGTGTTGGTACCTCAGCATCTTTCCTGGTGTTGTTGTGCTTTCTTCTCTCATAGGTTCCCGTGGATCATGGCTGTGCATGTAATGTGGATGATGGACATGGTCCTCTCATATTTATGTCCCAGTTTCATACTAGGCTGACACTAAGTTGTTTTAGTGATCTTGTATGATTTAGTGGTCATTACGTGTCTCAGTGTTTCGGGTGGACTGGTGGATCAGAGTTTTTCACAGGTTGACCAGCAGTCAGCCTTCAGCAGTTTTTGCTGGTTTCTAACAATTTTCAGTGGGTTCAGAAGGGATTTCTCTGGTTTGATTGATTTTACATGCAGTTGCCAGTGAGGACTTCAATATTGTCTTTATTGTTGCTATGGAAGCCAATGATCTCCCTCAAGCCCTGAGCTCAGTGGAATGTTGATGTCATCTCTGATAAATCAAAACTAATTTGTGACGTATCAAAGGAGTGGACCAGGGCTTTGGAACACAGGTCCTTATATGGATGAGATTTTACTGGAGGATTAGTGCTTTCGCTGGGTTTGAGGTTTGGAGACCACATTTCAACTCAGTGGCAGCAATGCCCGTCCAGGTATTTTGCATGACACAGTGAGGGCACCTGCCTCTCCATCTGTACACACTCATTTCCTAGCAATGCGTGTTGGTACCTCAGCATCTTTCCTGGTGTTGTTGTGCTTTCTTCTCTCATAGGTTCCCGTGGATCATGGCTGTGCATGTAATGTGGATGATGGACATGGTCCTCTCATGTTTATGTCCCAGTTTCATACTAGGCTGACACTAAGTTGTTTTAGTGATCTTGTATGATTTAGTGGTCATTACGTGTCTCAGTGTTTCGGGTGGACAGGTGGATCAGAGTTTTTCACAGGTTGACCAGCAGTCAGCCTGCAGCAGTTTTTGCTTGTTTCTAACAATTTTCAGTGGGTTCAGAAGGGATTTCTCTGGTTTGATTGATTTTACATGCAGTTGCCAATGAGGACTTCAATATTGTCTTTATTGTTGCTATGGAAACCAATGATCTCCCTCAAGCCCTGAGCTCAGTGGAATGTTGATGTCATCTCTGATAAATCAAAGCCACTTTGTGACGTATCAAAGGAGTGGACCAGGGCTTTGGAACACAGGTCCTTATATGGATGAGATTTTACTGGAGGATTAGTGCTTTCGCTGTGTTTGAGGTTTGGAGACCACATTTCAAATCAGTGGGAGCAATGCCCGTCCAGGTATTTTGCATGACACAGTGAGGGCACCTGCCTCTCCATCTGTACACACTCATTTCCTATCAATGCGTGTTGGTACCTCAGCATCTTTCCTGGTGTTGTTGTGCTTTCTTCTCTCATAGGTTCCCGTGGATCATGGCTGTGCATGTAATGTGGATGATGGACATGGTCCTCTCATGTTTCATACTAGGTTGACAATAAGTTGTTTTAGTGATCTTGTATGATTTAGTGGTCATTACGTGTCTCAGTGTTTCGGGTGGACTGGTGGAACAGAGTTTTTCACAGGTTGACCAGCAGTCAGCCTTCAGCAGTTTTTGCTGGTTCCTAACAATTTTCAGTGGGTTCAGAAGGGATTTCTCTGGTTTGATTGATTTTACATGCAGTTGCCAATGAGGACTTCAATATTGTCTTTATTGTTGCTATGGAAACCAATGATCTCCCTCAAGCCCTGAGCTCAGTGGAATGTTGATGTCATCTCTGATAAATCAAAGCCACTTTGTGACGTATCAAAGGAGTGGACCAGGGCTTTGGAACACAGGTCCTTATATGGATGAGATTTTACTGGAGGATTAGTGCTTTCGCTGGGTTTGAGGTTTGGAGACCACATTTCAACTCAGTGGGAGCAATGCCCGTCCAGGTATTTTGCATGACACAGTGAGGGCACCTGCCTCTCCATCTGTACACACTCATTTCCTATCAATGCGTGTTGGTACCACAGCATCTTTCCTGGTGTTGTTGTGCTTTCTTCTCTCATAGGTTCCCGTGGATCATGGCTGTGCATGTAATGTGGATGATGGACATGGTCCTCTCATGTTTATGTCCCAGTTTCATACTAGGCTGACAGTAAGTTGTTTTAGTAATCTTGTATGATTTCGTGGTCATTACGTGTCTCGGTGTTTCGGGTGGACAGGTGGATCAGAGTTTTTCACAGGTTGACCAGCACTCAGCCTGCAGCAGTTTTTGTTGGTTTCTAACAATTTTCAGTGTGTTCAGAAGGGATTTCTCTGCTTTGATTGATTTTACTTTGCAGTTGTCAATGAGGACTTCAATATTGTCTTTATTGTTGCTATGGAAAGCAATGATCTCCATCAAGCCCTGAGCTCAGTGGAATGTTGATGTCATCTCTGATAGATGAAAGCCACTTTGTGACGTATCAAAGGAGTGGACCAGGGCTTTGGAACACAGGTCCTTATATGGATGAGATTTTACTGGAGGATTAGTGCTTTCGCTGGGTTTGAGGTTTGGAGACCACATTTCAACTCAGTGGGAGCAATGCCCGTCCAGGTATTTTGCATGACACGGTGAGGGCACCTGCCTCTCCATCTGTACACACTCATTTCCTATCAATGCGTGTTGGTACCTCAGCATCTTTCCTGGTGTTGTTGTGCTTTCTTCTGTCATAGTTTCCCGTGGATCATGGCTGTGCATGTAATGTGGATGATGGACATGGTCCTCTCATGTTTATGTCCCAGTTTCATACTAGGCTGACAGTAAGTTGTTTTAGTAATCTTGTATGATTTAGTGGTCATTACGTGTCTCGGTGTTTCGGGTGGACAGGTGGATCAGAGTTTTTCACAGGTTGACCAGCACTCAGCCTGCAGCAGTTTTTGTTGGTTTCTAACAATTTTCAGTGTGTTCAGAAGGGATTTCTCTGGTTTGATTGATTTTACTTTGCAGTTGTCAATGAGGACTTCAATATTGTCTTTATTGTTGCTATGGAAAGCAATGATCTCCATCAAGCCCTGAGCTCAGTGGAATGTTGATGTCATCTCTGATAGATGAAAGCCACTTTGTGACGTATCAAAGGAGTGGACCAGGGCTTTGGAACACAGGTCCTTATATGGATGAGATTTTACTGGAGGATTAGTGCTTTCGCTGGGTTTGAGGTTTGGAGACCACATTTCAACTCAGTGGGAGCAATGCCCGTCCAGGTATTTTGCATGACACAGTGAGGGCACCTGCCTCTCCATCTGTACACACTCATTTCCTATCAATGCGTGTTGGTACCACAGCATCTTTCCTGGTGTTGTTGTGCTTTCTTCTCTCATAGGTTCCCGTGGATCATGGCTGTGCATGTAATGTGGATGATGGACATGGTCCTCTCATGTTTATGTCCCAGTTTCATACTAGGCTGACAGTAAGTTGTTTTAGTAATCTTGTATGATTTAGTGGTCATTACGTGTCTCGGTGTTTCGGGTGGACAGGTGGATCAGAGTTTTTCACAGGTTGACCAGCACTCAGCCTGCAGCAGTTTTTGTTGGTTTCTAACAATTTTCAGTGTGTTCAGAAGGGATTTCTCTGCTTTGATTGATTTTACTTTGCAGTTGTCAATGAGGACTTCAATATTGTCTTTATTGTTGCTATGGAAAGCAATGATCTCCATCAAGCCCTGAGCTCAGTGGAATGTTGATGTCATCTCTGATAGATGAAAGCCACTTTGTGACGTATCAAAGGAGTGGACCAGGGCTTTGGAACACAGGTCCTTATATGGATGAGATTTTACTGGAGGATTAGTGCTTTCGCTGGGTTTGAGGTTTGGAGACCACATTTCAACTCAGTGGGAGCAATGCCCGTCCAGGTATTTTGCATGACACGGTGAGGGCACCTGCCTCTCCATCTGTACACACTCATTTCCTATCAATGCGTGTTGGTACCTCAGCATCTTTCCTGGTGTTGTTGTGCTTTCTTCTGTCATAGTTTCCCGTGGATCATGGCTGTGCATGTAATGTGGATGATGGACATGGTCCTCTCATGTTTATGTCCCAGTTTCATACTAGGCTGACAGTAAGTTGTTTTAGTAATCTTGTATGATTTAGTGGTCATTACGTGTCTCGGTGTTTCGGGTGGACAGGTGGATCAGAGTTTTTCACAGGTTGACCAGCACTCAGCCTGCAGCAGTTTTTGTTGGTTTCTAACAATTTTCAGTGTGTTCAGAAGGGATTTCTCTGCTTTGATTGATTTTACTTTGCAGTTGTCAATGAGGACTTCAATATTGTCTTTATTGTTGCTATGGAAAGCAATGATCTCCATCAAGCCCTGAGCTCAGTGGAATGTTGATGTCATCTCTGATAGATGAAAGCCACTTTGTGACGTATCAAAGGAGTGGACCAGGGCTTTGGAACACAGGTCCTTATATGGATGAGATTTTACTGGAGGATTAGTGCTTTCGCTGGGTTTGAGGTTTGGAGACCACATTTCAACTCAGTGGGAGCAATGCCCGTCCAGGTATTTTGCATGACACGGTGAGGGCACCTGCCTCTCCATCTGTACACACTCATTTCCTATCAATGCGTGTTGGTACCTCAGCATCTTTCCTGGTGTTGTTGTGCTTTCTTCTGTCATAGTTTCCCGTGGATCATGGCTGTGCATGTAATGTGGATGATGGACATGGTCCTCTCATGTTTCATACTAGGCTGACAGTAAGTTGTTTTAGTGATCTTGTATGATTTAGTGGTCATTACGTGTCTCAGTGTTTCGGGTGGACTGGTGGATCAGAGTTTTTCACAGGTTGACCAGCACTCAGCCTGCAGCAGTTTTTGTTGGTTTCTAACAATTTTCAGTGTGTTCAGAAGGGATTTCTCTGGTTTGATTGATTTTACTTTGCAGTTGTCAATGAGGACTTCAATATTGTCTTTATTGTTGCTATGGAAAGCAATGATCTCCATCAAGCCCTGAGCTCAGTGGAATGTTGATGTCATCTCTGATAGATGAAAGCCACTTTGTGACGTATCAAAGGAGTGGACCAGGGCTTTGGAACACAGGTCCTTATATGGATGAGATTTTACTGGAGGATTAGTGCTTTCGCTGGGTTTGAGGTTTGGAGACCACATTTCAACTCAGTGGGAGCAATGCCCGTCCAGGTATTTTGCATGACACAGTGAGGGCACCTGCCTCTCCATCTGTACACACTCATTTCCTATCAATGCGTGTTGGTACCACAGCATCTTTCCTGGTGTTGTTGTGCTTTCTTCTCTCATAGGTTCCCGTGGATCATGGCTGTGCATGTAATGTGGATGATGGACATGGTCCTCTCATGTTTATGTCCCAGTTTCATACTAGGCTGACAGTAAGTTGTTTTAGTAATCTTGTATGATTTCGTGGTCATTACGTGTCTCGGTGTTTCGGGTGGACAGGTGGATCAGAGTTTTTCACAGGTTGACCAGCAGTCAGCCTGCAGCAGTTTTTGCTGGTTTCTAACAATTTTCAGTGGGTTCAGAAGGGATTTCTCTGGTTTGATTGATTTTACTTTGCAGTTGTCAATGAAGACTTCAATATTGTCTTTATTGTTGCTATGGAAAGCAATGATGTCCATCAAGCCCTGAGCTCAGTGGAATGTTGATGTCATCTCTGATAGATGAAAGCCACTTTGTGACGTATCAAAGGAGTGGACCAGGGCTTTGGAACACAGGTCCTTATATGGATGAGATTTTACTGGAGGATTAGTGCTTTCGCTGGGTTTGAGGTTTGGAGACCACATTTCAACTCAGTGGGAGCAATGCCCGTCCAGGTATTTTGCATGACACAGTGAGGGCACCTGCCTCTCCATCTGTACACACTCATTTCCTATCAATGCGTGTTGGTACCACAGCATCTTTCCTGGTGTTGTTGTGCTTTCTTCTCTCATAGGTTCCCGTGGATCATGGCTGTGCATGTAATGTGGATGATGGACATGGTCCTCTCATGTTTATGTCCCAGTTTCATACTAGGCTGACAGTAAGTTGTTTTAGTAATCTTGTATGATTTAGTGGTCATTACGTGTCTCGGTGTTTCGGGTGGACAGGTGGATCAGAGTTTTTCACAGGTTGACCAGCACTCAGCCTGCAGCAGTTTTTGTTGGTTTCTAACAATTTTCAGTGTGTTCAGAAGGGATTTCTCTGCTTTGATTGATTTTACTTTGCAGTTGTCAATGAGGACTTCAATATTGTCTTTATTGTTGCTATGGAAAGCAATGATCTCCATCAAGCCCTGAGCTCAGTGGAATGTTGATGTCATCTCTGATAGATGAAAGCCACTTTGTGACGTATCAAAGGAGTGGACCAGGGCTTTGGAACACAGGTCCTTATATGGATGAGATTTTACTGGAGGATTAGTGCTTTCGCTGGGTTTGAGGTTTGGAGACCACATTTCAACTCAGTGGGAGCAATGCCCGTCCAGGTATTTTGCATGACACAGTGAGGGCACCTGCCTCTCCATCTGTACACACTCATTTCCTATCAATGCGTGTTGGTACCTCAGCATCTTTCCTGGTGTTGTTGTGCTTTCTTCTCTCATAGGTTCCCGTGGATCATGGCTGTGCATGTAATGTGGATGATGGACATGGTCCTCTCATGTTTATGTCCCAGTTTCATACTAGGCTGACACTAAGTTTTAGTGATCTTGTATGATTTAGTGGTCATTACGTGTCTCAGTGTTTCGGGTGGACTGGTGGATCAGAGGTTTTCACAGGTTGACCAGCAGTCAGCCTGCAGCAGTTTTTGCTGGTTTCTAACAATTTTCAGTGGGTTCAGAAGGGATTTCTCTGGTTTGATTGATTTTACTTTGCAGTTGTCAATGAAGACTTCAATATTGTCTTTATTGTTGCTATGGAAAGCAATGATCTCCATCAAGCCCTGAGCTCAGTGGAATGTTGATGTCATCTCTGATAGATGAAAGCCACTTTGTGACGTATCAAAGGAGTGGACCAGGGCTTTGGAACACAGGTCCTTATATGGATGAGATTTTACTGGAGGATTAGTGCTTTCGCTGGGTTTGAGGTTTGGAGACCACATTTCAACTCAGTGGGAGCAATGCCCGTCCAGGTATTTTGCATGACAGAGTGAGGACACCTGCCTCTCCATCTGTACACACTCATTTCCTATCAATGCGTGTTGGTACCTCAGCATCTTTCCTGGTGTTGTTGTGCTTTCTTCTCTCATAGGTTCCCGTGGATCATGGCTGTGCATGTAATGTGGATGATGGACATGGTCCTCTCATGTTTCATACTAGGCTGACAGTAAGTTGTTTTAGTGATCTTGTATGATTTAGTGGTCATTACGTGTCTCAGTGTTTCGGGTGGACTGGTGGATCAGAGTTTTTCACAGGTTGACCAGCAGTCAGCCTTCAGCAGTTTTTGCTGGTTTCTAACAATTTTCAGTGTGTTCAGAAGGGATTTCTCTGCTTTGATTGATTTTACTTTGCAGTTGTCAATGAGGACTTCAATATTGTCTTTATTGTTGCTATGGAAAGCAATGATCTCCATCAAGCCCTGAGCTCAGTGGAATGTTGATGTCATCTCTGATAGATGAAAGCCACTTTGTGACGTATCAAAGGAGTGGACCAGGGCTTTGGAACACAGGTCCTTATATGGATGAGATTTTACTGGAGGATTAGTGCTTTCGCTGGGTTTGAGGTTTGGAGACCACATTTCAACTCAGTGGGAGCAATGCCCGTCCAGGTATTTTGCATGACACGGTGAGGGCACCTGCCTCTCCATCTGTACACACTCATTTCCTATCAATGCGTGTTGGTACCTCAGCATCTTTCCTGGTGTTGTTGTGCTTTCTTCTGTCATAGTTTCCCGTGGATCATGGCTGTGCATGTAATGTGGATGATGGACATGGTCCTCTCATGTTTCATACTAGGCTGACAGTAAGTTGTTTTAGTGATCTTGTATGATTTAGTGGTCATTACGTGTCTCAGTGTTTCGGGTGGACTGGTGGATCAGAGTTTTTCACAGGTTGACCAGCACTCAGCCTGCAGCAGTTTTTGTTGGTTTCTAACAATTTTCAGTGTGTTCAGAAGGGATTTCTCTGGTTTGATTGATTTTACTTTGCAGTTGTCAATGAGGACTTCAATATTGTCTTTATTGTTGCTATGGAAAGCAATGATCTCCATCAAGCCCTGAGCTCAGTGGAATGTTGATGTCATCTCTGATAGATGAAAGCCACTTTGTGACGTATCAAAGGAGTGGACCAGGGCTTTGGAACACAGGTCCTTATATGGATGAGATTTTACTGGAGGATTAGTGCTTTCGCTGGGTTTGAGGTTTGGAGACCACATTTCAACTCAGTGGGAGCAATGCCCGTCCAGGTATTTTGCATGACACAGTGAGGGCACCTGCCTCTCCATCTGTACACACTCATTTCCTATCAATGCGTGTTGGTACCACAGCATCTTTCCTGGTGTTGTTGTGCTTTCTTCTCTCATAGGTTCCCGTGGATCATGGCTGTGCATGTAATGTGGATGATGGACATGGTCCTCTCATGTTTATGTCCCAGTTTCATACTAGGCTGACAGTAAGTTGTTTTAGTAATCTTGTATGATTTCGTGGTCATTACGTGTCTCGGTGTTTCGGGTGGACAGGTGGATCAGAGTTTTTCACAGGTTGACCAGCAGTCAGCCTGCAGCAGTTTTTGCTGGTTTCTAACAATTTTCAGTGGGTTCAGAAGGGATTTCTCTGGTTTGATTGATTTTACTTTGCAGTTGTCAATGAAGACTTCAATATTGTCTTTATTGTTGCTATGGAAAGCAATGATGTCCATCAAGCCCTGAGCTCAGTGGAATGTTGATGTCATCTCTGATAGATGAAAGCCACTTTGTGACGTATCAAAGGAGTGGACCAGGGCTTTGGAACACAGGTCCTTATATGGATGAGATTTTACTGGAGGATTAGTGCTTTCGCTGGGTTTGAGGTTTGGAGACCACATTTCAACTCAGTGGGAGCAATGCCCGTCCAGGTATTTTGCATGACACAGTGAGGGCACCTGCCTCTCCATCTGTACACACTCATTTCCTATCAATGCGTGTTGGTACCACAGCATCTTTCCTGGTGTTGTTGTGCTTTCTTCTCTCATAGGTTCCCGTGGATCATGGCTGTGCATGTAATGTGGATGATGGACATGGTCCTCTCATGTTTATGTCCCAGTTTCATACTAGGCTGACAGTAAGTTGTTTTAGTAATCTTGTATGATTTAGTGGTCATTACGTGTCTCGGTGTTTCGGGTGGACAGGTGGATCAGAGTTTTTCACAGGTTGACCAGCACTCAGCCTGCAGCAGTTTTTGTTGGTTTCTAACAATTTTCAGTGTGTTCAGAAGGGATTTCTCTGCTTTGATTGATTTTACTTTGCAGTTGTCAATGAGGACTTCAATATTGTCTTTATTGTTGCTATGGAAAGCAATGATCTCCATCAAGCCCTGAGCTCAGTGGAATGTTGATGTCATCTCTGATAGATGAAAGCCACTTTGTGACGTATCAAAGGAGTGGACCAGGGCTTTGGAACACAGGTCCTTATATGGATGAGATTTTACTGGAGGATTAGTGCTTTCGCTGGGTTTGAGGTTTGGAGACCACATTTCAACTCAGTGGGAGCAATGCCCGTCCAGGTTTTTTGCATGACACAGTGAGGGCACCTGCCTCTCCATCTGTACACACTCATTTCCTATCAATGCGTGTTGGTACCTCAGCATCTTTCCTGGTGTTGTTGTGCTTTCTTCTCTCATAGGTTCCCGTGGATCATGGCTGTGCATGTAATGTGGATGATGGACATGGTCCTCTCATGTTTATGTCCCAGTTTCATACTAGGCTGACACTAAGTTTTAGTGATCTTGTATGATTTAGTGGTCATTACGTGTCTCAGTGTTTCGGGTGGACTGGTGGATCAGAGGTTTTCACAGGTTGACCAGCAGTCAGCCTGCAGCAGTTTTTGCTGGTTTCTAACAATTTTCAGTGGGTTCAGAAGGGATTTCTCTGGTTTGATTGATTTTACTTTGCAGTTGTCAATGAAGACTTCAATATTGTCTTTATTGTTGCTATGGAAAGCAATGATCTCCATCAAGCCCTGAGCTCAGTGGAATGTTGATGTCATCTCTGATAGATGAAAGCCACTTTGTGACGTATCAAAGGAGTGGACCAGGGCTTTGGAACACAGGTCCTTATATGGATGAGATTTTACTGGAGGATTAGTGCTTTCGCTGGGTTTGAGGTTTGGAGACCACATTTCAACTCAGTGGGAGCAATGCCCGTCCAGGTATTTTGCATGACAGAGTGAGGACACCTGCCTCTCCATCTGTACACACTCATTTCCTATCAATGCGTGTTGGTACCTCAGCATCTTTCCTGGTGTTGTTGTGCTTTCTTCTCTCATAGGTTCCCGTGGATCATGGCTGTGCATGTAATGTGGATGATGGACATGGTCCTCTCATGTTTCATACTAGGCTGACAGTAAGTTGTTTTAGTGATCTTGTATGATTTAGTGGTCATTACGTGTCTCAGTGTTTCGGGTGGACTGGTGGATCAGAGTTTTTCACAGGTTGACCAGCAGTCAGCCTTCAGCAGTTTTTGCTGGTTTCTAACAATTTTCAGTGGGTTCAGAAGGGATTTCTCTGGTTTGATTGATTTTACATGCAGTTGCCAGTGAGGACTTCAATATTGTCTTTATTGTTTCTATGGAAGCCAATGATCTCCCTCAAGCCCTGAGCTCAGTGGAATGTTGATGTCATCTCTGATAAATCAAAACTAATTTGTGACGTATCAAATGAGTGGACCAGGGCTTTGGAACACAGGTCCTTATATGGATGAGATTTTACTGGAGGATTAGTGCTTTCGCTGGGTTTGAGGTTTGGAGACCACATTTCAACTCAGTGGGAGCAATGCCCGTCCAGGTATTTTGCATGACACAGTGAGGGCACCTGCCTCTCCATCTGTACACACTCATTTCCTATCAATGCGTGTTGGTACTTCAGCATCTTTCCTGGTGTTGTTGTGCTTTCTTCTCTCATAGGTTCCCATGGATCATGGCTGTGCATGTAATGTGGATGATGGACATGGTCCTCTCATGTTTCATACTAGGTTGACAATAAGTTGTTTTAGTGATCTTGTATGATTTAGTGGTCATTACGTGTCTCAGTGTTTCGGGTGGACTGGTGGATCAGAGTTTTTCACAGGTTGACCAGCAGTCAGCCTTCAGCAGTTTTTGCTGGTTTCTAACAATTTTCAGTGGGTTCAGAAGGGATTTCTCTGGTTTGATTGATTTTACATGCAGTTGCCAATGAGGACTTCAATATTGTCTTTATTGTTGCTATGGAAACCAATGATCTCCCTCAAGCGCTGAGCTCAGTGGAATGTTGATGTCATCTCTGATAAATCAAAGCCACTTTGTGACGTATCAAAGGAGTGGACCAGGGCTTTGGAACACAGGTCCTTATATGGATGAGATTTTACTGGAGGATTAGTGCTTTCGCTGGGTTTGAGGTTTGGAGACCACATTTCAACTCAGTGGGAGCAATGCCCGTCCAGGTATTTTGCATGACACAGTGAGGGCACCTGCCTCTCCATCTGTACACACTCATTTCCTATCAATGCGTGTTGGTACCTCAGCATCTTTCCTGGTGTTGTTGTGCTTTCTTCTCTCATAGGTTCCCGTGGATCATGGCTGTGCATGTAATGTGGATGATGGACATGGTCCTCTCATGTTTATGTCCCAGTTTCATACTAGGCTGACACTAAGTTTTAGTGATCTTGTATGATTTAGTGGTCATTACGTGTCTCAGTGTTTCGGGTGGACTGGTGGATCAGAGTTTTTCACAGGTTGACCAGCAGTCAGCCTGCAGCAGTTTTTGCTGGTTTCTAACAATTTTCAGTGGGTTCAGAAGGGATTTCTCTGGTTTGATTGATTTTACTTTGCAGTTGTCAATGAAGACTTCAATATTGTCTTTATTGTTGCTATGGAAAGCAATGATCTCCATCAAGCCCTGAGCTCAGTGGAATGTTGATGTCATCTCTGGTAGATGAAAGCCACTTTGTGACGTATCAAAGGAGTGGACCAGGGCTTTGGAACACAGGTCCTTATATGGATGAGATTTTACTGGAGGATTAGTGCTTTCGCTGGGTTTGAGGTTTGGAGACCACATTTCAACTCAGTGGGAGCAATGCCCGTCCAGGTATTTTGCATGACAGAGTGAGGACACCTGCCTCTCCATCTGTACACACTCATTTCCTATCAATGCGTGTTGGTACCTCAGCATCTTTCCTGGTGTTTTTGTGCTTTCTTCTCTCATAGGTTCCCGTGGATCATGGCTGTGCATGTAATGTGGATGATGGACATGGTCCTCTCATGTTTCATACTAGGTTGACAATAAGTTGTTTTAGTGATCTTGTATGATTTAGTGGTCATTACGTGTCTCAGTGTTTCGGGTGGACTGGTGGATCAGAGTTTTTCACAGGTTGACCAGCAGTCAGCCTGCAGCAGTTTTTGCTGGTTTCTAACAATTTTCAGTGGGTTCAGAAGGGATTTCTCTGGTTTGATTGATTTTACATGCAGTTGCCAATGAGGACTTCAATATTGTCTTTATTGTTGCTATGGAAACCAATGATCTCCCTCAAGCCCTGAGCTCAGTGGAATGTTGATGTCATCTCTGATAAATCAAAGCCACTTTGTGACGTATCAAAGGAGTGGACCAGGGCTTTGGAACACAGGTCCTTATATGGATGAGATTTTACTGGAGGATTAGTGCTTTCGCTGGGTTTGAGGTTTGGAGACCACATTTCAACTCAGTGGGAGCAATGCCCGTCCAGGTATTTTGCATGACACAGTGAGGGCACCTGCCTCTCCATCTGTACACACTCATTTCCTATCAATGCGTGTTGGTACCTCAGCATCTTTCCTGGTGTTGTTGTGCTTTCTTCTCTCATAGGTTCCCGTGGATCATGGCTGTGCATGTAATGTGGATGATGGACATGGTCCTCTCATGTTTATGTCCCAGTTTCATACTAGGCTGACAGTAAGTTGTTTTAGTAATCTTGTATGATTTAGTGGTCATTACGTGTCTCAGTTTTTCGGGTGGACTGGTGGATCAGAGTTTTTCACACGTTGACCAGCAGTCAGCCTGCAGCAGTTTTTGCTGGTTTCTAACAATTTTCAGTGGGTTCAGAAGGGATTTCTCTGGTTTGATTGATTTTACTTTGCAGTTGTCAATGAGGACTTCAATATTGTCTTTATTGTTGCTATGGAAACCAATGATCTCCCTCAAGCCCTGAGCTCAGTGGAATGTTGATGTCATCTCTGATAGATGAAAGCCACTTTGTGACGTATCAAAGGAGTGGACCAGGGCTTTGGAACACAGGTCCTTATATGGATGAGATTTTACTGGAGGATTAGTGCTTTCGCTGGGTTTGAGGTTTGGAGACCACATTTCAACTCAGTGGGAGCAATGCCCGTCCAGGTATTTTGCATGACACAGTGAGGGCACCTGCCTCTCCATCTGTACACACTCATTTCCTATCAATGCGTGTTGGTACCTCAGCATCTTTCCTGGTGTTGTTGTGCTTTCTTCTCTCATAGGTTCCCGTGGATCATGGCTGTGCATGTAATGTGGATGATGGACATGGTCCTCTCATGTTTCATACTAGGTTGACAATAAGTTGTTTTAGTGATCTTGTATGATTTAGTGGTCATTACGTGTCTCAGTGTTTCGGGTGGACTGGTGGATCAGAGTTTTTCACAGGTTGACCAGCAGTCAGCCTGCAGCAGTTTTTGCTGGTTTCTAACAATTTTCAGTGGGTTCAGAAGGGATTTCTCTGGTTTGATTGATTTTACATGCAGTTGCCAATGAGGACTTCAATATTGTCTTTATTGTTGCTATGGAAACCAATGATCTCCCTCAAGCCCTGAGCTCAGTGGAATGTTGATGTCATCTCTGATAAATCAAAGCCACTTTGTGACGTATCAAAGGAGTGGACCAGGGCTTTGGAACACAGGTCCTTATATGGATGAGATTTTACTGGAGGATTAGTGCTTTCGCTGGGTTTGAGGTTTGGAGACCACATTTCAACTCAGTGGGAGCAATGCCCGTCCAGGTATTTTGCATGACACAGTGAGGGCACCTGCCTCTCCATCTGTACACACTCATTTCCTATCAATGCGTGTTGGTACCTCAGCATCTTTCCTGGTGTTGTTGTGCTTTCTTCTGTCATAGTTTCCCGTGGATCATGGCTGTGCATGTAATGTGGATGATGGACATGGTCCTCTCATGTTTATGTCCCAGTTTCATACTAGGCTGACAGTAAGTTGTTTTAGTAATCTTGTATGATTTCGTGGTCATTACGTGTCTCGGTGTTTCGGGTGGACAGGTGGATCAGAGTTTTTCACAGGTTGACCAGCACTCAGCCTGCAGCAGTTTTTGTTGGTTTCTAACAATTTTCAGTGTGTTCAGAAGGGATTTCTCTGCTTTGATTGATTTTACTTTGCAGTTGTCAATGAGGACTTCAATATTGTCTTTATTGTTGCTATGGAAAGCAATGATCTCCATCAAGCCCTGAGCTCAGTGGAATGTTGATGTCATCTCTGATAGATGAAAGCCACTTTGTGACGTATCAAAGGAGTGGACCAGGGCTTTGGAACACAGGTCCTTATATGGATGAGATTTTACTGGAGGATTAGTGCTTTCGCTGGGTTTGAGGTTTGGAGACCACATTTCAACTCAGTGGGAGCAATGCCCGTCCAGGTATTTTGCATGACACAGTGAGGGCACCTGCCTCTCCATCTGTACACACTCATTTCCTATCAATGCGTGTTGGTACCTCAGCATCTTTCCTGGTGTTGTTGTGCTTTCTTCTCTCATAGGTTCCCGTGGATCATGGCTGTGCATGTAATGTGGATGATGGACATGGTCCTCTCATGTTTATGTCCCAGTTTCATACTAGGCTGACACTAAGTTTTAGTGATCTTGTATGATTTAGTGGTCATTACGTGTCTCAGTGTTTCGGGTGGACTGGTGGATCAGAGGTTTTCACAGGTTGACCAGCAGTCAGCCTGCAGCAGTTTTTGCTGGTTTCTAACAATTTTCAGTGGGTTCAGAAGGGATTTCTCTGGTTTGATTGATTTTAC
This sequence comes from Chaetodon auriga, assembly GCF_051107435.1. Classification (NCBI taxonomy): domain Eukaryota; kingdom Metazoa; phylum Chordata; class Actinopteri; order Chaetodontiformes; family Chaetodontidae; genus Chaetodon; species Chaetodon auriga. Next base: position 403,293 of record NC_135096.1, on the reverse strand, counting down.
TTTGCAGTTGTCAATGAAGACTTCAATATTGTCTTTATTGTTGCTATGGAAAGCAATGATCTCCATCAAGCCCTGAGCTCAGTGGAATGTTGATGTCATCTCTGATAGATGAAAGCCACTTTGTGACGTATCAAAGGAGTGGACCAGGGCTTTGGAACACAGGTCCTTATATGGATGAGATTTTACTGGAGGATTAGTGCTTTCGCTGGGTTTGAGGTTTGGAGACCACATTTCAACTCAGTGGGAGCAATGCCCGTCCAGGTATTTTGCATGACAGAGTGAGGACACCTGCCTCTCCATCTGTACACACTCATTTCCTATCAATGCGTGTTGGTACCTCAGCATCTTTCCTGGTGTTGTTGTGCTTTCTTCTCTCATAGGTTCCCGTGGATCATGGCTGTGCATGTAATGTGGATGATGGACATGGTCCTCTCATGTTTATGTCCCAGTTTCATTCTAGGCTGACAGTAAGTTGTTTTAGTAATCTTGTATGATTTCGTGGTCATTACGTGTCTCGGTGTTTCGGGTGGACAGGTGGATCAGAGTTTTTCACAGGTTGACCAGCACTCAGCCTGCAGCAGTTTTTGTTGGTTTCTAACAATTTTCAGTGTGTTCAGAAGGGATTTCTCTGCTTTGATTGATTTTACTTTGCAGTTGTCAATGAGGACTTCAATATTGTCTTTATTGTTGCTATGGAAAGCAATGATCTCCATCAAGCCCTGAGCTCAGTGGAATGTTGATGTCATCTCTGATAGATGAAAGCCACTTTGTGACGTATCAAAGGAGTGGACCAGGGCTTTGGAACACAGGTCCTTATATGAATGAGATTTTACTGGAGGATTAGTGCTTTCGCTGGGTTTGAGGTTTGGAGACCACATTTCAACTCAGTGGGAGCAATGCCCGTCCAGGTATTTTGCATGACACAGTGAGGGCACCTGCCTCTCCATCTGTACACACTCATTTCCTATCAATGCGTGTTGGTACCTCAGCATCTTTCCTGGTGTTGTTGTGCTTTCTTCTGTCATAGTTTCCCGTGGATCATGGCTGTGCATGTAATGTGGATGATGGACATGGTCCTCTCATGTTTATGTCCCAGTTTCATACTAGGCTGACAGTAAGTTGTTTTAGTAATCTTGTATGATTTCGTGGTCATTACGTGTCTCGGTGTTTCGGGTGGACAGGTGGATCAGAGTTTTTCACAGGTTGACCAGCACTCAGCCTGCAGCAGTTTTTGTTGGTTTCTAACAATTTTCAGTGTGTTCAGAAGGGATTTCTCTGCTTTGATTGATTTTACTTTGCAGTTGTCAATGAGGACTTCAATATTGTCTTTATTGTTGCTATGGAAAGCAATGATCTCCATCAAGCCCTGAGCTCAGTGGAATGTTGATGTCATCTCTGATAGATGAAAGCCACTTTGTGACGTATCAAAGGAGTGGACCAGGGCTTTGGAACACAGGTCCTTATATGGATGAGATTTTACTGGAGGATTAGTGCTTTCGCTGGGTTTGAGGTTTGGAGACCACATTTCAACTCAGTGGGAGCAATGCCCGTCCAGGTATTTTGCATGACACAGTGAGGGCACCTGCCTCTCCATCTGTACACACTCATTTCCTATCAATGCGTGTTGGTACCTCAGCATCTTTCCTGGTGTTGTTGTGCTTTCTTCTCTCATAGGTTCCCGTGGATCATGGCTGTGCATGTAATGTGGATGATGGACATGGTCCTCTCATGTTTATGTCCCAGTTTCATACTAGGCTGACACTAAGTTTTAGTGATCTTGTATGATTTAGTGGTCATTACGTGTCTCAGTGTTTCGGGTGGACTGGTGGATCAGAGGTTTTCACAGGTTGACCAGCAGTCAGCCTGCAGCAGTTTTTGCTGGTTTCTAACAATTTTCAGTGGGTTCAGAAGGGATTTCTCTGGTTTGATTGATTTTACTTTGCAGTTGTCAATGAAGACTTCAATATTGTCTTTATTGTTGCTATGGAAAGCAATGATCTCCATCAAGCCCTGAGCTCAGTGGAATGTTGATGTCATCTCTGATAGATGAAAGCCACTTTGTGACGTATCAAAGGAGTGGACCAGGGCTTTGGAACACAGGTCCTTATATGGATGAGATTTTACTGGAGGATTAGTGCTTTCGCTGGGTTTGAGGTTTGGAGACCACATTTCAACTCAGTGGGAGCAATGCCCGTCCAGGTATTTTGCATGACAGAGTGAGGACACCTGCCTCTCCATCTGTACACACTCATTTCCTATCAATGCGTGTTGGTACCTCAGCATCTTTCCTGGTGTTGTTGTGCTTTCTTCTCTCATAGGTTCCCGTGGATCATGGCTGTGCATGTAATGTGGATGATGGACATGGTCCTCTCATGTTTCATACTAGGCTGACAGTAAGTTGTTTTAGTGATCTTGTATGATTTAGTGGTCATTACGTGTCTCAGTGTTTCGGGTGGACTGGTGGATCAGAGTTTTTCACAGGTTGACCAGCAGTCAGCCTTCAGCAGTTTTTGCTGGTTTCTAACAATTTTCAGTGGGTTCAGAAGGGATTTCTCTGGTTTGATTGATTTTACATGCAGTTGCCAGTGAGGACTTCAATATTGTCTTTATTGTTGCTATGGAAGCCAATGATCTCCCTCAAGCCCTGAGCTCAGTGGAATGTTGATGTCATCTCTGATAAATCAAAACTAATTTGTGACGTATCAAATGAGTGGACCAGGGCTTTGGAACACAGGTCCTTATATGGATGAGATTTTACTGGAGGATTAGTGCTGTCGCTGGGTTTGAGGTTTGGAGACCACATTTCAACTCAGTGGGAGCAATGCCCGTCCAGGTATTTTGCATGACACAGTGAGGGCACCTGCCTCTCCATCTGTACACACTCATTTCCTATCAATGCGTGTTGGTACTTCAGCATCTTTCCTGGTGTTGTTGTGCTTTCTTCTCTCATAGGTTCCCATGGATCATGGCTGTGCATGTAATGTGGATGATGGACATGGTCCTCTCATGTTTCATACTAGGTTGACAATAAGTTGTTTTAGTGATCTTGTATGATTTAGTGGTCATTACGTGTCTCAGTGTTTCGGGTGGACTGGTGGATCAGAGTTTTTCACAGGTTGACCAGCAGTCAGCCTTCAGCAGTTTTTGCTGGTTTCTAACAATTTTCAGTGGGTTCAGAAGGGATTTCTCTGGTTTGATTGATTTTACATGCAGTTGCCAATGAGGACTTCAATATTGTCTTTATTGTTGCTATGGAAACCAATGATCTCCCTCAAGCCCTGAGCTCAGTGGAATGTTGATGTCATCTCTGATAAATCAAAGCCACTTTGTGACGTATCAAAGGAGTGGACCAGGGCTTTGGAACACAGGTCCTTATATGGATGAGATTTTACTGGAGGATTAGTGCTTTCGCTGGGTTTGAGGTTTGGAGACCACATTTCAACTCAGTGGGAGCAATGCCCGTCCAGGTATTTTGCATGACACAGTGAGGGCACCTGCCTCTCCATCTGTACACACTCATTTCCTATCAATGCGTGTTGGTACCTCAGCATCTTTCCTGGTGTTGTTGTGCTTTCTTCTCTCATAGGTTCCCGTGGATCATGGCTGTGCATGTAATGTGGATGATGGACATGGTCCTCTCATGTTTATGTCCCAGTTTCATACTAGGCTGACACTAAGTTTTAGTGATCTTGTATGATTTAGTGGTCATTACGTGTCTCAGTGTTTCGGGTGGACTGGTGGATCAGAGTTTTTCACAGGTTGACCAGCAGTCAGCCTGCAGCAGTTTTTGCTGGTTTCTAACAATTTTCAGTGGGTTCAGAAGGGATTTCTCTGGTTTGATTGATTTTACTTTGCAGTTGTCAATGAAGACTTCAATATTGTCTTTATTGTTGCTATGGAAAGCAATGATCTCCATCAAGCCCTGAGCTCAGTGGAATGTTGATGTCATCTCTGGTAGATGAAAGCCACTTTGTGACGTATCAAAGGAGTGGACCAGGGCTTTGGAACACAGGTCCTTATATGGATGAGATTTTACTGGAGGATTAGTGCTTTCGCTGGGTTTGAGGTTTGGAGACCACATTTCAACTCAGTGGGAGCAATGCCCGTCCAGGTATTTTGCATGACAGAGTGAGGACACCTGCCTCTCCATCTGTACACACTCATTTCCTATCAATGCGTGTTGGTACCTCAGCATCTTTCCTGGTGTTTTTGTGCTTTCTTCTCTCATAGGTTCCCGTGGATCATGGCTGTGCATGTAATGTGGATGATGGACATGGTCCTCTCATGTTTCATACTAGGTTGACAATAAGTTGTTTTAGTGATCTTGTATGATTTAGTGGTCATTACGTGTCTCAGTGTTTCGGGTGGACTGGTGGATCAGAGTTTTTCACAGGTTGACCAGCAGTCAGCCTGCAGCAGTTTTTGCTGGTTTCTAACAATTTTCAGTGGGTTCAGAAGGGATTTCTCTGGTTTGATTGATTTTACATGCAGTTGCCAATGAGGACTTCAATATTGTCTTTATTGTTGCTATGGAAACCAATGATCTCCCTCAAGCCCTGAGCTCAGTGGAATGTTGATGTCATCTCTGATAAATCAAAGCCACTTTGTGACGTATCAAAGGAGTGGACCAGGGCTTTGGAACACAGGTCCTTATATGGATGAGATTTTACTGGAGGATTAGTGCTTTCGCTGGGTTTGAGGTTTGGAGACCACATTTCAACTCAGTGGGAGCAATGCCCGTCCAGGTATTTTGCATGACACAGTGAGGGCACCTGCCTCTCCATCTGTACACACTCATTTCCTATCAATGCGTGTTGGTACCTCAGCATCTTTCCTGGTGTTGTTGTGCTTTCTTCTCTCATAGGTTCCCGTGGATCATGGCTGTGCATGTAATGTGGATGATGGACATGGTCCTCTCATGTTTATGTCCCAGTTTCATACTAGGCTGACAGTAAGTTGTTTTAGTAATCTTGTATGATTTAGTGGTCATTACGTGTCTCAGTTTTTCGGGTGGACTGGTGGATCAGAGTTTTTCACACGTTGACCAGCAGTCAGCCTGCAGCAGTTTTTGCTGGTTTCTAACAATTTTCAGTGGGTTCAGAAGGGATTTCTCTGGTTTGATTGATTTTACTTTGCAGTTGTCAATGAGGACTTCAATATTGTCTTTATTGTTGCTATGGAAACCAATGATCTCCCTCAAGCCCTGAGCTCAGTGGAATGTTGATGTCATCTCTGATAGATGAAAGCCACTTTGTGACGTATCAAAGGAGTGGACCAGGGCTTTGGAACACAGGTCCTTATATGGATGAGATTTTACTGGAGGATTAGTGCTTTCGCTGGGTTTGAGGTTTGGAGACCACATTTCAACTCAGTGGGAGCAATGCCCGTCCAGGTATTTTGCATGACACAGTGAGGGCACCTGCCTCTCCATCTGTACACACTCATTTCCTATCAATGCGTGTTGGTACCTCAGCATCTTTCCTGGTGTTGTTGTGCTTTCTTCTCTCATAGGTTCCCGTGGATCATGGCTGTGCATGTAATGTGGATGATGGACATGGTCCTCTCATGTTTCATACTAGGTTGACAATAAGTTGTTTTAGTGATCTTGTATGATTTAGTGGTCATTACGTGTCTCAGTGTTTCGGGTGGACTGGTGGATCAGAGTTTTTCACAGGTTGACCAGCAGTCAGCCTGCAGCAGTTTTTGCTGGTTTCTAACAATTTTCAGTGGGTTCAGAAGGGATTTCTCTGGTTTGATTGATTTTACATGCAGTTGCCAATGAGGACTTCAATATTGTCTTTATTGTTGCTATGGAAACCAATGATCTCCCTCAAGCCCTGAGCTCAGTGGAATGTTGATGTCATCTCTGATAAATCAAAGCCACTTTGTGACGTATCAAAGGAGTGGACCAGGGCTTTGGAACACAGGTCCTTATATGGATGAGATTTTACTGGAGGATTAGTGCTTTCGCTGGGTTTGAGGTTTGGAGACCACATTTCAACTCAGTGGGAGCAATGCCCGTCCAGGTATTTTGCATGACACAGTGAGGGCACCTGCCTCTCCATCTGTACACACTCATTTCCTATCAATGCGTGTTGGTACCTCAGCATCTTTCCTGGTGTTGTTGTGCTTTCTTCTCTCATAGGTTCCCGTGGATCATGGCTGTGCATGTAATGTGGATGATGGACATGGTCCTCTCATGTTTATGTCCCAGTTTCATACTAGGCTGACAGTAAGTTGTTTTAGTAATCTTGTATGATTTAGTGGTCATTACGTGTCTCAGTTTTTCGGGTGGACTGGTGGATCAGAGTTTTTCACACGTTGACCAGCAGTCAGCCTGCAGCAGTTTTTGCTGGTTTCTAACAATTTTCAGTGGGTTCAGAAGGGATTTCTCTGGTTTGATTGATTTTACTTTGCAGTTGTCAATGAGGACTTCAATATTGTCTTTATTGTTGCTATGGAAACCAATGATCTCCCTCAAGCCCTGAGCTCAGTGGAATGTTGATGTCATCTCTGATAGATGAAAGCCACTTTGTGACGTATCAAAGGAGTGGACCAGGGCTTTGGAACACAGGTCCTTATATGGATGAGATTTTACTGGAGGATTAGTGCTTTCGCTGGGTTTGAGGTTTGGAGACCACATTTCAACTCAGTGGGAGCAATGCCCGTCCAGGTATTTTGCATGACACAGTGAGGGCACCTGCCTCTCCATCTGTACACACTCATTTCCTATCAATGCGTGTTGGTACCTCAGCATCTTTCCTGGTGTTGTTGTGCTTTCTTCTCTCATAGGTTCCCGTGGATCATGGCTGTGCATGTAATGTGGATGATGGACATGGTCCTCTCATGTTTATGTCCCAGTTTCATACTAGGCTGACACTAAGTTTTAGTGATCTTGTATGATTTAGTGGTCATTACGTGTCTCAGTGTTTCGGGTGGACTGGTGGATCAGAGTTTTTCACAGGTTGACCAGCAGTCAGCCTTCAGCAGTTTTTGCTGGTTTCTAACAATTTTCAGTGGGTTCAGAAGGGATTTCTCTGGTTTGATTGATTTTACATGCAGTTGCCAGTGAGGACATCAATATTGTCTTTATTGTTGCTATGGAAGCCAATGATCTCCCTCAAGCCCTGAGCTCAGTGGAATGTTGATGTCATCTCTGATAAATCAAAACTAATTTGTGACGTATCAAATGAGTGGACCAGGGCTTTGGAACACAGGTCCTTATATGGATGAGATTTTACTGGAGGATTAGTGCTTTCGCTGGGTTTGAGGTTTGGAGACCACATTTCAACTCAGTGGGAGCAATGCCCGTCCAGGTATTTTGCATGACACAGTGAGGGCACCTGCCTCTCCATCTGTACACACTCATTTCCTATCAATGCGTGTTGGTACTTCAGCATCTTTCCTGGTGTTGTTGTGCTTTCTTCTCTCATAGGTTCCCATGGATCATGGCTGTGCATGTAATGTGGATGATGGACATGGTCCTCTCATGTTTCATACTAGGTTGACAATAAGTTGTTTTAGTGATCTTGTATGATTTAGTGGTCATTACGTGTCTCAGTGTTTCGGGTGGACTGGTGGATCAGAGTTTTTCACAGGTTGACCAGCAGTCAGCCTGCAGCAGTTTTTGCTGGTTTCTAACAATTTTCAGTGGGTTCAGAAGGGATTTCTCTGGTTTGATTGATTTTACATGCAGTTGCCAATGAGGACTTCAATATTGTCTTTATTGTTGCTATGGAAACCAATGATCTCCCTCAAGCCCTGAGCTCAGTGGAATGTTGATGTTATCTCTGATAAATCAAAGCCACTTTGTGACGTATCAAAGGAGTGGACCAGGGCTTTGGAACACAGGTCCTTATATGGATGAGATTTTACTGGAGGATTAGTGCTTTCGCTGGGTTTGAGGTTTGGAGACCACATTTCAACTCAGTGGGAGCAATGCCCGTCCAGGTATTTTGCATGACACAGTGAGGGCACCTGCCTCTCCATCTGTACACACTCATTTCCTATCAATGCGTGTTGGTACCTCAGCATCTTTCCTGGTGTTGTTGTGCTTTCTTCTCTCATAGGTTCCCGTGGATCATGGCTGTGCATGTAATGTGGATGATGGACATGGTCCTCTCATGTTTATGTCCCAGTTTCATACTAGGCTGACAGTAAGTTGTTTTAGTAATCTTGTATGATTTAGTGGTCATTACGTGTCTCAGTTTTTCGGGTGGACTGGTGGATCAGAGTTTTTCACACGTTGACCAGCAGTCAGCCTGCAGCAGTTTTTGCTGGTTTCTAACAATTTTCAGTGGGTTCAGAAGGGATTTCTCTGGTTTGATTGATTTTACATGCAGTTGCCAGTGAGGACTTCAATATTGTCTTTATTGTTGCTATGGAAGCCAATGATCTCCCTCAAGCCCTGAGCTCAGTGGAATGTTGATGTCATCTCTGATAAATCAAAACTAATTTGTGACGTATCAAATGAGTGGACCAGGGCTTTGGAACACAGGTCCTTATATGGATGAGATTTTACTGGAGGATTAGTGCTTTCGCTGGGTTTGAGGTTTGGAGACCACATTTCAACTCAGTGGGAGCAATGCCCGTCCAGGTATTTTGCATGACACAGTGAGGGCACCTGCCTCTCCATCTGTACACACTCATTTCCTATCAATGCGTGTTGGTACTTCAGCATCTTTCCTGGTGTTGTTGTGCTTTCTTCTCTCATAGGTTCCCATGGATCATGGCTGTGCATGTAATGTGGATGATGGACATGGTCCTCTCATGTTTCATACTAGGTTGACAATAAGTTGTTTTAGTGATCTTGTATGATTTAGTGGTCATTACGTGTCTCAGTGTTTCGGGTGGACTGGTGGATCAGAGTTTTTCACAGGTTGACCAGCACTCAGCCTGCAGCAGTTTTTGCTGGTTTCTAACAATTTTCAGTGGGTTCAGAAGGGATTTCTCTGGTTTGATTGATTTTACATGCAGTTGCCAATGAGGACTTCAATATTGTCTTTATTGTTGCTATGGAAACCAATGATCTCCCTCAAGCCCTGAGCTCAGTGGAATGTTGATGTCATCTCTGATAAATCAAAGCCACTTTGTGACGTATCAAAGGAGTGGACCAAGGCTTTGGAACACAGGTCCTTATATGGATGAGATTTTACTGTAGGATTAGTGCTTTCGCTGGGTTTGAGGTTTGGAGACCACATTTCAACTCAGTGGGAGCAATGCCCGTCCAGGTATTTTGCATGACACAGTGAGGGCACCTGCCTCTCCATCTGTACACACTCATTTCCTATCAATGCGTGTTGGTACCTCAGCATCTTTCCTGGTGTTGTTGTGCTTTCTTCTCTCATAGGTTCCCGTGGATCATGGCTGTGCATGTAATGTGGATGATGGACATGGTCCTCTCATGTTTATGTCCCAGTTTCATACTAGGCTGACACTAAGTTTTAGTGATCTTGTATGATTTAGTGGTCATTACGTGTCTCAGTGTTTCGGGTGGACTGGTGGATCAGAGTTTTTCACAGGTTGACCAGCAGTCAGCCTTCAGCAGTTTTTGCTGGTTTCTAACAATTTTCAGTGGGTTCAGAAGGGATTTCTCTGGTTTGATTGATTTTACATGCAGTTGCCAGTGAGGACTTCAATATTGTCTTTATTGTTGCTATGGAAGCCAATGATCTCCCTCAAGCCCTGAGCTCAGTGGAATGTTGATGTCATCTCTGATAAATCAAAACTAATTTGTGACGTATCAAATGAGTGGACCAGGGCTTTGGAACACAGGTCCTTGTATGGATGAGATTTTACTGGAGGATTAGTGCTTTCGCTGGGTTTGAGGTTTGGAGACCACATTTCAACTCAGTGGGAGCAATGCCCGTCCAGGTATTTTGCATGACACAGTGAGGGCACCTGCCTCTCCATCTGTACACACTCATTTCCTATCAATGCGTGTTGGTACTTCAGCATCTTTCCTGGTGTTGTTGTGCTTTCTTCTCTCATAGGTTCCCATGGATCATGGCTGTGCATGTAATGTGGATGATGGACATGGTCCTCTCATGTTTCATACTAGGTTGACAATAAGTTGTTTTAGTGATCTTGTATGATTTAGTGGTCATTACGTGTCTCAGTGTTTCGGGTGGACTGGTGGATCAGAGTTTTTCACAGGTTGACCAGCACTCAGCCTGCAGCAGTTTTTGCTGGTTTCTAACAATTTTCAGTGGGTTCAGAAGGGATTTCTCTGGTTTGATTGATTTTACATGCAGTTGCCAATGAGGACTTCAATATTGTCTTTATTGTTGCTATGGAAACCAATGATCTCCCTCAAGCCCTGAGCTCAGTGGAATGTTGATGTCATCTCTGATAAATCAAAGCCACTTTGTGACGTATCAAAGGAGTGGACCAAGGCTTTGGAACACAGGTCCTTATATGGATGAGATTTTACTGTAGGATTAGTGCTTTCGCTGGGTTTGAGGTTTGGAGACCACATTTCAACTCAGTGGGAGCAATGCCCGTCCAGGTATTTTGCATGACACAGTGAGGGCACCTGCCTCTCCATCTGTACACACTCATTTCCTATCAATGCGTGTTGGTACCTCAGCATCTTTCCTGGTGTTGTTGTGCTTTCTTCTCTCATAGGTTCCCGTGGATCATGGCTGTGCATGTAATGTGGATGATGGACATGGTCCTCTCATGTTTATGTCCCAGTTTCATACTAGGCTGACACTAAGTTTTAGTGATCTTGTATGATTTAGTGGTCATTACGTGTCTCAGTGTTTCGGGTGGACTGGTGGATCAGAGTTTTTCACAGGTTGACCAGCAGTCAGCCTTCAGCAGTTTTTGCTGGTTTCTAACAATTTTCAGTGGGTTCAGAAGGGATTTCTCTGGTTTGATTGATTTTACATGCAGTTGCCAGTGAGGACTTCAATATTGTCTTTATTGTTGCTATGGAAGCCAATGATCTCCCTCAAGCCCTGAGCTCAGTGGAATGTTGATGTCATCTCTGATAAATCAAAACTAATTTGTGACGTATCAAATGAGTGGACCAGGGCTTTGGAACACAGGTCCTTGTATGGATGAGATTTTACTGGAGGATTAGTGCTTTCGCTGGGTTTGAGGTTTGGAGACCACATTTCAACTCAGTGGGAGCAATGCCCGTCCAGGTATTTTGCATGACACAGTGAGGGCACCTGCCTCTCCATCTGTACACACTCATTTCCTATCAATGCGTGTTGGTACTTCAGCATCTTTCCTGGTGTTGTTGTGCTTTCTTCTCTCATAGGTTCCCATGGATCATGGCTGTGCATGTAATGTGGATGATGGACATGGTCCTCTCATGTTTCATACTAGGTTGACAATAAGTTGTTTTAGTGATCTTGTATGATTTAGTGGTCATTACGTGTCTCAGTGTTTCGGGTGGACTGGTGGATCAGAGTTTTTCACAGGTTGACCAGCACTCAGCCTGCAGCAGTTTTTGCTGGTTTCTAACAATTTTCAGTGGGTTCAGAAGGGATTTCTCTGGTTTGATTGATTTTACATGCAGTTGCCAATGAGGACTTCAATATTGTCTTTATTGTTGCTATGGAAACCAATGATCTCCCTCAAGCCCTGAGCTCAGTGGAATGTTGATGTCATCTCTGATAAATCAAAGCCACTTTGTGACGTATCAAAGGAGTGGACCAAGGCTTTGGAACACAGGTCCTTATATGGATGAGATTTTACTGTAGGATTAGTGCTTTCGCTGGGTTTGAGGTTTGGAGACCACATTTCAACTCAGTGGGAGCAATGCCCGTCCAGGTATTTTGCATGACACAGTGAGGGCACCTGCCTCTCCATCTGTACACACTCATTTCCTATCAATGCGTGTTGGTACCTCAGCATCTTTCCTGGTGTTGTTGTGCTTTCTTCTCTCATAGGTTCCCGTGGATCATGGCTGTGCATGTAATGTGGATGATGGACATGGTCCTCTCATGTTTATGTCCCAGTTTCATACTAGGCTGACACTAAGTTTTAGTGATCTTGTATGATTTAGTGGTCATTACGTGTCTCAGTGTTTCGGGTGGACTGGTGGATCAGAGTTTTTCACAGGTTGACCAGCAGTCAGCCTTCAGCAGTTTTTGCTGGTTTCTAACAATTTTCAGTGGGTTCAGAAGGGATTTCTCTGGTTTGATTGATTTTACATGCAGTTGCCAGTGAGGACTTCAATATTGTCTTTATTGTTGCTATGGAAGCCAATGATCTCCCTCAAGCCCTGAGCTCAGTGGAATGTTGATGTCATCTCTGATAAATCAAAACTAATTTGTGACGTATCAAATGAGTGGACCAGGGCTTTGGAACACAGGTCCTTATATGGATGAGATTTTACTGGAGGATTAGTGCTTTCGCTGGGTTTGAGGTTTGGAGACCACATTTCAACTCAGTGGGAGCAATGCCCGTCCAGGTATTTTGCATGACACAGTGAGGGCACCTGCCTCTCCATCTGTACACACTCATTTCCTATCAATGCGTGTTGGTACTTCAGCATCTTTCCTGGTGTTGTTGTGCTTTCTTCTCTCATAGGTTCCCATGGATCATGGCTGTGCATGTAATGTGGATGATGGACATGGTCCTCTCATGTTTCATACTAGGTTGACAATAAGTTGTTTTAGTGATCTTGTATGATTTAGTGGTCATTACGTGTCTCAGTGTTTCGGGTGGACTGGTGGATCAGAGTTTTTCACAGGTTGACCAGCACTCAGCCTGCAGCAGTTTTTGCTGGTTTCTAACAATTTTCAGTGGGTTCAGAAGGGATTTCTCTGGTTTGATTGATTTTACATGCAGTTGCCAATGAGGACTTCAATATTGTCTTTATTGTTGCTATGGAAACCAATGATCTCCCTCAAGCCCTGAGCTCAGTGGAATGTTGATGTCATCTCTGATAAATCAAAGCCACTTTGTGACGTATCAAAGGAGTGGACCAAGGCTTTGGAACACAGGTCCTTATATGGATGAGATTTTACTGTAGGATTAGTGCTTTCGCTGGGTTTGAGGTTTGGAGACCACATTTCAACTCAGTGGGAGCAATGCCCGTCCAGGTATTTTGCATGACACAGTGAGGGCACCTGCCTCTCCATCTGTACACACTCATTTCCTATCAATGCGTGTTGGTACCTCAGCATCTTTCCTGGTGTTGTTGTGCTTTCTTCTCTCATAGGTTCCCGTGGATCATGGCTGTGCATGTAATGTGGATGATGGACATGGTCCTCTCATGTTTATGTCCCAGTTTCATACTAGGCTGACACTAAGTTTTAGTGATCTTGTATGATTTAGTGGTCATTACGTGTCTCAGTGTTTCGGGTGGACTGGTGGATCAGAGTTTTTCACAGGTTGACCAGCAGTCAGCCTTCAGCAGTTTTTGCTGGTTTCTAACAATTTTCAGTGGGTTCAGAAGGGATTTCTCTGGTTTGATTGATTTTACATGCAGTTGCCAGTGAGGACTTCAATATTGTCTTTATTGTTGCTATGGAAGCCAATGATCTCCCTCAAGCCCTGAGCTCAGTGGAATGTTGATGTCATCTCTGATAAATCAAAACTAATTTGTGACGTATCAAATGAGTGGACCAGGGCTTTGGAACACAGGTCCTTATATGGATGAGATTTTACTGGAGGATTAGTGCTTTCGCTGGGTTTGAGGTTTGGAGACCACATTTCAACTCAGTGGGAGCAATGCCCGTCCAGGTATTTTGCATGACACAGTGAGGGCACCTGCCTCTCCATCTGTACACACTCATTTCCTATCAATGCGTGTTGGTACTTCAGCATCTTTCCTGGTGTTGTTGTGCTTTCTTCTCTCATAGGTTCCCATGGATCATGGCTGTGCATGTAATGTGGATGATGGACATGGTCCTCTCATGTTTCATACTAGGTTGACAATAAGTTGTTTTAGTGATCTTGTATGATTTAGTGGTCATTACGTGTCTCAGTGTTTCGGGTGGACTGGTGGATCAGAGTTTTTCACAGGTTGACCAGCACTCAGCCTGCAGCAGTTTTTGCTGGTTTCTAACAATTTTCAGTGGGTTCAGAAGGGATTTCTCTGGTTTGATTGATTTTACATGCAGTTGCCAATGAGGACTTCAATATTGTCTTTATTGTTGCTATGGAAACCAATGATCTCCCTCAAGCCCTGAGCTCAGTGGAATGTTGATGTCATCTCTGATAAATCAAAGCCACTTTGTGACGTATCAAAGGAGTGGACCAAGGCTTTGGAACACAGGTCCTTATATGGATGAGATTTTACTGTAGGATTAGTGCTTTCGCTGGGTTTGAGGTTTGGAGACCACATTTCAACTCAGTGGGAGCAATGCCCGTCCAGGTATTTTGCATGACACAGTGAGGGCACCTGCCTCTCCATCTGTACACACTCATTTCCTATCAATGCGTGTTGGTACCTCAGCATCTTTCCTGGTGTTGTTGTGCTTTCTTCTCTCATAGGTTCCCGTGGATCATGGCTGTGCATGTAATGTGGATGATGGACATGGTCCTCTCATGTTTATGTCCCAGTTTCATACTAGGCTGACACTAAGTTTTAGTGATCTTGTATGATTTAGTGGTCATTACGTGTCTCAGTGTTTCGGGTGGACTGGTGGATCAGAGTTTTTCACAGGTTGACCAGCAGTCAGCCTTCAGCAGTTTTTGCTGGTTTCTAACAATTTTCAGTGGGTTCAGAAGGGATTTCTCTGGTTTGATTGATTTTACATGCAGTTGCCAGTGAGGACTTCAATATTGTCTTTATTGTTGCTATGGAAGCCAATGATCTCCCTCAAGCCCTGAGCTCAGTGGAATGTTGATGTCATCTCTGATAAATCAAAACTAATTTGTGACGTATCAAATGAGTGGACCAGGGCTTTGGAACACAGGTCCTTATATGGATGAGATTTTACTGGAGGATTAGTGCTTTCGCTGGGTTTGAGGTTTGGAGACCACATTTCAACTCAGTGGGAGCAATGCCCGTCCAGGTATTTTGCATGACACAGTGAGGGCACCTGCCTCTCCATCTGTACACACTCATTTCCTATCAATGCGTGTTGGTACTTCAGCATCTTTCCTGGTGTTGTTGTGCTTTCTTCTCTCATAGGTTCCCATGGATCATGGCTGTGCATGTAATGTGGATGATGGACATGGTCCTCTCATGTTTCATACTAGGTTGACAATAAGTTGTTTTAGTGATCTTGTATGATTTAGTGGTCATTACGTGTCTCAGTGTTTCGGGTGGACTGGTGGATCAGAGTTTTTCACAGGTTGACCAGCACTCAGCCTGCAGCAGTTTTTGCTGGTTTCTAACAATTTTCAGTGGGTTCAGAAGGGATTTCTCTGGTTTGATTGATTTTACATGCAGTTGCCAATGAGGACTTCAATATTGTCTTTATTGTTGCTATGGAAACCAATGATCTCCCTCAAGCCCTGAGCTCAGTGGAATGTTGATGTCATCTCTGATAGATCAAAGCCACTTTGTGACGTATCAAAGGAGTGGACCAGGGCTTTGGAACACAGGTCCTTATATGGATGAGATTTTACTGGAGGATTAGTGCTTTCGCTGGGTTTGAGGTTTGGAGACCACATTTCAACTCAGTGGGAGCAATGCCCGTCCAGGTATTTTGCATGACACAGTGAGGGCACCTGCCTCTCCATCTGTACACACTCATTTCCTATCAATGCGTGTTGGTACCTCAGCATCTTTCCTGGTGTTG
This sequence comes from Chaetodon auriga, assembly GCF_051107435.1. Lineage (NCBI taxonomy): Eukaryota > Metazoa > Chordata > Actinopteri > Chaetodontiformes > Chaetodontidae > Chaetodon > Chaetodon auriga. The sequence continues at coordinate 387,580 of NC_135096.1, read as the reverse complement.
TTGTGCTTTCTTCTCTCATAGGTTCCCGTGGATCATGGCTGTGCATGTAATGTGGATGATGGACATGGTCCTCTCATGTTTATGTCCCAGTTTCATACTAGGCTGACACTAAGTTTTAGTGATCTTGTATGATTTAGTGGTCATTACGTGTCTCAGTGTTTCGGGTGGACTGGTGGATCAGAGTTTTTCACAGGTTGACCAGCAGTCAGCCTGCAGCAGTTTTTGCTGGTTTCTAACAATTTTCAGTGGGTTCAGAAGGGATTTCTCTGGTTTGATTGATTTTACTTTGCAGTTGTCAATGAAGACTTCAATATTGTCTTTATTGTTGCTATGGAAAGCAATGATCTCCATCAAGCCCTGAGCTCAGTGGAATGTTGATGTCATCTCTGATAGATGAAAGCCACTTTGTGACGTATCAAAGGAGTGGACCAGGGCTTTGGAACACAGGTCCTTATATGGATGAGATTTTACTGGAGGATTAGTGCTTTCGCTGGTTTTGAGGTTTGGAGACCACATTTCAACTCAGTGGGAGCAATGCCCGTCCAGGTATTTTGCATGACACAGTGAGGGCACCTGGCTCTCCATCTGTACACACTCATTTCCTATCAATGCGTGTTGGTACCTCAGCATCTTTCCTGGTGTTGTTGTGCTTTATTCTCTCATAGGTTCCCGTGGATCATGGCTGTGCATGTAATGTGGATGATGGACATGGTCCTCTCATGTTTCATACTAGGCTGACAATAAGTTGTTTTAGTGATCTTGTATGATTTAGTGGTCATTACGTGTCTCAGTGTTTCGGGTGGACTGGTGGATCAGAGTTTTTCACAGGTTGACCAGCAGTCAGCCTTCAGCAGTTTTTGCTGGTTTCTAATAATTTTCAGTGGGTTCAGAAGGGATTTCTCTGGTTTGATTGATTTTACATGCAGTTGCCAGTGAGGACTTCAATATTGTCTTTATTGTTGCTATGGAAGCCAATGATCTCCCTCAAGCCCTGAGCTCAGTGGAATGTTGATGTCATCTCTGATAAATCAAAACTAATTTGTGACGTATCAAATGAGTGGACCAGGGCTTTGGAACACAGGTCCTTATATGGATGAGATTTCACTGTAGGATTAGTGCTTTCGCTGGGTTTGAGGTTTGGAGACCACATTTCAACTCAGTGGGAGCAATGCCCGTCCAGGTATTTTGCATGACACAGTGAGGGCACCTGCCTCTCCATCTGTACACACTCATTTCCTATCAATGCGTGTTGGTACCTCAGCATCTTTCCTGGTGTTGTTGTGCTTTCTTCTCTCATAGGTTCCCGTGGATCATGGCTGTGCATGTAATGTGGATGATGGACATGGTCCTCTCATGTTTCATACTAGGCTGACAATAAGATGTTTTAGTGATCTTGTATGATTTAGTGGTCATTACGTGTCTCGGTGTTTCGGGTGGACAGGTGGATCAGAGTTTTTCACAGGTTGACCAGCACTCAGCCTGCAGCAGTTTTTGTTGGTTTCTAACAATTTTCAGTGTGTTCAGAAGGGATTTCTCTGGTTTGATTGATTTTACTTTGCAGTTGTCAATGAGGACTTCAATATTGTCTTTATTGTTGCTATGGAAAGCAATGATCTCCATCAAGCCCTGAGCTCAGTGGAATGTTGATGTCATCTCTGATAGATGAAAGCCACTTTGTGACGTATCAAAGGAGTGGACCAGGGCTTTGGAACACAGGTCCTTATATGGATGAGATTTTACTGGAGGATTAGTGCTTTCGCTGGGTTTGAGGTTTGGAGACCACATTTCAACTCAGTGGGAGCAATGCCCGTCCAGGTATTTTGCATGACACAGTGAGGGCACCTGCCTCTCCATCTGTACACACTCATTTCCTATCAATGCGTGTTGGTACCTCAGCATCTTTCCTGGTGTTGTTGTGCTTTCTTCTCTCATAGGTTCCCGTGGATCATGGCTGTGCATGTAATGTGGATGATGGACATGGTCCTCTCATGTTTATGTCCCAGTTTCATACTAGGCTGACACTAAGTTTTAGTGATCTTGTATGATTTAGTGGTCATTACGTGTCTCAGTGTTTCGGGTGGACTGGTGGATCAGAGTTTTTCACAGGTTGACCAGCAGTCAGCCTGCAGCAGTTTTTGCTGGTTTCTAACAATTTTCAGTGGGTTCAGAAGGGATTTCTCTGGTTTGATTGATTTTACTTTGCAGTTGTCAATGAAGACTTCAATATTGTCTTTATTGTTGCTATGGAAAGCAATGATCTCCATCAAGCCCTGAGCTCAGTGGAATGTTGATGTCATCTCTGATAGATGAAAGCCACTTTGTGACGTATCAAAGGAGTGGACCAGGGCTTTGGAACACAGGTCCTTATATGGATGAGATTTTACTGGAGGATTAGTGCTTTCGCTGGTTTTGAGGTTTGGAGACCACATTTCAACTCAGTGGGAGCAATGCCCGTCCAGGTATTTTGCATGACACAGTGAGGGCACCTGGCTCTCCATCTGTACACACTCATTTCCTATCAATGCGTGTTGGTACCTCAGCATCTTTCCTGGTGTTGTTGTGCTTTATTCTCTCATAGGTTCCCGTGGATCATGGCTGTGCATGTAATGTGGATGATGGACATGGTCCTCTCATGTTTCATACTAGGCTGACAATAAGTTGTTTTAGTGATCTTGTATGATTTAGTGGTCATTACGTGTCTCAGTGTTTCGGGTGGACTGGTGGATCAGAGTTTTTCACAGGTTGACCAGCAGTCAGCCTTCAGCAGTTTTTGCTGGTTTCTAATAATTTTCAGTGGGTTCAGAAGGGATTTCTCTGGTTTGATTGATTTTACATGCAGTTGCCAGTGAGGACTTCAATATTGTCTTTATTGTTGCTATGGAAGCCAATGATCTCCCTCAAGCCCTGAGCTCAGTGGAATGTTGATGTCATCTCTGATAAATCAAAACTAATTTGTGACGTATCAAATGAGTGGACCAGGGCTTTGGAACACAGGTCCTTATATGGATGAGATTTCACTGTAGGATTAGTGCTTTCGCTGGGTTTGAGGTTTGGAGACCACATTTCAACTCAGTGGGAGCAATGCCCGTCCAGGTATTTTGCATGACACAGTGAGGGCACCTGCCTCTCCATCTGTACACACTCATTTCCTATCAATGCGTGTTGGTACCTCAGCATCTTTCCTGGTGTTGTTGTGCTTTCTTCTCTCATAGGTTCCCGTGGATCATGGCTGTGCATGTAATGTGGATGATGGACATGGTCCTCTCATGTTTCATACTAGGCTGACAATAAGATGTTTTAGTGATCTTGTATGATTTAGTGGTCATTACGTGTCTCGGTGTTTCGGGTGGACAGGTGGATCAGAGTTTTTCACAGGTTGACCAGCACTCAGCCTGCAGCAGTTTTTGTTGGTTTCTAACAATTTTCAGTGTGTTCAGAAGGGATTTCTCTGGTTTGATTGATTTTACTTTGCAGTTGTCAATGAGGACTTCAATATTGTCTTTATTGTTGCTATGGAAAGCAATGATCTCCATCAAGCCCTGAGCTCAGTGGAATGTTGATGTCATCTCTGATAGATGAAAGCCACTTTGTGACGTATCAAAGGAGTGGACCAGGGCTTTGGAACACAGGTCCTTATATGGATGAGATTTTACTGGAGGATTAGTGCTTTCGCTGGGTTTGAGGTTTGGAGACCACATTTCAACTCAGTGGGAGCAATGCCCGTCCAGGTATTTTGCATGACACAGTGAGGGCACCTGCCTCTCCATCTGTACACACTCATTTCCTATCAATGCGTGTTGGTACCTCAGCATCTTTCCTGGTGTTGTTGTGCTTTCTTCTCTCATAGGTTCCCGTGGATCATGGCTGTGCATGTAATGTGGATGATGGACATGGTCCTCTCATGTTTCATACTAGGCTGACAGTAAGTTGTTTTAGTGATCTTGTATGATTTAGTGGTCATTACGTGTCTCAGTGTTTCGGGTGGACTGGTGGATCAGAGTTTTTCACAGGTTGACCAGCACTCAGCCTTCAGCAGTTTTTGCTGGTTTCTAACAATTTTCAGTGGGTTCAGAAGGGATTTCTCTGGTTTGATTGATTTTACATGCAGTTGCCAGTGAGGACTTCAATATTGTCTTTATTGTTGCTATGGAAGCCAATGATCTCCCTCAAGCCCTGAGCTCAGTGGAATGTTGATGTCATCTCTGGTAAATCAAAACTAATTTGTGACGTATCAAATGAGTGGACCAGGGCTTTGGAACACAGGTCCGTATATGGATGAGATTTTACTGGAGGATTAGTGCTTTCGCTGGGTTTGAGGTTTGGAGACCACATTTCAACTCAGTGGGAGCAATGCCCGTCCAGGTATTTTGCATGACACAGTGAGGGCACCTGCCTCTCCATCTGTACACACTCATTTCCTATCAATGCGTGTTGGTACCTCAGCATCTTTCCTGGTGTTGTTGTGCTTTCTTCTCTCATAGGTTCCCGTGGATCATGGCTGTGCATGTAATGTGGATGATGGACATGGTCCTCTCATGTTTCATACTAGGCTGACAATAAGTTGTTTCAGTGATCTTGTATGATTTAGTGGTCATTACGTGTCTCAGTGTTTCGGGTGGACTGGTGGATCAGAGTTTTTCACAGGTTGACCAGCAGTCAGCCTTCAGCAGTTTTTGCTGGTTTCTAACAATTTTCAGTGGGTTCAGAAGGGATTTCTCTGGTTTGATTGATTTTACATGCAGTTGCTAATGAGGACTTCAATATTGTCTTTATTGTTGCTATGGAAACCAATGATCTCCCTCAAGCCCTGAGCTCAGTGGAATGTTGATGTCATCTCTGATAAATCAAAGCCACTTTGTGACGTATCAAAGGAGTGGACCAAGGCTTTGGAACACAGGTCCTTATATGGATGAGATTTTACTGTAGGATTAGTGCTTTCGCTGGGTTTGAGGTTTGGAGACCACATTTCAACTCAGTGGGAGCAATGCCCGTCCAGGTATTTTGCATGACACAGTGAGGGCACCTGCCTCTCCATCTGTACACACTCATTTCCTATCAATGCGTGTTGGTACCTCAGCATCTTTCCTGGTGTTGTTGTGCTTTCTTCTCTCATAGGTTCCCGTGGATCATGGCTGTGCATGTAATGTGGATGATGGACATGGTCCTCTCATGTTTCATACTAGGCTGACAATAACTTGTTTCAGTGATCTTGTATGATTTAGTGGTCATTACGTGTCTCAGTGTTTTCGGTGGACTGGTGGAACAGAGTTTTTCACAGGTTGACCAGCAGTCAGCCTGCAGCAGTTTTTGCTGGTTTCTAACAATTTTCAGTGGGTTCAGAAGGGATTTCTCTGGTTTGATTGATTTTACTTTGCAGTTGTCAATGAGGACTTCAATATTGTCTTTATTGTTGCTATGGAAACCAATGATCTCCCTCAAGCCCTGAGCTCAGTGGAATGTTGATGTCATCTCTGATAGATGAAAGCCACTTTGTGACGTATCAAAGGAGTGGACCAGGGCTTTGGAACACAGGTCCTTATATGGATGAGATTTTACTGGAGGATTAGTGCTTTCGCTGGGTTTGAGGTTTGGAGACCACATTTCAACTCAGTGGGAGCAATGCCCGTCCAGGTATTTTGCATGACACAGTGAGGACACCTGCCTCTCCATCTGTACACACTCAATTCCTAGCAATGCGTGTTGGTACCTCAGCATCTTTCCTGGTGTTGTTGTGCTTTCTTCTGTCATAGTTTCCCGTGGATCATGGCTGTGCATGTAATGTGGATGATGGACATGGTCCTCTCATGTTTATGTCCCAGTTTCATACTAGGCTGACAGTAAGTTGTTTTAGTAATCTTGTATGATTTAGTGGTCATTACGTGTCTCGGTGTTTCGGGTGGACAGGTGGATCAGAGTTTTTCACAGGTTGACCAGCACTCAGCCTGCAGCAGTTTTTGTTGGTTTCTAACAATTTTCAGTGTGTTCAGAAGGGATTTCTCTGGTTTGATTGATTTTACTTTGCAGTTGTCAATGAGGACTTCAATATTGTCTTTATTGTTGCTATGGAAAGCAATGATCTCCATCAAGCCCTGAGCTCAGTGGAATGTTGATGTCATCTCTGATAGATGAAAGCCACTTTGTGACGTATCAAAGGAGTGGACCAGGGCTTTGGAACACAGGTCCTTATATGGATGAGATTTTACTGGAGGATTAGTGCTTTCGCTGGGTTTGAGGTTTGGAGACCACATTTCAACTCAGTGGGAGCAATGCCCGTCCAGGTATTTTGCATGACACAGTGAGGGCACCTGCCTCTCCATCTGTACACACTCATTTCCTATCAATGCGTGTTGGTACCTCAGCATCTTTCCTGGTGTTGTTGTGCTTTCTTCTCTCATAGGTTCCCGTGGATCATGGCTGTGCATGTAATGTGGATGATGGACATGGTCCTCTCATGTTTCATACTAGGCTGACAGTAAGTTGTTTTAGTGATCTTGTATGATTTAGTGGTCATTACGTGTCTCAGTGTTTCGGGTGGACTGGTGGATCAGAGTTTTTCACAGGTTGACCAGCACTCAGCCTTCAGCAGTTTTTGCTGGTTTCTAACAATTTTCAGTGGGTTCAGAAGGGATTTCTCTGGTTTGATTGATTTTACATGCAGTTGCCAGTGAGGACTTCAATATTGTCTTTATTGTTGCTATGGAAGCCAATGATCTCCCTCAAGCCCTGAGCTCAGTGGAATGTTGATGTCATCTCTGATAAATCAAAACTAATTTGTGACGTATCAAATGAGTGGACCAGGGCTTTGGAACACAGGTCCGTATATGGATGAGATTTTACTGGAGGATTAGTGCTTTCGCTGGGTTTGAGGTTTGGAGACCACATTTCAACTCAGTGGGAGCAATGCCCGTCCAGGTATTTTGCATGACACAGTGAGGGCACCTGCCTCTCCATCTGTACACACTCATTTCCTATCAATGCGTGTTGGTACCTCAGCATCTTTCCTGGTGTTGTTGTGCTTTCTTCTCTCATAGGTTCCCGTGGATCATGGCTGTGCATGTAATGTGGATGATGGACATGGTCCTCTCATGTTTCATACTAGGCTGACAATAAGTTGTTTTAGTGATCTTGTATGATTTAGTGGTCATTACGTGTCTCAGTGTTTCGGGTGGACTGGTGGATCAGAGTTTTTCACAGGTTGACCAGCACTCAGCCTTCAGCAGTTTTTGCTGGTTTCTAACAATTTTCAGTGGGTTCAGAAGGGATTTCTCTGGTTTGATTGATTTTACATGCAGTTGCTAATGAGGACTTCAATATTGTCTTTATTGTTGCTATGGAAACCAATGATCTCCCTCAAGCCCTGAGCTCAGTGGAATGTTGATGTCATCTCTGATAAATCAAAGCCACTTTGTGACGTATCAAAGGAGTGGACCAAGGCTTTGGAACACAGGTCCTTATATGGATGAGATTTTACTGTAGGATTAGTGCTTTCGCTGGGTTTGAGGTTTGGAGACCACATTTCAACTCAGTGGGAGCAATGCCCGTCCAGGTATTTTGCATGACACAGTGAGGGCACCTGCCTCTCCATCTGTACACACTCATTTCCTATCAATGCGTGTTGGTACCTCAGCATCTTTCCTGGTGTTGTTGTGCTTTCTTCTCTCATAGGTTCCCGTGGATCATGGCTGTGCATGTAATGTGGATGATGGACATGGTCCTCTCATGTTTCATACTAGGCTGACAATAACTTGTTTCAGTGATCTTGTATGATTTAGTGGTCATTACGTGTCTCAGTGTTTTCGGTGGACTGGTGGAACAGAGTTTTTCACAGGTTGACCAGCAGTCAGCCTGCAACAGTTTTTGCTGGTTTCTAACAATTTTCAGTGGGTTCAGAAGGGATTTCTCTGGTTTGATTGATTTTACTTTGCAGTTGTCAATGAGGACTTCAATATTGTCTTTATTGTTGCTATGGAAAGCAATGATCTCCCTCAAGCCCTGAGCTCAGTGGAATGTTGATGTCATCTCTGATAGATGAAAGCCACTTTGTGACGTATCAAAGGAGTGGACCAGGGCTTTGGAACACAGGTCCTTATATGGATGAGATTTTACTGGAGGATTAGTGCTTTCGCTGGGTTTGAGGTTTGGAGACCACATTTCAACTCAGTGGGAGCAATGCCCGTCCAGGTATTTTGCATGACACAGTGAGGACACCTGCCTCTCCATCTGTACACACTCAATTCCTAGCAATGCGTGTTGGTACCTCAGCATCTTTCCTGGTGTTGTTGTGCTTTCTTCTGTCATAGTTTCCCGTGGATCATGGCTGTGCATGTAATGTGGATGATGGACATGGTCCTCTCATGTTTATGTCCCAGTTTCATACTAGGCTGACAGTAAGTTGTTTTAGTAATCTTGTATGATTTAGTGGTCATTACGTGTCTCGGTGTTTCGGGTGGACAGGTGGATCAGAGTTTTTCACAGGTTGACCAGCACTCAGCCTGCAGCAGTTTTTGTTGGTTTCTAACAATTTTCAGTGTGTTCAGAAGGGATTTCTCTGGTTTGATTGATTTTACTTTGCAGTTGTCAATGAGGACTTCAATATTGTCTTTATTGTTGCTATGGAAAGCAATGATCTCCATCAAGCCCTGAGCTCAGTGGAATGTTGATGTCATCTCTGATAGATGAAAGCCACTTTGTGACGTATCAAAGGAGTGGACCAGGGCTTTGGAACACAGGTCCTTATATGGATGAGATTTTACTGGAGGATTAGTGCTTTCGCTGGGTTTGAGGTTTGGAGACCACATTTCAACTCAGTGGGAGCAATGCCCGTCCAGGTATTTTGCATGACACAGTGAGGGCACCTGCCTCTCCATCTGTACACACTCATTTCCTATCAATGCGTGTTGGTACCTCAGCATCTTTCCTGGTGTTGTTGTGCTTTCTTCTCTCATAGGTTCCCGTGGATCATGGCTGTGCATGTAATGTGGATGATGGACATGGTCCTCTCATGTTTATGTCCCAGTTTCATACTAGGCTGACACTAAGTTTTAGTGATCTTGTATGATTTAGTGGTCATTACGTGTCTCAGTGTTTCGGGTGGACTGGTGGATCAGAGGTTTTCACAGGTTGACCAGCAGTCAGCCTGCAGCAGTTTTTGCTGGTTTCTAACAATTTTCAGTGGGTTCAGAAGGGATTTCTCTGGTTTGATTGATTTTACTTTGCAGTTGTCAATGAAGACTTCAATATTGTCTTTATTGTTGCTATGGAAAGCAATGATCTCCATCAAGCCCTGAGCTCAGTGGAATGTTGATGTCATCTCTGATAGATGAAAGCCACTTTGTGACGTATCAACGGAGTGGACCAGGGCTTTGGAACACAGGTCCTTATATGGATGAGATTTTACTGGAGGATTAGTGCTTTCGCTGGGTTTGAGGTTTGGAGACCACATTTCAACTCAGTGGGAGCAATGCCCGTCCAGGTATTTTGCATGACAGAGTGAGGACACCTGCCTCTCCATCTGTACACACTCATTTCCTATCAATGCGTGTTGGTACCTCAGCATCTTTCCTGGTGTTGTTGTGCTTTATTCTCTCATAGGTTCCCGTGGATCATGGCTGTGCATGTAATGTGGATGATGGACATGGTCCTCTCATGTTTATGTCCCAGTTTCATACTAGGCTGACAGTAAGTTGTTTTAGTAATCTTGTATGATTTAGTGGTCATTACGTGTCTCGGTGTTTCGGGTGGACAGGTGGATCAGAGTTTTTCACAGGTTGACCAGCACTCAGCCTGCAGCAGTTTTTGTTGGTTTCTAACAATTTTCAGTGTGTTCAGAAGGGATTTCTCTGGTTTGATTGATTTAACTTTGCAGTTGTCAATGAGGACTTCAATATTGTCTTTATTGTTGCTATGGAAAGCAATGATCTCCATCAAGCCCTGAGCTCAGTGGAATGTTGATGTCATCTCTGATAGATGAAAGCCACTTTGTGACGTATCAAAGGAGTGGACCAGGGCTTTGGAACACAGGTCCTTATATGGATGAGATTTTACTGGAGGATTAGTGCTTTCGCTGGGTTTGAGGTTTGGAGACCACATTTCAACTCAGTGGGAGCAATGCCCGTCCAGGTATTTTGCATGACACAGTGAGGGCACCTGCCTCTCCATCTGTACACACTCATTTCCTATCAATGCGTGTTGGTACCTCAGCATCTTTCCTGGTGTTGTTGTGCTTTCTTCTCTCATAGGTTCCCGTGGATCATGGCTGTGCATGTAATGTGGATGATGGACATGGTCCTCTCATGTTTATGTCCCAGTTTCATACTAGGCTGACACTAAGTTTTAGTGATCTTGTATGATTTAGTGGTCATTACGTGTCTCAGTGTTTCGGGTGGACTGGTGGATCAGAGGTTTTCACAGGTTGACCAGCAGTCAGCCTGCAGCAGTTTTTGCTGGTTTCTAACAATTTTCAGTGGGTTCAGAAGGGATTTCTCTGGTTTGATTGATTTTACTTTGCAGTTGTCAATGAAGACTTCAATATTGTCTTTATTGTTGCTATGGAAAGCAATGATCTCCATCAAGCCCTGAGCTCAGTGGAATGTTGATGTCATCTCTGATAGATGAAAGCCACTTTGTGACGTATCAAAGGAGTGGACCAGGGCTTTGGAACACAGGTCCTTATATGGATGAGATTTTACTGGAGGATTAGTGCTTTCGCTGGGTTTGAGGTTTGGAGACCACATTTCAACTCAGTGGGAGCAATGCCCGTCCAGGTATTTTGCATGACACAGTGAGGGCACCTGCCTCTCCATCTGTACACACTCATTTCCTATCAATGCGTGTTGGTACCTCAGCATCTTTCCTGGTGTTGTTGTGCTTTCTTCTCTCATAGGTTCCCGTGGATCATGGCTGTGCATGTAATGTGGATGATGGACATGGTCCTCTCATGTTTATGTCCCAGTTTCATACTAGGCTGACACTAAGTTTTAGTGATCTTGTATGATTTAGTGGTCATTACGTGTCTCAGTGTTTCGGGTGGACTGGTGGATCAGAGGTTTTCACAGGTTGACCAGCAGTCAGCCTGCAGCAGTTTTTGCTGGTTTCTAACAATTTTCAGTGGGTTCAGAAGGGATTTCTCTGGTTTGATTGATTTTACTTTGCAGTTGTCAATGAGGACTTCAATATTGTCTTTATTGTTGCTATGGAAACCAATGATCTCCCTCAAGCCCTGAGCTCAGTGGAATGTTGATGTCATCTCTGATAGATGAAAGCCACTTTGTGACGTATCAAAGGAGTGGACCAGGGCTTTGGAACACAGGTCCTTATATGGATGAGATTTTACTGGAGGATTAGTGCTTTCGCTGGGTTTGAGGTTTGGAGACCACATTTCAACTCAGTGGGAGCAATGCCCGTCCAGGTATTTTGCATGACACAGTGAGGACACCTGCCTCTCCATCTGTACACACTCAATTCCTAGCAATGCGTGTTGGTACCTCAGCATCTTTCCTGGTGTTGTTGTGCTTTCTTCTGTCATAGTTTCCCGTGGATCATGGCTGTGCATGTAATGTGGATGATGGACATGGTCCTCTCATGTTTATGTCCCAGTTTCATACTAGGCTGACAGTAAGTTGTTTTAGTAATCTTGTATGATTTAGTGGTCATTACGTGTCTCGGTGTTTCGGGTGGACAGGTGGATCAGAGTTTTTCACAGGTTGACCAGCACTCAGCCTGCAGCAGTTTTTGTTGGTTTCTAACAATTTTCAGTGTGTTCAGAAGGGATTTCTCTGGTTTGATTGATTTTACTTTGCAGTTGTCAATGAGGACTTCAATATTGTCTTTATTGTTGCTATGGAAAGCAATGATCTCCATCAAGCCCTGAGCTCAGTGGAATGTTGATGTCATCTCTGATAGATGAAAGCCACTTTGTGACGTATCAAAGGAGTGGACCAGGGCTTTGGAACACAGGTCCTTATATGGATGAGATTTTACTGGAGGATTAGTGCTTTCGCTGGGTTTGAGGTTTGGAGACCACATTTCAACTCAGTGGGAGCAATGCCCGTCCAGGTATTTTGCATGACACAGTGAGGGCACCTGCCTCTCCATCTGTACACACTCATTTCCTATCAATGCGTGTTGGTACCTCAGCATCTTTCCTGGTGTTGTTGTGCTTTCTTCTCTCATAGGTTCCCGTGGATCATGGCTGTGCATGTAATGTGGATGATGGACATGGTCCTCTCATGTTTCATACTAGGCTGACAGTAAGTTGTTTTAGTGATCTTGTATGATTTAGTGGTCATTACGTGTCTCAGTGTTTCGGGTGGACTGGTGGATCAGAGTTTTTCACAGGTTGACCAGCACTCAGCCTTCAGCAGTTTTTGCTGGTTTCTAACAATTTTCAGTGGGTTCAGAAGGGATTTCTCTGGTTTGATTGATTTTACATGCAGTTGCCAGTGAGGACTTCAATATTGTCTTTATTGTTGCTATGGAAGCCAATGATCTCCCTCAAGCCCTGAGCTCAGTGGAATGTTGATGTCATCTCTGATAAATCAAAACTAATTTGTGACGTATCAAATGAGTGGACCAGGGCTTTGGAACACAGGTCCGTATATGGATGAGATTTTACTGGAGGATTAGTGCTTTCGCTGGGTTTGAGGTTTGGAGACCACATTTCAACTCAGTGGGAGCAATGCCCGTCCAGGTATTTTGCATGACACAGTGAGGGCACCTGCCTCTCCATCTGTACACACTCATTTCCTATCAATGCGTGTTGGTACCTCAGCATCTTTCCTGGTGTTGTTGTGCTTTCTTCTCTCATAGGTTCCCGTGGATCATGGCTGTGCATGTAATGTGGATGATGGACATGGTCCTCTCATGTTTCATACTAGGCTGACAGTAAGTTGTTTTAGTGATCTTGTATGATTTAGTGGTCATTACGTGTCTCAGTGTTTCGGGTGGACTGGTGGATCAGAGTTTTTCACAGGTTGACCAGCACTCAGCCTGCAGCAGTTTTTGTTGGTTTCTAACAATTTTCAGTGTGTTCAGAAGGGATTTCTCTGGTTTGATTGATTTTACTTTGCAGTTGTCAATGAGGACTTCAATATTGTCTTTATTGTTGCTATGGAAGCCAATGATCTCCCTCAAGCCCTGAGCTCAGTGGAATGTTGATGTCATCTCTGATAAATCAAAACTAATTTGTGACGTATCAAATGAGTGGACCAGGGCTTTGGAACACAGGTCCTTATATGGATGAGATTTCACTGTAGGATTAGTGCTTTCGCTGGGTTTGAGGTTTGGAGACCACATTTCAACTCAGTGGGAGCAATGCCCGTCCAGGTATTTTGCATGACACAGTGAGGGCACCTGCCTCTCCATCTGTACACACTCATTTCCTATCAATGCGTGTTGGTACCTCAGCATCTTTCCTGGTGTTGTTGTGCTTTCTTCTCTCATAGGTTCCCGTGGATCATGGCTGTGCATGTAATGTGGATGATGGACATGGTCCTCTCATGTTTCATACTAGGCTGACAATAAGATGTTTTAGTGATCTTGTATGATTTAGTGGTCATTACGTGTCTCGGTGTTTCGGGTGGACAGGTGGATCAGAGTTTTTCACAGGTTGACCAGCACTCAGCCTGCAGCAGTTTTTGTTGGTTTCTAACAATTTTCAGTGTGTTCAGAAGGGATTTCTCTGGTTTGATTGATTTTACTTTGCAGTTGTCAATGAGGACTTCAATATTGTCTTTATTGTTGCTATGGAAAGCAATGATCTCCATCAAGCCCTGAGCTCAGTGGAATGTTGATGTCATCTCTGATAGATGAAAGCCACTTTGTGACGTATCAAAGGAGTGGACCAGGGCTTTGGAACACAGGTCCTTATATGGATGAGATTTTACTGGAGGATTAGTGCTTTCGCTGGGTTTGAGGTTTGGAGACCACATTTCAACTCAGTGGGAGCAATGCCCGTCCAGGTATTTTGCATGACACAGTGAGGGCACCTGCCTCTCCATCTGTACACACTCATTTCCTATCAATGCGTGTTGGTACCTCAGCATCTTTCCTGGTGTTGTTGTGCTTTCTTCTCTCATAGGTTCCCGTGGATCATGGCTGTGCATGTAATGTGGATGATGGACATGGTCCTCTCATGTTTCATACTAGGCTGACAGTAAGTTGTTTTAGTGATCTTGTATGATTTAGTGGTCATTACGTGTCTCAGTGTTTCGGGTGGACTGGTGGATCAGAGTTTTTCACAGGTTGACCAGCACTCAGCCTTCAGCAGTTTTTGCTGGTTTCTAACAATTTTCAGTGGGTTCAGAAGGGATTTCTCTGGTTTGATTGATTTTACATGCAGTTGCCAGTGAGGACTTCAATATTGTCTTTATTGTTGCTATGGAAGCCAATGATCTCCCTCAAGCCCTGAGCTCAGTGGAATGTTGATGTCATCTCTGGTAAATCAAAACTAATTTGTGACGTATCAAATGAGTGGACCAGGGCTTTGGAACACAGGTCCGTATATGGATGAGATTTTACTGGAGGATTAGTGCTTTCGCTGGGTTTGAGGTTTGGAGACCACATTTCAACTCAGTGGGAGCAATGCCCGTCCAGGTATTTTGCATGACACAGTGAGGGCACCTGCCTCTCCATCTGTACACACTCATTTCCTATCAATGCGTGTTGGTACCTCAGCATCTTTCCTGGTGTTGTTGTGCTTTCTTCTCTCATAGGTTCCCGTGGATCATGGCTGTGCATGTAATGTGGATGATGGACATGGTCCTCTCATGTTTCATACTAGGCTGACAATAAGTTGTTTCAGTGATCTTGTATGATTTAGTGGTCATTACGTGTCTCAGTGTTTCGGGTGGACTGGTGGATCAGAGTTTTTCACAGGTTGACCAGCAGTCAGCCTTCAGCAGTTTTTGCTGGTTTCTAACAATTTTCAGTGGGTTCAGAAGGGATTTCTCTGGTTTGATTGATTTTACATGCAGTTGCTAATGAGGACTTCAATATTGTCTTTATTGTTGCTATGGAAACCAATGATCTCCCTCAAGCCCTGAGCTCAGTGGAATGTTGATGTCATCTCTGATAAATCAAAGCCACTTTGTGACGTATCAAAGGAGTGGACCAAGGCTTTGGAACACAGGTCCTTATATGGATGAGATTTTACTGTAGGATTAGTGCTTTCGCTGGGTTTGAGGTTTGGAGACCACATTTCAACTCAGTGGGAGCAATGCCCGTCCAGGTATTTTGCATGACACAGTGAGGGCACCTGCCTCTCCATCTGTACACACTCATTTCCTATCAATGCGTGTTGGTACCTCAGCATCTTTCCTGGTGTTGTTGTGCTTTCTTCTCTCATAGGTTCCCGTGGATCATGGCTGTGCATGTAATGTGGATGATGGACATGGTCCTCTCATGTTTCATACTAGGCTGACAATAACTTGTTTCAGTGATCTTGTATGATTTAGTGGTCATTACGTGTCTCAGTGTTTTCGGTGGACTGGTGGAACAGAGTTTTTCACAGGTTGACCAGCAGTCAGCCTGCAGCAGTTTTTGCTGGTTTCTAACAATTTTCAGTGGGTTCAGAAGGGATTTCTCTGGTTTGATTGATTTTACTTTGCAGTTGTCAATGAGGACTTCAATATTGTCTTTATTGTTGCTATGGAAACCAATGATCTCCCTCAAGCCCTGAGCTCAGTGGAATGTTGATGTCATCTCTGATAGATGAAAGCCACTTTGTGACGTATCAAAGGAGTGGACCAGGGCTTTGGAACACAGGTCCTTATATGGATGAGATTTTACTGGAGGATTAGTGCTTTCGCTGGGTTTGAGGTTTGGAGACCACATTTCAACTCAGTGGGAGCAATGCCCGTCCAGGTATTTTGCATGACACAGTGAGGACACCTGCCTCTCCATCTGTACACACTCAATTCCTAGCAATGCGTGTTGGTACCTCAGCATCTTTCCTGGTGTTGTTGTGCTTTCTTCTGTCATAGTTTCCCGTGGATCATGGCTGTGCATGTAATGTGGATGATGGACATGGTCCTCTCATGTTTATGTCCCAGTTTCATACTAGGCTGACAGTAAGTTGTTTTAGTAATCTTGTATGATTTAGTGGTCATTACGTGTCTCGGTGTTTCGGGTGGACAGGTGGATCAGAGTTTTTCACAGGTTGACCAGCACTCAGCCTGCAGCAGTTTTTGTTGGTTTCTAACAATTTTCAGTGTGTTCAGAAGGGATTTCTCTGGTTTGATTGATTTTACTTTGCAGTTGTCAATGAGGACTTCAATATTGTCTTTATTGTTGCTATGGAAAGCAATGATCTCCATCAAGCCCTGAGCTCAGTGGAATGTTGATGTCATCTCTGATAGATGAAAGCCACTTTGTGACGTATCAAAGGAGTGGACCAGGGCTTTGGAACACAGGTCCTTATATGGATGAGATTTTACTGGAGGATTAGTGCTTTCGCTGGGTTTGAGGTTTGGAGACCACATTTCAACTCAGTGGGAGCAATGCCCGTCCAGGTATTTTGCATGACACAGTGAGGGCACCTGCCTCTCCATCTGTACACACTCATTTCCTATCAATGCGTGTTGGTACCTCAGCATCTTTCCTGGTGTTGTTGTGCTTTCTTCTCTCATAGGTTCCCGTGGATCATGGCTGTGCATGTAATGTGGATGATGGACATGGTCCTCTCATGTTTCATACTAGGCTGACAGTAAGTTGTTTTAGTGATCTTGTATGATTTAGTGGTCATTACGTGTCTCAGTGTTTCGGGTGGACTGGTGGATCAGAGTTTTTCACAGGTTGACCAGCACTCAGCCTTCAGCAGTTTTTGCTGGTTTCTAACAATTTTCAGTGGGTTCAGAAGGGATTTCTCTGGTTTGATTGATTTTACATGCAGTTGCCAGTGAGGACTTCAATATTGTCTTTATTGTTGCTATGGAAGCCAATGATCTCCCTCAAGCCCTGAGCTCAGTGGAATGTTGATGTCATCTCTGATAAATCAAAACTAATTTGTGACGTATCAAATGAGTGGACCAGGGCTTTGGAACACAGGTCCGTATATGGATGAGATTTTACTGGAGGATTAGTGCTTTCGCTGGGTTTGAGGTTTGGAGACCACATTTCAACTCAGTGGGAGCAATGCCCGTCCAGGTATTTTGCATGACACAGTGAGGGCACCTGCCTCTCCATCTGTACACACTCATTTCCTATCAATGCGTGTTGGTACCTCAGCATCTTTCCTGGTGTTGTTGTGCTTTCTTCTCTCATAGGTTCCCGTGGATCATGGCTGTGCATGTAATGTGGATGATGGACATGGTCCTCTCATGTTTCATACTAGGCTGACAATAAGTTGTTTTAGTGATCTTGTATGATTTAGTGGTCATTACGTGTCTCAGTGTTTCGGGTGGACTGGTGGATCAGAGTTTTTCACAGGTTGACCAGCACTCAGCCTTCAGCAGTTTTTGCTGGTTTCTAACAATTTTCAGTGGGTTCAGAAGGGATTTCTCTGGTTTGATTGATTTTACATGCAGTTGCTAATGAGGACTTCAATATTGTCTTTATTGTTGCTATGGAAACCAATGATCTCCCTCAAGCCCTGAGCTCAGTGGAATGTTGATGTCATCTCTGATAAATCAAAGCCACTTTGTGACGTATCAAAGGAGTGGACCAAGGCTTTGGAACACAGGTCCTTATATGGATGAGATTTTACTGTAGGATTAGTGCTTTCGCTGGGTTTGAGGTTTGGAGACCACATTTCAACTCAGTGGGAGCAATGCCCGTCCAGGTATTTTGCATGACACAGTGAGGGCACCTGCCTCTCCATCTGTACACACTCATTTCCTATCAATGCGTGTTGGTACCTCAGCATCTTTCCTGGTGTTGTTGTGCTTTCTTCTCTCATAGGTTCCCGTGGATCATGGCTGTGCATGTAATGTGGATGATGGACATGGTCCTCTCATGTTTCATACTAGGCTGACAATAACTTGTTTCAGTGATCTTGTATGATTTAGTGGTCATTACGTGTCTCAGTGTTTTCGGTGGACTGGTGGAACAGAGTTTTTCACAGGTTGACCAGCAGTCAGCCTGCAACAGTTTTTGCTGGTTTCTAACAATTTTCAGTGGGTTCAGAAGGGATTTCTCTGGTTTGATTGATTTTACTTTGCAGTTGTCAATGAGGACTTCAATATTGTCTTTATTGTTGCTATGGAAAGCAATGATCTCCCTCAAGCCCTGAGCTCAGTGGAATGTTGATGTCATCTCTGATAGATGAAAGCCACTTTGTGACGTATCAAAGGAGTGGACCAGGGCTTTGGAACACAGGTCCTTATATGGATGAGATTTTACTGGAGGATTAGTGCTTTCGCTGGGTTTGAGGTTTGGAGACCACATTTCAACTCAGTGGGAGCAATGCCCGTCCAGGTATTTTGCATGACACAGTGAGGACACCTGCCTCTCCATCTGTACACACTCAATTCCTAGCAATGCGTGTTGGTACCTCAGCATCTTTCCTGGTGTTGTTGTGCTTTCTTCTGTCATAGTTTCCCGTGGATCATGGCTGTGCATGTAATGTGGATGATGGACATGGTCCTCTCATGTTTATGTCCCAGTTTCATACTAGGCTGACAGTAAGTTGTTTTAGTAATCTTGTATGATTTAGTGGTCATTACGTGTCTCGGTGTTTCGGGTGGACAGGTGGATCAGAGTTTTTCACAGGTTGACCAGCACTCAGCCTGCAGCAGTTTTTGTTGGTTTCTAACAATTTTCAGTGTGTTCAGAAGGGATTTCTCTGGTTTGATTGATTTTACTTTGCAGTTGTCAATGAGGACTTCAATATTGTCTTTATTGTTGCTATGGAAAGCAATGATCTCCATCAAGCCCTGAGCTCAGTGGAATGTTGATGTCATCTCTGATAGATGAAAGCCACTTTGTGACGTATCAAAGGAGTGGACCAGGGCTTTGGAACACAGGTCCTTATATGGATGAGATTTTACTGGAGGATTAGTGCTTTCGCTGGGTTTGAGGTTTGGAGACCACATTTCAACTCAGTGGGAGCAATGCCCGTCCAGGTATTTTGCATGACACAGTGAGGGCACCTGCCTCTCCATCTGTACACACTCATTTCCTATCAATGCGTGTTGGTACCTCAGCATCTTTCCTGGTGTTGTTGTGCTTTCTTCTCTCATAGGTTCCCGTGGATCATGGCTGTGCATGTAATGTGGATGATGGACATGGTCCTCTCATGTTTATGTCCCAGTTTCATACTAGGCTGACACTAAGTTTTAGTGATCTTGTATGATTTAGTGGTCATTACGTGTCTCAGTGTTTCGGGTGGACTGGTGGATCAGAGGTTTTCACAGGTTGACCAGCAGTCAGCCTGCAGCAGTTTTTGCTGGTTTCTAACAATTTTCAGTGGGTTCAGAAGGGATTTCTCTGGTTTGATTGATTTTACTTTGCAGTTGTCAATGAAGACTTCAATATTGTCTTTATTGTTGCTATGGAAAGCAATGATCTCCATCAAGCCCTGAGCTCAGTGGAATGTTGATGTCATCTCTGATAGATGAAAGCCACTTTGTGACGTATCAACGGAGTGGACCAGGGCTTTGGAACACAGGTCCTTATATGGATGAGATTTTACTGGAGGATTAGTGCTTTCGCTGGGTTTGAGGTTTGGAGACCACATTTCAACTCAGTGGGAGCAATGCCCGTCCAGGTATTTTGCATGACAGAGTGAGGACACCTGCCTCTCCATCTGTACACACTCATTTCCTATCAATGCGTGTTGGTACCTCAGCATCTTTCCTGGTGTTGTTGTGCTTTATTCTCTCATAGGTTCCCGTGGATCATGGCTGTGCATGTAATGTGGATGATGGACATGGTCCTCTCATGTTTATGTCCCAGTTTCATACTAGGCTGACAGTAAGTTGTTTTAGTAATCTTGTATGATTTAGTGGTCATTACGTGTCTCGGTGTTTCGGGTGGACAGGTGGATCAGAGTTTTTCACAGGTTGACCAGCACTCAGCCTGCAGCAGTTTTTGTTGGTTTCTAACAATTTTCAGTGTGTTCAGAAGGGATTTCTCTGGTT
The DNA here is from genome assembly GCF_051107435.1 of Chaetodon auriga. Lineage (NCBI taxonomy): Eukaryota > Metazoa > Chordata > Actinopteri > Chaetodontiformes > Chaetodontidae > Chaetodon > Chaetodon auriga. The sequence continues at coordinate 367,505 of NC_135096.1, read as the reverse complement.
TGATTGATTTAACTTTGCAGTTGTCAATGAGGACTTCAATATTGTCTTTATTGTTGCTATGGAAAGCAATGATCTCCATCAAGCCCTGAGCTCAGTGGAATGTTGATGTCATCTCTGATAGATGAAAGCCACTTTGTGACGTATCAAAGGAGTGGACCAGGGCTTTGGAACACAGGTCCTTATATGGATGAGATTTTACTGGAGGATTAGTGCTTTCGCTGGGTTTGAGGTTTGGAGACCACATTTCAACTCAGTGGGAGCAATGCCCGTCCAGGTATTTTGCATGACACAGTGAGGGCACCTGCCTCTCCATCTGTACACACTCATTTCCTATCAATGCGTGTTGGTACCTCAGCATCTTTCCTGGTGTTGTTGTGCTTTCTTCTCTCATAGGTTCCCGTGGATCATGGCTGTGCATGTAATGTGGATGATGGACATGGTCCTCTCATGTTTATGTCCCAGTTTCATACTAGGCTGACACTAAGTTTTAGTGATCTTGTATGATTTAGTGGTCATTACGTGTCTCAGTGTTTCGGGTGGACTGGTGGATCAGAGGTTTTCACAGGTTGACCAGCAGTCAGCCTGCAGCAGTTTTTGCTGGTTTCTAACAATTTTCAGTGGGTTCAGAAGGGATTTCTCTGGTTTGATTGATTTTACTTTGCAGTTGTCAATGAAGACTTCAATATTGTCTTTATTGTTGCTATGGAAAGCAATGATCTCCATCAAGCCCTGAGCTCAGTGGAATGTTGATGTCATCTCTGATAGATGAAAGCCACTTTGTGACGTATCAAAGGAGTGGACCAGGGCTTTGGAACACAGGTCCTTATATGGATGAGATTTTACTGGAGGATTAGTGCTTTCGCTGGGTTTGAGGTTTGGAGACCACATTTCAACTCAGTGGGAGCAATGCCCGTCCAGGTATTTTGCATGACACAGTGAGGGCACCTGCCTCTCCATCTGTACACACTCATTTCCTATCAATGCGTGTTGGTACCTCAGCATCTTTCCTGGTGTTGTTGTGCTTTCTTCTCTCATAGGTTCCCGTGGATCATGGCTGTGCATGTAATGTGGATGATGGACATGGTCCTCTCATGTTTATGTCCCAGTTTCATACTAGGCTGACACTAAGTTTTAGTGATCTTGTATGATTTAGTGGTCATTACGTGTCTCAGTGTTTCGGGTGGACTGGTGGATCAGAGGTTTTCACAGGTTGACCAGCAGTCAGCCTGCAGCAGTTTTTGCTGGTTTCTAACAATTTTCAGTGGGTTCAGAAGGGATTTCTCTGGTTTGATTGATTTTACTTTGCAGTTGTCAATGAGGACTTCAATATTGTCTTTATTGTTGCTATGGAAACCAATGATCTCCCTCAAGCCCTGAGCTCAGTGGAATGTTGATGTCATCTCTGATAGATGAAAGCCACTTTGTGACGTATCAAAGGAGTGGACCAGGGCTTTGGAACACAGGTCCTTATATGGATGAGATTTTACTGGAGGATTAGTGCTTTCGCTGGGTTTGAGGTTTGGAGACCACATTTCAACTCAGTGGGAGCAATGCCCGTCCAGGTATTTTGCATGACACAGTGAGGACACCTGCCTCTCCATCTGTACACACTCAATTCCTAGCAATGCGTGTTGGTACCTCAGCATCTTTCCTGGTGTTGTTGTGCTTTCTTCTGTCATAGTTTCCCGTGGATCATGGCTGTGCATGTAATGTGGATGATGGACATGGTCCTCTCATGTTTATGTCCCAGTTTCATACTAGGCTGACAGTAAGTTGTTTTAGTAATCTTGTATGATTTAGTGGTCATTACGTGTCTCGGTGTTTCGGGTGGACAGGTGGATCAGAGTTTTTCACAGGTTGACCAGCACTCAGCCTGCAGCAGTTTTTGTTGGTTTCTAACAATTTTCAGTGTGTTCAGAAGGGATTTCTCTGGTTTGATTGATTTTACTTTGCAGTTGTCAATGAGGACTTCAATATTGTCTTTATTGTTGCTATGGAAAGCAATGATCTCCATCAAGCCCTGAGCTCAGTGGAATGTTGATGTCATCTCTGATAGATGAAAGCCACTTTGTGACGTATCAAAGGAGTGGACCAGGGCTTTGGAACACAGGTCCTTATATGGATGAGATTTTACTGGAGGATTAGTGCTTTCGCTGGGTTTGAGGTTTGGAGACCACATTTCAACTCAGTGGGAGCAATGCCCGTCCAGGTATTTTGCATGACACAGTGAGGGCACCTGCCTCTCCATCTGTACACACTCATTTCCTATCAATGCGTGTTGGTACCTCAGCATCTTTCCTGGTGTTGTTGTGCTTTCTTCTCTCATAGGTTCCCGTGGATCATGGCTGTGCATGTAATGTGGATGATGGACATGGTCCTCTCATGTTTCATACTAGGCTGACAGTAAGTTGTTTTAGTGATCTTGTATGATTTAGTGGTCATTACGTGTCTCAGTGTTTCGGGTGGACTGGTGGATCAGAGTTTTTCACAGGTTGACCAGCACTCAGCCTTCAGCAGTTTTTGCTGGTTTCTAACAATTTTCAGTGGGTTCAGAAGGGATTTCTCTGGTTTGATTGATTTTACATGCAGTTGCCAGTGAGGACTTCAATATTGTCTTTATTGTTGCTATGGAAGCCAATGATCTCCCTCAAGCCCTGAGCTCAGTGGAATGTTGATGTCATCTCTGATAAATCAAAACTAATTTGTGACGTATCAAATGAGTGGACCAGGGCTTTGGAACACAGGTCCGTATATGGATGAGATTTTACTGGAGGATTAGTGCTTTCGCTGGGTTTGAGGTTTGGAGACCACATTTCAACTCAGTGGGAGCAATGCCCGTCCAGGTATTTTGCATGACACAGTGAGGGCACCTGCCTCTCCATCTGTACACACTCATTTCCTATCAATGCGTGTTGGTACCTCAGCATCTTTCCTGGTGTTGTTGTGCTTTCTTCTCTCATAGGTTCCCGTGGATCATGGCTGTGCATGTAATGTGGATGATGGACATGGTCCTCTCATGTTTCATACTAGGCTGACAATAAGTTGTTTTAGTGATCTTGTATGATTTAGTGGTCATTACGTGTCTCAGTGTTTCGGGTGGACTGGTGGATCAGAGTTTTTCACAGGTTGACCAGCACTCAGCCTTCAGCAGTTTTTGCTGGTTTCTAACAATTTTCAGTGGGTTCAGAAGGGATTTCTCTGGTTTGATTGATTTTACATGCAGTTGCTAATGAGGACTTCAATATTGTCTTTATTGTTGCTATGGAAACCAATGATCTCCCTCAAGCCCTGAGCTCAGTGGAATGTTGATGTCATCTCTGATAAATCAAAGCCACTTTGTGACGTATCAAAGGAGTGGACCAAGGCTTTGGAACACAGGTCCTTATATGGATGAGATTTTACTGTAGGATTAGTGCTTTCGCTGGGTTTGAGGTTTGGAGACCACATTTCAACTCAGTGGGAGCAATGCCCGTCCAGGTATTTTGCATGACACAGTGAGGGCACCTGCCTCTCCATCTGTACACACTCATTTCCTATCAATGCGTGTTGGTACCTCAGCATCTTTCCTGGTGTTGTTGTGCTTTCTTCTCTCATAGGTTCCCGTGGATCATGGCTGTGCATGTAATGTGGATGATGGACATGGTCCTCTCATGTTTCATACTAGGCTGACAATAACTTGTTTCAGTGATCTTGTATGATTTAGTGGTCATTACGTGTCTCAGTGTTTTCGGTGGACTGGTGGAACAGAGTTTTTCACAGGTTGACCAGCAGTCAGCCTGCAACAGTTTTTGCTGGTTTCTAACAATTTTCAGTGGGTTCAGAAGGGATTTCTCTGGTTTGATTGATTTTACTTTGCAGTTGTCAATGAGGACTTCAATATTGTCTTTATTGTTGCTATGGAAAGCAATGATCTCCCTCAAGCCCTGAGCTCAGTGGAATGTTGATGTCATCTCTGATAGATGAAAGCCACTTTGTGACGTATCAAAGGAGTGGACCAGGGCTTTGGAACACAGGTCCTTATATGGATGAGATTTTACTGGAGGATTAGTGCTTTCGCTGGGTTTGAGGTTTGGAGACCACATTTCAACTCAGTGGGAGCAATGCCCGTCCAGGTATTTTGCATGACACAGTGAGGACACCTGCCTCTCCATCTGTACACACTCAATTCCTAGCAATGCGTGTTGGTACCTCAGCATCTTTCCTGGTGTTGTTGTGCTTTCTTCTGTCATAGTTTCCCGTGGATCATGGCTGTGCATGTAATGTGGATGATGGACATGGTCCTCTCATGTTTATGTCCCAGTTTCATACTAGGCTGACAGTAAGTTGTTTTAGTAATCTTGTATGATTTAGTGGTCATTACGTGTCTCGGTGTTTCGGGTGGACAGGTGGATCAGAGTTTTTCACAGGTTGACCAGCACTCAGCCTGCAGCAGTTTTTGTTGGTTTCTAACAATTTTCAGTGTGTTCAGAAGGGATTTCTCTGGTTTGATTGATTTTACTTTGCAGTTGTCAATGAGGACTTCAATATTGTCTTTATTGTTGCTATGGAAAGCAATGATCTCCATCAAGCCCTGAGCTCAGTGGAATGTTGATGTCATCTCTGATAGATGAAAGCCACTTTGTGACGTATCAAAGGAGTGGACCAGGGCTTTGGAACACAGGTCCTTATATGGATGAGATTTTACTGGAGGATTAGTGCTTTCGCTGGGTTTGAGGTTTGGAGACCACATTTCAACTCAGTGGGAGCAATGCCCGTCCAGGTATTTTGCATGACACAGTGAGGGCACCTGCCTCTCCATCTGTACACACTCATTTCCTATCAATGCGTGTTGGTACCTCAGCATCTTTCCTGGTGTTGTTGTGCTTTCTTCTCTCATAGGTTCCCGTGGATCATGGCTGTGCATGTAATGTGGATGATGGACATGGTCCTCTCATGTTTATGTCCCAGTTTCATACTAGGCTGACACTAAGTTTTAGTGATCTTGTATGATTTAGTGGTCATTACGTGTCTCAGTGTTTCGGGTGGACTGGTGGATCAGAGGTTTTCACAGGTTGACCAGCAGTCAGCCTGCAGCAGTTTTTGCTGGTTTCTAACAATTTTCAGTGGGTTCAGAAGGGATTTCTCTGGTTTGATTGATTTTACTTTGCAGTTGTCAATGAAGACTTCAATATTGTCTTTATTGTTGCTATGGAAAGCAATGATCTCCATCAAGCCCTGAGCTCAGTGGAATGTTGATGTCATCTCTGATAGATGAAAGCCACTTTGTGACGTATCAACGGAGTGGACCAGGGCTTTGGAACACAGGTCCTTATATGGATGAGATTTTACTGGAGGATTAGTGCTTTCGCTGGGTTTGAGGTTTGGAGACCACATTTCAACTCAGTGGGAGCAATGCCCGTCCAGGTATTTTGCATGACAGAGTGAGGACACCTGCCTCTCCATCTGTACACACTCATTTCCTATCAATGCGTGTTGGTACCTCAGCATCTTTCCTGGTGTTGTTGTGCTTTATTCTCTCATAGGTTCCCGTGGATCATGGCTGTGCATGTAATGTGGATGATGGACATGGTCCTCTCATGTTTATGTCCCAGTTTCATACTAGGCTGACAGTAAGTTGTTTTAGTAATCTTGTATGATTTAGTGGTCATTACGTGTCTCGGTGTTTCGGGTGGACAGGTGGATCAGAGTTTTTCACAGGTTGACCAGCACTCAGCCTGCAGCAGTTTTTGTTGGTTTCTAACAATTTTCAGTGTGTTCAGAAGGGATTTCTCTGGTTTGATTGATTTAACTTTGCAGTTGTCAATGAGGACTTCAATATTGTCTTTATTGTTGCTATGGAAAGCAATGATCTCCATCAAGCCCTGAGCTCAGTGGAATGTTGATGTCATCTCTGATAGATGAAAGCCACTTTGTGACGTATCAAAGGAGTGGACCAGGGCTTTGGAACACAGGTCCTTATATGGATGAGATTTTACTGGAGGATTAGTGCTTTCGCTGGGTTTGAGGTTTGGAGACCACATTTCAACTCAGTGGGAGCAATGCCCGTCCAGGTATTTTGCATGACACAGTGAGGGCACCTGCCTCTCCATCTGTACACACTCATTTCCTATCAATGCGTGTTGGTACCTCAGCATCTTTCCTGGTGTTGTTGTGCTTTCTTCTCTCATAGGTTCCCGTGGATCATGGCTGTGCATGTAATGTGGATGATGGACATGGTCCTCTCATGTTTATGTCCCAGTTTCATACTAGGCTGACACTAAGTTTTAGTGATCTTGTATGATTTAGTGGTCATTACGTGTCTCAGTGTTTCGGGTGGACTGGTGGATCAGAGGTTTTCACAGGTTGACCAGCAGTCAGCCTGCAGCAGTTTTTGCTGGTTTCTAACAATTTTCAGTGGGTTCAGAAGGGATTTCTCTGGTTTGATTGATTTTACTTTGCAGTTGTCAATGAAGACTTCAATATTGTCTTTATTGTTGCTATGGAAAGCAATGATCTCCATCAAGCCCTGAGCTCAGTGGAATGTTGATGTCATCTCTGATAGATGAAAGCCACTTTGTGACGTATCAAAGGAGTGGACCAGGGCTTTGGAACACAGGTCCTTATATGGATGAGATTTTACTGGAGGATTAGTGCTTTCGCTGGGTTTGAGGTTTGGAGACCACATTTCAACTCAGTGGGAGCAATGCCCGTCCAGGTATTTTGCATGACACAGTGAGGGCACCTGCCTCTCCATCTGTACACACTCATTTCCTATCAATGCGTGTTGGTACCTCAGCATCTTTCCTGGTGTTGTTGTGCTTTCTTCTCTCATAGGTTCCCGTGGATCATGGCTGTGCATGTAATGTGGATGATGGACATGGTCCTCTCATGTTTATGTCCCAGTTTCATACTAGGCTGACACTAAGTTTTAGTGATCTTGTATGATTTAGTGGTCATTACGTGTCTCAGTGTTTCGGGTGGACTGGTGGATCAGAGGTTTTCACAGGTTGACCAGCAGTCAGCCTGCAGCAGTTTTTGCTGGTTTCTAACAATTTTCAGTGGGTTCAGAAGGGATTTCTCTGGTTTGATTGATTTTACTTTGCAGTTGTCAATGAAGACTTCAATATTGTCTTTATTGTTGCTATGGAAAGCAATGATCTCCATCAAGCCCTGAGCTCAGTGGAATGTTGATGTCATCTCTGATAGATGAAAGCCACTTTGTGACGTATCAAAGGAGTGGACCAGGGCTTTGGAACACAGGTCCTTATATGGATGAGATTTTACTGGAGGATTAGTGCTTTCGCTGGGTTTGAGGTTTGGAGACCACATTTCAACTCAGTGGGAGCAATGCCCGTCCAGGTATTTTGCATGACAGAGTGAGGACACCTGCCTCTCCATCTGTACACACTCATTTCCTATCAATGCGTGTTGGTACCTCAGCATCTTTCCTGGTGTTGTTGTGCTTTATTCTCTCATAGGTTCCCGTGGATCATGGCTGTGCATGTAATGTGGATGATGGACATGGTCCTCTCATGTTTATGTCCCAGTTTCATACTAGGCTGACAGTAAGTTGTTTTAGTAATCTTGTATGATTTAGTGGTCATTAAGTGTCTCAGTGTTTCGGGTGGACTGGTGGATTAGAGTTTTTCACAGGTTGACCAGCAGTCAGCCTGCAGCAGTTTTTGCTGGTTTCTAACAATTTTCAGTGGGTTCAGAAGGGATTTCTCTGGTTTGATTGATTTTACTTTGCAGTTGTCAATGAGGACTTCAATATTGTCTTTATTGTTGCTATGGAAACCAATGATCTCCCTCAAGCCCTGAGCTCAGTGGAATGTTGATGTCATCTCTGATAGATGAAAGCCACTTTGTGACGTATCAAAGGAGTGGACCAGGGCTTTGGAACACAGGTCCTTATATGGATGAGATTTTACTGGAGGATTAGTGCTTTCGCTGGGTTTGAGGTTTGGAGACCACATTTCAACTCAGTGGGAGCAATGCCCGTCCAGGTATTTTGCATGACACAGTGAGGGCACCTGCCTCTCCATCTGTACACACTCATTTCCTATCAATGCGTGTTGGTACCTCAGCATCTTTCCTGGTGTTGTTGTGCTTTCTTCTCTCATAGGTTCCCGTGGATCATGGCTGTGCATGTAATGTGGATGATGGACATGGTCCTCTCATGTTTATGTCCCAGTTTCATACTAGGCTGACACTAAGTTTTAGTGATCTTGTATGATTTAGTGGTCATTACGTGTCTCAGTGTTTCGGGTGGACTGGTGGATCAGAGTTTTTCACAGGTTGACCAGCAGTCAGCCTGCAGCAGTTTTTGCTGGTTTCTAACATTTTTCAGTGGGTTCAGAAGGGATTTCTCTGGTTTGATTGATTTTACTTTGCAGTTGTCAATGAAGACTTCAATATTGTCTTTATTGTTGCTATGGAAAGCAATGATCTCCATCAAGCCCTGAGCTCAGTGGAATGTTGATGTCATCTCTGATAGATGAAAGCCACTTTGTGACGTATCAAAGGAGTGGACCAGGGCTTTGGAACACAGGTCCTTATATGGATGAGATTTTACTGGAGGATTAGTGCTTTCGCTGGGTTTGAGGTTTGGAGACCACATTTCAACTCAGTGGGAGCAATGCCCGTCCAGGTATTTTGCATGACAGAGTGAGGACACCTGCCTCTCCATCTGTACACACTCATTTCCTATCAATGCGTGTTGGTACCTCAGCATCTTTCCTGGTGTTGTTGTGCTTTATTCTCTCATAGGTTCCCGTGGATCATGGCTGTGCATGTAATGTGGATGATGGACATGGTCCTCTCATGTTTATGTCCCAGTTTCATACTAGGCTGACAGTAAGTTGTTTTAGTAATCTTGTATGATTTAGTGGTCATTAAGTGTCTCAGTGTTTCGGGTGGACTGGTGGATTAGAGTTTTTCACAGGTTGACCAGCAGTCAGCCTGCAGCAGTTTTTGCTGGTTTCTAACAATTTTCAGTGGGTTCAGAAGGGATTTCTCTGGTTTGATTGATTTTACTTTGCAGTTGTCAATGAGGACTTCAATATTGTCTTTATTGTTGCTATGGAAACCAATGATCTCCCTCAAGCCCTGAGCTCAGTGGAATGTTGATGTCATCTCTGATAGATGAAAGCCACTTTGTGACGTATCAAAGGAGTGGACCAGGGCTTTGGAACACAGGTCCTTATATGGATGAGATTTTACTGGAGGATTAGTGCTTTCGCTGGGTTTGAGGTTTGGAGACCACATTTCAACTCAGTGGGAGCAATGCCCGTCCAGGTATTTTGCATGACACAGTGAGGGCACCTGCCTCTCCATCTGTACACACTCATTTCCTATCAATGCGTGTTGGTACCTCAGCATCTTTCCTGGTGTTGTTGTGCTTTCTTCTCTCATAGGTTCCCGTGGATCATGGCTGTGCATGTAATGTGGATGATGGACATGGTCCTCTCATGTTTATGTCCCAGTTTCATACTAGGCTGACACTAAGTTTTAGTGATCTTGTATGATTTAGTGGTCATTACGTGTCTCAGTGTTTCGGGTGGACTGGTGGATCAGAGTTTTTCACAGGTTGACCAGCAGTCAGCCTGCAGCAGTTTTTGCTGGTTTCTAACATTTTTCAGTGGGTTCAGAAGGGATTTCTCTGGTTTGATTGATTTTACTTTGCAGTTGTCAATGAAGACTTCAATATTGTCTTTATTGTTGCTATGGAAAGCAATGATCTCCATCAAGCCCTGAGCTCAGTGGAATGTTGATGTCATCTCTGATAGATGAAAGCCACTTTGTGACGTATCAAAGGAGTGGACCAGGGCTTTGGAACACAGGTCCTTATATGGATGAGATTTTACTGGAGGATTAGTGCTTTCGCTGGGTTTGAGGTTTGGAGACCACATTTCAACTCAGTGGGAGCAATGCCCGTCCAGGTATTTTGCATGACAGAGTGAGGACACCTGCCTCTCCATCTGTACACACTCATTTCCTATCAATGCGTGTTGGTACCTCAGCATCTTTCCTGGTGTTGTTGTGCTTTATTCTCTCATAGGTTCCCGTGGATCATGGCTGTGCATGTAATGTGGATGATGGACATGGTCCTCTCATGTTTATGTCCCAGTTTCATACTAGGCTGACAGTAAGTTGTTTTAGTAATCTTGTATGATTTAGTGGTCATTAAGTGTCTCAGTGTTTCGGGTGGACTGGTGGATTAGAGTTTTTCACAGGTTGACCAGCAGTCAGCCTGCAGCAGTTTTTGCTGGTTTCTAACAATTTTCAGTGGGTTCAGAAGGGATTTCTCTGGTTTGATTGATTTTACTTTGCAGTTGTCAATGAGGACTTCAATATTGTCTTTATTGTTGCTATGGAAACCAATGATCTCCCTCAAGCCCTGAGCTCAGTGGAATGTTGATGTCATCTCTGATAGATGAAAGCCACTTTGTGACGTATCAAAGGAGTGGACCAGGGCTTTGGAACACAGGTCCTTATATGGATGAGATTTTACTGGAGGATTAGTGCTTTCGCTGGGTTTGAGGTTTGGAGACCACATTTCAACTCAGTGGGAGCAATGCCCGTCCACGTATTTTGCATGACACAGTGAGGGCACCTGCCTCTCCATCTGTACACACTCATTTCCTATCAATGCGTGTTGGTACCTCAGCATCTTTCCTGGTGTTGTTGTGCTTTCTTCTCTCATAGGTTCCCGTGGATCATGGCTGTGCATGTAATGTGGATGATGGACATGGTCCTCTCATGTTTATGTCCCAGTTTCATACTAGGCTGACACTAAGTTTTAGTGATCTTGTATGATTTAGTGGTCATTACGTGTCTCAGTGTTTCGGGTGGACTGGTGGATCAGAGTTTTTCACAGGTTGACCAGCAGTCAGCCTGCAGCAGTTTTTGCTGGTTTCTAACATTTTTCAGTGGGTTCAGAAGGGATTTCTCTGGTTTGATTGATTTTACTTTGCAGTTGTCAATGAAGACTTCAATATTGTCTTTATTGTTGCTATGGAAAGCAATGATCTCCATCAAGCCCTGAGCTCAGTGGAATGTTGATGTCATCTCTGATAGATGAAAGCCACTTTGTGACGTATCAAAGGAGTGGACCAGGGCTTTGGAACACAGGTCCTTATATGGATGAGATTTTACTGGAGGATTAGTGCTTTCGCTGGGTTTGAGGTTTGGAGACCACATTTCAACTCAGTGGGAGCAATGCCCGTCCAGGTATTTTGCATGACAGAGTGAGGACACCTGCCTCTCCATCTGTACACACTCATTTCCTATCAATGCGTGTTGGTACCTCAGCATCTTTCCTGGTGTTGTTGTGCTTTATTCTCTCATAGGTTCCCGTGGATCATGGCTGTGCATGTAATGTGGATGATGGACATGGTCCTCTCATGTTTATGTCCCAGTTTCATACTAGGCTGACAGTAAGTTGTTTTAGTAATCTTGTATGATTTAGTGGTCATTAAGTGTCTCAGTGTTTCGGGTGGACTGGTGGATTAGAGTTTTTCACAGGTTGACCAGTAGTCAGCCTGCAGCAGTTTTTGCTGGTTTCTAACAATTTTCAGTGGGTTCAGAAGGGATTTCTCTGGTTTGATTGATTTTACTTTGCAGTTGTCAATGAGGACTTCAATATTGTCTTTATTGTTGCTATGGAAACCAATGATCTCCCTCAAGCCCTGAGCTCAGTGGAATGTTGATGTCATCTCTGATAGATGAAAGCCACTTTGTGACGTATCAAAGGAGTGGACCAGGGCTTTGGAACACAGGTCCTTATATGGATGAGATTTTACTGGAGGATTAGTGCTTTCGCTGGGTTTGAGGTTTGGAGACCACATTTCAACTCAGTGGGAGCAATGCCCGTCCACGTATTTTGCATGACACAGTGAGGGCACCTGCCTCTCCATCTGTACACACTCATTTCCTATCAATGCGTGTTGGTACCTCAGCATCTTTCCTGGTGTTGTTGTGCTTTCTTCTCTCATAGGTTCCCGTGGATCATGGCTGTGCATGTAATGTGGATGATGGACATGGTCCTCTCATGTTTATGTCCCAGTTTCATACTAGGCTGACACTAAGTTTTAGTGATCTTGTATGATTTAGTGGTCATTACGTGTCTCAGTGTTTCGGGTGGACTGGTGGATCAGAGTTTTTCACAGGTTGACCAGCAGTCAGCCTGCAGCAGTTTTTGCTGGTTTCTAACATTTTTCAGTGGGTTCAGAAGGGATTTCTCTGGTTTGATTGATTTTACTTTGCAGTTGTCAATGAAGACTTCAATATTGTCTTTATTGTTGCTATGGAAAGCAATGATCTCCATCAAGCCCTGAGCTCAGTGGAATGTTGATGTCATCTCTGATAGATGAAAGCCACTTTGTGACGTATCAAAGGAGTGGACCAGGGCTTTGGAACACAGGTCCTTATATGGATGAGATTTTACTGGAGGATTAGTGCTTTCGCTGGGTTTGAGGTTTGGAGACCACATTTCAACTCAGTGGGAGCAATGCCCGTCCAGGTATTTTGCATGACACAGTGAGGGCACCTGCCTCTCCATCTGTACACACTCATTTCCTATCAATGCGTGTTGGTACCTCAGCATCTTTCCTGGTGTTGTTGTGCTTTCTTCTCTCATAGGTTCCCGTGGATCATGGCTGTGCATGTAATGTGGATGATGGACATGGTCCTCTCATGTTTATGTCCCAGTTTCATACTAGGCTGACAGTAAGTTGTTTTAGTAATCTTGTATGATTTAGTGGTCATTACGTGTCTCAGTTTTTCGGGTGGACTGGTGGATCAGAGTTTTTCACACGTTGACCAGCAGTCAGCCTGCAGCAGTTTTTGCTGGTTTCTAACAATTTTCAGTGGGTTCAGAAGGGATTTCTCTGGTTTGATTGATTTTACTTTGCAGTTGTCAATGAGGACTTCAATATTGTCTTTATTGTTGCTATGGAAAGCAATGATCTCCCTCAAGCCCTGAGCTCAGTGGAATGTTGATGTCATCTCTGATAGATGAAAGCCACTTTGTGACGTATCAAAGGAGTGGACCAGGGCTTTGGAACACAGGTCCTTATATGGATGAGATTTTACTGGAGGATTAGTGCTTTCGCTGGGTTTGAGGTTTGGAGACCACATTTCAACTCAGTGGGAGCAATGCCCGTCCAGGTATTTTGCATGACACAGTGAGGGCACCTGCCTCTCCATCTGTACACACTCATTTCCTATCAATGCGTGTTGGTACCTCAGCATCTTTCCTGGTGTTGTTGTGCTTTCTTCTCTCATAGGTTCCCGTGGATCATGGCTGTGCATGTAATGTGGATGATGGACATGGTCCTCTCATGTTTATGTCCCAGTTTCATACTAGGCTGACAGTAAGTTGTTTTAGTAATCTTGTATGATTTAGTGGTCATTAAGTGTCTCAGTGTTTCGGGTGGACTGGTGGATTAGAGTTTTTCACAGGTTGACCAGCAGTCAGCCTGCAGCAGTTTTTGCTGGTTTCTAACAATTTTCAGTGGGTTCAGAAGGGATTTCTCTGGTTTGATTGATTTTACTTTGCAGTTGTCAATGAGGACTTCAATATTGTCTTTATTGTTGCTATGGAAAGCAATGATCTCCCTCAAGCCCTGAGCTCAGTGGAATGTTGATGTCATCTCTGATAGATGAAAGCCACTTTGTGACGTATCAAAGGAGTGGACCAGGGCTTTGGAACACAGGTCCTTATATGGATGAGATTTTACTGGAGGATTAGTGCTTTCGCTGGGTTTGAGGTTTGGAGACCACATTTCAACTCAGTGGGAGCAATGCCCGTCCACGTATTTTGCATGACACAGTGAGGGCACCTGCCTCTCCATCTGTACACACTCATTTCCTATCAATGCGTGTTGGTACCTCAGCATCTTTCCTGGTGTTGTTGTGCTTTCTTCTCTCATAGGTTCCCGTGGATCATGGCTGTGCATGTAATGTGGATGATGGACATGGTCCTCTCATGTTTATGTCCCAGTTTCATACTAGGCTGACACTAAGTTTTAGTGATCTTGTATGATTTAGTGGTCATTACGTGTCTCAGTGTTTCGGGTGGACTGGTGGATCAGAGTTTTTCACAGGTTGACCAGCAGTCAGCCTGCAGCAGTTTTTGCTGGTTTCTAACATTTTTCAGTGGGTTCAGAAGGGATTTCTCTGGTTTGATTGATTTTACTTTGCAGTTGTCAATGAAGACTTCAATATTGTCTTTATTGTTGCTATGGAAAGCAATGATCTCCATCAAGCCCTGAGCTCAGTGGAATGTTGATGTCATCTCTGATAGATGAAAGCCACTTTGTGACGTATCAAAGGAGTGGACCAGGGCTTTGGAACACAGGTCCTTATATGGATGAGATTTTACTGGAGGATTAGTGCTTTCGCTGGGTTTGAGGTTTGGAGACCACATTTCAACTCAGTGGGAGCAATGCCCGTCCAGGTATTTTGCATGACACAGTGAGGGCACCTGCCTCTCCATCTGTACACACTCATTTCCTATCAATGCGTGTTGGTACCTCAGCATCTTTCCTGGTGTTGTTGTGCTTTCTTCTCTCATAGGTTCCCGTGGATCATGGCTGTGCATGTAATGTGGATGATGGACATGGTCCTCTCATGTTTATGTCCCAGTTTCATACTAGGCTGACAGTAAGTTGTTTTAGTAATCTTGTATGATTTAGTGGTCATTACGTGTCTCAGTTTTTCGGGTGGACTGGTGGATCAGAGTTTTTCACACGTTGACCAGCAGTCAGCCTGCAGCAGTTTTTGCTGGTTTCTAACAATTTTCAGTGGGTTCAGAAGGGATTTCTCTGGTTTGATTGATTTTACTTTGCAGTTGTCAATGAGGACTTCAATATTGTCTTTATTGTTGCTATGGAAAGCAATGATCTCCCTCAAGCCCTGAGCTCAGTGGAATGTTGATGTCATCTCTGATAGATGAAAGCCACTTTGTGACGTATCAAAGGAGTGGACCAGGGCTTTGGAACACAGGTCCTTATATGGATGAGATTTTACTGGAGGATTAGTGCTTTCGCTGGGTTTGAGGTTTGGAGACCACATTTCAACTCAGTGGGAGCAATGCCCGTCCAGGTATTTTGCATGACACAGTGAGGGCACCTGCCTCTCCATCTGTACACACTCATTTCCTATCAATGCGTGTTGGTACCTCAGCATCTTTCCTGGTGTTGTTGTGCTTTCTTCTCTCATAGGTTCCCGTGGATCATGGCTGTGCATGTAATGTGGATGATGGACATGGTCCTCTCATGTTTATGTCCCAGTTTCATACTAGGCTGACAGTAAGTTGTTTTAGTAATCTTGTATGATTTAGTGGTCATTAAGTGTCTCAGTGTTTCGGGTGGACTGGTGGATTAGAGTTTTTCACAGGTTGACCAGCAGTCAGCCTGCAGCAGTTTTTGCTGGTTTCTAACAATTTTCAGTGGGTTCAGAAGGGATTTCTCTGGTTTGATTGATTTTACTTTGCAGTTGTCAATGAGGACTTCAATATTGTCTTTATTGTTGCTATGGAAAGCAATGATCTCCCTCAAGCCCTGAGCTCAGTGGAATGTTGATGTCATCTCTGATAGATGAAAGCCACTTTGTGACGTATCAAAGGAGTGGACCAGGGCTTTGGAACACAGGTCCTTATATGGATGAGATTTTACTGGAGGATTAGTGCTTTCGCTGGGTTTGAGGTTTGGAGACCACATTTCAACTCAGTGGGAGCAATGCCCGTCCACGTATTTTGCATGACACAGTGAGGGCACCTGCCTCTCCATCTGTACACACTCATTTCCTATCAATGCGTGTTGGTACCTCAGCATCTTTCCTGGTGTTGTTGTGCTTTCTTCTCTCATAGGTTCCCGTGGATCATGGCTGTGCATGTAATGTGGATGATGGACATGGTCCTCTCATGTTTATGTCCCAGTTTCATACTAGGCTGACACTAAGTTTTAGTGATCTTGTATGATTTAGTGGTCATTACGTGTCTCAGTGTTTCGGGTGGACTGGTGGATCAGAGTTTTTCACAGGTTGACCAGCAGTCAGCCTGCAGCAGTTTTTGCTGGTTTCTAACATTTTTCAGTGGGTTCAGAAGGGATTTCTCTGGTTTGATTGATTTTACTTTGCAGTTGTCAATGAAGACTTCAATATTGTCTTTATTGTTGCTATGGAAAGCAATGATCTCCATCAAGCCCTGAGCTCAGTGGAATGTTGATGTCATCTCTGATAGATGAAAGCCACTTTGTGACGTATCAAAGGAGTGGACCAGGGCTTTGGAACACAGGTCCTTATATGGATGAGATTTTACTGGAGGATTAGTGCTTTCGCTGGGTTTGAGGTTTGGAGACCACATTTCAACTCAGTGGGAGCAATGCCCGTCCAGGTATTTTGCATGACACAGTGAGGGCACCTGCCTCTCCATCTGTACACACTCATTTCCTATCAATGCGTGTTGGTACCTCAGCATCTTTCCTGGTGTTGTTGTGCTTTCTTCTCTCATAGGTTCCCGTGGATCATGGCTGTGCATGTAATGTGGATGATGGACATGGTCCTCTCATGTTTATGTCCCAGTTTCATACTAGGCTGACAGTAAGTTGTTTTAGTAATCTTGTATGATTTAGTGGTCATTACGTGTCTCAGTTTTTCGGGTGGACTGGTGGATCAGAGTTTTTCACACGTTGACCAGCAGTCAGCCTGCAGCAGTTTTTGCTGGTTTCTAACAATTTTCAGTGGGTTCAGAAGGGATTTCTCTGGTTTGATTGATTTTACTTTGCAGTTGTCAATGAGGACTTCAATATTGTCTTTATTGTTGCTATGGAAACCAATGATCTCCCTCAAGCCCTGAGCTCAGTGGAATGTTGATGTCATCTCTGATAGATGAAAGCCACTTTGTGACGTATCAAAGGAGTGGACCAGGGCTTTGGAACACAGGTCCTTATATGGATGAGATTTTACTGGAGGATTAGTGCTTTCGCTGGGTTTGAGGTTTGGAGACCACATTTCAACTCAGTGGGAGCAATGCCCGTCCAGGTATTTTGCATGACACAGTGAGGGCACCTGCCTCTCCATCTGTACACACTCATTTCCTATCAATGCGTGTTGGTACCTCAGCATCTTTCCTGGTGTTGTTGTGCTTTCTTCTCTCATAGGTTCCCGTGGATCATGGCTGTGCATGTAATGTGGATGATGGACATGGTCCTCTCATGTTTATGTCCCAGTTTCATACTAGGCTGACACTAAGTTTTAGTGATCTTGTATGATTTAGTGGTCATTACGTGTCTCAGTGTTTCGGGTGGACTGGTGGATCAGAGTTTTTCACAGGTTGACCAGCAGTCAGCCTGCAGCAGTTTTTGCTGGTTTCTAACATTTTTCAGTGGGTTCAGAAGGGATTTCTCTGGTTTGATTGATTTTACTTTGCAGTTGTCAATGAAGACTTCAATATTGTCTTTATTGTTGCTATGGAAAGCAATGATCTCCATCAAGCCCTGAGCTCAGTGGAATGTTGATGTCATCTCTGATAGATGAAAGCCACTTTGTGACGTATCAAAGGAGTGGACCAGGGCTTTGGAACACAGGTCCTTATATGGATGAGATTTTACTGGAGGATTAGTGCTTTCGCTGGGTTTGAGGTTTGGAGACCACATTTCAACTCAGTGGGAGCAATGCCCGTCCAGGTATTTTGCATGACAGAGTGAGGACACCTGCCTCTCCATCTGTACACACTCATTTCCTATCAATGCGTGTTGGTACCTCAGCATCTTTCCTGGTGTTGTTGTGCTTTCTTCTCTCATAGGTTCCCGTGGATCATGGCTGTGCATGTAATGTGGATGATGGACATGGTCCTCTCATGTTTATGTCCCAGTTTCATACTAGGCTGACACTAAGTTTTAGTGATCTTGTATGATTTAGTGGTCATTACGTGTCTCAGTGTTTCGGGTGGACTGGTGGATCAGAGTTTTTCACAGGTTGACCAGCAGTCAGCCTGCAGCAGTTTTTGCTGGTTTCTAACATTTTTCAGTGGGTTCAGAAGGGATTTCTCTGGTTTGATTGATTTTACTTTGCAGTTGTCAATGAAGACTTCAATATTGTCTTTATTGTTGCTATGGAAAGCAATGATCTCCATCAAGCCCTGAGCTCAGTGGAATGTTGATGTCATCTCTGATAGATGAAAGCCACTTTGTGACGTATCAAAGGAGTGGACCAGGGCTTTGGAACACAGGTCCTTATATGGATGAGATTTTACTGGAGGATTAGTGCTTTCGCTGGGTTTGAGGTTTGGAGACCACATTTCAACTCAGTGGGAGCAATGCCCGTCCAGGTATTTTGCATGACACAGTGAGGGCACCTGCCTCTCCATCTGTACACACTCATTTCCTATCAATGCGTGTTGGTACCTCAGCATCTTTCCTGGTGTTGTTGTGCTTTCTTCTCTCATAGGTTCCCGTGGATCATGGCTGTGCATGTAATGTGGATGATGGACATGGTCCTCTCATGTTTATGTCCCAGTTTCATACTAGGCTGACA
Source organism: Chaetodon auriga (assembly GCF_051107435.1). Taxonomy (NCBI): domain Eukaryota; kingdom Metazoa; phylum Chordata; class Actinopteri; order Chaetodontiformes; family Chaetodontidae; genus Chaetodon; species Chaetodon auriga. The sequence goes on along the minus strand of NC_135096.1, from coordinate 348,986 downwards.
GTAAGTTGTTTTAGTAATCTTGTATGATTTAGTGGTCATTACGTGTCTCAGTTTTTCGGGTGGACTGGTGGATCAGAGTTTTTCACACGTTGACCAGCAGTCAGCCTGCAGCAGTTTTTGCTGGTTTCTAACAATTTTCAGTGGGTTCAGAAGGGATTTCTCTGGTTTGATTGATTTTACTTTGCAGTTGTCAATGAGGACTTCAATATTGTCTTTATTGTTGCTATGGAAACCAATGATCTCCCTCAAGCCCTGAGCTCAGTGGAATGTTGATGTCATCTCTGATAGATGAAAGCCACTTTGTGACGTATCAAAGGAGTGGACCAGGGCTTTGGAACACAGGTCCTTATATGGATGAGATTTTACTGGAGGATTAGTGCTTTCGCTGGGTTTGAGGTTTGGAGACCACATTTCAACTCAGTGGGAGCAATGCCCGTCCAGGTATTTTGCATGACACAGTGAGGGCACCTGCCTCTCCATCTGTACACACTCATTTCCTATCAATGCGTGTTGGTACCTCAGCATCTTTCCTGGTGTTGTTGTGCTTTCTTCTCTCATAGGTTCCCGTGGATCATGGCTGTGCATGTAATGTGGATGATGGACATGGTCCTCTCATGTTTATGTCCCAGTTTCATACTAGGCTGACACTAAGTTTTAGTGATCTTGTATGATTTAGTGGTCATTACGTGTCTCAGTGTTTCGGGTGGACTGGTGGATCAGAGTTTTTCACAGGTTGACCAGCAGTCAGCCTGCAGCAGTTTTTGCTGGTTTCTAACATTTTTCAGTGGGTTCAGAAGGGATTTCTCTGGTTTGATTGATTTTACTTTGCAGTTGTCAATGAAGACTTCAATATTGTCTTTATTGTTGCTATGGAAAGCAATGATCTCCATCAAGCCCTGAGCTCAGTGGAATGTTGATGTCATCTCTGATAGATGAAAGCCACTTTGTGACGTATCAAAGGAGTGGACCAGGGCTTTGGAACACAGGTCCTTATATGGATGAGATTTTACTGGAGGATTAGTGCTTTCGCTGGGTTTGAGGTTTGGAGACCACATTTCAACTCAGTGGGAGCAATGCCCGTCCAGGTATTTTGCATGACACAGTGAGGGCACCTGCCTCTCCATCTGTACACACTCATTTCCTATCAATGCGTGTTGGTACCTCAGCATCTTTCCTGGTGTTGTTGTGCTTTCTTCTCTCATAGGTTCCCGTGGATCATGGCTGTGCATGTAATGTGGATGATGGACATGGTCCTCTCATGTTTATGTCCCAGTTTCATACTAGGCTGACAGTAAGTTGTTTTAGTAATCTTGTATGATTTAGTGGTCATTACGTGTCTCAGTTTTTCGGGTGGACTGGTGGATCAGAGTTTTTCACACGTTGACCAGCAGTCAGCCTGCAGCAGTTTTTGCTGGTTTCTAACAATTTTCAGTGGGTTCAGAAGGGATTTCTCTGGTTTGATTGATTTTACTTTGCAGTTGTCAATGAGGACTTCAATATTGTCTTTATTGTTGCTATGGAAACCAATGATCTCCCTCAAGCCCTGAGCTCAGTGGAATGTTGATGTCATCTCTGATAGATGAAAGCCACTTTGTGACGTATCAAAGGAGTGGACCAGGGCTTTGGAACACAGGTCCTTATATGGATGAGATTTTACTGGAGGATTAGTGCTTTCGCTGGGTTTGAGGTTTGGAGACCACATTTCAACTCAGTGGGAGCAATGCCCGTCCAGGTATTTTGCATGACACAGTGAGGGCACCTGCCTCTCCATCTGTACACACTCATTTCCTATCAATGCGTGTTGGTACCTCAGCATCTTTCCTGGTGTTGTTGTGCTTTCTTCTCTCATAGGTTCCCGTGGATCATGGCTGTGCATGTAATGTGGATGATGGACATGGTCCTCTCATGTTTATGTCCCAGTTTCATACTAGGCTGACAGTAAGTTGTTTTAGTAATCTTGTATGATTTAGTGGTCATTAAGTGTCTCAGTTTTTCGGGTGGACTGGTGGATCAGAGTTTTTCACAGGTTGAACAGCAGTCAGCCTGCAGCAGTTTTTGCTGGTTTCTAACAATTTTCAGTGGGTTCAGAAGGGATTTCTCTGGTTTGATTGATTTTACTTTGCAGTTGTCAATGAGGACTTCAATATTGTCTTTATTGTTGCTATGGAAACCAATGATCTCCCTCAAGCCCTGAGCTCAGTGGAATGTTGATGTCATCTCTGATAGATGAAAGCCACTTTGTGACGTATCAAAGGAGTGGACCAGGGCTTTGGAACACAGGTCCTTATATGGATGAGATTTTACTGGAGGATTAGTGCTTTCGCTGGGTTTGAGGTTTGGAGACCACATTTCAACTCAGTGGGAGCAATGCCCGTCCACGTATTTTGCATGACACAGTGAGGGCACCTGCCTCTCCATCTGTACACACTCATTTCCTATCAATGCGTGTTGGTACCTCAGCATCTTTCCTGGTGTTGTTGTGCTTTCTTCTCTCATAGGTTCCCGTGGATCATGGCTGTGCATGTAATGTGGATGATGGACATGGTCCTCTCATGTTTATGTCCCAGTTTCATACTAGGCTGACACTAAGTTTTAGTGATCTTGTATGATTTAGTGGTCATTACGTGTCTCAGTGTTTCGGGTGGACTGGTGGATCAGAGTTTTTCACAGGTTGACCAGCAGTCAGCCTGCAGCAGTTTTTGCTGGTTTCTAACATTTTTCAGTGGGTTCAGAAGGGATTTCTCTGGTTTGATTGATTTTACTTTGCAGTTGTCAATGAAGACTTCAATATTGTCTTTATTGTTGCTATGGAAAGCAATGATCTCCATCAAGCCCTGAGCTCAGTGGAATGTTGATGTCATCTCTGATAGATGAAAGCCACTTTGTGACGTATCAAAGGAGTGGACCAGGGCTTTGGAACACAGGTCCTTATATGGATGAGATTTTACTGGAGGATTAGTGCTTTCGCTGGGTTTGAGGTTTGGAGACCACATTTCAACTCAGTGGGAGCAATGCCCGTCCAGGTATTTTGCATGACACAGTGAGGGCACCTGCCTCTCCATCTGTACACACTCATTTCCTATCAATGCGTGTTGGTACCTCAGCATCTTTCCTGGTGTTGTTGTGCTTTCTTCTCTCATAGGTTCCCGTGGATCATGGCTGTGCATGTAATGTGGATGATGGACATGGTCCTCTCATGTTTATGTCCCAGTTTCATACTAGGCTGACAGTAAGTTGTTTTAGTAATCTTGTATGATTTAGTGGTCATTAAGTGTCTCAGTGTTTCGGGTGGACTGGTGGATTAGAGTTTTTCACAGGTTGACCAGCAGTCAGCCTGCAGCAGTTTTTGCTGGTTTCTAACAATTTTCAGTGGGTTCAGAAGGGATTTCTCTGGTTTGATTGATTTTACTTTGCAGTTGTCAATGAGGACTTCAATATTGTCTTTATTGTTGCTATGGAAACCAATGATCTCCCTCAAGCCCTGAGCTCAGTGGAATGTTGATGTCATCTCTGATAGATGAAAGCCACTTTGTGACGTATCAAAGGAGTGGACCAGGGCTTTGGAACACAGGTCCTTATATGGATGAGATTTTACTGGAGGATTAGTGCTTTCGCTGGGTTTGAGGTTTGGAGACCACATTTCAACTCAGTGGGAGCAATGCCCGTCCACGTATTTTGCATGACACAGTGAGGGCACCTGCCTCTCCATCTGTACACACTCATTTCCTATCAATGCGTGTTGGTACCTCAGCATCTTTCCTGGTGTTGTTGTGCTTTCTTCTCTCATAGGTTCCCGTGGATCATGGCTGTGCATGTAATGTGGATGATGGACATGGTCCTCTCATGTTTATGTCCCAGTTTCATACTAGGCTGACACTAAGTTTTAGTGATCTTGTATGATTTAGTGGTCATTACGTGTCTCAGTGTTTCGGGTGGACTGGTGGATCAGAGTTTTTCACAGGTTGACCAGCAGTCAGCCTGCAGCAGTTTTTGCTGGTTTCTAACATTTTTCAGTGGGTTCAGAAGGGATTTCTCTGGTTTGATTGATTTTACTTTGCAGTTGTCAATGAAGACTTCAATATTGTCTTTATTGTTGCTATGGAAAGCAATGATCTCCATCAAGCCCTGAGCTCAGTGGAATGTTGATGTCATCTCTGATAGATGAAAGCCACTTTGTGACGTATCAAAGGAGTGGACCAGGGCTTTGGAACACAGGTCCTTATATGGATGAGATTTTACTGGAGGATTAGTGCTTTCGCTGGGTTTGAGGTTTGGAGACCACATTTCAACTCAGTGGGAGCAATGCCCGTCCAGGTATTTTGCATGACACAGTGAGGGCACCTGCCTCTCCATCTGTACACACTCATTTCCTATCAATGCGTGTTGGTACCTCAGCATCTTTCCTGGTGTTGTTGTGCTTTCTTCTCTCATAGGTTCCCGTGGATCATGGCTGTGCATGTAATGTGGATGATGGACATGGTCCTCTCATGTTTATGTCCCAGTTTCATACTAGGCTGACAGTAAGTTGTTTTAGTAATCTTGTATGATTTAGTGGTCATTACGTGTCTCAGTTTTTCGGGTGGACTGGTGGATCAGAGTTTTTCACACGTTGACCAGCAGTCAGCCTGCAGCAGTTTTTGCTGGTTTCTAACAATTTTCAGTGGGTTCAGAAGGGATTTCTCTGGTTTGATTGATTTTACTTTGCAGTTGTCAATGAGGACTTCAATATTGTCTTTATTGTTGCTATGGAAAGCAATGATCTCCCTCAAGCCCTGAGCTCAGTGGAATGTTGATGTCATCTCTGATAGATGAAAGCCACTTTGTGACGTATCAAAGGAGTGGACCAGGGCTTTGGAACACAGGTCCTTATATGGATGAGATTTTACTGGAGGATTAGTGCTTTCGCTGGGTTTGAGGTTTGGAGACCACATTTCAACTCAGTGGGAGCAATGCCCGTCCAGGTATTTTGCATGACACAGTGAGGGCACCTGCCTCTCCATCTGTACACACTCATTTCCTATCAATGCGTGTTGGTACCTCAGCATCTTTCCTGGTGTTGTTGTGCTTTCTTCTCTCATAGGTTCCCGTGGATCATGGCTGTGCATGTAATGTGGATGATGGACATGGTCCTCTCATGTTTATGTCCCAGTTTCATACTAGGCTGACAGTAAGTTGTTTTAGTAATCTTGTATGATTTAGTGGTCATTAAGTGTCTCAGTGTTTCGGGTGGACTGGTGGATTAGAGTTTTTCACAGGTTGAACAGCAGTCAGCCTGCAGCAGTTTTTGCTGGTTTCTAACAATTTTCAGTGGGTTCAGAAGGGATTTCTCTGGTTTGATTGATTTTACTTTGCAGTTGTCAATGAGGACTTCAATATTGTCTTCATTGTTGCTATGGAAACCAATGATCTCCCTCAAGCCCTGAGCTCAGTGGAATGTTGATGTCATCTCTGATAGATGAAAGCCACTTTGTGACGTATCAAAGGAGTGGACCAGGGCTTTGGAACACAGGTCCTTATATGGATGAGATTTTACTGGAGGATTAGTGCTTTCGCTGGGTTTGAGGTTTGGAGACCACATTTCAACTCAGTGGGAGCAATGCCCGTCCACGTATTTTGCATGACACAGTGAGGGCACCTGCCTCTCCATCTGTACACACTCATTTCCTATCAATGCGTGTTGGTACCTCAGCATCTTTCCTGGTGTTGTTGTGCTTTCTTCTCTCATAGGTTCCCGTGGATCATGGCTGTGCATGTAATGTGGATGATGGACATGGTCCTCTCATGTTTATGTCCCAGTTTCATACTAGGCTGACACTAAGTTTTAGTGATCTTGTATGATTTAGTGGTCATTACGTGTCTCAGTGTTTCGGGTGGACTGGTGGATCAGAGTTTTTCACAGGTTGACCAGCAGTCAGCCTGCAGCAGTTTTTGCTGGTTTCTAACATTTTTCAGTGGGTTCAGAAGGGATTTCTCTGGTTTGATTGATTTTACTTTGCAGTTGTCAATGAAGACTTCAATATTGTCTTTATTGTTGCTATGGAAAGCAATGATCTCCATCAAGCCCTGAGCTCAGTGGAATGTTGATGTCATCTCTGATAGATGAAAGCCACTTTGTGACGTATCAAAGGAGTGGACCAGGGCTTTGGAACACAGGTCCTTATATGGATGAGATTTTACTGGAGGATTAGTGCTTTCGCTGGGTTTGAGGTTTGGAGACCACATTTCAACTCAGTGGGAGCAATGCCCGTCCAGGTATTTTGCATGACACAGTGAGGGCACCTGCCTCTCCATCTGTACACACTCATTTCCTATCAATGCGTGTTGGTACCTCAGCATCTTTCCTGGTGTTGTTGTGCTTTCTTCTCTCATAGGTTCCCGTGGATCATGGCTGTGCATGTAATGTGGATGATGGACATGGTCCTCTCATGTTTATGTCCCAGTTTCATACTAGGCTGACAGTAAGTTGTTTTAGTAATCTTGTATGATTTAGTGGTCATTAAGTGTCTCAGTGTTTCGGGTGGACTGGTGGATTAGAGTTTTTCACAGGTTGACCAGCAGTCAGCCTGCAGCAGTTTTTGCTGGTTTCTAACAATTTTCAGTGGGTTCAGAAGGGATTTCTCTGGTTTGATTGATTTTACTTTGCAGTTGTCAATGAGGACTTCAATATTGTCTTTATTGTTGCTATGGAAACCAATGATCTCCCTCAAGCCCTGAGCTCAGTGGAATGTTGATGTCATCTCTGATAGATGAAAGCCACTTTGTGACGTATCAAAGGAGTGGACCAGGGCTTTGGAACACAGGTCCTTATATGGATGAGATTTTACTGGAGGATTAGTGCTTTCGCTGGGTTTGAGGTTTGGAGACCACATTTCAACTCAGTGGGAGCAATGCCCGTCCACGTATTTTGCATGACACAGTGAGGGCACCTGCCTCTCCATCTGTACACACTCATTTCCTATCAATGCGTGTTGGTACCTCAGCATCTTTCCTGGTGTTGTTGTGCTTTCTTCTCTCATAGGTTCCCGTGGATCATGGCTGTGCATGTAATGTGGATGATGGACATGGTCCTCTCATGTTTATGTCCCAGTTTCATACTAGGCTGACACTAAGTTTTAGTGATCTTGTATGATTTAGTGGTCATTACGTGTCTCAGTGTTTCGGGTGGACTGGTGGATCAGAGTTTTTCACAGGTTGACCAGCAGTCAGCCTGCAGCAGTTTTTGCTGGTTTCTAACATTTTTCAGTGGGTTCAGAAGGGATTTCTCTGGTTTGATTGATTTTACTTTGCAGTTGTCAATGAAGACTTCAATATTGTCTTTATTGTTGCTATGGAAAGCAATGATCTCCATCAAGCCCTGAGCTCAGTGGAATGTTGATGTCATCTCTGATAGATGAAAGCCACTTTGTGACGTATCAAAGGAGTGGACCAGGGCTTTGGAACACAGGTCCTTATATGGATGAGATTTTACTGGAGGATTAGTGCTTTCGCTGGGTTTGAGGTTTGGAGACCACATTTCAACTCAGTGGGAGCAATGCCCGTCCAGGTATTTTGCATGACACAGTGAGGGCACCTGCCTCTCCATCTGTACACACTCATTTCCTATCAATGCGTGTTGGTACCTCAGCATCTTTCCTGGTGTTGTTGTGCTTTCTTCTCTCATAGGTTCCCGTGGATCATGGCTGTGCATGTAATGTGGATGATGGACATGGTCCTCTCATGTTTATGTCCCAGTTTCATACTAGGCTGACAGTAAGTTGTTTTAGTAATCTTGTATGATTTAGTGGTCATTACGTGTCTCAGTTTTTCGGGTGGACTGGTGGATCAGAGTTTTTCACACGTTGACCAGCAGTCAGCCTGCAGCAGTTTTTGCTGGTTTCTAACAATTTTCAGTGGGTTCAGAAGGGATTTCTCTGGTTTGATTGATTTTACTTTGCAGTTGTCAATGAGGACTTCAATATTGTCTTTATTGTTGCTATGGAAAGCAATGATCTCCCTCAAGCCCTGAGCTCAGTGGAATGTTGATGTCATCTCTGATAGATGAAAGCCACTTTGTGACGTATCAAAGGAGTGGACCAGGGCTTTGGAACACAGGTCCTTATATGGATGAGATTTTACTGGAGGATTAGTGCTTTCGCTGGGTTTGAGGTTTGGAGACCACATTTCAACTCAGTGGGAGCAATGCCCGTCCAGGTATTTTGCATGACACAGTGAGGGCACCTGCCTCTCCATCTGTACACACTCATTTCCTATCAATGCGTGTTGGTACCTCAGCATCTTTCCTGGTGTTGTTGTGCTTTCTTCTCTCATAGGTTCCCGTGGATCATGGCTGTGCATGTAATGTGGATGATGGACATGGTCCTCTCATGTTTATGTCCCAGTTTCATACTAGGCTGACAGTAAGTTGTTTTAGTAATCTTGTATGATTTAGTGGTCATTAAGTGTCTCAGTGTTTCGGGTGGACTGGTGGATTAGAGTTTTTCACAGGTTGACCAGCAGTCAGCCTGCAGCAGTTTTTGCTGGTTTCTAACAATTTTCAGTGGGTTCAGAAGGGATTTCTCTGGTTTGATTGATTTTACTTTGCAGTTGTCAATGAGGACTTCAATATTGTCTTTATTGTTGCTATGGAAAGCAATGATCTCCCTCAAGCCCTGAGCTCAGTGGAATGTTGATGTCATCTCTGATAGATGAAAGCCACTTTGTGACGTATCAAAGGAGTGGACCAGGGCTTTGGAACACAGGTCCTTATATGGATGAGATTTTACTGGAGGATTAGTGCTTTCGCTGGGTTTGAGGTTTGGAGACCACATTTCAACTCAGTGGGAGCAATGCCCGTCCACGTATTTTGCATGACACAGTGAGGGCACCTGCCTCTCCATCTGTACACACTCATTTCCTATCAATGCGTGTTGGTACCTCAGCATCTTTCCTGGTGTTGTTGTGCTTTCTTCTCTCATAGGTTCCCGTGGATCATGGCTGTGCATGTAATGTGGATGATGGACATGGTCCTCTCATGTTTATGTCCCAGTTTCATACTAGGCTGACACTAAGTTTTAGTGATCTTGTATGATTTAGTGGTCATTACGTGTCTCAGTGTTTCGGGTGGACTGGTGGATCAGAGTTTTTCACAGGTTGACCAGCAGTCAGCCTGCAGCAGTTTTTGCTGGTTTCTAACATTTTTCAGTGGGTTCAGAAGGGATTTCTCTGGTTTGATTGATTTTACTTTGCAGTTGTCAATGAAGACTTCAATATTGTCTTTATTGTTGCTATGGAAAGCAATGATCTCCATCAAGCCCTGAGCTCAGTGGAATGTTGATGTCATCTCTGATAGATGAAAGCCACTTTGTGACGTATCAAAGGAGTGGACCAGGGCTTTGGAACACAGGTCCTTATATGGATGAGATTTTACTGGAGGATTAGTGCTTTCGCTGGGTTTGAGGTTTGGAGACCACATTTCAACTCAGTGGGAGCAATGCCCGTCCAGGTATTTTGCATGACAGAGTGAGGACACCTGCCTCTCCATCTGTACACACTCATTTCCTATCAATGCGTGTTGGTACCTCAGCATCTTTCCTGGTGTTGTTGTGCTTTATTCTCTCATAGGTTCCCGTGGATCATGGCTGTGCATGTAATGTGGATGATGGACATGGTCCTCTCATGTTTATGTCCCAGTTTCATACTAGGCTGACAGTAAGTTGTTTTAGTAATCTTGTATGATTTAGTGGTCATTAAGTGTCTCAGTGTTTCGGGTGGACTGGTGGATTAGAGTTTTTCACAGGTTGACCAGCAGTCAGCCTGCAGCAGTTTTTGCTGGTTTCTAACAATTTTCAGTGGGTTCAGAAGGGATTTCTCTGGTTTGATTGATTTTACTTTGCAGTTGTCAATGAGGACTTCAATATTGTCTTTATTGTTGCTATGGAAAGCAATGATCTCCCTCAAGCCCTGAGCTCAGTGGAATGTTGATGTCATCTCTGATAGATGAAAGCCACTTTGTGACGTATCAAAGGAGTGGACCAGGGCTTTGGAACACAGGTCCTTATATGGATGAGATTTTACTGGAGGATTAGTGCTTTCGCTGGGTTTGAGGTTTGGAGACCACATTTCAACTCAGTGGGAGCAATGCCCGTCCACGTATTTTGCATGACACAGTGAGGGCACCTGCCTCTCCATCTGTACACACTCATTTCCTATCAATGCGTGTTGGTACCTCAGCATCTTTCCTGGTGTTGTTGTGCTTTCTTCTCTCATAGGTTCCCGTGGATCATGGCTGTGCATGTAATGTGGATGATGGACATGGTCCTCTCATGTTTATGTCCCAGTTTCATACTAGGCTGACACTAAGTTTTAGTGATCTTGTATGATTTAGTGGTCATTACGTGTCTCAGTGTTTCGGGTGGACTGGTGGATCAGAGTTTTTCACAGGTTGACCAGCAGTCAGCCTGCAGCAGTTTTTGCTGGTTTCTAACATTTTTCAGTGGGTTCAGAAGGGATTTCTCTGGTTTGATTGATTTTACTTTGCAGTTGTCAATGAAGACTTCAATATTGTCTTTATTGTTGCTATGGAAAGCAATGATCTCCATCAAGCCCTGAGCTCAGTGGAATGTTGATGTCATCTCTGATAGATGAAAGCCACTTTGTGACGTATCAAAGGAGTGGACCAGGGCTTTGGAACACAGGTCCTTATATGGATGAGATTTTACTGGAGGATTAGTGCTTTCGCTGGGTTTGAGGTTTGGAGACCACATTTCAACTCAGTGGGAGCAATGCCCGTCCAGGTATTTTGCATGACAGAGTGAGGACACCTGCCTCTCCATCTGTACACACTCATTTCCTATCAATGCGTGTTGGTACCTCAGCATCTTTCCTGGTGTTGTTGTGCTTTATTCTCTCATAGGTTCCCGTGGATCATGGCTGTGCATGTAATGTGGATGATGGACATGGTCCTCTCATGTTTATGTCCCAGTTTCATACTAGGCTGACAGTAAGTTGTTTTAGTAATCTTGTATGATTTAGTGGTCATTAAGTGTCTCAGTGTTTCGGGTGGACTGGTGGATTAGAGTTTTTCACAGGTTGACCAGCAGTCAGCCTGCAGCAGTTTTTGCTGGTTTCTAACAATTTTCAGTGGGTTCAGAAGGGATTTCTCTGGTTTGATTGATTTTACTTTGCAGTTGTCAATGAGGACTTCAATATTGTCTTTATTGTTGCTATGGAAACCAATGATCTCCCTCAAGCCCTGAGCTCAGTGGAATGTTGATGTCATCTCTGATAGATGAAAGCCACTTTGTGACGTATCAAAGGAGTGGACCAGGGCTTTGGAACACAGGTCCTTATATGGATGAGATTTTACTGGAGGATTAGTGCTTTCGCTGGGTTTGAGGTTTGGAGACCACATTTCAACTCAGTGGGAGCAATGCCCGTCCAGGTATTTTGCATGACAGAGTGAGGACACCTGCCTCTCCATCTGTACACACTCATTTCCTATCAATGCGTGTTGGTACCTCAGCATCTTTCCTGGTGTTGTTGTGCTTTCTTCTCTCATAGGTTCCCGTGGATCATGGCTGTGCATGTAATGTGGATGATGGACATGGTCCTCTCATGTTTATGTCCCAGTTTCATACTAGGCTGACAGTAAGTTGTTTTAGTAATCTTGTATGATTTAGTGGTCATTAAGTGTCTCAGTGTTTCGGGTGGACTGGTGGATTAGAGTTTTTCACAGGTTGACCAGCAGTCAGCCTGCAGCAGTTTTTGCTGGTTTCTAACAATTTTCAGTGGGTTCAGAAGGGATTTCTCTGGTTTGATTGATTTTACTTTGCAGTTGTCAATGAGGACTTCAATATTGTCTTTATTGTTGCTATGGAAACCAATGATCTCCCTCAAGCCCTGAGCTCAGTGGAATGTTGATGTCATCTCTGATAGATGAAAGCCACTTTGTGACGTATCAAAGGAGTGGACCAGGGCTTTGGAACACAGGTCCTTATATGGATGAGATTTTACTGGAGGATTAGTGCTTTCGCTGGGTTTGAGGTTTGGAGACCACATTTCAACTCAGTGGGAGCAATGCCCGTCCAGGTATTTTGCATGACACAGTGAGGGCACCTGCCTCTCCATCTGTACACACTCATTTCCTATCAATGCGTGTTGGTACCTCAGCATCTTTCCTGGTGTTGTTGTGCTTTCTTCTCTCATAGGTTCCCGTGGATCATGGCTGTGCATGTAATGTGGATGATGGACATGGTCCTCTCATGTTTCATACTAGGCTGACAATAAGTTGTTTCAGTGATCTTGTATGATTTAGTGGTCATTACGTGTCTCAGTGTTTCGGGTGGACTGGTGGATCAGAGTTTTTCACAGGTTGACCAGCAGTCAGCCTGCAGCAGTTTTTGCTGGTTTCTAACATTTTTCAGTGGGTTCAGAAGGGATTTCTCTGGTTTGATTGATTTTACTTTGCAGTTGTCAATGAAGACTTCAATATTGTCTTTATTGTTGCTATGGAAAGCAATGATCTCCATCAAGCCCTGAGCTCAGTGGAATGTTGATGTCATCTCTGATAGATGAAAGCCACTTTGTGACGTATCAAAGGAGTGGACCAGGGCTTTGGAACACAGGTCCTTATATGGATGAGATTTTACTGGAGGATTAGTGCTTTCGCTGGGTTTGAGGTTTGGAGACCACATTTCAACTCAGTGGGAGCAATGCCCGTCCAGGTATTTTGCATGACAGAGTGAGGACACCTGCCTCTCCATCTGTACACACTCATTTCCTATCAATGCGTGTTGGTACCTCAGCATCTTTCCTGGTGTTGTTGTGCTTTATTCTCTCATAGGTTCCCGTGGATCATGGCTGTGCATGTAATGTGGATGATGGACATGGTCCTCTCATGTTTATGTCCCAGTTTCATACTAGGCTGACAGTAAGTTGTTTTAGTAATCTTGTATGATTTAGTGGTCATTAAGTGTCTCAGTGTTTCGGGTGGACTGGTGGATTAGAGTTTTTCACAGGTTGACCAGCAGTCAGCCTGCAGCAGTTTTTGCTGGTTTCTAACAATTTTCAGTGGGTTCAGAAGGGATTTCTCTGGTTTGATTGATTTTACTTTGCAGTTGTCAATGAGGACTTCAATATTGTCTTTATTGTTGCTATGGAAACCAATGATCTCCCTCAAGCCCTGAGCTCAGTGGAATGTTGATGTCATCTCTGATAGATGAAAGCCACTTTGTGACGTATCAAAGGAGTGGACCAGGGCTTTGGAACACAGGTCCTTATATGGATGAGATTTTACTGGAGGATTAGTGCTTTCGCTGGGTTTGAGGTTTGGAGACCACATTTCAACTCAGTGGGAGCAATGCCCGTCCAGGTATTTTGCATGACAGAGTGAGGACACCTGCCTCTCCATCTGTACACACTCATTTCCTATCAATGCGTGTTGGTACCTCAGCATCTTTCCTGGTGTTGTTGTGCTTTCTTCTCTCATAGGTTCCCGTGGATCATGGCTGTGCATGTAATGTGGATGATGGACATGGTCCTCTCATGTTTATGTCCCAGTTTCATACTAGGCTGACAGTAAGTTGTTTTAGTAATCTTGTATGATTTAGTGGTCATTAAGTGTCTCAGTGTTTCGGGTGGACTGGTGGATTAGAGTTTTTCACAGGTTGACCAGCAGTCAGCCTGCAGCAGTTTTTGCTGGTTTCTAACAATTTTCAGTGGGTTCAGAAGGGATTTCTCTGGTTTGATTGATTTTACTTTGCAGTTGTCAATGAGGACTTCAATATTGTCTTTATTGTTGCTATGGAAACCAATGATCTCCCTCAAGCCCTGAGCTCAGTGGAATGTTGATGTCATCTCTGATAGATGAAAGCCACTTTGTGACGTATCAAAGGAGTGGACCAGGGCTTTGGAACACAGGTCCTTATATGGATGAGATTTTACTGGAGGATTAGTGCTTTCGCTGGGTTTGAGGTTTGGAGACCACATTTCAACTCAGTGGGAGCAATGCCCGTCCAGGTATTTTGCATGACACAGTGAGGGCACCTGCCTCTCCATCTGTACACACTCATTTCCTATCAATGCGTGTTGGTACCTCAGCATCTTTCCTGGTGTTGTTGTGCTTTCTTCTCTCATAGGTTCCCGTGGATCATGGCTGTGCATGTAATGTGGATGATGGACATGGTCCTCTCATGTTTCATACTAGGCTGACAATAAGTTGTTTCAGTGATCTTGTATGATTTAGTGGTCATTACGTGTCTCAGTGTTTCGGGTGGACTGGTGGATCAGAGTTTTTCACAGGTTGACCAGCAGTCAGCCTGCAGCAGTTTTTGCTGGTTTCTAACATTTTTCAGTGGGTTCAGAAGGGATTTCTCTGGTTTGATTGATTTTACTTTGCAGTTGTCAATGAAGACTTCAATATTGTCTTTATTGTTGCTATGGAAAGCAATGATCTCCATCAAGCCCTGAGCTCAGTGGAATGTTGATGTCATCTCTGATAGATGAAAGCCACTTTGTGACGTATCAAAGGAGTGGACCAGGGCTTTGGAACACAGGTCCTTATATGGATGAGATTTTACTGGAGGATTAGTGCTTTCGCTGGGTTTGAGGTTTGGAGACCACATTTCAACTCAGTGGGAGCAATGCCCGTCCAGGTATTTTGCATGACAGAGTGAGGACACCTGCCTCTCCATCTGTACACACTCATTTCCTATCAATGCGTGTTGGTACCTCAGCATCTTTCCTGGTGTTGTTGTGCTTTATTCTCTCATAGGTTCCCGTGGATCATGGCTGTGCATGTAATGTGGATGATGGACATGGTCCTCTCATGTTTATGTCCCAGTTTCATACTAGGCTGACAGTAAGTTGTTTTAGTAATCTTGTATGATTTAGTGGTCATTAAGTGTCTCAGTGTTTCGGGTGGACTGGTGGATTAGAGTTTTTCACAGGTTGACCAGCAGTCAGCCTGCAGCAGTTTTTGCTGGTTTCTAACAATTTTCAGTGGGTTCAGAAGGGATTTCTCTGGTTTGATTGATTTTACTTTGCAGTTGTCAATGAGGACTTCAATATTGTCTTTATTGTTGCTATGGAAACCAATGATCTCCCTCAAGCCCTGAGCTCAGTGGAATGTTGATGTCATCTCTGATAGATGAAAGCCACTTTGTGACGTATCAAAGGAGTGGACCAGGGCTTTGGAACACAGGTCCTTATATGGATGAGATTTTACTGGAGGATTAGTGCTTTCGCTGGGTTTGAGGTTTGGAGACCACATTTCAACTCAGTGGGAGCAATGCCCGTCCACGTATTTTGCATGACACAGTGAGGGCACCTGCCTCTCCATCTGTACACACTCATTTCCTATCAATGCGTGTTGGTACCTCAGCATCTTTCCTGGTGTTGTTGTGCTTTCTTCTCTCATAGGTTCCCGTGGATCATGGCTGTGCATGTAATGTGGATGATGGACATGGTCCTCTCATGTTTATGTCCCAGTTTCATACTAGGCTGACACTAAGTTTTAGTGATCTTGTATGATTTAGTGGTCATTACGTGTCTCAGTGTTTCGGGTGGACTGGTGGATCAGAGTTTTTCACAGGTTGACCAGCAGTCAGCCTGCAGCAGTTTTTGCTGGTTTCTAACAATTTTCAGTGGGTTCAGAAGGGATTTCTCTGGTTTGATTGATTTTACTTTGCAGTTGTCAATGAGGACTTCAATATTGTCTTTATTGTTGCTATGGAAACCAATGATCTCCCTCAAGCCCTGAGCTCAGTGGAATGTTGATGTCATCTCTGATAGATGAAAGCCACTTTGTGACGTATCAAAGGAGTGGACCAGGGCTTTGGAACACAGGTCCTTATATGGATGAGATTTTACTGGAGGATTAGTGCTTTCGCTGGGTTTGAGGTTTGGAGACCACATTTCAACTCAGTGGGAGCAATGCCCGTCCACGTATTTTGCATGACACAGTGAGGGCACCTGCCTCTCCATCTGTACACACTCATTTCCTATCAATGCGTGTTGGTACCTCAGCATCTTTCCTGGTGTTGTTGTGCTTTCTTCTCTCATAGGTTCCCGTGGATCATGGCTGTGCATGTAATGTGGATGATGGACATGGTCCTCTCATGTTTATGTCCCAGTTTCATACTAGGCTGACACTAAGTTTTAGTGATCTTGTATGATTTAGTGGTCATTACGTGTCTCAGTGTTTCGGGTGGACTGGTGGATCAGAGTTTTTCACAGGTTGACCAGCAGTCAGCCTGCAGCAGTTTTTGCTGGTTTCTAACATTTTTCAGTGGGTTCAGAAGGGATTTCTCTGGTTTGATTGATTTTACTTTGCAGTTGTCAATGAAGACTTCAATATTGTCTTTATTGTTGCTATGGAAAGCAATGATCTCCATCAAGCCCTGAGCTCAGTGGAATGTTGATGTCATCTCTGATAGATGAAAGCCACTTTGTGACGTATCAAAGGAGTGGACCAGGGCTTTGGAACACAGGTCCTTATATGGATGAGATTTTACTGGAGGATTAGTGCTTTCGCTGGGTTTGAGGTTTGGAGACCACATTTCAACTCAGTGGGAGCAATGCCCGTCCAGGTATTTTGCATGACAGAGTGAGGACACCTGCCTCTCCATCTGTACACACTCATTTCCTATCAATGCGTGTTGGTACCTCAGCATCTTTCCTGGTGTTGTTGTGCTTTATTCTCTCATAGGTTCCCGTGGATCATGGCTGTGCATGTAATGTGGATGATGGACATGGTCCTCTCATGTTTATGTCCCAGTTTCATACTAGGCTGACAGTAAGTTGTTTTAGTAATCTTGTATGATTTAGTGGTCATTAAGTGTCTCAGTGTTTCGGGTGGACTGGTGGATTAGAGTTTTTCACAGGTTGACCAGCAGTCAGCCTGCAGCAGTTTTTGCTGGTTTCTAACAATTTTCAGTGGGTTCAGAAGGGATTTCTCTGGTTTGATTGATTTTACTTTGCAGTTGTCAATGAGGACTTCAATATTGTCTTTATTGTTGCTATGGAAACCAATGATCTCCCTCAAGCCCTGAGCTCAGTGGAATGTTGATGTCATCTCTGATAGATGAAAGCCACTTTGTGACGTATCAAAGGAGTGGACCAGGGCTTTGGAACACAGGTCCTTATATGGATGAGATTTTACTGGAGGATTAGTGCTTTCGCTGGGTTTGAGGTTTGGAGACCACATTTCAACTCAGTGGGAGCAATGCCCGTCCACGTATTTTGCATGACACAGTGAGGGCACCTGCCTCTCCATCTGTACACACTCATTTCCTATCAATGCGTGTTGGTACCTCAGCATCTTTCCTGGTGTTGTTGTGCTTTCTTCTCTCATAGGTTCCCGTGGATCATGGCTGTGCATGTAATGTGGATGATGGACATGGTCCTCTCATGTTTATGTCCCAGTTTCATACTAGGCTGACACTAAGTTTTAGTGATCTTGTATGATTTAGTGGTCATTACGTGTCTCAGTGTTTCGGGTGGACTGGTGGATCAGAGTTTTTCACAGGTTGACCAGCAGTCAGCCTGCAGCAGTTTTTGCTGGTTTCTAACATTTTTCAGTGGGTTCAGAAGGGATTTCTCTGGTTTGATTGATTTTACTTTGCAGTTGTCAATGAAGACTTCAATATTGTCTTTATTGTTGCTATGGAAAGCAATGATCTCCATCAAGCCCTGAGCTCAGTGGAATGTTGATGTCATCTCTGATAGATGAAAGCCACTTTGTGACGTATCAAAGGAGTGGACCAGGGCTTTGGAACACAGGTCCTTATATGGATGAGATTTTACTGGAGGATTAGTGCTTTCGCTGGGTTTGAGGTTTGGAGACCACATTTCAACTCAGTGGGAGCAATGCCCGTCCAGGTATTTTGCATGACAGAGTGAGGACACCTGCCTCTCCATCTGTACACACTCATTTCCTATCAATGCGTGTTGGTACCTCAGCATCTTTCCTGGTGTTGTTGTGCTTTATTCTCTCATAGGTTCCCGTGGATCATGGCTGTGCATGTAATGTGGATGATGGACATGGTCCTCTCATGTTTATGTCCCAGTTTCATACTAGGCTGACAGTAAGTTGTTTTAGTAATCTTGTATGATTTAGTGGTCATTAAGTGTCTCAGTGTTTCGGGTGGACTGGTGGATTAGAGTTTTTCACAGGTTGACCAGCAGTCAGCCTGCAGCAGTTTTTGCTGGTTTCTAACAATTTTCAGTGGGTTCAGAAGGGATTTCTCTGGTTTGATTGATTTTACTTTGCAGTTGTCAATGAGGACTTCAATATTGTCTTTATTGTTGCTATGGAAACCAATGATCTCCCTCAAGCCCTGAGCTCAGTGGAATGTTGATGTCATCTCTGATAGATGAAAGCCACTTTGTGACGTATCAAAGGAGTGGACCAGGGCTTTGGAACACAGGTCCTTATATGGATGAGATTTTACTGGAGGATTAGTGCTTTCGCTGGGTTTGAGGTTTGGAGACCACATTTCAACTCAGTGGGAGCAATGCCCGTCCAGGTATTTTGCATGACAGAGTGAGGACACCTGCCTCTCCATCTGTACACACTCATTTCCTATCAATGCGTGTTGGTACCTCAGCATCTTTCCTGGTGTTGTTGTGCTTTCTTCTCTCATAGGTTCCCGTGGATCATGGCTGTGCATGTAATGTGGATGATGGACATGGTCCTCTCATGTTTATGTCCCAGTTTCATACTAGGCTGACAGTAAGTTGTTTTAGTAATCTTGTATGATTTAGTGGTCATTAAGTGTCTCAGTGTTTCGGGTGGACTGGTGGATTAGAGTTTTTCACAGGTTGACCAGCAGTCAGCCTGCAGCAGTTTTTGCTGGTTTCTAACAATTTTCAGTGGGTTCAGAAGGGATTTCTCTGGTTTGATTGATTTTACTTTGCAGTTGTCAATGAGGACTTCAATATTGTCTTTATTGTTGCTATGGAAACCAATGATCTCCCTCAAGCCCTGAGCTCAGTGGAATGTTGATGTCATCTCTGATAGATGAAAGCCACTTTGTGACGTATCAAAGGAGTGGACCAGGGCTTTGGAACACAGGTCCTTATATGGATGAGATTTTACTGGAGGATTAGTGCTTTCGCTGGGTTTGAGGTTTGGAGACCACATTTCAACTCAGTGGGAGCAATGCCCGTCCAGGTATTTTGCATGACACAGTGAGGGCACCTGCCTCTCCATCTGTACACACTCATTTCCTATCAATGCGTGTTGGTACCTCAGCATCTTTCCTGGTGTTGTTGTGCTTTCTTCTCTCATAGGTTCCCGTGGATCATGGCTGTGCATGTAATGTGGATGATGGACATGGTCCTCTCATGTTTCATACTAGGCTGACAATAAGTTGTTTCAGTGATCTTGTATGATTTAGTGGTCATTACGTGTCTCAGTGTTTCGGGTGGACTGGTGGATCAGAGTTTTTCACAGGTTGACCAGCAGTCAGCCTGCAGCAGTTTTTGCTGGTTTCTAACATTTTTCAGTGGGTTCAGAAGGGATTTCTCTGGTTTGATTGATTTTACTTTGCAGTTGTCAATGAAGACTTCAATATTGTCTTTATTGTTGCTATGGAAAGCAATGATCTCCATCAAGCCCTGAGCTCAGTGGAATGTTGATGTCATCTCTGATAGATGAAAGCCACTTTGTGACGTATCAAAGGAGTGGACCAGGGCTTTGGAACACAGGTCCTTATATGGATGAGATTTTACTGGAGGATTAGTGCTTTCGCTGGGTTTGAGGTTTGGAGACCACATTTCAACTCAGTGGGAGCAATGCCCGTCCAGGTATTTTGCATGACAGAGTGAGGACACCTGCCTCTCCATCTGTACACACTCATTTCCTATCAATGCGTGTTGGTACCTCAGCATCTTTCCTGGTGTTGTTGTGCTTTATTCTCTCATAGGTTCCCGTGGATCATGGCTGTGCATGTAATGTGGATGATGGACATGGTCCTCTCATGTTTATGTCCCAGTTTCATACTAGGCTGACAGTAAGTTGTTTTAGTAATCTTGTATGATTTAGTGGTCATTAAGTGTCTCAGTGTTTCGGGTGGACTGGTGGATTAGAGTTTTTCACAGGTTGACCAGCAGTCAGCCTGCAGCAGTTTTTGCTGGTTTCTAACAATTTTCAGTGGGTTCAGAAGGGATTTCTCTGGTTTGATTGATTTTACTTTGCAGTTGTCAATGAGGACTTCAATATTGTCTTTATTGTTGCTATGGAAACCAATGATCTCCCTCAAGCCCTGAGCTCAGTGGAATGTTGATGTCATCTCTGATAGATGAAAGCCACTTTGTGACGTATCAAAGGAGTGGACCAGGGCTTTGGAACACAGGTCCTTATATGGATGAGATTTTACTGGAGGATTAGTGCTTTCGCTGGGTTTGAGGTTTGGAGACCACATTTCAACTCAGTGGGAGCAATGCCCGTCCAGGTATTTTGCATGACAGAGTGAGGACACCTGCCTCTCCATCTGTACACACTCATTTCCTATCAATGCGTGTTGGTACCTCAGCATCTTTCCTGGTGTTGTTGTGCTTTATTCTCTCATAGGTTCCCGTGGATCATGGCTGTGCATGTAATGTGGATGATGGACATGGTCCTCTCATGTTTATGTCCCAGTTTCATACTAGGCTGACAGTAAGTTGTTTTAGTAATCTTGTATGATTTAGTGGTCATTAAGTGTCTCAGTTTTTCGGGTGGACTGGTGGATTAGAGTTTTTCACAGGTTGACCAGCAGTCAGCCTGCAGCAGTTTTTGCTGGTTTCTAACAATTTTCAGTGGGTTCAGAAGGGATTTCTCTGGTTTGATTGATTTTACTTTGCAGTTGTCAATGAGGACTTCAATATTGTCTTTATTGTTGCTATGGAAACCAATGATCTCCCTCAAGCCCTGAGCTCAGTGGAATGTTGATGTCATCTCTGATAGATGAAAGCCACTTTGTGACGTATCAAAGGAGTGGACCAGGGCTTTGGAACACAGGTCCTTATATGGATGAGATTTTACTGGAGGATTAGTGCTTTCGCTGGGTTTGAGGTTTGGAGACCACATTTCAACTCAGTGGGAGCAATGCCCGTCCAGGTATTTTGCATGACACAGTGAGGGCACCTGCCTCTCCATCTGTACACACTCATTTCCTATCAATGCGTGTTGGTACCTCAGCATCTTTCCTGGTGTTGTTGTGCTTTCTTCTCTCATAGGTTCCCGTGGATCATGGCTGTGCATGTAATGTGGATGATGGACATGGTCCTCTCATGTTTATGTCCCAGTTTCATACTAGGCTGACACTAAGTTTTAGTGATCTTGTATGATTTAGTGGTCATTACGTGTCTCAGTGTTTCGGGTGGACTGGTGGATCAGAGTTTTTCACAGGTTGACCAGCAGTCAGCCTGCAGCAGTTTTTGCTGGTTTCTAACATTTTTCAGTGGGTTCAGAAGGGATTTCTCTGGTTTGATTGATTTTACTTTGCAGTTGTCAATGAAGACTTCAATATTGTCTTTATTGTTGCTATGGAAAGCAATGATCTCCATCAAGCCCTGAGCTCAGTGGAACGTTGATGTCATCTCTGATAGATGAAAGCCACTTTGTGACGTATCAAAGGAGTGGACCAGGGCTTTGGAACACAGGTTCTTATATGGATGAGATTTTACTGGAGGATTAGTGCTTTCGCTGGGTTTGAGGTTTGGAGACCACATTTCAACTCAGTGAGAGCAATGCCCGTCCAGGTATTTTGCATGACACAGTGAGGGCACCTGGCTCTCCATCTGTACACACTCATTTCCTATCAATGCGTGTTGGTACCTCAGCATCTTTCCTGGTGTTGTTGTGCTTTATTCTCTCATAGGTTCCCGTGGATCATGGCTGTGCATGTAATGTGGATGATGGACATGGTCCTCTCATGTTTCATACTAGGCTGACAGTAAGTTGTTTTAGTGATCTTGTATGATTTAGTGGTCATTACGTGTCTCAGTGTTTCGGGTGGACTGGTGGATCAGAGTTTTTCACAGGTTGACCAGCACTCAGCCTTCAGCAGTTTTTGCTGGTTTCTAACAATTTTCAGTGGGTTCAGAAGGGATTTCTCTGGTTTGATTGATTTTACATGCAGTTGCCAGTGAGGACTTCAATATTGTCTTTATTGTTGCTATGGAAGCCAATGATCTCCCTCAAGCCCTGAGCTCAGTGGAATGTTGATGTCATCTCTGATAAATCAAAACTAATTTGTGACGTACCAAATGAGTGGACCAGGGCTTTGGAACACAGGTCCTTATATGGATGAGATTTTACTGGAGGATTAGTGCTTTCGCTGGGTTTGAGGTTTGGAGACCACATTTCAACTCAGTGGGAGCAATGCCCGTCCAGGTATTTTGCATGACACAGTGAGGGCACCTGCCTCTCCATCTGTACACACTCATTTCCTATCAATGCGTGTTGGTACCTCAGCATCTTTCCTGGTGTTGTTGTGCTTTCTTCTCTCATAGGTTCCCGTGGATCATGGCTGTGCATGTAATGTGGATGATGGACATGGTCCTCTCATGTTTATGTCCCAGTTTCATACTAGGCTGACACTAAGTTTTAGTGATCTTGTATGATTTAGTGGTCATTACGTGTCTCAGTGTTTCGGGTGGACTGGTGGATCAGAGTTTTTCACAGGTTGACCAGCAGTCAGCCTGCAGCAGTTTTTGCTGGTTTCTAACATTTTTCAGTGGGTTCAGAAGGGATTTCTCTGGTTTGATTGATTTTACTTTGCAGTTGTCAATGAAGACTTCAATATTGTCTTTATTGTTGCTATGGAAAGCAATGATCTCCATCAAGCCCTGAGCTCAGTGGAACGTTGATGTCATCTCTGATAGATGAAAGCCACTTTGTGACGTATCAAAGGAGTGGACCAGGGCTTTGGAACACAGGTTCTTATATGGATGAGATTTTACTGGAGGATTAGTGCTTTCGCTGGGTTTGAGGTTTGGAGACCACATTTCAACTCAGTGAGAGCAATGCCCGTCCAGGTATTTTGCATGACACAGTGAGGGCACCTGGCTCTCCATCTGTACACACTCATTTCCTATCAATACGTGTTGGTACCTCAGCATCTTTCCTGGTGTTGTTGTGCTTTATTCTCTCATAGGTTCCCGTGGATCATGGCTGTGCATGTAATGTGGATGATGGACATGGTCCTCTCATGTTTCATACTAGGCTGACAGTAAGTTGTTTTAGTGATCTTGTATGATTTAGTGGTCATTACGTGTCTCAGTGTTTCGGGTGGACTGGTGGATCAGAGTTTTTCACAGGTTGACCAGCACTCAGCCTTCAGCAGTTTTTGCTGGTTTCTAACAATTTTCAGTGGGTTCAGAAGGGATTTCTCTGGTTTGATTGATTTTACATGCAGTTGCCAGTGAGGACTTCAATATTGTCTTTATTGTTGCTATGGAAGCCAATGATCTCCCTCAAGCCCTGAGCTCAGTGGAATGTTGATGTCATCTCTGATAAATCAAAACTAATTTGTGACGTATCAAATGAGTGGACCAGGGCTTTGGAACACAGGTCCTTATATGGATGAGATTTTACTGGAGGATTAGTGCTTTCGCTGGGTTTGAGGTTTGGAGACCACATTTCAACTCAGTGGGAGCAATGCCCGTCCAGGTATTTTGCATGACACAGTGAGGGCACCTGCCTCTCCATCTGTACACACTCATTTCCTATCAATGCGTGTTGGTACCTCAGCATCTTTCCTGGTGTTGTTGTGCTTTCTTCTCTCATAGGTTCCCGTGGATCATGGCTGTGCATGTAATGTGGATGATGGACATGGTCCTCTCATGTTTCATACTAGGCTGACAATAAGTTGTTTCAGTGATCTTGTATGATTTAGTGGTCATTACGTGTCTCAGTGTTTCGGGTGGACTGGTGGATCAGAGTTTTTCACAGGTTGACCAGCAGTCAGCCTTCAGCAGTTTTTGCTGGTTTCTAACAATTTTCAGTGGGTTCAGAAGGGATTTCTCTGGTTTGATTGATTTTACATGCAGTTGCTAATGAGGACTTCAATATTGTCTTTATTGTTGCTATGGAAACCAATGATCTCCCTCAAGCCCTGAGCTCAGTGGAATGTTGATGTCATCTCTGATAAATCAAAGCCACTTTGTGACGTATCAAAGGAGTGGACCAGGGCTTTGGAACACAGGTCCTTATATGGATGAGATTTTACTGTAGGATTAGTGCTTTCGCTGGGTTTGAGGTTTGGAGACCACATTTCAACTCAGTGGGAGCAATGCCCATCCAGGTATTTTGCATGACACAGTGAGGGCACCTGCCTCTCCATCTGTACACACTCATTTCCTATCAATGCGTGTTGGTACCTCAGCATCTTTCCTGGTGTTGTTGTGCTTTCTCTCTCATAGGTTCCCGTGGATCATGGCTGTGCATGTAATGTGGATGATGGACATGGTCCTCTCATGTTTCATACTAGGCTGACAATAAGTTGTTTCAGTGATCTTGTATGATTTAGTGGTCATTACGTGTCTCAGTGTTTCGGGTGGACTGGTGGATCAGAGTTTTTCACAGGTTGACCAGCAGTCAGCCTGCAGCAGTTTTTGCTGGTTTCTAACAATTTTCAGTGGGTTCAGAAGGGATTTCTCTGGTTTGATTGATTTTACTTTGCAGTTGCCAATGAGGACTTCAATATTGTCTTTATTGTTGCTATGGAAACCAATGATCTCCCTCAAGCCCTGAGCTCAGTGGAATGTTGATGTCATCTCTGATAGATGAAAGCCACTTTGTGACGTATCAAAGGAGTGGACCAGGGCTTTGGAACACAGGTCCTTATATGGATGAGATTTTACTGGAGGATTAGTGCTTTCGCTGGGTTTGAGGTTTGGAGACCACATTTCAACTCAGTGGGAGCAATGCCCGTCCAGGTATTTTGCATGACAGAGTGAGGACACCTGCCTCTCCATCTGTACACACTCATTTCCTATCAATGCGTGTTGGTACCTCAGCATCTTTCCTGGTGTTGTTGTGCTTTATTCTCTCATAGGTTCCCGTGGATCATGGCTGTGCATGTAATGTGGATGATGGACATGGTCCTCTCATGTTTATGTCCCAGTTTCATACTAGGCTGACAGTAAGTTGTTTTAGTAATCTTGTATGATTTAGTGGTCATTAAGTGTCTCAGTGTTTCGGGTGGACTGGTGGATTAGAGTTTTTCACAAGTTGACCAGCAGTCAGCCTGCAGCAGTTTTTGCTGGTTTCTAACAATTTTCAGTGGGTTCAGAAGGGATTTCTCTGGTTTGATTGATTTTACTTTGCAGTTGTCAATGAGGACTTCAATATTGTCTTTATTGTTGCTATGGAAACCAATGATCTCCCTCAAGCCCTGAGCTCAGTGGAATGTTGATGTCATCTCTGATAGATGAAAGCCACTTTGTGACGTATCAAAGGAGTGGACCAGGGCTTTGGAACACACGTCCTTATATGGATGAGATTTTACTGGAGGATTAGTGCTTTCGCTGGGTTTGAGGTTTGGAGACCACATTTCAACTCAGTGGGAGCAATGCCCGTCCAGGTATTTTGCATGACACAGTGAGGACACCTGCCTCTCCATCTGTACACACTCAATTCCTAGCAATGCGTGTTGGTACCTCAGCATCTTTCCTGGTGTTGTTGTGCTTTCTTCTGTCATAGTTTCCCGTGGATCATGGCTGTGCATGTAATGTGGATGATGGACATGGTCCTCTCATGTTTATGTCCCAGTTTCATACTAGGCTGACAGTAAGTTGTTTTAGTAATCTTGTATGATTTAGTGGTCATTACGTGTCTCGGTGTTTCGGGTGGACAGGTGGATCAGAGTTTTTCACAGGTTGACCAGCACTCAGCCTGCAGCAGTTTTTGTTGGTTTCTAACAATTTTCAGTGTGTTCAGAAGGGATTTCTCTGGTTTGATTGATTTAACTTTGCAGTTGTCAATGAGGACTTCAATATTGTCTTCATTGTTGATATGGAAAGCAATGATCTCCATCAAGCCCTGAGCTCAGTGGAATGTTGATGTCATCTCTGATAGATGAAAGCCACTTTGTGACGTATCAAAGGAGTGGACCAGGGCTTTGGAACACAGGTCCTTATATGGATGAGATTTTACTGGAGGATTAGTGCTTTCGCTGGGTTTGAGGTTTGGAGACCACATTTCAACTCAGTGGGAGCAATGCCCGTCCAGGTATTTTGCATGACACAGTGAGGGCACCTGCCTCTCCATCTGTACACACTCATTTCCTATCAATGCGTGTTGGTACCTCAGCATCTTTCCTGGTGTTGTTGTGCTTTCTTCTCTCATAGGTTCCCGTGGATCATGGCTGTGCATGTAATGTGGATGATGGACATGGTCCTCTCATGTTTATGTCCCAGTTTCATACTAGGCTGACACTAAGTTTTAGTGATCTTGTATGATTTAGTGGTCATTACGTGTCTCAGTGTTTCGGGTGGACTGGTGGATCAGAGTTTTTCACAGGTTGACCAGCAGTCAGCCTGCAGCAGTTTTTGCTGGTTTCTAACAATTTTCAGTGGGTTCAGAAGGGATTTCTCTGGTTTGATTGATTTTACTTTGCAGTTGTCAATGAAGACTTCAATATTGTCTTTATTGTTGCTATGGAAAGCAATGATCTCCATCAAGCCCTGAGCTCAGTGGAATGTTGATGTCATCTCTGATAGATGAAAGCCACTTTGTGACGTATCAAAGGAGTGGACCAGGGCTTTGGAACACAGGTCCTTATATGGATGAGATTTTACTGGAGGATTAGTGCTTTCGCTGGGTTTGAGGTTTGGAGACCACATTTCAACTCAGTGGGTGCAATGCCCGTCCAGGTATTTTGCATGACAGAGTGAGGACACCTGCCTCTCCATCTGTACACACTCATTTCCTATCAATGCGTGTTGGTACCTCAGCATCTTTCCTGGTGTTGTTGTTCTTTCTTCTCTCATAGGTTCCCGTGGATCATGGCTATACATGTAATGTGGATGATGGACATGGTCCTCTCATGTTTATGTCCCAGTTTCATACTAGGCTGACAGTAAGTTGTTTTAGTAATCTTGTATGATTTAGTGGTCATTACGTGTCTCGGTGTTTCGGGTGGACAGGTGGATCAGAGTTTTTCACAGGTTGACCAGCACTCAGCCTGCAGCAGTTTTTGTTGGTTTCTAACAATTTTCAGTGTGTTCAGAAGGGATTTCTCTGGTTTGATTGATTTAACTTTGCAGTTGTCAATGAGGACTTCAATATTGTCTTCATTGTTGATATGGAAAGCAATGATCTCCATCAAGCCCTGAGCTCAGTGGAATGTTGATGTCATCTCTGATAGATGAAAGCCACTTTGTGACGTATCAAAGGAGTGGACCAGGGCTTTGGAACACAGGTCCTTATATGGATGAGATTTTACTGGAGGATTAGTGCTTTCGCTGGGTTTGAGGTTTGGAGACCACATTTCAACTCAGTGGGAGCAATGCCCGTCCAGGTATTTTGCATGACACAGTGAGGGCACCTGCCTCTCCATCTGTACACACTCATTTCCTATCAATGCGTGTTGGTACCTCAGCATCTTTCCTGGTGTTGTTGTGCTTTCTTCTCTCATAGGTTCCCGTGGATCATGGCTGTGCATGTAATGTGGATGATGGACATGGTCCTCTCATGTTTATGTCCCAGTTTCATACTAGGCTGACACTAAGTTTTAGTGATCTTGTATGATTTAGTGGTCATTACGTGTCTCAGTGTTTCGGGTGGACTGGTGGATCAGAGTTTTTCACAGGTTGACCAGCAGTCAGCCTGCAGCAGTTTTTGCTGGTTTCTAACAATTTTCAGTGGGTTCAGAAGGGATTTCTCTGGTTTGATTGATTTTACTTTGCAGTTGTCAATGAAGACTTCAATATTGTCTTTATTGTTGCTATGGAAAGCAATGATCTCCATCAAGCCCTGAGCTCAGTGGAATGTTGATGTCATCTCTGATAGATGAAAGCCACTTTGTGACGTATCAAAGGAGTGGACCAGGGCTTTGGAACACAGGTCCTTATATGGATGAGATTTTACTGGAGGATTAGTGCTTTCGCTGGGTTTGAGGTTTGGAGACCACATTTCAACTCAGTGGGTGCAATTCCCGTCCAGGTATTTTGCATGACAGAGTGAGGACACCTGCCTCTCCATCTGTACACACTCATTTCCTATCAATGCGTGTTGGTACCTCAGCATCTTTCCTGGTGTTGTTGTTCTTTCTTCTCTCATAGGTTCCCGTGGATCATGGCTATACATGTAATGTGGATGATGGACATGGTCCTCTCATGTTTCATACTAGGCTGACAGTAACTTGTTTTAGTGATCTTGTATGATTTAGTGGTCATTACGTGTCTCAGTGTTTCGGGTGGACTGGTGGATCAGAGTTTTTCACAGGTTGACCAGCAGTCAGCCTTCAGCAGTTTTTGCTGGTTTCTAACAATTTTCAGTGGGTTCAGAAGGGATTTCTCTGGTTTGATTGATTTTACATGCAGTTGCCAATGAGGACTTCAATATTGTCTTTATTGTTGCTATGGAAACCAATGATCTCCCTCAAGCCCTGAGCTCAGTGGAATGTTGATGTCATCTCTGATGAATCAAAGCCACTTTGTGACGTATGAAAGGAGTGGACCAGGGCTTTGGAACACAGGTCCTTATATGGATGAGATTTTACTGGAGGATTAGTGCTTTCGCTGGGTTTGAGGTTTGGAGACCACATTTCAACTCAGTGGGAGCAATGCCCGTCCAGGTATTTTGCATGACACAGTGAGGACACCTGCCTCTCCATCTGTACACACTCAATTCCTAGCAATGCGTGTTGGTACCTCAGCATCTTTCCTGGTGTTGTTGTGCTTTCTTCTGTCATAGTTTCCCGTGGATCATGGCTGTGCATGTAATGTGGATGATGGACATGGTCCTCTCATGTTTATGTCCCAGTTTCATACTAGGCTGACAGTAAGTTGTTTTAGTAATCTTGTATGATTTAGTGGTCATTACGTGTCTCCGTGTTTCGGGTGGACAGGTGGATCAGAGTTTTTCACAGGTTGACCAGCACTCAGCCTGCAGCAGTTTTTGTTGGTTTCTAACAATTTTCAGTGTGTTCAGAAGGGATTTCTCTGGTTTGATTGATTTTACTTTGCAGTTGTCAATGAGGACTTCAATATTGTCTTCATTGTTGATATGGAAAGCAATGATCTCCATCAAGCCCTGAGCTCAGTGGAATGTTGATGTCATCTCTGATAGATGAAAGCCACTTTGTGACGTATCAAAGGAGTGGACCAGGGCTTTGGAACACAGGTCCTTATATGGATGAGATTTTACTGGAGGATTAGTGCTTTCGCTGGGTTTGAGGTTTGGAGACCACATTTCAACTCAGTGGGAGCAATGCCCGTCCAGGTATTTTGCATGACACAGTGAGGACACCTGCCTCTCCATCTGTACACACTCAATTCCTAGCAATGCGTGTTGGTACCTCAGCATCTTTCCTGGTGTTGTTGTGCTTTCTTCTGTCATAGTTTCCCGTGGATCATGGCTGTGCATGTAATGTGGATGATGGACATGGTCCTCTCATGTTTATGTCCCAGTTTCATACTAGGCTGACAGTAAGTTGTTTTAGTAATCTTGTATGATTTAGTGGTCATTACGTGTCTCGGTGTTTCGGGTGGACAGGTGGATCAGAGTTTTTCACAGGTTGACCAGCACTCAGCCTGCAGCAGTTTTTGTTGGTTTCTAACAATTTTCAGTGTGTTCAGAAGGGATTTCTCTGGTTTGATTGATTTTACTTTGCAGTTGTCAATGAGGACTTCAATATTGTCTTCATTGTTGATATGGAAAGCAATGATCTCCATCAAGCCCTGAGCTCAGTGGAATGTTGATGTCATCTCTGATAGATGAAAGCCACTTTGTGACGTATCAAAGGAGTGGACCAGGGCTTTGGAACACAGGTCCTTATATGGATGAGATTTTACTGGAGGATTAGTGCTTTCGCTGGGTTTGAGGTTTGGAGACCACATTTCAACTCAGTGGGAGCAATGCCCGTCCAGGTATTTTGCATGACACAGTGAGGGCACCTGCCTCTCCATCTGTACACACTCATTTCCTATCAATGCGTGTTGGTACCTCAGCATCTTTCCTGGTGTTGTTGTGCTTTCTTCTCTCATAGGTTCCCGTGGATCATGGCTGTGCATGTAATGTGGATGATGGACATGGTCCTCTCATGTTTATGTCCCAGTTTCATACTAGGCTGACACTAAGTTTTAGTGATCTTGTATGATTTAGTGGTCATTACGTGTCTCAGTGTTTCGGGTGGACTGGTGGATCAGAGTTTTTCACAGGTTGACCAGCAGTCAGCCTGCAGCAGTTTTTGCTGGTTTCTAACAATTTTCAGTGGGTTCAGAAGGGATTTCTCTGGTTTGATTGATTTTACTTTGCAGTTGTCAATGAAGACTTCAATATTGTCTTTATTGTTGCTATGGAAAGCAATGATCTCCATCAAGCCCTGAGCTCAGTGGAATGTTGATGTCATCTCTGATAGATGAAAGCCACTTTGTGACGTATCAAAGGAGTGGACCAGGGCTTTGGAACACAGGTCCTTATATGGATGAGATTTTACTGGAGGATTAGTGCTTTCGCTGGGTTTGAGGTTTGGAGACCACATTTCAACTCAGTGGGTGCAATGCCCGTCCAGGTATTTTGCATGACAGAGTGAGGACACCTGCCTCTCCATCTGTACACACTCATTTCCTATCAATGCGTGTTGGTACCTCAGCATCTTTCCTGGTGTTGTTGTTCTTTCTTCTCTCATAGGTTCCCGTGGATCATGGCTATACATGTAATGTGGATGATGGACATGGTCCTCTCATGTTTCATACTAGGCTGACAGTAAGTTGTTTTAGTGATCTTGTATGATTTAGTGGTCATTACGTGTCTCAGTGTTTCGGGTGGACTGGTGGATCAGAGTTTTTCACAGGTTGACCAGCAGTCAGCCTTCAGCAGTTTTTGCTGGTTTCTAACAATTTTCAGTGGGTTCAGAAGGGATTTCTCTGGTTTGATTGATTTTACATGCAGTTGCCAATGAGGACTTCAATATTGTCTTTATTGTTGCTATGGAAACCAATGATCTCCCTCAAGCCCTGAGCTCAGTGGAATGTTGATGTCATCTCTGATGAATCAAAGCCACTTTGTGACGTATGAAAGGAGTGGACCAGGGCTTTGGAACACAGGTCCTTATATGGATGAGATTTTACTGGAGGATTAGTGCTTTCGCTGGGTTTGAGGTTTGGAGACCACATTTCAACTCAGTGGGAGCAATGCCCGTCCAGGTATTTTGCATGACACAGTGAGGACACCTGCCTCTCCATCTGTACACACTCAATTCCTAGCAATGCGTGTTGGTACCTCAGCATCTTTCCTGGTGTTGTTGTGCTTTCTTCTGTCATAGTTTCCCGTGGATCATGGCTGTGCATGTAATGTGGATGATGGACATGGTCCTCTCATGTTTATGTCCCAGTTTCATACTAGGCTGACAGTAAGTTGTTTTAGTAATCTTGTATGATTTAGTGGTCATTACGTGTCTCGGTGTTTCGGGTGGACAGGTGGATCAGAGTTTTTCACAGGTTGACCAGCACTCAGCCTGCAGCAGTTTTTGTTGGTTTCTAACAATTTTCAGTGTGTTCAGAAGGGATTTCTCTGGTTTGATTGATTTTACTTTGCAGTTGTCAATGAGGACTTCAATATTGTCTTCATTGTTGATATGGAAAGCAATGATCTCCATCAAGCCCTGAGCTCAGTGGAATGTTGATGTCATCTCTGATAGATGAAAGCCACTTTGTGACGTATCAAAGGAGTGGACCAGGGCTTTGGAACACAGGTCCTTATATGGATGAGATTTTACTGGAGGATTAGTGCTTTCGCTGGGTTTGAGGTTTGGAGACCACATTTCAACTCAGTGGGAGCAATGCCCGTCCAGGTATTTTGCATGACACAGTGAGGGCACCTGCCTCTCCATCTGTACACACTCATTTCCTATCAATGCGTGTTGGTACCTCAGCATCTTTCCTGGTGTTGTTGTGCTTTCTTCTCTCATAGGTTCCCGTGGATCATGGCTGTGCATGTAATGTGGATGATGGACATGGTCCTCTCATGTTTCATACTAGGCTGACAATAAGTTGTTTCAGTGATCTTGTATGATTTAGTGGTCATTACGTGTCTCAGTGTTTCGGGTGGACTGGTGGATCAGAGTTTTTCACAGGTTGACCAGCAGTCAGCCTGCAACAGTTTTTGCTGGTTTCTAACAATTTTCAGTGGGTTCAGAAGGGATTTCTCTGGTTTGATTGATTTTACTTTGCAGTTGTCAATGAGGACTTCAATATTGTCTTTATTGTTGCTATGGAAACCAATGATCTCCCTCAAGCCCTGAGCTCAGTGGAATGTTGATGTCATCTCTGATAGATGAAAGCCACTTTGTGACGTATCAAAGGAGTGGACCAGGGCTTTGGAACACAGGTCCTTATATGGATGAGATTTTACTGGAGGATTAGTGCTTTCGCTGGGTTTGAGGTTTGGAGACCACATTTCAACTCAGTGGGAGCAATGCCCGTCCAGGTATTTTGCATGACACAGTGAGGACACCTGCCTCTCCATCTGTACACACTCAATTCCTAGCAATGCGTGTTGGTACCTCAGCATCTTTCCTGGTGTTGTTGTGCTTTCTTCTGTCATAGTTTCCCGTGGATCATGGCTGTGCATGTAATGTGGATGATGGACATGGTCCTCTCATGTTTATGTCCCAGTTTCATACTAGGCTGACAGTAAGTTGTTTTAGTAATCTTGTATGATTTAGTGGTCATTACGTGTCTCGGTGTTTCGGGTGGACAGGTGGATCAGAGTTTTTCACAGGTTGACCAGCACTCAGCCTGCAGCAGTTTTTGTTGGTTTCTAACAATTTTCAGTGTGTTCAGAAGGGATTTCTCTGGTTTGATTGATTTTACTTTGCAGTTGTCAATGAGGACTTCAATATTGTCTTCATTGTTGATATGGAAAGCAATGATCTCCATCAAGCCCTGAGCTCAGTGGAATGTTGATGTCATCTCTGATAGATGAAAGCCACTTTGTGACGTATCAAAGGAGTGGACCAGGGCTTTGGAACACAGGTCCTTATATGGATGAGATTTTACTGGAGGATTAGTGCTTTCGCTGGGTTTGAGGTTTGGAGACCACATTTCAACTCAGTGGGAGCAATGCCCGTCCAGGTATTTTGCATGACACAGTGAGGGCACCTGCCTCTCCATCTGTACACACTCATTTCCTATCAATGCGTGTTGGTACCTCAGCATCTTTCCTGGTGTTGTTGTGCTTTCTTCTCTCATAGGTTCCCGTGGATCATGGCTGTGCATGTAATGTGGATGATGGACATGGTCCTCTCATGTTTATGTCCCAGTTTCATACTAGGCTGACACTAAGTTTTAGTGATCTTGTATGATTTAGTGGTCATTACGTGTCTCAGTGTTTCGGGTGGACTGGTGGATCAGAGTTTTTCACAGGTTGACCAGCAGTCAGCCTGCAGCAGTTTTTGCTGGTTTCTAACAATTTTCAGTGGGTTCAGAAGGGATTTCTCTGGTTTGATTGATTTTACTTTGCAGTTGTCAATGAAGACTTCAATATTGTCTTTATTGTTGCTATGGAAAGCAATGATCTCCATCAAGCCCTGAGCTCAGTGGAATGTTGATGTCATCTCTGATAGATGAAAGCCACTTTGTGACGTATCAAAGGAGTGGACCAGGGCTTTGGAACACAGGTCCTTATATGGATGAGATTTTACTGGAGGATTAGTGCTTTCGCTGGGTTTGAGGTTTGGAGACCACATTTCAACTCAGTGGGTGCAATGCCCGTCCAGGTATTTTGCATGACAGAGTGAGGACACCTGCCTCTCCATCTGTACACACTCATTTCCTATCAATGCGTGTTGGTACCTCAGCATCTTTCCTGGTGTTGTTGTTCTTTCTTCTCTCATAGGTTCCCGTGGATCATGGCTATACATGTAATGTGGATGATGGACATGGTCCTCTCATGTTTCATACTAGGCTGACAGTAAGTTGTTTTAGTGATCTTGTATGATTTAGTGGTCATTACGTGTCTCAGTGTTTCGGGTGGACTGGTGGATCAGAGTTTTTCACAGGTTGACCAGCAGTCAGCCTTCAGCAGTTTTTGCTGGTTTCTAACAATTTTCAGTGGGTTCAGAAGGGATTTCTCTGGTTTGATTGATTTTACATGCAGTTGCCAATGAGGACTTCAATATTGTCTTTATTGTTGCTATGGAAACCAATGATCTCCCTCAAGCCCTGAGCTCAGTGGAATGTTGATGTCATCTCTGATGAATCAAAGCCACTTTGTGACGTATGAAAGGAGTGGACCAGGGCTTTGGAACACAGGTCCTTATATGGATGAGATTTTACTGGAGGATTAGTGCTTTCGCTGGGTTTGAGGTTTGGAGACCACATTTCAACTCAGTGGGAGCAATGCCCGTCCAGGTATTTTGCATGACACAGTGAGGACACCTGCCTCTCCATCTGTACACACTCAATTCCTAGCAATGCGTGTTGGTACCTCAGCATCTTTCCTGGTGTTGTTGTGCTTTCTTCTGTCATAGTTTCCCGTGGATCATGGCTGTGCATGTAATGTGGATGATGGACATGGTCCTCTCATGTTTATGTCCCAGTTTCATACTAGGCTGACAGTAAGTTGTTTTAGTAATCTTGTATGATTTAGTGGTCATTACGTGTCTCGGTGTTTCGGGTGGACAGGTGGATCAGAGTTTTTCACAGGTTGACCAGCACTCAGCCTGCAGCAGTTTTTGTTGGTTTCTAACAATTTTCAGTGTGTTCAGAAGGGATTTCTCTGGTTTGATTGATTTTACTTTGCAGTTGTCAATGAGGACTTCAATATTGTCTTCATTGTTGATATGGAAAGCAATGATCTCCATCAAGCCCTGAGCTCAGTGGAATGTTGATGTCATCTCTGATAGATGAAAGCCACTTTGTGACGTATCAAAGGAGTGGACCAGGGCTTTGGAACACAGGTCCTTATATGGATGAGATTTTACTGGAGGATTAGTGCTTTCGCTGGGTTTGAGGTTTGGAGACCACATTTCAACTCAGTGGGAGCAATGCCCGTCCAGGTATTTTGCATGACACAGTGAGGGCACCTGCCTCTCCATCTGTACACACTCATTTCCTATCAATGCGTGTTGGTACCTCAGCATCTTTCCTGGTGTTGTTGTGCTTTCTTCTCTCATAGGTTCCCGTGGATCATGGCTGTGCATGTAATGTGGATGATGGACATGGTCCTCTCATGTTTCATACTAGGCTGACAATAAGTTGTTTCAGTGATCTTGTATGATTTAGTGGTCATTACGTGTCTCAGTGTTTCGGGTGGACTGGTGGATCAGAGTTTTTCACAGGTTGACCAGCAGTCAGCCTGCAACAGTTTTTGCTGGTTTCTAACAATTTTCAGTGGGTTCAGAAGGGATTTCTCTGGTTTGATTGATTTTACTTTGCAGTTGTCAATGAGGACTTCAATATTGTCTTTATTGTTGCTATGGAAACCAATGATCTCCCTCAAGCCCTGAGCTCAGTGGAATGTTGATGTCATCTCTGATAGATGAAAGCCACTTTGTGACGTATCAAAGGAGTGGACCAGGGCTTTGGAACACAGGTCCTTATATGGATGAGATTTTACTGGAGGATTAGTGCTTTCGCTGGGTTTGAGGTTTGGAGACCACATTTCAACTCAGTGGGAGCAATGCCCGTCCAGGTATTTTGCATGACAGAGTGAGGACACCTGCCTCTCCATCTGTACACACTCATTTCCTATCAATGCGTGTTGGTACCTCAGCATCTTTCCTGGTGTTGTTGTGCTTTATTCTCTCATAGGTTCCCGTGGATCATGGCTGTGCATGTAATGTGGATGATGGACATGGTCCTCTCATGTTTATGTCCCAGTTTCATACTAGGCTGACAGTAAGTTGTTTTAGTGATCTTGTATGATTTAGTGGTCATTACGTGTCTCAGTGTTTCGGGTGGACTGGTGGATCAGAGTTTTTCACAGGTTGACCAGCAGTCAGCCTTCAGCAGTTTTTGCTGGTTTCTAACAATTTTCAGTGGGTTCAGAAGGGATTTCTCTGGTTTGATTGATTTTACATGCAGTTGCCAATGAGGACTTCAATATTGTCTTTATTGTTGCTATGGAAACCAATGATCTCCCTCAAGCCCTGAGCTCAGTGGAATGTTGATGTCATCTCTGATGAATCAAAGCCACTTTGTGACGTATGAAAGGAGTGGACCAGGGCTTTGGAACACAGGTCCTTATATGGATGAGATTTTACTGGAGGATTAGTGCTTTCGCTGGGTTTGAGGTTTGGAGACCACATTTCAACTCAGTGGGAGCAATGCCCGTCCAGGTATTTTGCATGACACAGTGAGGACACCTGCCTCTCCATCTGTACACACTCAATTCCTAGCAATGCGTGTTGGTACCTCAGCATCTTTCCTGGTGTTGTTGTGCTTTCTTCTGTCATAGTTTCCCGTGGATCATGGCTGTGCATGTAATGTGGATGATGGACATGGTCCTCTCATGTTTATGTCCCAGTTTCATACTAGGCTGACAGTAAGTTGTTTTAGTAATCTTGTATGATTTAGTGGTCATTACGTGTCTCGGTGTTTCGGGTGGACAGGTGGATCAGAGTTTTTCACAGGTTGACCAGCACTCAGCCTGCAGCAGTTTTTGTTGGTTTCTAACAATTTTCAGTGTGTTCAGAAGGGATTTCTCTGGTTTGATTGATTTTACTTTGCAGTTGTCAATGAGGACTTCAATATTGTCTTCATTGTTGATATGGAAAGCAATGATCTCCATCAAGCCCTGAGCTCAGTGGAATGTTGATGTCATCTCTGATAGATGAAAGCCACTTTGTGACGTATCAAAGGAGTGGACCAGGGCTTTGGAACACAGGTCCTTATATGGATGAGATTTTACTGGAGGATTAGTGCTTTCGCTGGGTTTGAGGTTTGGAGACCACATTTCAACTCAGTGGGAGCAATGCCCGTCCAGGTATTTTGCATGACACAGTGAGGGCACCTGCCTCTCCATCTGTACACACTCATTTCCTATCAATGCGTGTTGGTACCTCAGCATCTTTCCTGGTGTTGTTGTGCTTTCTTCTCTCATAGGTTCCCGTGGATCATGGCTGTGCATGTAATGTGGATGATGGACATGGTCCTCTCATGTTTCATACTAGGCTGACAATAAGTTGTTTCAGTGATCTTGTATGATTTAGTGGTCATTACGTGTCTCAGTGTTTCGGGTGGACTGGTGGATCAGAGTTTTTCACAGGTTGACCAGCAGTCAGCCTGCAACAGTTTTTGCTGGTTTCTAACAATTTTCAGTGGGTTCAGAAGGGATTTCTCTGGTTTGATTGATTTTACTTTGCAGTTGTCAATGAGGACTTCAATATTGTCTTTATTGTTGCTATGGAAACCAATGATCTCCCTCAAGCCCTGAGCTCAGTGGAATGTTGATGTCATCTCTGATAGATGAAAGCCACTTTGTGACGTATCAAAGGAGTGGACCAGGGCTTTGGAACACAGGTCCTTATATGGATGAGATTTTACTGGAGGATTAGTGCTTTCGCTGGGTTTGAGGTTTGGAGACCACATTTCAACTCAGTGGGAGCAATGCCCGTCCAGGTATTTTGCATGACAGAGTGAGGACACCTGCCTCTCCATCTGTACACACTCATTTCCTATCAATGCGTGTTGGTACCTCAGCATCTTTCCTGGTGTTGTTGTGCTTTATTCTCTCATAGGTTCCCGTGGATCATGGCTGTGCATGTAATGTGGATGATGGACATGGTCCTCTCATGTTTATGTCCCAGTTTCATACTAGGCTGACAGTAAGTTGTTTTAGTAATCTTGTATGATTTAGTGGTCATTAAGTGTCTCAGTGTTTCGGGTGGACTGGTGGATTAGAGTTTTTCACAGGTTGACCAGCAGTCAGCCTGCAGCAGTTTTTGCTGGTTTCTAACAATTTTCAGTGGGTTCAGAAGGGATTTCTCTGGTTTGATTGATTTTACTTTGCAGTTGTCAATGAGGACTTCAATATTGTCTTTATTGTTGCTATGGAAACCAATGATCTCCCTCAAGCCCTGAGCTCAGTGGAATGTTGATGTCATCTCTGATGAATCAAAGCCACTTTGTGACGTATGAAAGGAGTGGACCAGGGCTTTGGAACACAGGTCCTTATATGGATGAGATTTTACTGGAGGATTAGTGCTTTCGCTGGGTTTGAGGTTTGGAGACCACATTTCAACTCAGTGGGAGCAATGCCCGTCCAGGTATTTTGCATGACACAGTGAGGACACCTGCCTCTCCATCTGTACACACTCAATTCCTAGCAATGCGTGTTGGTACCTCAGCATCTTTCCTGGTGTTGTTGTGCTTTCTTCTGTCATAGTTTCCCGTGGATCATGGCTGTGCATGTAATGTGGATGATGGACATGGTCCTCTCATGTTTATGTCCCAGTTTCATACTAGGCTGACAGTAAGTTGTTTTAGTAATCTTGTATGATTTAGTGGTCATTACGTGTCTCGGTGTTTCGGGTGGACAGGTGGATCAGAGTTTTTCACAGGTTGACCAGCACTCAGCCTGCAGCAGTTTTTGTTGGTTTCTAACAATTTTCAGTGTGTTCAGAAGGGATTTCTCTGGTTTGATTGATTTTACTTTGCAGTTGTCAATGAGGACTTCAATATTGTCTTCATTGTTGATATGGAAAGCAATGATCTCCATCAAGCCCTGAGCTCAGTGGAATGTTGATGTCATCTCTGATAGATGAAAGCCACTTTGTGACGTATCAAAGGAGTGGACCAGGGCTTTGGAACACAGGTCCTTATATGGATGAGATTTTACTGGAGGATTAGTGCTTTCGCTGGGTTTGAGGTTTGGAGACCACATTTCAACTCAGTGGGAGCAATGCCCGTCCAGGTATTTTGCATGACACAGTGAGGGCACCTGCCTCTCCATCTGTACACACTCATTTCCTATCAATGCGTGTTGGTACCTCAGCATCTTTCCTGGTGTTGTTGTGCTTTCTTCTCTCATAGGTTCCCGTGGATCATGGCTGTGCATGTAATGTGGATGATGGACATGGTCCTCTCATGTTTCATACTAGGCTGACAATAAGTTGTTTCAGTGATCTTGTATGATTTAGTGGTCATTACGTGTCTCAGTGTTTCGGGTGGACTGGTGGATCAGAGTTTTTCACAGGTTGACCAGCAGTCAGCCTGCAACAGTTTTTGCTGGTTTCTAACAATTTTCAGTGGGTTCAGAAGGGATTTCTCTGGTTTGATTGATTTTACTTTGCAGTTGTCAATGAGGACTTCAATATTGTCTTTATTGTTGCTATGGAAACCAATGATCTCCCTCAAGCCCTGAGCTCAGTGGAATGTTGATGTCATCTCTGATAGATGAAAGCCACTTTGTGACGTATCAAAGGAGTGGACCAGGGCTTTGGAACACAGGTCCTTATATGGATGAGATTTTACTGGAGGATTAGTGCTTTCGCTGGGTTTGAGGTTTGGAGACCACATTTCAACTCAGTGGGAGCAATGCCCGTCCAGGTATTTTGCATGACAGAGTGAGGACACCTGCCTCTCCATCTGTACACACTCATTTCCTATCAATGCGTGTTGGTACCTCAGCATCTTTCCTGGTGTTGTTGTGCTTTATTCTCTCATAGGTTCCCGTGGATCATGGCTGTGCATGTAATGTGGATGATGGACATGGTCCTCTCATGTTTATGTCCCAGTTTCATACTAGGCTGACAGTAAGTTGTTTTAGTAATCTTGTATGATTTAGTGGTCATTAAGTGTCTCAGTGTTTCGGGTGGACTGGTGGATTAGAGTTTTTCACAGGTTGACCAGCAGTCAGCCTGCAGCAGTTTTTGCTGGTTTCTAACAATTTTCAGTGGGTTCAGAAGGGATTTCTCTGGTTTGATTGATTTTACTTTGCAGTTGTCAATGAGGACTTCAATATTGTCTTTATTGTTGCTATGGAAAGCAATGATCTCCCTCAAGCCCTGAGCTCAGTGGAATGTTGATGTCATCTCTGATAGATGAAAGCCACTTTGTGACGTATCAAAGGAGTGGACCAGGGCTTTGGAACACAGGTCCTTATATGGATGAGATTTTACTGGAGGATTAGTGCTTTCGCTGGGTTTGAGGTTTGGAGACCACATTTCAACTCAGTGGGAGCAATGCCCGTCCAGGTATTTTGCATGACACAGTGAGGACACCTGCCTCTCCATCTGTACACACTCAATTCCTAGCAATGCGTGTTGGTACCTCAGCATCTTTCCTGGTGTTGTTGTGCTTTATTCTCTCATAGGTTCCCGTGGATCATGGCTGTGCATGTAATGTGGATGATGGACATGGTCCTCTCATGTTTATGTCCCAGTTTCATACTAGGCTGACACTAAGTTGTTTTAGTAATCTTGTATGATTTAGTGGTCATTAAGTGTCTCAGTGTTTCGGGTGGACTGGTGGATTAGAGTTTTTCACAGGTTGACCAGCAGTCAGCCTGCAGCAGTTTTTGCTGGTTTCTAACAATTTTCAGTGGGTTCAGAAGGGATTTCTCTGGTTTGATTGATTTTACTTTGCAGTTGCCAATGAGGACTTCAATATTGTCTTTATTGTTGCTATGGAAACCAATGATCTCCCTCAAGCCCTGAGCTCAGTGGAATGTTGATGTCATCTCTGATAGATGAAAGCCACTTTGTGACGTATCAAAGGAGTGGACCAGGGCTTTGGAACACAGGTCCTTATATGGATGAGATTTTACTGGAGGATTAGTGCTTTCGCTGGGTTTGAGGTTTGGAGACCACATTTCAACTCAGTGGGAGCAATGCCCGTCCAGGTATTTTGCATGACAGAGTGAGGACACCTGCCTCTCCATCTGTACACACTCATTTCCTATCAATGCGTGTTGGTACCTCAGCATCTTTCCTGGTGTTGTTGTGCTTTCTTCTCTCATAGGTTCCCGTGGATCATGGCTGTGCATGTAATGTGGATGATGGACATGGTCCTCTCATGTTTCATACTAGGCTGACAGTAAGTTGTTTTAGTGATCTTGTATGATTTAGTGGTCATTACGTGTCTCAGTGTTTCGGGTGGACAGGTGGATCAGAGTTTTTCACAGGTTGACCAGCAGTCAGCCTTCAGCAGTTTTTGCTGGTTTCTAACAATTTTCAGTGGGTTCAGAAGGGATTTCTCTGGTTTGATTGATTTTACATGCAGTTGCCAGTGAAGACTTCAATATTGTCTTTATTGTTGCTATGGAAGCCAATGATCTCCCTCAAGCCCTGAGCTCAGTGGAATGTTGATGTCATCTCTGATAAATCAAAACTAATTTGTGACGTATCAAATGAGTGGACCAGGGCTTTGGAACACAGGTCCTTATATGGATGAGATTTTACTGGAGGATTAGTGCTTTCGCTGGGTTTGAGGTTTGGAGACCACATTTCAACTCAGTGGGAGCAATGCCCGTCCAGGTATTTTGCATGACACAGTGAGGGCACCTGCCTCTCCATCTGTACACACTCATTTCCTATCAATGCGTGTTGGTACCTCAGCATCTTTCCTGGTGTTGTTGTGCTTTCTTCTCTCATAGGTTCCCGTGGATCATGGCTGTGCATGTAATGTGGATGATGGACATGGTCCTCTCATGTTTCATACTAGGCTGACAGTAAGTTGTTTTAGTGATCTTGTATGATTTAGTGGTCATTACGTGTCTCAGTGTTTCGGGTGGACAGGTGGATCAGAGTTTTTCACAGGTTGACCAGCAGTCAGCCTTCAGCAGTTTTTGCTGGTTTCTAACAATTTTCAGTGGGTTCAGAAGGGATTTCTCTGGTTTGATTGATTTTACATGCAGTTGCCAGTGAGGACTTCAATATTGTCTTTATTGTTGCTATGGAAGCCAATGATCTCCCTCAAGCCCTGAGCTCAGTGGAATGTTGATGTCATCTCTGATAAATCAAAACTAATTTGTGACGTATCAAAGGAGTGGACCAGGGCTTTGGAACACAGGTCCTTATATGGATGAGATTTTACTGGAGGATTAGTGCTTTCGCTGGGTTTGAGGTTTGGAGACCACATTTCAACTCAGTGGGAGCAATGCCCGTCCAGGTATTTTGCATGACACAGTGAGGGCACCTGCCTCTCCATCTGTACACACTCATTTCCTATCAATGCGTGTTGGTACCTCAGCATCTTTCCTGGTGTTGTTGTGCTTTCTTCTCTCATAGGTTCCCGTGGATCATGGCTGTGCATGTAATGTGGATGATGGACATGGTCCTCTCATGTTTATGTCCCAGTTTCATACTAGGCTGACAGTAAGTTGTTTTAGTAATCTTGTATGATTTAGTGGTCATTAAGTGTCTCAGTGTTTCGGGTGGACTGGTGGATTAGAGTTTTTCACAGGTTGACCAGCACTCAGCCTGCAGCAGTT
Organism: Chaetodon auriga; assembly: GCF_051107435.1. NCBI lineage: Eukaryota > Metazoa > Chordata > Actinopteri > Chaetodontiformes > Chaetodontidae > Chaetodon > Chaetodon auriga. Next base: position 306,418 of record NC_135096.1, on the reverse strand, counting down.
TTTGTTGGTTTCTAACAATTTTCAGTGTGTTCAGAAGGGATTTCTCTGGTTTGATTGATTTTACTTTGCAGTTGTCAATGAGGACTTCAATATTGTCTTTATTGTTGATATGGAAAGCAATGATCTCCATCAAGCCCTGAGCTCAGTGGAATGTTGATGTCATCTCTGATAGATGAAAGCCACTTTGTGACGTATCAAAGGAGTGGACCAGGGCTTTGGAACACAGGTCCTTATATGGATGAGATTTTACTGGAGGATTAGTGCTTTCGCTGGGTTTGAGGTTTGGAGACCACATTTCAACTCAGTGGGAGCAATGCCCGTCCAGGTATTTTGCATGACACAGTGAGGGCACCTGCCTCTCCATCTGTACACACTCATTTCCTATCAATGCGTGTTGGTACCTCAGCATCTTTCCTGGTGTTGTTGTGCTTTCTTCTCTCATAGGTTCCCGTGGATCATGGCTGTGCATGTAATGTGGATGATGGACATGGTCCTCTCATGTTTATGTCCCAGTTTCATACTAGGCTGACACTAAGTTTTAGTGATCTTGTATGATTTAGTGGTCATTACGTGTCTCAGTGTTTCGGGTGGACTGGTGGATCAGAGTTTTTCACAGGTTGACCAGCAGTCAGCCTGCAGCAGTTTTTGCTGGTTTCTAACAATTTTCAGTGGGTTCAGAAGGGATTTCTCTGGTTTGATTGATTTTACTTTGCAGTTGTCAATGAAGACTTCAATATTGTCTTTATTGTTGCTATGGAAAGCAATGATCTCCATCAAGCCCTGAGCTCAGTGGAATGTTGATGTCATCTCTGATAGATGAAAGCCACTTTGTGACGTATCAAAGGAGTGGACCAGGGCTTTGGAACACAGGTCCTTATATGGATGAGATTTTACTGTAGGATTAGTGCTTTCGCTGGGTTTGAGGTTTGGAGACCACATTTCAACTCAGTGGGAGCAATGCCCGTCCAGGTATTTTGCATGACAGAGTGAGGACACCTGCCTCTCCATCTGTACACACTCATTTCCTATCAATGCGTGTTGGTACCTCAGCATCTTTCCTGGTGTTGTTGTGCTTTCTTCTCTCATAGGTTCCCGTGGATCATGGCTGTGCATGTAATGTGGATGATGGACATGGTCCTCTCATGTTTCATACTAGGCTGACAGTAAGTTGTTTTAGTGATCTTGTATGATTTAGTGGTCATTACGTGTCTCAGTGTTTCGGGTGGACAGGTGGATCAGAGTTTTTCACAGGTTGACCAGCAGTCAGCCTTCAGCAGTTTTTGCTGGTTTCTAACAATTTTCAGTGGGTTCAGAAGGGATTTCTCTGGTTTGATTGATTTTACATGCAGTTGCCAGTGAAGACTTCAATATTGTCTTTATTGTTGCTATGGAAGCCAATGATCTCCCTCAAGCCCTGAGCTCAGTGGAATGTTGATGTCATCTCTGATAAATCAAAACTAATTTGTGACGTATCAAATGAGTGGACCAGGGCTTTGGAACACAGGTCCTTATATGGATGAGATTTTACTGGAGGATTAGTGCTTTCGCTGGGTTTGAGGTTTGGAGACCACATTTCAACTCAGTGGGAGCAATGCCCGTCCAGGTATTTTGCATGACACAGTGAGGGCACCTGCCTCTCCATCTGTACACACTCATTTCCTATCAATGCGTGTTGGTACCTCAGCATCTTTCCTGGTGTTGTTGTGCTTTCTTCTCTCATAGGTTCCCGTGGATCATGGCTGTGCATGTAATGTGGATGATGGACATGGTCCTCTCATGTTTCATACTAGGCTGACAATAAGTTGTTTTAGTGATCTTGTATGATTTAGTGGTCATTACGTGTCTCAGTGTTTCGGGTGGACTGGTGGATCAGAGTTTTTCACAGGTTGACCAGCAGTCAGCCTTCAGCAGTTTTTGCTGGTTTCTAACAATTTTCAGTGGGTTCAGAAGGGATTTCTCTGGTTTGATTGATTTTACATGCAGTTGCCAATGAGGACTTCAATATTGTCTTTATTGTTGCTATGGAAACCAATGATCTCCCTCAAGCCCTGAGCTCAGTGGAATGTTGATGTCATCTCTGATAAATCAAAGCCACTTTGTGACGTATCAAAGGAGTGGACCAGGGCTTTGGAACACAGGTCCTTATATGGATGAGATTTTACTGGAGGATTAGTGCTTTCGCTGGGTTTGAGGTTTGGAGACCACATTTCAACTCAGTGGGAGCAATGCCCGTCCAGGTATTTTGCACGACACAGTGAGGGCACCTGCCTCTCCATCTGTACACACTCATTTCCTATCAATGCGTGTTGGTACCTCAGCATCTTTCCTGGTGTTGTTGTGCTTTCTTCTCTCATAGGTTCCCGTGGATCATGGCTGTGCATGTAATGTGGATGATGGACATGGTCCTCTCATGTTTATGTCCCAGTTTCATACTAGGCTGACACTAAGTTGTTTTAGTGATCTTGCATGATTTAGTGGTCATTACGTGTCTCAGTGTTTCGGGTGGACAGGTGGATCAGAGTTTTTCACAGGTTGACCAGCAGTCAGCCTGCAGCAGTTTTTGCTGGTTTCTAACAATTTTCAGTGGGTTCAGAAGGGATTTCTCTGGTTTGATTGATTTTACATGCAGTTGCCAATGAGGACTTCAATATTGTCTTTATTGTTGCTATGGAAAGCAATGATCTCCCTCAAGCCCTGAGCTCAGTGGAATGTTGATGTCATCTCTGATAGATGAAAGCCACTTTGTGACGTATCAAAGGAGTGGACCAGGGCTTTGGAACACAGGTCCTTACATGGATGAGATTTTACTGGAGGATTAGTGCTTTCGCTGGGTTTGAGGTTTGGAGACCACATTTCAACTCAGTGGGAGAAATGCCCGTCCAGGTATTTTTCATGACACAGTGAGGGCACCTGCCTCTCCATCTGTACACACTTATTTCCTATCAATGCGTGTTGGTACCTCAGCATCTTTCCTGGTGTTGTTGTGCTTTCTTCTCTCATAGGTTCCCGTGGATCATGGCTGTGCATGTAATGTGGATGATGGACATGGTCCTCTCATGTTTCATACTAGGCTGACAGTAAGTTGTTTTAGTGATCTTGTATGATTTAGTGGTCATTACGTGTCTCAGTGTTTCGGGTGGACAGGTGGATCAGAGTTTTTCACAGGTTGACCAGCAGTCAGCCTTCAGCAGTTTTTGCTGGTTTCTAACAATTTTCAGTGGGTTCAGAAGGGATTTCTCTGGTTTGATTGATTTTACATGCAGTTGCCAGTGAGGACTTCAATATTGTCTTTATTGTTGCTATGGAAGCCAATGATCTCCCTCAAGCCCTGAGCTCAGTGGAATGTTGATGTCATCTCTGATAAATCAAAACTAATTTGTGACGTATCAAAGGAGTGGACCAGGGCTTTGGAACACAGGTCCTTATATGGATGAGATTTTACTGGAGGATTAGTGCTTTCGCTGGGTTTGAGGTTTGGAGACCACATTTCAACTCAGTGGGAGCAATGCCCGTCCAGGTATTTTGCATGACACAGTGAGGGCACCTGCCTCTCCATCTGTACACACTCATTTCCTATCAATGCGTGTTGGTACCTCAGCATCTTTCCTGGTGTTGTTGTGCTTTCTTCTCTCATAGGTTCCCGTGGATCATGGCTGTGCATGTAATGTGGATGATGGACATGGTCCTCTCATGTTTATGTCCCAGTTTCATACTAGGCTGACAGTAAGTTGTTTTAGTAATCTTGTATGATTTAGTGGTCATTAAGTGTCTCAGTGTTTCGGGTGGACTGGTGGATTAGAGTTTTTCACAGGTTGACCAGCACTCAGCCTGCAGCAGTTTTTGTTGGTTTCTAACAATTTTCAGTGTGTTCAGAAGGGATTTCTCTGGTTTGATTGATTTTACTTTGCAGTTGTCAATGAGGACTTCAATATTGTCTTTATTGTTGATATGGAAAGCAATGATCTCCATCAAGCCCTGAGCTCAGTGGAATGTTGATGTCATCTCTGATAGATGAAAGCCACTTTGTGACGTATCAAATGAGTGGACCAGGGCTTTGGAACACAGGTCCTTATATGGATGAGATTTTACTGGAGGATTAGTGCTTTCGCTGGGTTTGAGGTTTGGAGACCACATTTCAACTCAGTGGGAGCAATGCCCGTCCAGGTATTTTGCATGACACAGTGAGGGCACCTGCCTCTCCATCTGTACACACTCATTTCCTATCAATGCGTGTTGGTACCTCAGCATCTTTCCTGGTGTTGTTGTGCTTTCTTCTCTCATAGGTTCCCGTGGATCATGGCTGTGCATGTAATGTGGATGATGGACATGGTCCTCTCATGTTTATGTCCCAGTTTCATACTAGGCTGACACTAAGTTTTAGTGATCTTGTATGATTTAGTGGTCATTACGTGTCTCAGTGTTTCGGGTGGACTGGTGGATCAGAGTTTTTCACAGGTTGACCAGCAGTCAGCCTGCAGCACTTTTTGCTGGTTTCTAACAATTTTCAGTGGGTTCAGAAGGGATTTCTCTGGTTTGATTGATTTTACTTTGCAGTTGTCAATGAAGACTTCAATATTGTCTTTATTGTTGCTATGGAAAGCAATGATCTCCATCAAGCCCTGAGCTCAGTGGAATGTTGATGTCATCTCTGATAGATGAAAGCCACTTTGTGACGTATCAAAGGAGTGGACCAGGGCTTTGGAACACAGGTCCTTATATGGATGAGATTTTACTGTAGGATTAGTGCTTTCGCTGGGTTTGAGGTTTGGAGACCACATTTCAACTCAGTGGGAGCAATGCCCGTCCAGGTATTTTGCATGACAGAGTGAGGACACCTGCCTCTCCATCTGTACACACTCATTTCCTATCAATGCGTGTTGGTACCTCAGCATCTTTCCTGGTGTTGTTGTGCTTTCTTCTCTCATAGGTTCCCGTGGATCATGGCTGTGCATGTAATGTGGATGATGGACATGGTCCTCTCATGTTTCATACTAGGCTGACAGTAAGTTGTTTTAGTGATCTTGTATGATTTAGTGGTCATTACGTGTCTCAGTGTTTCGGGTGGACAGGTGGATCAGAGTTTTTCACAGGTTGACCAGCAGTCAGCCTTCAGCAGTTTTTGCTGGTTTCTAACAATTTTCAGTGGGTTCAGAAGGGATTTCTCTGGTTTGATTGATTTTACATGCAGTTGCCAGTGAAGACTTCAATATTGTCTTTATTGTTGCTATGGAAGCCAATGATCTCCCTCAAGCCCTGAGCTCAGTGGAATGTTGATGTCATCTCTGATAAATCAAAACTAATTTGTGACGTATCAAATGAGTGGACCAGGGCTTTGGAACACAGGTCCTTATATGGATGAGATTTTACTGGAGGATTAGTGCTTTCGCTGGGTTTGAGGTTTGGAGACCACATTTCAACTCAGTGGGAGCAATGCCCGTCCAGGTATTTTGCATGACACAGTGAGGGCACCTGCCTCTCCATCTGTACACACTCATTTCCTATCAATGCGTGTTGGTACCTCAGCATCTTTCCTGGTGTTGTTGTGCTTTCTTCTCTCATAGGTTCCCGTGGATCATGGCTGTGCATGTAATGTGGATGATGGACATGGTCCTCTCATGTTTCATACTAGGCTGACAATAAGTTGTTTTAGTGATCTTGTATGATTTAGTGGTCATTACGTGTCTCAGTGTTTCGGGTGGACTGGTGGATCAGAGTTTTTCACAGGTTGACCAGCAGTCAGCCTTCAGCAGTTTTTGCTGGTTTCTAACAATTTTCAGTGGGTTCAGAAGGGATTTCTCTGGTTTGATTGATTTTACATGCAGTTGTCAATGAGGACTTCAATATTGTCTTTATTGTTGCTATGGAAACCAATGATCTCCCTCAAGCCCTGAGCTCAGTGGAATGTTGATGTCATCTCTGATAAATCAAAGCCACTTTGTGACGTATCAAAGGAGTGGACCAGGGCTTTGGAACACAGGTCCTTATATGGATGAGATTTTACTGGAGGATTAGTGCTTTCGCTGGGTTTGAGGTTTGGAGACCACATTTCAACTCAGTGGGAGCAATGCCCGTCCAGGTATTTTGCACGACACAGTGAGGGCACCTGCCTCTCCATCTGTACACACTCATTTCCTATCAATGCGTGTTGGTACCTCAGCATCTTTCCTGGTGTTGTTGTGCTTTCTTCTCTCATAGGTTCCCGTGGATCATGGCTGTGCATGTAATGTGGATGATGGACATGGTCCTCTCATGTTTATGTCCCAGTTTCATACTAGGCTGACACTAAGTTGTTTTAGTGATCTTGCATGATTTAGTGGTCATTACGTGTCTCAGTGTTTCGGGTGGACAGGTGGATCAGAGTTTTTCACAGGTTGACCAGCAGTCAGCCTGCAGCAGTTTTTGCTGGTTTCTAACAATTTTCAGTGGGTTCAGAAGGGATTTCTCTGGTTTGATTGATTTTACATGCAGTTGCCAATGAGGACTTCAATATTGTCTTTATTGTTGCTATGGAAAGCAATGATCTCCCTCAAGCCCTGAGCTCAGTGGAATGTTGATGTCATCTCTGATAGATGAAAGCCACTTTGTGACGTATCAAAGGAGTGGACCAGGGCTTTGGAACACAGGTCCTTACATGGATGAGATTTTACTGGAGGATTAGTGCTTTCGCTGGGTTTGAGGTTTGGAGACCACATTTCAACTCAGTGGGAGAAATGCCCGTCCAGGTATTTTTCATGACACAGTGAGGGCACCTGCCTCTCCATCTGTACACACTTATTTCCTATCAATGCGTGTTGGTACCTCAGCATCTTTCCTGGTGTTGTTGTGCTTTCTTCTCTCATAGGTTCCCGTGGATCATGGCTGTGCATGTAATGTGGATGATGGACATGGTCCTCTCATGTTTCATACTAGGCTGACAGTAAGTTGTTTTAGTGATCTTGTATGATTTAGTGGTCATTACGTGTCTCAGTGTTTCGGGTGGACAGGTGGATCAGAGTTTTTCACAGGTTGACCAGCAGTCAGCCTTCAGCAGTTTTTGCTGGTTTCTAACAATTTTCAGTGGGTTCAGAAGGGATTTCTCTGGTTTGATTGATTTTACATGCAGTTGCCAGTGAGGACTTCAATATTGTCTTTATTGTTGCTATGGAAGCCAATGATCTCCCTCAAGCCCTGAGCTCAGTGGAATGTTGATGTCATCTCTGATAAATCAAAACTAATTTGTGACGTATCAAAGGAGTGGACCAGGGCTTTGGAACACAGGTCCTTATATGGATGAGATTTTACTGGAGGATTAGTGCTTTCGCTGGGTTTGAGGTTTGGAGACCACATTTCAACTCAGTGGGAGCAATGCCCGTCCAGGTATTTTGCATGACACAGTGAGGGCACCTGCCTCTCCATCTGTACACACTCATTTCCTATCAATGCGTGTTGGTACCTCAGCATCTTTCCTGGTGTTGTTGTGCTTTCTTCTCTCATAGGTTCCCGTGGATCATGGCTGTGCATGTAATGTGGATGATGGACATGGTCCTCTCATGTTTATGTCCCAGTTTCATACTAGGCTGACAGTAAGTTGTTTTAGTAATCTTGTATGATTTAGTGGTCATTAAGTGTCTCAGTGTTTCGGGTGGACTGGTGGATTAGAGTTTTTCACAGGTTGACCAGCACTCAGCCTGCAGCAGTTTTTGTTGGTTTCTAACAATTTTCAGTGTGTTCAGAAGGGATTTCTCTGGTTTGATTGATTTTACTTTGCAGTTGTCAATGAGGACTTCAATATTGTCTTTATTGTTGATATGGAAAGCAATGATCTCCATCAAGCCCTGAGCTCAGTGGAATGTTGATGTCATCTCTGATAGATGAAAGCCACTTTGTGACGTATCAAAGGAGTGGACCAGGGCTTTGGAACACAGGTCCTTATATGGATGAGATTTTACTGGAGGATTAGTGCTTTCGCTGGGTTTGAGGTTTGGAGACCACATTTCAACTCAGTGGGAGCAATGCCCGTCCAGGTATTTTGCATGACACAGTGAGGGCACCTGCCTCTCCATCTGTACACACTCATTTCCTATCAATGCGTGTTGGTACCTCAGCATCTTTCCTGGTGTTGTTGTGCTTTCTTCTCTCATAGGTTCCCGTGGATCATGGCTGTGCATGTAATGTGGATGATGGACATGGTCCTCTCATGTTTATGTCCCAGTTTCATACTAGGCTGACAGTAAGTTGTTTTAGTAATCTTGTATGATTTAGTGGTCATTAAGTGTCTCAGTGTTTCGGGTGGACTGGTGGATTAGAGTTTTTCACAGGTTGACCAGCACTCAGCCTGCAGCAGTTTTTGTTGGTTTCTAACAATTTTCAGTGTGTTCAGAAGGGATTTCTCTGGTTTGATTGATTTTACTTTGCAGTTGTCAATGAGGACTTCAATATTGTCTTTATTGTTGATATGGAAAGCAATGATCTCCATCAAGCCCTGAGCTCAGTGGAATGTTGATGTCATCTCTGATAGATGAAAGCCACTTTGTGACGTATCAAAGGAGTGGACCAGGGCTTTGGAACACAGGTCCTTATATGGATGAGATTTTACTGGAGGATTAGTGCTTTCGCTGGGTTTGAGGTTTGGAGACCACATTTCAACTCAGTGGGAGCAATGCCCGTCCAGGTATTTTGCATGACACAGTGAGGGCACCTGCCTCTCCATCTGTACACACTCATTTCCTATCAATGCGTGTTGGTACCTCAGCATCTTTCCTGGTGTTGTTGTGCTTTCTTCTCTCATAGGTTCCCGTGGATCATGGCTGTGCATGTAATGTGGATGATGGACATGGTCCTCTCATGTTTATGTCCCAGTTTCATACTAGGCTGACACTAAGTTTTAGTGATCTTGTATGATTTAGTGGTCATTACGTGTCTCAGTGTTTCGGGTGGACTGGTGGATCAGAGTTTTTCACAGGTTGACCAGCAGTCAGCCTGCAGCAGTTTTTGCTGGTTTCTAACAATTTTCAGTGGGTTCAGAAGGGATTTCTCTGGTTTGATTGATTTTACTTTGCAGTTGTCAATGAAGACTTCAATATTGTCTTTATTGTTGCTATGGAAAGCAATGATCTCCATCAAGCCCTGAGCTCAGTGGAATGTTGATGTCATCTCTGATAGATGAAAGCCACTTTGTGACGTATCAAAGGAGTGGACCAGGGCTTTGGAACACAGGTCCTTATATGGATGAGATTTTACTGTAGGATTAGTGCTTTCGCTGGGTTTGAGGTTTGGAGACCACATTTCAACTCAGTGGGAGCAATGCCCGTCCAGGTATTTTGCATGACAGAGTGAGGACACCTGCCTCTCCATCTGTACACACTCATTTCCTATCAATGCGTGTTGGTACCTCAGCATCTTTCCTGGTGTTGTTGTGCTTTCTTCTCTCATAGGTTCCCGTGGATCATGGCTGTGCATGTAATGTGGATGATGGACATGGTCCTCTCATGTTTCATACTAGGCTGACAGTAAGTTGTTTTAGTGATCTTGTATGATTTAGTGGTCATTACGTGTCTCAGTGTTTCGGGTGGACAGGTGGATCAGAGTTTTTCACAGGTTGACCAGCAGTCAGCCTTCAGCAGTTTTTGCTGGTTTCTAACAATTTTCAGTGGGTTCAGAAGGGATTTCTCTGGTTTGATTGATTTTACATGCAGTTGCCAGTGAAGACTTCAATATTGTCTTTATTGTTGCTATGGAAGCCAATGATCTCCCTCAAGCCCTGAGCTCAGTGGAATGTTGATGTCATCTCTGATAAATCAAAACTAATTTGTGACGTATCAAATGAGTGGACCAGGGCTTTGGAACACAGGTCCTTATATGGATGAGATTTTACTGGAGGATTAGTGCTTTCGCTGGGTTTGAGGTTTGGAGACCACATTTCAACTCAGTGGGAGCAATGCCCGTCCAGGTATTTTGCATGACACAGTGAGGGCACCTGCCTCTCCATCTGTACACACTCATTTCCTATCAATGCGTGTTGGTACCTCAGCATCTTTCCTGGTGTTGTTGTGCTTTCTTCTCTCATAGGTTCCCGTGGATCATGGCTGTGCATGTAATGTGGATGATGGACATGGTCCTCTCATGTTTCATACTAGGCTGACAATAAGTTGTTTTAGTGATCTTGTATGATTTAGTGGTCATTACGTGTCTCAGTGTTTCGGGTGGACTGGTGGATCAGAGTTTTTCACAGGTTGACCAGCAGTCAGCCTTCAGCAGTTTTTGCTGGTTTCTAACAATTTTCAGTGGGTTCAGAAGGGATTTCTCTGGTTTGATTGATTTTACATGCAGTTGCCAATGAGGACTTCAATATTGTCTTTATTGTTGCTATGGAAACCAATGATCTCCCTCAAGCCCTGAGCTCAGTGGAATGTTGATGTCATCTCTGATAAATCAAAGCCACTTTGTGACGTATCAAAGGAGTGGACCAGGGCTTTGGAACACAGGTCCTTATATGGATGAGATTTTACTGGAGGATTAGTGCTTTCGCTGGGTTTGAGGTTTGGAGACCACATTTCAACTCAGTGGGAGCAATGCCCGTCCAGGTATTTTGCACGACACAGTGAGGGCACCTGCCTCTCCATCTGTACACACTCATTTCCTATCAATGCGTGTTGGTACCTCAGCATCTTTCCTGGTGTTGTTGTGCTTTCTTCTCTCATAGGTTCCCGTGGATCATGGCTGTGCATGTAATGTGGATGATGGACATGGTCCTCTCATGTTTATGTCCCAGTTTCATACTAGGCTGACACTAAGTTGTTTTAGTGATCTTGCATGATTTAGTGGTCATTACGTGTCTCAGTGTTTCGGGTGGACAGGTGGATCAGAGTTTTTCACAGGTTGACCAGCAGTCAGCCTGCAGCAGTTTTTGCTTGTTTCTAACAATTTTCAGTGGGTTCAGAAGGGATTTCTCTGGTTTGATTGATTTTACATGCAGTTGCCAATGAGGACTTCAATATTGTCTTTATTGTTGCTATGGAAAGCAATGATCTCCCTCAAGCCCTGAGCTCAGTGGAATGTTGATGTCATCTCTGATAGATGAAAGCCACTTTGTGACGTATCAAAGGAGTGGACCAGGGCTTTGGAACACAGGTCCTTACATGGATGAGATTTTACTGGAGGATTAGTGCTTTCGCTGGGTTTGAGGTTTGGAGACCACATTTCAACTCAGTGGGAGAAATGCCCGTCCAGGTATTTTTCATGACACAGTGAGGGCACCTGCCTCTCCATCTGTACACACTTATTTCCTATCAATGCGTGTTGGTACCTCAGCATCTTTCCTGGTGTTGTTGTGCTTTCTTCTCTCATAGGTTCCCGTGGATCATGGCTGTGCATGTAATGTGGATGATGGACATGGTCCTCTCATGTTTCATACTAGGCTGACAGTAAGTTGTTTTAGTGATCTTGTATGATTTAGTGGTCATTACGTGTCTCAGTGTTTCGGGTGGACAGGTGGATCAGAGTTTTTCACAGGTTGACCAGCAGTCAGCCTTCAGCAGTTTTTGCTGGTTTCTAACAATTTTCAGTGGGTTCAGAAGGGATTTCTCTGGTTTGATTGATTTTACATGCAGTTGCCAGTGAGGACTTCAATATTGTCTTTATTGTTGCTATGGAAGCCAATGATCTCCCTCAAGCCCTGAGCTCAGTGGAATGTTGATGTCATCTCTGATAAATCAAAACTAATTTGTGACGTATCAAAGGAGTGGACCAGGGCTTTGGAACACAGGTCCTTATATGGATGAGATTTTACTGGAGGATTAGTGCTTTCGCTGGGTTTGAGGTTTGGAGACCACATTTCAACTCAGTGGGAGCAATGCCCGTCCAGGTATTTTGCATGACACAGTGAGGGCACCTGCCTCTCCATCTGTACACACTCATTTCCTATCAATGCGTGTTGGTACCTCAGCATCTTTCCTGGTGTTGTTGTGCTTTCTTCTCTCATAGGTTCCCGTGGATCATGGCTGTGCATGTAATGTGGATGATGGACATGGTCCTCTCATGTTTATGTCCCAGTTTCATACTAGGCTGACAGTAAGTTGTTTTAGTAATCTTGTATGATTTAGTGGTCATTAAGTGTCTCAGTGTTTCGGGTGGACTGGTGGATTAGAGTTTTTCACAGGTTGACCAGCACTCAGCCTGCAGCAGTTTTTGTTGGTTTCTAACAATTTTCAGTGTGTTCAGAAGGGATTTCTCTGGTTTGATTGATTTTACTTTGCAGTTGTCAATGAGGACTTCAATATTGTCTTTATTGTTGATATGGAAAGCAATGATCTCCATCAAGCCCTGAGCTCAGTGGAATGTTGATGTCATCTCTGATAGATGAAAGCCACTTTGTGACGTATCAAATGAGTGGACCAGGGCTTTGGAACACAGGTCCTTATATGGATGAGATTTTACTGGAGGATTAGTGCTTTCGCTGGGTTTGAGGTTTGGAGACCACATTTCAACTCAGTGGGAGCAATGCCCGTCCAGGTATTTTGCATGACACAGTGAGGGCACCTGCCTCTCCATCTGTACACACTCATTTCCTATCAATGCGTGTTGGTACCTCAGCATCTTTCCTGGTGTTGTTGTGCTTTCTTCTCTCATAGGTTCCCGTGGATCATGGCTGTGCATGTAATGTGGATGATGGACATGGTCCTCTCATGTTTATGTCCCAGTTTCATACTAGGCTGACACTAAGTTTTAGTGATCTTGTATGATTTAGTGGTCATTACGTGTCTCAGTGTTTCGGGTGGACTGGTGGATCAGAGTTTTTCACAGGTTGACCAGCAGTCAGCCTGCAGCACTTTTTGCTGGTTTCTAACAATTTTCAGTGGGTTCAGAAGGGATTTCTCTGGTTTGATTGATTTTACTTTGCAGTTGTCAATGAAGACTTCAATATTGTCTTTATTGTTGCTATGGAAAGCAATGATCTCCATCAAGCCCTGAGCTCAGTGGAATGTTGATGTCATCTCTGATAGATGAAAGCCACTTTGTGACGTATCAAAGGAGTGGACCAGGGCTTTGGAACACAGGTCCTTATATGGATGAGATTTTACTGTAGGATTAGTGCTTTCGCTGGGTTTGAGGTTTGGAGACCACATTTCAACTCAGTGGGAGCAATGCCCGTCCAGGTATTTTGCATGACAGAGTGAGGACACCTGCCTCTCCATCTGTACACACTCATTTCCTATCAATGCGTGTTGGTACCTCAGCATCTTTCCTGGTGTTGTTGTGCTTTCTTCTCTCATAGGTTCCCGTGGATCATGGCTGTGCATGTAATGTGGATGATGGACATGGTCCTCTCATGTTTCATACTAGGCTGACAGTAAGTTGTTTTAGTGATCTTGTATGATTTAGTGGTCATTACGTGTCTCAGTGTTTCGGGTGGACAGGTGGATCAGAGTTTTTCACAGGTTGACCAGCAGTCAGCCTTCAGCAGTTTTTGCTGGTTTCTAACAATTTTCAGTGGGTTCAGAAGGGATTTCTCTGGTTTGATTGATTTTACATGCAGTTGCCAGTGAAGACTTCAATATTGTCTTTATTGTTGCTATGGAAGCCAATGATCTCCCTCAAGCCCTGAGCTCAGTGGAATGTTGATGTCATCTCTGATAAATCAAAACTAATTTGTGACGTATCAAATGAGTGGACCAGGGCTTTGGAACACAGGTCCTTATATGGATGAGATTTTACTGGAGGATTAGTGCTTTCGCTGGGTTTGAGGTTTGGAGACCACATTTCAACTCAGTGGGAGCAATGCCCATCCAGGTATTTTGCATGACACAGTGAGGGCACCTGCCTCTCCATCTGTACACACTCATTTCCTATCAATGCGTGTTGGTACCTCAGCATCTTTCCTGGTGTTGTTGTGCTTTCTTCTCTCATAGGTTCCCGTGGATCATGGCTGTGCATGTAATGTGGATGATGGACATGGTCCTCTCATGTTTCATACTAGGCTGACAATAAGTTGTTTTAGTGATCTTGTATGATTTAGTGGTCATTACGTGTCTCAGTGTTTCGGGTGGACTGGTGGATCAGAGTTTTTCACAGGTTGACCAGCAGTCAGCCTTCAGCAGTTTTTGCTGGTTTCTAACAATTTTCAGTGGGTTCAGAAGGGATTTCTCTGGTTTGATTGATTTTACATGCAGTTGTCAATGAGGACTTCAATATTGTCTTTATTGTTGCTATGGAAACCAATGATCTCCCTCAAGCCCTGAGCTCAGTGGAATGTTGATGTCATCTCTGATAAATCAAAGCCACTTTGTGACGTATCAAAGGAGTGGACCAGGGCTTTGGAACACAGGTCCTTATATGGATGAGATTTTACTGGAGGATTAGTGCTTTCGCTGGGTTTGAGGTTTGGAGACCACATTTCAACTCAGTGGGAGCAATGCCCGTCCAGGTATTTTGCACGACACAGTGAGGGCACCTGCCTCTCCATCTGTACACACTCATTTCCTATCAATGCGTGTTGGTACCTCAGCATCTTTCCTGGTGTTGTTGTGCTTTCTTCTCTCATAGGTTCCCGTGGATCATGGCTGTGCATGTAATGTGGATGATGGACATGGTCCTCTCATGTTTATGTCCCAGTTTCATACTAGGCTGACACTAAGTTGTTTTAGTGATCTTGCATGATTTAGTGGTCATTACGTGTCTCAGTGTTTCGGGTGGACAGGTGGATCAGAGTTTTTCACAGGTTGACCAGCAGTCAGCCTGCAGCAGTTTTTGCTGGTTTCTAACAATTTTCAGTGGGTTCAGAAGGGATTTCTCTGGTTTGATTGATTTTACATGCAGTTGCCAATGAGGACTTCAATATTGTCTTTATTGTTGCTATGGAAAGCAATGATCTCCCTCAAGCCCTGAGCTCAGTGGAATGTTGATGTCATCTCTGATAGATGAAAGCCACTTTGTGACGTATCAAAGGAGTGGACCAGGGCTTTGGAACACAGGTCCTTACATGGATGAGATTTTACTGGAGGATTAGTGCTTTCGCTGGGTTTGAGGTTTGGAGACCACATTTCAACTCAGTGGGAGAAATGCCCGTCCAGGTATTTTTCATGACACAGTGAGGGCACCTGCCTCTCCATCTGTACACACTTATTTCCTATCAATGCGTGTTGGTACCTCAGCATCTTTCCTGGTGTTGTTGTGCTTTCTTCTCTCATAGGTTCCCGTGGATCATGGCTGTGCATGTAATGTGGATGATGGACATGGTCCTCTCATGTTTCATACTAGGCTGACAGTAAGTTGTTTTAGTGATCTTGTATGATTTAGTGGTCATTACGTGTCTCAGTGTTTCGGGTGGACAGGTGGATCAGAGTTTTTCACAGGTTGACCAGCAGTCAGCCTTCAGCAGTTTTTGCTGGTTTCTAACAATTTTCAGTGGGTTCAGAAGGGATTTCTCTGGTTTGATTGATTTTACATGCAGTTGCCAGTGAGGACTTCAATATTGTCTTTATTGTTGCTATGGAAGCCAATGATCTCCCTCAAGCCCTGAGCTCAGTGGAATGTTGATGTCATCTCTGATAAATCAAAACTAATTTGTGACGTATCAAAGGAGTGGACCAGGGCTTTGGAACACAGGTCCTTATATGGATGAGATTTTACTGGAGGATTAGTGCTTTCGCTGGGTTTGAGGTTTGGAGACCACATTTCAACTCAGTGGGAGCAATGCCCGTCCAGGTATTTTGCATGACACAGTGAGGGCACCTGCCTCTCCATCTGTACACACTCATTTCCTATCAATGCGTGTTGGTACCTCAGCATCTTTCCTGGTGTTGTTGTGCTTTCTTCTCTCATAGGTTCCCGTGGATCATGGCTGTGCATGTAATGTGGATGATGGACATGGTCCTCTCATGTTTATGTCCCAGTTTCATACTAGGCTGACAGTAAGTTGTTTTAGTAATCTTGTATGATTTAGTGGTCATTAAGTGTCTCAGTGTTTCGGGTGGACTGGTGGATTAGAGTTTTTCACAGGTTGACCAGCACTCAGCCTGCAGCAGTTTTTGTTGGTTTCTAACAATTTTCAGTGTGTTCAGAAGGGATTTCTCTGGTTTGATTGATTTTACTTTGCAGTTGTCAATGAGGACTTCAATATTGTCTTTATTGTTGATATGGAAAGCAATGATCTCCATCAAGCCCTGAGCTCAGTGGAATGTTGATGTCATCTCTGATAGATGAAAGCCACTTTGTGACGTATCAAAGGAGTGGACCAGGGCTTTGGAACACAGGTCCTTATATGGATGAGATTTTACTGGAGGATTAGTGCTTTCGCTGGGTTTGAGGTTTGGAGACCACATTTCAACTCAGTGGGAGCAATGCCCGTCCAGGTATTTTGCATGACACAGTGAGGGCACCTGCCTCTCCATCTGTACACACTCATTTCCTATCAATGCGTGTTGGTACCTCAGCATCTTTCCTGGTGTTGTTGTGCTTTCTTCTCTCATAGGTTCCCGTGGATCATGGCTGTGCATGTAATGTGGATGATGGACATGGTCCTCTCATGTTTATGTCCCAGTTTCATACTAGGCTGACACTAAGTTTTAGTGATCTTGTATGATTTAGTGGTCATTACGTGTCTCAGTGTTTCGGGTGGACTGGTGGATCAGAGTTTTTCACAGGTTGACCAGCAGTCAGCCTGCAGCAGTTTTTGCTGGTTTCTAACAATTTTCAGTGGGTTCAGAAGGGATTTCTCTGGTTTGATTGATTTTACTTTGCAGTTGTCAATGAAGACTTCAATATTGTCTTTATTGTTGCTATGGAAAGCAATGATCTCCATCAAGCCCTGAGCTCAGTGGAATGTTGATGTCATCTCTGATAGATGAAAGCCACTTTGTGACGTATCAAAGGAGTGGACCAGGGCTTTGGAACACAGGTCCTTATATGGATGAGATTTTACTGTAGGATTAGTGCTTTCGCTGGGTTTGAGGTTTGGAGACCACATTTCAACTCAGTGGGAGCAATGCCCGTCCAGGTATTTTGCATGACAGAGTGAGGACACCTGCCTCTCCATCTGTACACACTCATTTCCTATCAATGCGTGTTGGTACCTCAGCATCTTTCCTGGTGTTGTTGTGCTTTCTTCTCTCATAGGTTCCCGTGGATCATGGCTGTGCATGTAATGTGGATGATGGACATGGTCCTCTCATGTTTCATACTAGGCTGACAGTAAGTTGTTTTAGTGATCTTGTATGATTTAGTGGTCATTACGTGTCTCAGTGTTTCGGGTGGACAGGTGGATCAGAGTTTTTCACAGGTTGACCAGCAGTCAGCCTTCAGCAGTTTTTGCTGGTTTCTAACAATTTTCAGTGGGTTCAGAAGGGATTTCTCTGGTTTGATTGATTTTACATGCAGTTGCCAGTGAAGACTTCAATATTGTCTTTATTGTTGCTATGGAAGCCAATGATCTCCCTCAAGCCCTGAGCTCAGTGGAATGTTGATGTCATCTCTGATAAATCAAAACTAATTTGTGACGTATCAAATGAGTGGACCAGGGCTTTGGAACACAGGTCCTTATATGGATGAGATTTTACTGGAGGATTAGTGCTTTCGCTGGGTTTGAGGTTTGGAGACCACATTTCAACTCAGTGGGAGCAATGCCCGTCCAGGTATTTTGCATGACACAGTGAGGGCACCTGCCTCTCCATCTGTACACACTCATTTCCTATCAATGCGTGTTGGTACCTCAGCATCTTTCCTGGTGTTGTTGTGCTTTCTTCTCTCATAGGTTCCCGTGGATCATGGCTGTGCATGTAATGTGGATGATGGACATGGTCCTCTCATGTTTCATACTAGGCTGACAATAAGTTGTTTTAGTGATCTTGTATGATTTAGTGGTCATTACGTGTCTCAGTGTTTCGGGTGGACTGGTGGATCAGAGTTTTTCACAGGTTGACCAGCAGTCAGCCTTCAGCAGTTTTTGCTGGTTTCTAACAATTTTCAGTGGGTTCAGAAGGGATTTCTCTGGTTTGATTGATTTTACATGCAGTTGCCAGTGAGGACTTCAATATTGTCTTTATTGTTGCTATGGAAGCCAATGATCTCCCTCAAGCCCTGAGCTCAGTGGAATGTTGATGTCATCTCTGATAAATCAAAACTAATTTGTGACGTATCAAAGGAGTGGACCAGGGCTTTGGAACACAGGTCCTTATATGGATGAGATTTTACTGGAGGATTAGTGCTTTCGCTGGGTTTGAGGTTTGGAGACCACATTTCAACTCAGTGGGAGCAATGCCCGTCCAGGTATTTTGCATGACACAGTGAGGGCACCTGCCTCTCCATCTGTACACACTCATTTCCTATCAATGCGTGTTGGTACCTCAGCATCTTTCCTGGTGTTGTTGTGCTTTCTTCTCTCATAGGTTCCCGTGGATCATGGCTGTGCATGTAATGTGGATGATGGACATGGTCCTCTCATGTTTATGTCCCAGTTTCATACTAGGCTGACACTAAGTTGTTTTAGTGATCTTGCATGATTTAGTGGTCATTACGTGTCTCAGTGTTTCGGGTGGACAGGTGGATCAGAGTTTTTCACAGGTTGACCAGCAGTCAGCCTGCAGCAGTTTTTGCTGGTTTCTAACAATTTTCAGTGGGTTCAGAAGGGATTTCTCTGGTTTGATTGATTTTACATGCAGTTGCCAATGAGGACTTCAATATTGTCTTTATTGTTGCTATGGAAAGCAATGATCTCCCTCAAGCCCTGAGCTCAGTGGAATGTTGATGTCATCTCTGATAGATGAAAGCCACTTTGTGACGTATCAAAGGAGTGGACCAGGGCTTTGGAACACAGGTCCTTACATGGATGAGATTTTACTGGAGGATTAGTGCTTTCGCTGGGTTTGAGGTTTGGAGACCACATTTCAACTCAGTGGGAGCAATGCCCGTCCAGGTATTTTTCATGACACAGTGAGGGCACCTGCCTCTCCATCTGTACACACTTATTTCCTATCAATGCGTGTTGGTACCTCAGCATCTTTCCTGGTGTTGTTGTGCTTTCTTCTCTCATAGGTTCCCGTGGATCATGGCTGTGCATGTAATGTGGATGATGGACATGGTCCTCTCATGTTTCATACTAGGCTGACAGTAAGTTGTTTTAGTGATCTTGTATGATTTAGTGGTCATTACGTGTCTCAGTGTTTCGGGTGGACTGGTGGATCAGAGTTTTTCACAGGTTGACCAGCAGTCAGCCTTCAGCAGTTTTTGCTGGTTTCTAACAATTTTCAGTGGGTTCAGAAGGGATTTCTCTGGTTTGATTGATTTTACATGCAGTTGCCAATGAGGACTTCAATATTGTCTTTATTGTTGCTATGGAAACCAATGATCTCCCTCAAGCCCTGAGCTCAGTGGAATGTTGATGTCATCTCTGATAAATCAAAGCCACTTTGTGACGTATCAAAGGAGTGGACCAGGGCTTTGGAACACAGGTCCTTATATGGATGAGATTTTACTGGAGGATTAGTGCTTTCGCTGGGTTTGAGGTTTGGAGACCACATTTCAACTCAGTGGGAGCAATGCCCGTCCAGGTATTTTGCACGACACAGTGAGGGCACCTGCCTCTCCATCTGTACACACTCATTTCCTATTAATGCGTGTTGGTACCTCAGCATCTTTCCTGGTGTTGTTGTGCTTTCTTCTCTCATAGGTTCCCGTGGATCATGGCTGTGCATGTAATGTGGATGATGGACATGGTCCTCTCATGTTTATGTCCCAGTTTCATACTAGGCTGACACTAAGTTGTTTTAGTGATCTTGTATGATTTAGTGGTCATTACGTGTCTCAGTGTTTCGGGTGGACAGGTGGATCAGAGTTTTTCACAGGTTGACCAGCAGTCAGCCTGCAGCAGTTTTTGCTTGTTTCTAACAATTTTCAGTGGGTTCAGAAGGGATTTCTCTGGTTTGATTGATTTTACATGCAGTTGCCAATGAGGACTTCAATATTGTCTTTATTGTTGCTATGGAAAGCAATGATCTCCCTCAAGCCCTGAGCTCAGTGGAATGTTGATGTCATCTCTGATAGATGAAAGCCACTTTGTGACGTATGAAAGAAGTGGACCAGGGCTTTGGAACACAGGTCCTTACATGGATGAGATTTTACTGGAGGATTAGTGCTTTCGCTGGGTTTGAGGTTTGGAGACCACATTTCAACTCAGTGGGAGCAATGCCCGTCCAGGTATTTTTCATGACACAGTGAGGGCACCTGCCTCTCCATCTGTACACACTTATTTCCTATCAATGCGTGTTGGTACCTCAGCATCTTTCCTGGTGTTGTTGTGCTTTCTTCTCTCATAGGTTCCCGTGGATCATGGCTGTGCATGTAATGTGGATGATGGACATGGTCCTCTCATGTTTCATACTAGGCTGACAGTAAGTTGTTTTAGTGATCTTGTATGATTTAGTGGTCATTACGTGTCTCAGTGTTTCGGGTGGACTGGTGGATCAGAGTTTTTCACAGGTTGACCAGCAGTCAGCCTTCAGCAGTTTTTGCTGGTTTCTAACAATTTTCAGTGGGTTCAGAAGGGATTTCTCTGGTTTGATTGATTTTACATGCAGTTGCCAATGAGGACTTCAATATTGTCTTTATTGTTGCTATGGAAACCAATGATCTCCCTCAAGCCCTGAGCTCAGTGGAATGTTGATGTCATCTCTGATAAATCAAAGCCACTTTGTGACGTATCAAAGGAGTGGACCAGGGCTTTGGAACACAGGTCCTTATATGGATGAGATTTTACTGGAGGATTAGTGCTTTCGCTGGGTTTGAGGTTTGGAGACCACATTTCAACTCAGTGGGAGCAATGCCCGTCCAGGTATTTTGCACGACACAGTGAGGGCACCTGCCTCTCCATCTGTACACACTCATTTCCTATCAATGCGTGTTGGTACCTCAGCATCTTTCCTGGTGTTGTTGTGCTTTCTTCTCTCATAGGTTCCCGTGGATCATGGCTGTGCATGTAATGTGGATGATGGACATGGTCCTCTCATGTTTATGTCCCAGTTTCATACTAGGCTGACACTAAGTTGTTTTAGTGATCTTGTATGATTTAGTGGTCATTACGTGTCTCAGTGTTTCGGGTGGACAGGTGGATCAGAGTTTTTCACAGGTTGACCAGCAGTCAGCCTGCAGCAGTTTTTGCTTGTTTCTAACAATTTTCAGTGGGTTCAGAAGGGATTTCTCTGGTTTGATTGATTTTACATGCAGTTGCCAATGAGGACTTCAATATTGTCTTTATTGTTGCTATGGAAACCAATGATCTCCCTCAAGCCCTGAGCTCAGTGGAATGTTGATGTCATCTCTGATAAATCAAAGCCACTTTGTGACGTATCAAAGGAGTGGACCAGGGCTTTGGAACACAGGTCCTTATATGGATGAGATTTTACTGGAGGATTAGTGCTTTCGCTGTGTTTGAGGTTTGGAGACCACATTTCAAATCAGTGGGAGCAATGCCCGTCCAGGTATTTTGCATGACACAGTGAGGGCACCTGCCTCTCCATCTGTACACACTCATTTCCTATCAATGCGTGTTGGTACCTCAGCATCTTTCCTGGTGTTGTTGTGCTTTCTTCTCTCATAGGTTCCCGTGGATCATGGCTGTGCATGTAATGTGGATGATGGACATGGTCCTCTCATGTTTCATACTAGGTTGACAATAAGTTGTTTTAGTGATCTTGTATGATTTAGCGGTCATTACGTGTCTCAGTGTTTCGGGTGGACTGGTGGAACAGAGTTTTTCACAGGTTGACCAGCAGTCAGCCTTCAGCAGTTTTTGCTGGTTCCTAACAATTTTCAGTGGGTTCAGAAGGGATTTCTCTGGTTTGATTGATTTTACATGCAGTTGCCAATGAGGACTTCAATATTGTCTTTATTGTTCCTATGGAAACCAATGATCTCCCTCAAGCCCTGAGCTCAGTGGAATGTTGATGTCATCTCTGATAAATCAAAGCCACTTTGTGACGTATCAAAGGAGTGGACCAGGGCTTTGGAACACAGGTCCTTATATGGATGAGATTTTACTGGAGGATTAGTGCTTTCGCTGGGTTTGAGGTTTGGAGACCACATTTCAACTCAGTGGGAGCAATGCCCGTCCAGGTATTTTGCATGACACAGTGAGGGCACCTGCCTCTCCATCTGTACACACTCATTTCCTAGCAATGCGTGTTGGTACCTCAGCATCTTTCCTGGTGTTGTTGTGCTTTCTTCTCTCATAGGTTCCCGTGGATCATGGCTGTGCATGTAATGTGGATGATGGACATGGTCCTCTCATGTTTATGTCCCAGTTTCATACTAGGCTGACACTAAGTTGTTTTAGTGATCTTGTATGATTTAGTGGTCATTACGTGTCTCAGTGTTTCGGGTGGACAGGTGGATCAGAGTTTTTCACAGGTTGACCAGCAGTCAGCCTGCAGCAGTTTTTGCTTGTTTCTAACAATTTTCAGTGGGTTCAGAAGGGATTTCTCTGGTTTGATTGATTTTACATGCAGTTGCCAATGAGGACTTCAATATTGTCTTTATTGTTGCTATGGAAACCAATGATCTCCCTCAAGCCCTGAGCTCAGTGGAATGTTGATGTCATCTCTGATAAATCAAAGCCACTTTGTGACGTATCAAAGGAGTGGACCAGGGCTTTGGAACACAGGTCCTTATATGGATGAGATTTTACTGGAGGATTAGTGCTTTCGCTGTGTTTGAGGTTTGGAGACCACATTTCAAATCAGTGGGAGCAATGCCCGTCCAGGTATTTTGCATGACACAGTGAGGGCACCTGCCTCTCCATCTGTACACACTCATTTCCTATCAATGCGTGTTGGTACCTCAGCATCTTTCCTGGTGTTGTTGTGCTTTCTTCTCTCATAGGTTCCCGTGGATCATGGCTGTGCATGTAATGTGGATGATGGACATGGTCCTCTCATGTTTCATACTAGGTTGACAATAAGTTGTTTTAGTGATCTTGTATGATTTAGTGGTCATTACGTGTCTCAGTGTTTCGGGTGGACTGGTGGAACAGAGTTTTTCACAGGTTGACCAGCAGTCAGCCTTCAGCAGTTTTTGCTGGTTCCTAACAATTTTCAGTGGGTTCAGAAGGGATTTCTCTGGTTTGATTGATTTTACATGCAGTTGCCAATGAGGACTTCAATATTGTCTTTATTGTTGCTATGGAAACCAATGATCTCCCTCAAGCCCTGAGCTCAGTGGAATGTTGATGTCATCTCTGATAAATCAAAGCCACTTTGTGACGTATCAAAGGAGTGGACCAGGGCTTTGGAACACAGGTCCTTATATGGATGAGATTTTACTGGAGGATTAGTGCTTTCGCTGGGTTTGAGGTTTGGAGACCACATTTCAACTCAGTGGGAGCAATGCCCGTCCAGGTATTTTGCATGACACAGTGAGGGCACCTGCCTCTCCATCTGTACACACTCATTTCCTAGCAATGCGTGTTGGTACCTCAGCATCTTTCCTGGTGTTGTTGTGCTTTCTTCTCTCATAGGTTCCCGTGGATCATGGCTGTGCATGTAATGTGGATGATGGACATGGTCCTCTCATGTTTATGTCCCAGTTTCATACTAGGCTGACAATAAGTTGTTTTAGTGATCTTGTATGATTTAGTGGTCATTACGTGTCTCAGTGTTTCGGGTGGACTGGTGGATCAGAGTTTTTCACAGGTTGACCAGCAGTCAGCCTTCAGCAGTTTTTGCTGGTTTCTAACAATTTTCAGTGGGTTCAGAAGGGATTTCTCTGGTTTGATTGATTTTACATGCAGTTGCCAGTGAGGACTTCAATATTGTCTTTATTGTTGCTATGGAAGCCAATGATCTCCCTCAAGCCCTGAGCTCAGTGGAATGTTGATGTCATCTCTGATAAATCAAAACTAATTTGTGACGTATCAAATGAGTGGACCAGGGCTTTGGAACACAGGTCCTTATATGGATGAGATTTTACTGGAGGATTAGTGCTTTCGCTGGGTTTGAAGTTTGGAGACCACATTTCAACTCAGTGGGAGCAATGCCCGTCCAGGTATTTTGCATGACACAGTGAGGGCACCTGCCTCTCCATCTGTACACACTCATTTCCTATCAATGCGTGTTGGTACCTC
This sequence comes from Chaetodon auriga, assembly GCF_051107435.1. Taxonomy (NCBI): domain Eukaryota; kingdom Metazoa; phylum Chordata; class Actinopteri; order Chaetodontiformes; family Chaetodontidae; genus Chaetodon; species Chaetodon auriga. The sequence goes on along the minus strand of NC_135096.1, from coordinate 282,333 downwards.
AGCATCTTTCCTGGTGTTGTTGTGCTTTCTTCTCTCATAGGTTCCCGTGGATCATGGCTGTGCATGTAATGTGGATGATGGACATGGTCCTCTCATGTTTCATACTAGGCTGACAATAAGTTGTTTTAGTGATCTTGTATGATTTAGTGGTCATTACGTGTCTCAGTGTTTTGGGTGGACTGGTGGATCAGAGTTTTTCACAGGTTGACCAGCAGTCAGCCTTCAGCAGTTTTTGCTGGTTTCTAACAATTTTCAGTGGGTTCAGAAGGGATTTCTCTGGTTTGATTGATTTTACATGCAGTTGCCAATGAGGACTTCAATATTGTCTTTATTGTTGCTATGGAAGCCAATGATCTCCCTCAAGCCCTGAGCTCAGTGGAATGTTGATGTCATCTCTGATAAATCAAAGCCACTTTGTGACGTATGAAAGGAGTGGACCAGGGCTTTGGAACACAGGTCCTTATATGGATGAGATTTTACTGGATGATTAGTGCTTTCCCTGGGTTTGAGGTTTGGAGACCACATTTCAACTCAGTGGGAGCAATGCCCGTCCAGGTATTTTGCATGACACAGTGAGGGCACCTGCCTCTCCATCTGTACACACTCATTTCCTATCAATGCGTGTTGGTACCTCAGCATCTTTCCTGGTGTTGTTGTGCTTTCTTCTCTCATAGGTTCCCGTGGATCATGGCTGTGCATGTAATGTGGATGATGGACATGGTCCTCTCATGTTTCATACTAGGTTGACAAAAAGTTGTTTTAGTGATCTTGTATGATTTAGTGGTCATTACGTGTCTCAGTGTTTCGGGTGGACTGGTGGAACAGAGTTTTTCACAGGTTGACCAGCAGTCAGCCTTCAGCAGTTTTTGCTGGTTCCTAACAATTTTCAGTGGGTTCAGAAGGGATTTCTCTGGTTTGATTGATTTTACATGCAGTTGCCAATGAGGACTTCAATATTGTCTTTATTGTTGCTATGGAAACCAATGATCTCCCTCAAGCCCTGAGCTCAGTGGAATGTTGATGTCATCTCTGATAAATCAAAGCCACTTTGTGACGTATGAAAGGAGTGGACCAGGGCTTTGGAACACAGGTCCTTATATGGATGAGATTTTACTGGAGGATTAGTGCTTTCGCTGGGTTTGAGGTTTGGAGACCACATTTCAACTCAGTGGGAGCAATGCCCGTCCAGGTATTTTGCATGACACAGTGAGGGCACCTGCCTCTCCATCTGTACACACTCATTTCCTAGCAATGCGTGTTGGTACCTCAGCATCTTTCCTGGTGTTGTTGTGCTTTCTTCTCTCATAGGTTCCCGTGGATCATGGCTGTGCATGTAATGTGGATGATGGACATGGTCCTCTCATGTTTCATACTAGGTTGACAATAAGTTGTTTTAGTGATCTTGTATGATTTAGTGGTCATTACGTGTCTCAGTGTTTCGGGTGGACTGGTGGAACAGAGTTTTTCACAGGTTGACCAGCAGTCAGCCTTCAGCAGTTTTTGCTGGTTCCTAACAATTTTCAGTGGGTTCAGAAGGGATTTCTCTGGTTTGATTGATTTTACATGCAGTTGCCAATGAGGACTTCAATATTGTCTTTATTGTTGCTATGGAAACCAATGATCTCCCTCAAGCCCTGAGCTCAGTGGAATGTTGATGTCATCTCTGATAAATCAAAGCCACTTTGTGACGTATGAAAGGAGTGGACCAGGGCTTTGGAACACAGGTCCTTATATGGATGAGATTTTACTGGAGGATTAGTGCTTTCGCTGGGTTTGAGGTTTGGAGACCACATTTCAACTCAGTGGGAGCAATGCCCGTCCAGGTATTTTGCATGACACAGTGAGGGCACCTGCCTCTCCATCTGTACACACTCATTTCCTAGCAATGCGTGTTGGTACCTCAGCATCTTTCCTGGTGTTGTTGTGCTTTCTTCTCTCATAGGTTCCCGTGGATCATGGCTGTGCATGTAATGTGGATGATGGACATGGTCCTCTCATGTTTATGTCCCAGTTTCATACTAGGCTGACACTAAGTTGTTTTAGTGATCTTGTATGATTTAGTGGTCATTACGTGTCTCAGTGTTTCGGGTGGACAGGTGGATCAGAGTTTTTCACAGGTTGACCAGCAGTCAGCCTGCAGCAGTTTTTGCTTGTTTCTAACAATTTTCAGTGGGTTCAGAAGGGATTTCTCTGGTTTGATTGATTTTACATGCAGTTGCCAATGAGGACTTCAATATTGTCTTTATTGTTGCTATGGAAACCAATGATCTCCCTCAAGCCCTGAGCTCAGTGGAATGTTGATGTCATCTCTGATAAATCAAAGCCACTTTGTGACGTATCAAAGGAGTGGACCAGGGCTTTGGAACACAGGTCCTTATATGGATGAGATTTTACTGGAGGATTAGTGCTTTCGCTGTGTTTGAGGTTTGGAGACCACATTTCAAATCAGTGGGAGCAATGCCCGTCCAGGTATTTTGCATGACACAGTGAGGGCACCTGCCTCTCCATCTGTACACACTCATTTCCTATCAATGCGTGTTGGTACCTCAGCATCTTTCCTGGTGTTGTTGTGCTTTCTTCTCTCATAGGTTCCCGTGGATCATGGCTGTGCATGTAATGTGGATGATGGACATGGTCTTCTCATGTTTCATACTAGGTTGACAATAAGTTGTTTTAGTGATCTTGTATGATTTAGTGGTCATTACGTGTCTCAGTGTTTCGGGTGGACTGGTGGATCAGAGTTTTTCACAGGTTGACCAGCAGTCAGCCTTCAGCAGTTTTTGCTGGTTTCTAACAATTTTCAGTGGGTTCAGAAGGGATTTCTCTGGTTTGATTGATTTTACATGCAGTTGCCAGTGAGGACTTCAATATTGTCTTTATTGTTGCTATGGAAGCCAATGATCTCCCTCAAGCCCTGAGCTCAGTGGAATGTTGATGTCATCTCTGATAAATCAAAACTAATTTGTGACGTATCAAATGAGTGGACCAGGGCTTTGGAACACAGGTCCTTATATGGATGAGATTTTACTGGAGGATTAGTGCTTTCGCTGGGTTTGAGGTTTGGAGACCACATTTCAACTCAGTGGGAGCAATGCCCGTCCAGGTATTTTGCATGACACAGTGAGGGCACCTGCCTCTCCATCTGTACACACTCATTTCCTATCAATGCGTGTTGGTACCTCAGCATCTTTCCTGGTGTTGTTGTGCTTTCTTCTCTCATAGGTTCCCGTGGATCATGGCTGTGCATGTAATGTGGATGATGGACATGGTCCTCTCATGTTTCATACTAGGTTGACAATAAGTTGTTTTAGTGATCTTGTATGATTTAGTGGTCATTACGTGTCTCAGTGTTTCGGGTGGACTGGTGGAACAGAGTTTTTCACAGGTTGACCAGCAGTCAGCCTTCAGAAGTTTTTGCTGGTTCCTAACAATTTTCAGTGGGTTCAGAAGGGATTTCTCTGGTTTGATTGATTTTACATGCAGTTGCCAATGAGGACTTCAATATTGTCTTTATTGTTGCTATGGAAACCAATGATCTCCCTCAAGCCCTGAGCTCAGTGGAATGTTGATGTCATCTCTGATAAATCAAAGCCACTTTGTGACGTATCAAAGGAGTGGACCAGGGCTTTGGAACACAGGTCCTTATATGGATGAGATTTTACTGGAGGATTAGTGCTTTCGCTGGGTTTGAGGTTTGGAGACCACATTTCAACTCAGTGGGAGCAATGCCCGTCCAGGTATTTTGCATGACACAGTGAGTGCACCTGCCTCTCCATCTGTACACACTCATTTCCTAGCAATGCGTGTTGGTACCTCAGCATCTTTCCTGGTGTTGTTGTGCTTTCTTCTCTCATAGGTTCCCGTGGATCATGGCTGTGCATGTAATGTGGATGATGGACATGGTCCTCTCATGTTTATGTCCCAGTTTCATACTAGACTGACACTAAGTTGTTTTAGTGATCTTGTATGATTTAGTGGTCATTACGTGTCTCAGTGTTTCGGGTGGACAGGTGGATCAGAGTTTTTCACAGGTTGACCAGCAGTCAGCCTGCAGCAGTTTTTGCTTGTTTCTAACAATTTTCAGTGGGTTCAGAAGTGATTTCTCTGGTTTGATTGATTTTACATGCAGTTGCCAATGAGGACTTCAATATTGTCTTTATTGTTGCTATGGAAAGCAATGATCTCCCTCAAGCCCTGAGCTCAGTGGAATGTTGATGTCATCTCTGATAAATCAAAGCCACTTTGTGACGTATCAAAGGAGTGGACCAGGGCTTTGGAACACAGGTCCTTATATGGATGAGATTTTACTGGAGGATTAGTGCTTTCGCTGTGTTTGAGGTTTGGAGACCACATTTCAAATCAGTGGGAGCAATTCCCGTCCAGGTATTTTGCATGGCACAGTGAGGGCACCTGCCTCTCCATCTGTACACACTCATTTCCTATCAATGCGTGTTGGTACCTCAGCATCTTTCCTGGTGTTGTTGTGCTTTCTTCTCTCATAGGTTCCCGTGGATCATGGCTGTGCATGTAATGTGGATGATGGACATGGTCCTCTCATTTTTCATACTAGGTTGACTGTAAGTTGTTTTAGTGATCTTGTATGATTTAGTGGTCATTACGTGTCTCAGTGTTTCGGGTGGACAGGTGGATCAGAGTTTTTCACAGGTTGACCAGCAGTCAGCCTGCAGCAGTTTTTGCTGGTTTCTAACAATTTTCAGTGGGTTCAGAAGGGATTTCTCTGGTTTGATTGATTTTACATGCAGTTGCCAATGAGGACTTCAATATTGTCTTTATTGTTGCTATGGAAACCAATGATCTCCCTCAAGCCCTGAGCTCAGTGGAATTGTGACGTATCAAAGGAGTGGACCAGGGCTTTGGAACACAGGTCCTTATATGGATGAGATTTTACTGGAGGATTAGTGCTTTCGCTGGGTTTGAGGTTTGGAGACCACATTTCAACTCAGTGGGAGCAATGCCCGTCCAGGTATTTTGCATGACACAGTGAGTGCACCTGCCTCTCCATCTGTACACACTCATTTCCTAGCAATGCGTGTTGGTACCTCAGCATCTTTCCTGGTGTTGTTGTGCTTTCTTCTCTCATAGGTTCCCGTGGATCATGGCTGTGCATGTAATGTGGATGATGGACATGGTCCTCTCATGTTTATGTCCCAGTTTCATACTAGGCTGACACTAAGTTGTTTTAGTGATCTTGTATGATTTAGTGGTCATTACGTGTCTCAGTGTTTCGGTTGTACAGGTGGATCAGAGTTTTTCACAGGTTGACCAGCAGTCAGCCTGCAGCAGTTTTTGCTTGTTTCTAACAATTTTCAGTGGGTTCAGAAGGGATTTCTCTGGTTTGATTGATTTTACATGCAGTTGCCAATGAGGACTTCAATATTGTCTTTATTGTTGCTATGGAAAGCAATGATCTCCCTCAAGCCCTGAGCTCAGTGGAATGTTGATGTCATCTCTGATAAATCAAAGCCACTTTGTGACGTATCAAAGGAGTGGACCAGGGCTTTGGAACACAGGTCCTTTTATGGATGAGATTTTACTGGAGGATTAGTGCTTTCGCTGTGTTTGAGGTTTGGAGACCACATTTCAAATCAGTGGGAGCAATTCCCGTCCAGGTATTTTGCATGGCACAGTGAGGGCACCTGCCTCTCCATCTGTACACACTCATTTCCTATCAATGCGTGTTGGTACCTCAGCATCTTTCCTGGTGTTGTTGTGCTTTCTTCTCTCATAGGTTCCCGTGGATCATGGCTGTGCATGTAATGTGGATGATGGACATGGTCCTCTCATTTTTCATACTAGGTTGACTGTAAGTTGTTTTAGTGATCTTGTATGATTTAGTGGTCATTACGTGTCTCAGTGTTTCGGGTGGACAGGTGGATCAGAGTTTTTCACAGGTTGACCAGCAGTCAGCCTGCAGCAGTTTTTGCTGGTTTCTAACAATTTTCAGTGGGTTCAGAAGGGATTTCTCTGGTTTGATTGATTTTACATGCAGTTGCCAATGAGGACTTCAATATTGTCTTTATTGTTGCTATGGAAACCAATGATCTCCCTCAAGCCCTGAGCTCAGTGGAATTGTGACGTATCAAAGGAGTGGACCAGGGCTTTGGAACACAGGTTCTTATATGGATGAGATTTTACTGGAGGATTAGTGCTTTCGCTGGGTTTGAGGTTTGGAGACCACATTTCAACTCAGTGGGAGCAATGCCCGTCCAGGTATTTTGCATGACACAGTGAGGGCACCTGCCTCTCCATCTGTACACACTCATTTCCTAGCAATGCGTGTTGGTACCTCAGCATCTTTCCTGGTGTTGTTGTGCTTTCTTCTCTCATAGTTTCCCGTGGATCATGGCTGTGCATGTAATGTGGATGATGGACATGGTCCTCTCATGTTTATGTCCCAGTTTCATACTAGGCTGACAGTAAGTTGTTTTAGTGATCTTGTATGATTTAGTGGTCATTACGTGTCTCGGTGTTTCGGGTGGACTGGTGGATCAGAGTTTTTCACAGGTTGACCAGCAGTCAGCCTGCAGCAGTTTTTGCTGGTTTCTAACAATTTTCAGTGGGTTCAGAAGGGATTTCTCTGGTTTGATTGATTTTACATGCAGTTGCCAATGAGGACTTCAATATTATCTTTATTGTTGCTATGGAAACCAATGATCTCCCTCAAGCCCTGAGCTCAGTGGAATGTTGATGTCATCTCTGATAGATGAAAGCCACTTTGTGACGTATCAAAGGAGTGGACCAGGGCTTTGGAACACAGGTCCTTATATGAATGAGATTTTACTGGAGGATTAGTGCTTTCGCTGGGTTTGAGGTTTGGAGACCACATTTCAACTCAGTGGGAGCAATGCCCGTCCAGGTATTTTGCATGACACAGTGAGGGCACCTGCCTCTCCATCTGTACACACTCATTTCCTATCAATGCGTGTTGGTACCTCAGCATCTTTCCTGGTGTTGTTGTGCTTTCTTCTCTCATAGGTTCCCGTGGATCATGGCTGTGCAAGTAATGTGGATGATGGACATGGTCCTCTCATGTTTATGTCCCAGTTTCATACTAGGCTGACACTAAGTTTTAGTGATCTTGTATGATTTAGTGGTCATTACGTGTCTCAGTGTTTCGGGTGGACTGGTGGATCAGAGTTTTTCACAGGTTGACCAGCAGTCAACCTGCAGCAGTTTTTGCTGGTTTCTAACAATTTTCAGTGGGTTCAGAAGGGATTTCTCTGGTTTGATTGATTTTACATGCAGTTGCCAATGAGGACTTCAATATTGTCTTTATTGTTGCTCTGGAAACCAATGATCTCCCTCAAGCCCTGAGCTCAGTGGAATTGTGACGTATCAAAGGAGTGGACCAGGGCTTTGGAACACAGGTCCTTATATGGATGAGATTTTACTGGAGGATTAGTGCTTTCGCTGGGTTTGAGGTTTGGAGACCACATTTCAACTCAGTGGGAGCAATGCCCGTCCAGGTATTTTGCATGACACAGTGAGGACACCTGCCTCTCCATCTGTACACACTCATTTCCTAGCAATGCGTGTTGTTACCTCAGCATCTTTCCTGGTGTTGTTGTGCTTTCTTCTCTCATAGTTTCCCGTGGATCATGGCTGTGAATGTAATGTGGATGATGGACATGGTCCTCTCATGTTTATGTCCCAGTTTCATACTAGGCTGACAGTAAGTTGTTTTAGTGATCTTGTATGATTTAGTGGTCATTACGTGTCTCGGTGTTTCGGGTGGACAGGTGGATCAGAGTTTTTCACAGGTTGACCAGCAGTCAGCCTGCAGCAGTTTTTGCTTGTTTCTAACAATTTTCAGTTGGTTCAGAAGGGATTTCTCTGGTTTGATTGATTTTACATGCAGTTGCCAATGAGGACTTCAATATTGTCTTTATTGTTGCTATGGAAACCAATGATCTCCCTCAAGCCCTGAGCTCAGTGGAATGTTGATGTCATCTCTGATAAATCAAAGCCACTTTGTGACGTATCAAAGGAGTGGACCAGGGCTTTGGAACACAGGTCCTTATATGGATGAGATTTTACTGGAGGATTAGTGCTTTCGCTGTGTTTGAGGTTTGGAGACCATATTTCAAATCAGTGGGAGCAATGCCCGTCCAGGTATTTTGCATGACACAGTGAGGGCACCTGCCTCTCCATCTGTACACACTCATTTCCTATCAATGCGTGTTGGAACCTCAGCATCTTTCCTGGTGTTGTTGTGCTTTCTTCTCTCATAGGTTCCCGTGGATCATGGCTGTGCATGTAATGTGGATGATGGACATGGTCCTCTCATGTTTATGTCCCAGTTTCATACTAGGCTGACACTAAGTTTTAGTGATCTTGTATGATTTAGTGGTCATTATGTGTCTCAGTGTTTCGGGTTGACAGGTGGATCAGAGTTTTTCACAGGTTCACCAGCAGTCAGCCTGCAGCAGTTTTTGCTGGTTTCTAACAATTTTCAGTGGGTTCAGAAGGGATTTCTCTGGTTTGATTGATTTTACATGCAGTTGCCAATGAGGACTTCAATATTGTCTTTATTGTTGCTATGGAAAGCAATGATCTCCCTCAAGCCCTGAGCTCAGTGGAATGTTGATGTCATCTCTGATAGATGAAAGCCACTTTGTGACGTATGAAAGGAGTGGACCAGGGCTTTGGAACACAGGTCCTTATATGGATGAGTTTTTACTGGAGGATTAGTGCTTTCGCTGGGTTTGAGGTCTTGAGACCACATTTCAACTCAGTGGGAGCAATGCCCGTCCAGGTATTTTTCATGACACAGTGAGGGCACCTGCCTCTCCATCTGTACACACTCATTTCCTATCAATGCGTGTTGGTACCTCAGCATCTTTCCTGGTGTTGTTGTGCTTTCTTCTCTCATAGGTTCCCGTGGATCATGGCTGTGCATGTAATGTGGATGATGGACATGGTCCTCTCATTTTTCATACTAGGCTGACAGTAAGTTGTTTTAGTGATCTTGTATGATTTAGTGGTCATTACGTGTCTCAGTGTTTCGGGTGGACTGGTGGATCAGAGTTTTTCACAGGTTGACCAGCAGTCAGCCTGCAGCAGTTTTTGCTGGTTTCTAACAATTTTCAGTGGGTTCAGAAGGAATTTCTCTGGTTTGATTGATTTTACATGCAGTTGCCAATGAGGACTTCAATATTATCTTTATTGTTGCTATGGAAACCAATGATCTCCCTCAAGCCCTGAGCTCAGTGGAATGTTGATGTCATCTCTGATAGATGAAAGCCACTTTGTGACGTATCAAAGGAGTGGACCAGGGCTTTGGAACACAGGTCCTTATATGAATGAGATTTTACTGGAGGATTAGTGCTTTCGCTGGGTTTGAGGTTTGGAGACCACATTTCAACTCAGTGGGAGCAATGCCCGTCCAGGTATTTTGCATGACACAGTGAGGGCACCTGCCTCTCCATCTGTACACACTCATTTCCTATCAATGCGTGTTGGTACCTCAGCATCTTTCCTGGTGTTGTTGTGCTTTCTTCTCTCATAGGTTCCCGTGGATCATGGCTGTGCAAGTAATGTGGATGATGGACATGGTCCTCTCATGTTTATGTCCCAGTTTCATACTAGGCTGACACTAAGTTTTAGTGATCTTGTATGATTTAGTGGTCATTACGTGTCTCAGTGTTTCGGGTGGACTGGTGCATCAGAGTTTTTCACAGGTTGACCAGCAGTCAACCTGCAGTAGTTTTTGCTGGTTTCTAACAATTTTCAGTGGGTTCAGAAGGGATTTCTCTGGTTTGATTGATTTTACATGCAGTTGCCAATGAGGACTTCAATATTGTCTTTATTGTTGCTCTGGAAACCAATGATCTCCCTCAAGCCCTGAGCTCAGTGGAATTGTGACGTATCAAAGGAGTGGACCAGGGCTTTGGAACACAGGTCCTTATATGGATGAGATTTTACTGGAGGATTAGTGCTTTCGCTGGGTTTGAGGTTTGGAGACCACATTTCAACTCAGTGGGAGCAATGCCCGTCCAGGTATTTTGCATGACACAGTGAGGACACCTGCCTCTCCATCTGTACACACTCATTTCCTAGCAATGCGTGTTGGTACCTCAGCATCTTTCCTGGTGTTGTTGTGCTTTCTTCTCTCATAGTTTCCCGTGGATCATGGCTGTGCATGTAATGTGGATGATGGACATGGTCCTCTCATGTTTATGTCCCAGTTTCATACTAGGCTGACAGTAAGTTGTTTTAGTGATCTTGTATGATTTAGTGGTCATTACGTGTCTCGGTGTTTCGGGTGGACAGTTGGATCAGAGTTTTTCACAGGTTGACCAGCAGTCAGCCTGCAGCAGTTTTTGCTTGTTTCTAACAATTTTCAGTTGGTTCAGAAGGGATTTCTCTGGTTTGATTGATTTTACTTTGCAGTTGTCAATGAGGACTTCAATATTGTCTTTATTGTTGCTATGGAAACCAATGATCTCCCTCAAGCCCTGAGCTCAGTGGAATGTTGATGTCATCTCTGATAGATGAAAGCCACTTTGTGACGTATCAAAGGAGTGGACCAGGGCTTTGAAACACAGGTCCTTATATGGATGAGATTTTAGTGGAGGATTAGTGCTTTCGCTGGGTTTGAGGTTTGGAGACCACATTTCAACTCAGTGGGAGCAATGCCCGTCCAGGTATTTTGCATGACACAGTGAGGGCACCTGCCTCTCCATCTGTACACACTCATTTCCTATCAATGCGTGTTGGTACCTCAGCATCTTTCCCGGTGTTGTTGTGCTTTCTTCTCTCATAGGTTCCCGTGGATCATGGCTGTGCATGTAATGTGGATGATGGACATGGTCCTCTCATGTTTATGTCCCAGTTTCATACTAGGCTGACACTAAGTTTTAGTGATCTTGTATGATTTAGTGGTCATTACGTGTCTCAGTGTTTCGGGTGGACTGGTGGATCAGAGTTTTTCACAGGTTGACCAGCAGTCAACCTGCAGCAGTTTTTGCTGGTTTCTAACAATTTTCAGTGGGTTCAGAAGGGATTTCTCTGGTTTGATTGATTTTACATGCAGTTGCCAATGAAGACTTCAATATTGTCTTTATTGTTGCTCTGGAAACCAATGATCTCCCTCAAGCCCTGAGCTCAGTGGAATGTTGATGTCATCTCTGATAGATGAAAGCCACTTTGTGACGTATCAAAGGAGTGGACCAGGGCTTTGAAACACAGGTCCTTATATGGATGAGATTTTACTGGAGGATTAGTGCTTTCGCTGGGTTTGAGGTTTGGAGACCACATTTCAACTCAGTGGGAGCAATGCCCGTCCAGGTATTTTGCATGACACAGTGAGGACACTTGCCTCTCCATCTGTACACACTCATTTCCTATCAATGCGTGTTGGTGCCTCAGCATCTTTCCTGGTGTTGTTGTGCTTTCTTCTCTCATAGGTTCCCGTGGATCATGGCTGTGCATGTAATGTGGATGATGGACATGGTCCTCTCATGTTTATGTCCCAGTTTCATACTAGGCTGACAGTAAGTTGTTTTAGTGATCTTGTATGATTTAGTGGTCATTACGTGTCTCAGTGTTTCGGGTGGACAGGTGGATCAGAGTTTTTCACAGGTTGACCAGCAGTCAGCCTGCAGCAGTTTTTGCTGGTTTCTAACAATTTTCAGTGGGTTCAGAAGGGATTTCTCTGGTTTGATTGATTTTACATGCAGTTGCCAATGAGGACTTCAATATTGTCTTTATTGTTGCTATGGAAAGCAATGATCTCCCTCAAGCCCTGAGCTCAGTGGAATTGTGACGTATGAAAGGAGTGGACCAGGGCTTTGGAACACAGGTCCTTACATGGATGAGATTTTACTGGAGGATTAGTGCTTTCGCTGGGTTTGAGGTTTGGAGACCACATTTCAACTCAGTGGGAGCAATGCCAGTCCAGGTATTTTGCATGACACAGTGAGGACACCTGCCTCTCCATCTGTACACACTCATTTCCTAGCAATGCGTGTTGGTACCTCAGCATCTTTCCTGGTGTTGTTGTGCTTTCTTCTCTCACAGGTTCCCGTGGATCATGGCTGTGCATGTAATGTGGATGATGGACATGGTCCTCTCATGTTTATGTCCCAGTTTCATACTAGGCTGACACTAAGTTGTTTTAGTGATCTTGTATGATTTAGTGGTCATTACGTGTCTCAGTGTTTCGGGTGGACTGGTGGATCAGAGTTTTTCACAGGTTGACCAGCAGTCAGCCTGCAGCAGTTTTTGCTGGTTTCTAACAATTTTCAGTGGGTTCAGGAGGGATTTCTCTGGTTTGATTGATTTTACTTTGCAGTTGTCAATGAGGACTTCAATATTGTCTTTACTGTTGCTATGGAAACCAGTGATCTCCCTCAAGCCCTGAGCTCATTGGAATGTTGATGTCATCTCTGATAGATGAAAGCCACTTTGTGACGTATGAAAGGAGTGGACCAGGGCTTTGGAACACAGGTCCTTATATGGATGAGATTTTACTGGAGGATTAGTGCTTTCGCTGGGTTTGAGGTTTGGAGACCACATTTCAACTCAGTGGGAGCAATGCCCGTCCAGGTATTTTGCATGACACAGTGAGGGCACCTGCCTCTCCATTTGTACACACTCATTTCCTAGCAATGCGTGTTGGTACCTCAGCATCTTTCCTGGTGTTGTTGTGCTTTCTTCTCTCATAGGTTCCCGTGGATCATGGCTGTGCATGCGATGTGGATGATGGACATGGTCCTCTCATGTTTATGTCCCAGTTTCATACTAGGCTGACACTAAGTTTTAGTGATCTTGTATGATTTAGTGGTCATTACGTGTCTCAGTGTTTCGGGTGGACAGGTGGATCAGAGTTTTTCACAGGTTGACCAGCAGTCAGCCTGCAGCAGTTTTTGCTGGTTTCTAACAATTTTCAGTGGGTTCAGAAGGGATTTCTCTGGTTTGATTGATTTTACATGCAGTTGCCAATGAGGACTTCAATATTGTCTTTATTGTTGCTATGGAAAGCAATGATCTCCCTCAAGCCCTGAGCTCAGTGGAATTGTGACGTATCAAAGGAGTGGACCAGGGCTTTGGAACACAGGTCCTTACATGGATGAGATTTTACTGGAGGATTAGTGCTTTCGCTGGGTTTGAGGTTTGGAGACCACATTTCAACTCAGTGGGAGCAATGCCAGTCCAGGTATTTTGCATGACACAGTGAGGACACCTGCCTCTCCATCTGTACACACTCATTTCCTAGCAATGCGTGTTGGTACCTCAGCATCTTTCCTGGTGTTGTTGTGCTTTCTTCTCTCACAGGTTCCCGTGGATCATGGCTGTGCATGTAATGTGGATGATGGACATGGTCCTCTCATGTTTATGTCCCAGTTTCATACTAGGCTGACACTAAGTTGTTTTAGTGATCTTGTATGATTTAGTGGTCATTACGTGTCTCAGTGTTTCGGGTGGACTGGTGGATCAGAGTTTTTCACAGGTTGACCAGCAGTCAGCCTGCAGCAGTTTTTGCTGGTTTCTAACAATTTTCAGTGGGTTCAGGAGGGATTTCTCTGGTTTGATTGATTTTACTTTGCAGTTGTCAATGAGGACTTCAATATTGTCTTTACTGTTGCTATGGAAAGCAATGATCTCCCTCAAGCCCTGAGCTCAGTGGAATGTTGATGTCATCTCTGATAGATGAAAGCCACTTTGTGACGTATCAAAGGAGTGGACCAGGGCTTTGGAACACAGGTCCTTATATGGATGAGATTTTACTGGAGGATTAGTGCTTTCGCTGGGTTTGAGGTTTGGAGACCACATTTCAACTCAGTGGGAGCAATGCCCGTCCAGGTATTTTGCATGACACAGTGAGGACACTTGCCTCTCCATCTGTACACACTCATTTCCTATCAATGCGTGTTGGTGCCTCAGCATCTTTCCTGGTGTTGTTGTGCTTTCTTCTCTCATAGGTTCCCGTGGATCATGGCTGTGCATGTAATGTGGATGATGGACATGGTCCTCTCATGTTTATGTCCCAGTTTCATACTAGGCTGACACTAAGTTGTTTTAGTGATCTTGTATGATTTAGTGGTCATTACGTGTCTCAGTGTTTCGGGTGGACAGGTGGATCAGAGTTTTTCACAGGTTGACCAGCAGTCAGCCTGCAGCAGTTTTTGCTGGTTTCTAACAATTTTCAGTGGGTTCAGAAGGGATTTCTCTGGTTTGATTGATTTTACATGCAGTTGCCAATGAGGACTTCAATATTGTCTTTATTGTTGCTATGGAAAGCAATGATCTCCCTCAAGCCCTGAGCTCAGTGGAATTGTGACGTATCAAAGGAGTGGACCAGGGCTTTGGAACACAGGTCCTTACATGGATGAGATTTTACTGGAGGATTAGTGCTTTCGCTGGGTTTGAGGTTTGGAGACCACATTTCAACTCAGTGGGAGCAATGCCCGTCCAGGTATTTTGCATGACACAGTGAGGACACCTGCCTCTCCATCTGTACACACTCATTTCCTAGCAATGCGTGTTGGTACCTCAGCATCTTTCCTGGTGTTGTTGTGCTTTCTTCTCTCACAGGTTCCCGTGGATCATGGCTGTGCATGTAATGTGGATGATGGACATGGTCCTCTCATGTTTATGTCCCAGTTTCATACTAGGCTGACACTAAGTTGTTTTAGTGATCTTGTATGATTTAGTGGTCATTACGTGTCTCAGTGTTTCGGGTGGACTGGTGGATCAGAGTTTTTCACAGGTTGACCAGCAGTCAGCCTGCAGCAGTTTTTGCTGGTTTCTAACAATTTTCAGTGGGTTCAGGAGGGATTTCTCTGGTTTGATTGATTTTACTTTGCAGTTGTCAATGAGGACTTCAATATTGTCTTTACTGTTGCTATGGAAACCAGTGATCTCCCTCAAGCCCTGAGCTCAGTGGAATGTTGATGTCATCTCTGATAGATGAAAGCCACTTTGTGACGTATCAAAGGAGTGGACCAGGGCTTTGGAACACAGGTCCTTATATGGATGAGATTTTACTGGAGGATTAGTGCTTTCGCTGGGTTTGAGGTTTGGAGACCACATTTCAACTCAGTGGGAGCAATGCCCGTCCAGGTATTTTGCATGACACAGTGAGGGCACCTGTCTCTCCATCTGTACACACTTATTTCCTATCAATGCGTGTTGGTACCTCAGCATCTTTCCCGGTGTTGTTGTGCTTTCTTCTCTCATAGGTTCCCATGGATCATGGCTGTGCATGTAATGTGGATGATGGACATGGTCCTCTCATGTTTATGTCCCAGTTTCATACTAGGCTGACAGTAAGTTGTTTTAGTGATCTTGTATGATTTAGTGGTCATTACGTGTCTCAGTGTTTCGGGTGGACAGGTTGATCAGAGTTTTTCACAGGTTGACCAGCAGTCAGCCTGCAGCAGTTTTTGCTGGTTTCTAACAATTTTCAGTGGGTTCAGAAGGGATTTCTCTGGTTTGATTGATTTTACATGCAGTTGCCAATGAGGACTTCAATATTGTCTTTATTGTTGCTATGGAAAGCAATGATCTCCCTCAAGCCCTGAGCTCAGTGGAATGTTGATGTCATCTCTGATAGATGAAAGCCACTTTGTGACGTATGAAAGGAGTGGACCAGGGCTTTGGAACACAGGTCCTTATATGGATGAGATTTTACTGGAGGATTAGTGCTTTCGCTGGGTTTGAGGTTTGGAGACCACATTTCAACTCAGTGGGAGCAATGCCCGTCCAGGTATTTTGCATGACACAGTGAGGGCACCTGCCTCTCCATCTGTACACACTCATTTCCTATCAATGCGTGTTGGTACCTCAGCATCTTTCCTGGTGTTGTTGTGCTTTCTTCTCTCACAGGTTCCCGTGGATCATGGCTGTGAATGTAATGTGGATGATGGACATGGTTCTCTCATGTTTATGTCCCAGTTTCATACTAGGCTGACACTAAGTTTTAGTGATCTTGTATGATTTAGTGGTCATTACGTGTCTCAGTGTTTCGGGTGGACTGGTGGATCAGAGTTTTTCACAGGTTGACCAGCAGTCAACCTGCTGCAGTTTTTGCTGGTTTCTAACCATTTTCTGTGGGTTCAGAAGGGATTTCTCTGGTTTGATTGATTTTACATGCAGTTGCCAATGAGGACTTCAATATTGTCTTTATTGTTGCTATGGAAACCAATGATCTCCCTCAAGCCCTGAGCTCAGTGGAATTGTGACGTATCAAAGGAGTGGACCAGGGCTTTGGAACACAGGTCCTTATATGGATGAGATTTTACTGGAGGATTAGTGCTTTCGCTGGGTTTGAGGTTTGGAGACCACATTTCAACTCAGTGGGAGCAATGCCCGTCCAGGTATTTTGCATGACACAGTGAGGGCACCTGCCTCTCCATCTGTACACACTCATTTCCTATCAATGCGTGTTGGTACCTCAGCATCTTTCCTGGTGTTGTTGTGCTTTCTTCTCTCATAGGTTCCCGTGGATCATGGCTGTGCATGGAACGTGGATGATGGACATGGTCCTCTCATGTTTATGTCCCAGTTTCATACTAGGCTGACAGTAAGTTGTTTTAGTGATCTTGTATGATTTAGTGGTCATTACGTGTCTCAGTGTTTCGGGTGGACTGGTGGATCAGAATTTTTCATAGGTTGACCAGCAGTCAGCCTGCAGCAGTTTTTGCTGGTTTCTAACCATTTTCAGTGGGTTCAGAAGGGATTTCTCTGGTTTGATTGATTTTACATGCAGTTGCCAATGAGGACTTCAATATTGTCTTTATTGTTGCTATGGAAAGCAATGATCTCCCTCAAGCCCTGAGCTCAGTGGAATGTTGATGTCATCTCTGATAGATGAAAGCCACTTTGTGACGTATCAAAGGAGTGGACCAGGGCTTTGGAACACAGGTCCTTATATGGATGAGATTTTAGTGGAGGATTAGTGCTTTCGCTGGGTTTGAGGTTTGGAGACCACATTTCAAATCAGTGGGAGCAATGCCCGTCCAGGTATTTTGCATGACACAGTGAGGACACCTGCCTCTCCATCTGTACACACTCATTTCCTATCAATGCGTGTTGGTACCTCAGCATCTTTCCTGGTGTTGTTGTGCTTTCTTCTCTCACAGGTTCCCGTGGATCATGGCTGTGCATGTAATGTGGATGATGGACATGGTCCTCTCATGTTTATGTCCCAGTTTCATACTAGGCTGACACTAAGTTGTTTTAGTGATCTTGTATGATTTAGTGGTCATTACGTGTCTCAGTGTTTCGGGTGGACTGGTGGATCAGAGTTTTTCACAGGTTGACCAGCAGTCAGCCTGCAGCAGTTTTTGCTGGTTTCTCACAATTTTCAGTGGGTTCAGGAGGGATTTCTCTGGTTTGATTGATTTTACTTTGCAGTTGCCAGTGAGGACTTCAATATTGTCTTTACTGTTGCTATGGAAACCAGTGATCTCCCTCAAGCCCTGAGCTCAGTGGAATGTTGATGTCATCTCTGATAGATGAAAGCCACTTTGTGACGTATGAAAGGAGTGGACCAGGGCTTTGGAACACAGGTCCTTATATGGATGAGATTTTACTGGAGGATTAGTGCTTTCGCTGGGTTTGAGGTTTGGAGACCACATTTCAACTCAGTGGGAGCAATGCCCGTCCAGGTATTTTGCATGACACAGTGAGGACACTTGCCTCTCCATCTGTACACACTCATTTCCTAGCAATGCGTGTTGGTACCTCAGCATCTTTCCCGGTGTTGTTGTGCTTTCTTCTCTCATAGGTTCCCGTGGATCATGGCTGTGCAAGTAATGTGGATGATGGACATGGTCCTCTCATGTTTATGTCCCAGTTTCATACTAGGCTGACACTAAGTTTTAGTGATCTTGTATGATTTAGTGGTCATTACGTGTCTCAGTGTTTCGGGTGGACAGGTGGATCAGAGTTTTTCACAGGTTGACCAGCAGTCAGCCTGCAGCAGTTTTTGCTGGTTTCTAACAATTTTCAGTGGGTTCAGAAGGGATTTCTCTGGTTTGATTGATTTTACATGCAGTTGCCAATGAGGACTTCAATATTGTCTTTATTGTTGCTATGGAAAGCAATGATCTCCCTCAAGCCCTGAGCTCAGTGGAATTGTGACGTATCAAAGGAGTGGACCAGGGCTTTGGAACACAGGTCCTTACATGGATGAGATTTTACTGGAGGATTAGTGCTTTCGCTGGGTTTGAGGTTTGGAGACCACATTTCAACTCAGTGGGAGCAATGCCAGTCCAGGTATTTTGCATGACACAGTGAGGACACCTGCCTCTCCATCTGTACACACTCATTTCCTAGCAATGCGTGTTGGTACCTCAGCATCTTTCCTGGTGTTGTTGTGCTTTCTTCTCTCACAGGTTCCCGTGGATCATGGCTGTGCATGTAATGTGGATGATGGACATGGTCCTCTCATGTTTATGTCCCAGTTTCATACTAGGCTGACACTAAGTTGTTTTAGTGATCTTGTATGATTTAGTGGTCATTACGTGTCTCAGTGTTTCGGGTGGACTGGTGGATCAGAGTTTTTCACAGGTTGACCAGCAGTCAGCCTGCAGCAGTTTTTGCTGGTTTCTAACAATTTTCAGTGGGTTCAGGAGGGATTTCTCTGGTTTGATTGATTTTACTTTGCAGTTGTCAATGAGGACTTCAATATTGTCTTTATTGTTGCTATGGAAGCCAGTGATCTCCCTCAAGCCCTGAGCTCAGTGGAATGTTGATGTCATCTCTGATAGATGAAAGCCACTTTGTGACGTATCAAAGGAGTGGACCAGGGCTTTGGAACACAGGTCCTTATATGGATGAGATTTTACTGGAGGATTAGTGCTTTCGCTGGGTTTGAGGTTTGGAGACCACATTTCAACTCAGTGGGAGCAATGCCCGTCCAGGTATTTTGCATGACACAGTGAGGACACTTGCCTCTCCATCTGTACACACTCATTTCCTATCAATGCGTGTTGGTGCCTCAGCATCTTTCCTGGTGTTGTTGTGCTTTCTTCTCTCATAGGTTCCCGTGGATCATGGCTGTGCATGTAATGTGGATGATGGACATGGTCCTCTCATGTTTATGTCCCAGTTTCATACTAGGCTGACAGTAAGTTGTTTTAGTGATCTTGTATGATTTAGTGGTCATTACGTGTCTCAGTGTTTCGTGTGGACAGGTGGATCAGAGTTTTTCACAGGTTGACCAGCAGTCAGCCTGCAGCAGTTTTTGCTGGTTTCTAACAATTTTCAGTGGGTTCAGAAGGGATTTCTCTGGTTTGATTGATTTTACATGCAGTTGCCAATGAGGACTTCAATATTGTCTTTATTGTTGCTATGGAAAGCAATGATCTCCCTCAAGGCCTGAGCTCAGTGGAATTGTGACGTATCAAAGGAGTGGACCAGGGCTTTGGAACACAGGTCCTTACATGGATGAGATTTTTCTGGAGGATTAGTGCTTTCGCTGGGTTTGAGGTTTGGAGACCACATTTCAACTCAGTGGGAGCAATGCCAGTCCAGGTATTTTGCATGACACAGTGAGGACACCTGCCTCTCCATCTGTACACACTCATTTCCTAGCAATGCGTGTTGGTACCTCAGCATCTTTCCTGGTGTTGTTGTGCTTTCTTCTCTCACAGGTTCCCGTGGATCATGGCTGTGCATGTAATGTGGATGATGGACATGGTCCTCTCATGTTTATGTCCCAGTTTCATACTAGGCTGACACTAAGTTGTTTTAGTGATCTTGTATGATTTAGTGGTCATTACGTGTCTCAGTGTTTCGGGTGGACTGGTGGATCAGAGTTTTTCACAGGTTGACCAGCAGTCAGCCTGCAGCAGTTTTTGCTGGTTTCTAACAATTTTCAGTGGGTTCAGGAGGGATTTCTCTGGTTTGATTGATTTTACTTTGCAGTTGTCAATGAGGACTTCAATATTGTCTTTACTGTTGCTATGGAAACCAGTGATCTCCCTCAAGCCCTGAGCTCAGTGGAATGTTGATGTCATCTCTGATAGATGAAAGCCACTTTGTGACGTATGAAAGGAGTGGACCAGGGCTTTGGAACACAGGTCCTTATATGGATGAGATTTTACTGGAGGATTAGTGCTTTCGCTGGGTTTGAGGTTTGGAGACCACATTTCAACTCAGTGGGAGCAATGCCCGTCCAGGTATTTTGCATGACACAGTGAGGGCACCTGCCTCTCCATTTGTACACACTCATTTCCTAGCAATGCGTGTTGGTACCTCAGCATCTTTCCTGGTGTTGTTGTGCTTTCTTCTCTCATAGGTTCCCGTGGATCATGGCTGTGCATGCGATGTGGATGATGGACATGGTCCTCTCATGTTTATGTCCCAGTTTCATACTAGGCTGACACTAAGTTTTAGTGATCTTGTATGATTTAGTGGTCATTACGTGTCTCAGTGTTTCGGGTGGACAGGTGGATCAGAGTTTTTCACAGGTTGACCAGCAGTCAGCCTGCAGCAGTTTTTGCTGGTTTCTAACAATTTTCAGTGGGTTCAGAAGGGATTTCTCTGGTTTGATTGATTTTACATGCAGTTGCCAATGAGGACTTCAATATTGTCTTTATTGTTGCTATGGAAAGCAATGATCTCCCTCAAGCCCTGAGCTCAGTGGAATTGTGACGTATCAAAGGAGTGGACCAGGGCTTTGGAACACAGGTCCTTACATGGATGAGATTTTACTGGAGGATTAGTGCTTTCGCTGGGTTTGAGGTTTGGAGACCACATTTCAACTCAGTGGGAGCAATGCCAGTCCAGGTATTTTGCATGACACAGTGAGGACACCTGCCTCTCCATCTGTACACACTCATTTCCTAGCAATGCGTGTTGGTACCTCAGCATCTTTCCTGGTGTTGTTGTGCTTTCTTCTCTCACAGGTTCCCGTGGATCATGGCTGTGCATGTAATGTGGATGATGGACATGGTCCTCTCATGTTTATGTCCCAGTTTCATACTAGGCTGACACTAAGTTGTTTTAGTGATCTTGTATGATTTAGTGGTCATTACGTGTCTCAGTGTTTCGGGTGGACTGGTGGATCAGAGTTTTTCACAGGTTGACCAGCAGTCAGCCTGCAGCAGTTTTTGCTGGTTTCTAACAATTTTCAGTGGGTTCAGGAGGGATTTCTCTGGTTTGATTGATTTTACTTTGCAGTTGTCAATGAGGACTTCAATATTGTCTTTACTGTTGCTATGGAAACCAGTGATCTCCCTCAAGCCCTGAGCTCAGTGGAATGTTGATGTCATCTCTGATAGATGAATGCCACTTTGTGACGTATCAAAGGAGTGGACCAGGGCTTTGGAACACAGGTCCTTATATGGATGAGATTTTACTGGAGGATTAGTGCTTTCGCTGGGTTTGAGGTTTGGAGACCACATTTCAACTCAGTGGGAGCAATGCCCGTCCAGGTATTTTGCATGACACAGTGAGGGCACCTGCCTCTCCATTTGTACACACTCATTTCCTAGCAATGCGTGTTGGTACCTCAGCATCTTTCCTGGTGTTGTTGTGCTTTCTTCTCTCATAGGTTCCCGTGGATCATGGCTGTGCATGCGATGTGGATGATGGACATGGTCCTCTCATGTTTATGTCCCAGTTTCATACTAGGCTGACACTAAGTTTTAGTGATCTTGTATGATTTAGTGGTCATTACGTGTCTCAGTGTTTCGGGTGGACAGGTGGGTCAGAGTTTTTCACAGGTTGACCAGCAGTCAGCCTGCAGCAGTTTTTGCTGGTTTCTAACAATTTTCAGTGGGTTCAGAAGGGATTTCTCTGGTTTGATTGATTTTACATGCAGTTGCCAATGAGGACTTCAATATTGTCTTTATTGTTGCTATGGAAAGCAATGATCTCCCTCAAGCCCTGAGCTCAGTGGAATTGTGACGTATCAAAGGAGTGGACCAGGGCTTTGGAACACAGGTCCTTACATGGATGAGATTTTACTGGAGGATTAGTGCTTTCGCTGGGTTTGAGGTTTGGAGACCACATTTCAACTCAGTGGGAGCAATGCCAGTCCAGGTATTTTGCATGACACAGTGAGGACACCTGCCTCTCCATCTGTACACACTCATTTCCTAGCAATGCGTGTTGGTACCTCAGCATCTTTCCTGGTGTTGTTGTGCTTTCTTCTCTCACAGGTTCCCGTGGATCATGGCTGTGCATGTAATGTGGATGATGGACATGGTCCTCTCATGTTTATGTCCCAGTTTCATACTAGGCTGACACTAAGTTGTTTTAGTGATCTTGTATGATTTAGTGGTCATTACGTGTCTCAGTGTTTCGGGTGGACTGGTGGATCAGAGTTTTTCACAGGTTGACCAGCAGTCAGCCTGCAGCAGTTTTTGCTGGTTTCTAACAATTTTCAGTGGGTTCAGGAGGGATTTCTCTGGTTTGATTGATTTTACTTTGCAGTTGTCAATGAGGACTTCAATATTGTCTTTACTGTTGCTATGGAAACCAGTGATCTCCCTCAAGCCCTGAGCTCAGTGGAATGTTGATGTCATCTCTGATAGATGAATGCCACTTTGTGACGTATCAAAGGAGTGGACCAGGGCTTTGGAACACAGGTCCTTATATGGATGAGATTTTACTGGAGGATTAGTGCTTTCGCTGGGTTTGAGGTTTGGAGACCACATTTCAACTCAGTGGGAGCAATGCCCGTCCAGGTATTTTGCATGACACAGTGAGGGCACCTGCCTCTCCATTTGTACACACTCATTTCCTAGCAATGCGTGTTGGTACCTCAGCATCTTTCCTGGTGTTGTTGTGCTTTCTTCTCTCATAGGTTCCCGTGGATCATGGCTGTGCATGCGATGTGGATGATGGACATGGTCCTCTCATGTTTATGTCCCAGTTTCATACTAGGCTGACACTAAGTTTTAGTGATCTTGTATGATTTAGTGGTCATTACGTGTCTCAGTGTTTCGGGTGGACAGGTGGGTCAGAGTTTTTCACAGGTTGACCAGCAGTCAGCCTGCAGCAGTTTTTGCTGGTTTCTAACAATTTTCAGTGGGTTCAGAAGGGATTTCTCTGGTTTGATTGATTTTACATGCAGTTGCCAATGAGGACTTCAATATTGTCTTTATTGTTGCTATGGAAAGCAATGATCTCCCTCAAGCCCTGAGCTCAGTGGAATTGTGACGTATCAAAGGAGTGGACCAGGGCTTTGGAACACAGGTCCTTACATGGATGAGATTTTACTGGAGGATTAGTGCTTTCGCTGGGTTTGAGGTTTGGAGACCACATTTCAACTCAGTGGGAGCAATGCCCGTCCAGGTATTTTGCATGACACAGTGAGGACACCTGCCTCTCCATCTGTACACACTCATTTCCTAGCAATGCGTGTTGGTACCTCAGCATCTTTCCTGGTGTTGTTGTGCTTTCTTCTCTCACAGGTTCCCGTGGATCATGGCTGTGCATGTAATGTGGATGATGGACATGGTCCTCTCATGTTTATGTCCCAGTTTCATACTAGGCTGACACTAAGGCTGAATCCCATTTCTCTTTTCTACCCCTACCCCTTAGCCCTACCCCTTGTCCCTTGCCCCTTGAAACCTAGTGCCAAGGGGTAGGGCCGAAAGTCAACCCCTCCGAATTGGGACACCCCTTCGACAATCGCGTACGTCATCAGTAGTCGCCGCTGCCTCTTACGTAGGCAGATGCGACAAGTGTTTGCCGGAGATCTCGAGGAATCATGCCGTCTGCTGCTGTGGTAATCTCTGTTGCGTGGGCTATTGGGATCTTTTTACGGTTGTCTGCTGCTAGTCGGAGGAATGAAAGAAGAGACGCCTTCGACGCCTGGGAATGCTGGTGGATCGTTGAGAGATTTTCATCAGGGCTGCCCACAGAGCACCGCTAGTGGCATTCAGCCTGGCAACGGTAACCACGTAACTGAAGCCTCGACTACTATCGATTTTTTCGGGGGATTTTTTACGAGGAAAATGACCACTACACATTGAAACAACGTTAAAATAGACAATAAAGTGGATTTCGTACATTTTAAAACTTTGTTCATGGAGAAAATACTTACATTTGTGGACTTCTTTAGTTGCGGAAGCAGCCATCTTGCCGGTCTTGCAAGGCATTCTGGGAAATCTGTCGTACCCCTCCGTTTGGAGTGTGCCTCGGAAAAATCTCCATTTGGAGGGGTACATAGCCCTACCACTTCCCCCTACCCCTCCGTCATAATGGGAATTGGGACACCCCTACCCCTACACGTGAACGCGCAAAACGGAGGGGTAGGGCCAAGGGGGAGGGCCAAGGGGTGAAATGGGATTCAGCCTAAGTTGTTTTAGTGATCTTGTATGATTTAGTGGTCATTACGTGTCTCAGTGTTTCGGGTGGACTGGTGGATCAGAGTTTTTCACAGGTTGACCAGCAGTCAGCCTGCAGCAGTTTTTGCTGGTTTCTAACAATTTTCAGTGGGTTCAGGAGGGATTTCTCTGGTTTGATTGATTTTACTTTGCAGTTGTCAATGAGGACTTCAATATTGTCTTTACTGTTGCTATGGAAACCAGTGATCTCCCTCAAGCCCTGAGCTCAGTGGAATGTTGATGTCATCTCTGATAGATGAAAGCCACTTTGTGACGTATCAAAGGAGTGGACCAGGGCTTTGGAACACAGGTCCTTATATGGATGAGATTTTACTGGAGGATTAGTGCTTTCGCTGGGTTTGAGGTTTGGAGACCACATTTCAACTCAGTGGGAGCAATGCCCGTCCAGGTATTTTGCATGACACAGTGAGGGCACCTGCCTCTCCATTTGTACACACTCATTTCCTAGCAATGCGTGTTGGTACCTCAGCATCTTTCCTGGTGTTGTTGTGCTTTCTTCTCTCATAGGTTCCCGTGGATCATGGCTGTGCATGCGATGTGGATGATGGACATGGTCCTCTCATGTTTATGTCCCAGTTTCATACTAGGCTGACACTAAGTTTTAGTGATCTTGTATGATTTAGTGGTCATTACGTGTCTCAGTGTTTCGGGTGGACAGGTGGATCAGAGTTTTTCACAGGTTGACCAGCAGTCAGCCTGCAGCAGTTTTTGCTGGTTTCTAACAATTTTCAGTGGGTTCAGAAGGGATTTCTCTGGTTTGATTGATTTTACATGCAGTTGCCAATGAGGACTTCAATATTGTCTTTATTGTTGCTATGGAAAGCAATGATCTCCCTCAAGCCCTGAGCTCAGTGGAATTGTGACGTATCAAAGGAGTGGACCAGGGCTTTGGAACACAGGTCCTTACATGGATGAGATTTTACTGGAGGATTAGTGCTTTCGCTGGGTTTGAGGTTTGGAGACCACATTTCAACTCAGTGGGAGCAATGCCAGTCCAGGTATTTTGCATGACACAGTGAGGACACCTGCCTCTCCATCTGTACACACTCATTTCCTAGCAATGCGTGTTGGTACCTCAGCATCTTTCCTGGTGTTGTTGTGCTTTCTTCTCTCACAGGTTCCCGTGGATCATGGCTGTGCATGTAATGTGGATGATGGACATGGTCCTCTCATGTTTATGTCCCAGTTTCATACTAGGCTGACACTAAGTTGTTTTAGTGATCTTGTATGATTTAGTGGTCATTACGTGTCTCAGTGTTTCGGGTGGACTGGTGGATCAGAGTTTTTCACAGGTTGACCAGCAGTCAGCCTGCAGCAGTTTTTGCTGGTTTCTAACAATTTTCAGTGGGTTCAGGAGGGATTTCTCTGGTTTGATTGATTTTACTTTGCAGTTGTCAATGAGGACTTCAATATTGTCTTTACTGTTGCTATGGAAACCAGTGATCTCCCTCAAGCCCTGAGCTCAGTGGAATGTTGATGTCATCTCTGATAGATGAAAGCCACTTTGTGACGTATGAAAGGAGTGGACCAGGGCTTTGGAACACAGGTCCTTATATGGATGAGATTTTACTGGAGGATTAGTGCTTTCGCTGGGTTTGAGGTTTGGAGACCACATTTCAACTCAGTGGGAGCAATGCCCGTCCAGGTATTTTGCATGACACAGTGAGGGCACCTGCCTCTCCATTTGTACACACTCATTTCCTAGCAATGCGTGTTGGTACCTCAGCATCTTTCCTGGTGTTGTTGTGCTTTCTTCTCTCATAGGTTCCCGTGGATCATGGCTGTGCATGCGATGTGGATGATGGACATGGTCCTCTCATGTTTATGTCCCAGTTTCATACTAGGCTGACACTAAGTTTTAGTGATCTTGTATGATTTAGTGGTCATTACGTGTCTCAGTGTTTCGGGTGGACAGGTGGATCAGAGTTTTTCACAGGTTGACCAGCAGTCAGCCTGCAGCAGTTTTTGCTGGTTTCTAACAATTTTCAGTGGGTTCAGAAGGGATTTCTCTGGTTTGATTGATTTTACATGCAGTTGCCAATGAGGACTTCAATATTGTCTTTATTGTTGCTATGGAAAGCAATGATCTCCCTCAAGCCCTGAGCTCAGTGGAATTGTGACGTATCAAAGGAGTGGACCAGGGCTTTGGAACACAGGTCCTTACATGGATGAGATTTTACTGGAGGATTAGTGCTTTCGCTGGGTTTGAGGTTTGGAGACCACATTTCAACTCAGTGGGAGCAATGCCAGTCCAGGTATTTTGCATGACACAGTGAGGACACCTGCCTCTCCATCTGTACACACTCATTTCCTAGCAATGCGTGTTGGTACCTCAGCATCTTTCCTGGTGTTGTTGTGCTTTCTTCTCTCACAGGTTCCCGTGGATCATGGCTGTGCATGTAATGTGGATGATGGACATGGTCCTCTCATGTTTATGTCCCAGTTTCATACTAGGCTGACACTAAGTTGTTTTAGTGATCTTGTATGATTTAGTGGTCATTACGTGTCTCAGTGTTTCGGGTGGACTGGTGGATCAGAGTTTTTCACAGGTTGACCAGCAGTCAGCCTGCAGCAGTTTTTGCTGGTTTCTAACAATTTTCAGTGGGTTCAGAAGGGATTTCTCTGGTTTGATTGATTTTACTTTGCAGTTGTCAATGAGGACTTCAATATTGTCTTTACTGTTGCTATGGAAACCAGTGATCTCCCTCAAGCCCTGAGCTCAGTGGAATGTTGATGTCATCTCTGATAGATGAAAGCCACTTTGTGACGTATCAAAGGAGTGGACCAGGGCTTTGGAACACAGGTCCTTATATGGATGAGATTTTACTGGAGGATTAGTGCTTTCGCTGGGTTTGAGGTTTGGAGACCACATTTCAACTCAGTGGGAGCAATGCCCGTCCAGGTATTTTGCATGACACAGTGAGGGCACCTGTCTCTCCATCTGTACACACTTATTTCCTATCAATGCGTGTTGGTACCTCAGCATCTTTCCCGGTGTTGTTGTGCTTTCTTCTCTCATACGTTCCCATGGATCATGGCTGTGCATGTAATGTGGATGATGGACATGGTCCTCTCATGTTTATGTCCCAGTTTCATACTAGGCTGACAGTAAGTTGTTTTAGTGATCTTGTATGATTTAGTGGTCATTACGTGTCTCAGTGTTTCGGGTGGACAGGTTGATCAGAGTTTTTCACAGGTTGACCAGCAGTCAGCCTGCAGCAGTTTTTGCTGGTTTCTAACAATTTTCAGTGGGTTCAGAAGGGATTTCTCTGGTTTGATTGATTTTACATGCAGTTGCCAATGAGGACTTCAATATTGTCTTTATTGTTGCTATGGAAAGCAATGATCTCCCTCAAGCCCTGAGCTCAGTGGAATGTTGATGTCATCTCTGATAGATGAAAGCCACTTTGTGACGTATGAAAGGAGTGGACCAGGGCTTTGGAACACAGGTCCTTATATGGATGAGATTTTACTGGAGGATTAGTGCTTTCGCTGGGTTTGAGGTTTGGAGACCACATTTCAACTCAGTGGGAGCAATGCCCGTCCAGGTATTTTGCATGACACAGTGAGGACACTTGCCTCTCCATCTGTACACACTCATTTCCTATCAATGCGTGTTGGTACCTCAGCATCTTTCCCGGTGTTGTTGTGCTTTCTTCTCTCATAGGTTCCCGTGGATCATGGCTGTGCAAGTAATGTGGATGATGGACATGGTCCTCTCATGTTTATGTCCCAGTTTCATACTAGGCTGACACTAAGTTTTAGTGATCTTGTATGATTTAGTGGTCATTACGTGTCTCAGTGTTTCGGGTGGACAGGTGGATCAGAGTTTTTCACAGGTTGACCAGCAGTCAGCCTGCAGCAGTTTTTGCTGGTTTCTAACAATTTTCAGTGGGTTCAGAAGGGATTTCTCTGGTTTGATTGATTTTACATGCAGTTGCCAATGAGGACTTCAATATTGTCTTTATTGTTGCTATGGAAAGCAATGATCTCCCTCAAGCCCTGAGCTCAGTGGAATTGTGACGTATCAAAGGAGTGGACCAGGGCTTTGGAACACAGGTCCTTACATGGATGAGATTTTACTGGAGGATTAGTGCTTTCGCTGGGTTTGAGGTTTGGAGACCACATTTCAACTCAGTGGGAGCAATGCCAGTCCAGGTATTTTGCATGACACAGTGAGGACACCTGCCTCTCCATCTGTACACACTCATTTCCTAGCAATGCGTGTTGGTACCTCAGCATCTTTCCTGGTGTTGTTGTGCTTTCTTCTCTCACAGGTTCCCGTGGATCATGGCTGTGCATGTAATGTGGATGATGGACATGGTCCTCTCATGTTTATGTCCCAGTTTCATACTAGGCTGACACTAAGTTGTTTTAGTGATCTTGTATGATTTAGTGGTCATTACGTGTCTCAGTGTTTCGGGTGGACTGGTGGATCAGAGTTTTTCACAGGTTGACCAGCAGTCAGCCTGCAGCAGTTTTTGCTGGTTTCTAACAATTTTCAGTGGGTTCAGGAGGGATTTCTCTGGTTTGATTGATTTTACTTTGCAGTTGTCAATGAGGACTTCAATATTGTCTTTACTGTTGCTATGGAAACCAGTGATCTCCCTCAAGCCCTGAGCTCAGTGGAATGTTGATGTCATCTCTGATAGATGAAAGCCACTTTGTGACGTATGAAAGGAGTGGACCAGGGCTTTGGAACACAGGTCCTTATATGGATGAGATTTTACTGGAGGATTAGTGCTTTCGCTGGGTTTGAGGTTTGGAGACCACATTTCAACTCAGTGGGAGCAATGCCCGTCCAGGTATTTTGCATGACACAGTGAGGGCACCTGCCTCTCCATTTGTACACACTCATTTCCTAGCAATGCGTGTTGGTACCTCAGCATCTTTCCTGGTGTTGTTGTGCTTTCTTCTCTCATAGGTTCCCGTGGATCATGGCTGTGCATGCGATGTGGATGATGGACATGGTCCTCTCATGTTTATGTCCCAGTTTCATACTAGGCTGACACTAAGTTTTAGTGATCTTGTATGATTTAGTGGTCATTACGTGTCTCAGTGTTTCGGGTGGACAGGTGGATCAGAGTTTTTCACAGGTTGACCAGCAGTCAGCCTGCAGCAGTTTTTGCTGGTTTCTAACAATTTTCAGTGGGTTCAGAAGGGATTTCTCTGGTTTGATTGATTTTACATGCAGTTGCCAATGAGGACTTCAATATTGTCTTTATTGTTGCTATGGAAAGCAATGATCTCCCTCAAGCCCTGAGCTCAGTGGAATTGTGACGTATCAAAGGAGTGGACCAGGGCTTTGGAACACAGGTCCTTACATGGATGAGATTTTACTGGAGGATTAGTGCTTTCGCTGGGTTTGAGGTTTGGAGACCACATTTCAACTCAGTGGGAGCAATGCCAGTCCAGGTATTTTGCATGACACAGTGAGGACACCTGCCTCTCCATCTGTACACACTCATTTCCTAGCAATGCGTGTTGGTACCTCAGCATCTTTCCTGGTGTTGTTGTGCTTTCTTCTCTCACAGGTTCCCGTGGATCATGGCTGTGCATGTAATGTGGATGATGGACATGGTCCTCTCATGTTTATGTCCCAGTTTCATACTAGGCTGACACTAAGTTGTTTTAGTGATCTTGTATGATTTAGTGGTCATTACGTGTCTCAGTGTTTCGGGTGGACTGGTGGATCAGAGTTTTTCACAGGTTGACCAGCAGTCAGCCTGCAGCAGTTTTTGCTGGTTTCTAACAATTTTCAGTGGGTTCAGAAGGGATTTCTCTGGTTTGATTGATTTTACTTTGCAGTTGTCAATGAGGACTTCAATATTGTCTTTACTGTTGCTATGGAAACCAGTGATCTCCCTCAAGCCCTGAGCTCAGTGGAATGTTGATGTCATCTCTGATAGATGAAAGCCACTTTGTGACGTATCAAAGGAGTGGACCAGGGCTTTGGAACACAGGTCCTTATATGGATGAGATTTTACTGGAGGATTAGTGCTTTCGCTGGGTTTGAGGTTTGGAGACCACATTTCAACTCAGTGGGAGCAATGCCCGTCCAGGTATTTTGCATGACACAGTGAGGACACCTGTCTCTCCATCTGTACACACTTATTTCCTATCAATGCGTGTTGGTACCTCAGCATCTTTCCCGGTGTTGTTGTGCTTTCTTCTCTCATACGTTCCCATGGATCATGGCTGTGCATGTAATGTGGATGATGGACATGGTCCTCTCATGTTTATGTCCCAGTTTCATACTAGGCTGACAGTAAGTTGTTTTAGTGATCTTGTATGATTTAGTGGTCATTACGTGTCTCAGTGTTTCGGGTGGACAGGTTGATCAGAGTTTTTCACAGGTTGACCAGCAGTCAGCCTGCAGCAGTTTTTGCTGGTTTCTAACAATTTTCAGTGGGTTCAGAAGGGATTTCTCTGGTTTGATTGATTTTACATGCAGTTGCCAATGAGGACTTCAATATTGTCTTTATTGTTGCTATGGAAAGCAATGATCTCCCTCAAGCCCTGAGCTCAGTGGAATGTTGATGTCATCTCTGATAGATGAAAGCCACTTTGTGACGTATGAAAGGAGTGGACCAGGGCTTTGGAACACAGGTCCTTATATGGATGAGATTTTACTGGAGGATTAGTGCTTTCGCTGGGTTTGAGGTTTGGAGACCACATTTCAACTCAGTGGGAGCAATGCCCGTCCAGGTATTTTGCATGACACAGTGAGGACACTTGC
Organism: Chaetodon auriga; assembly: GCF_051107435.1. Lineage (NCBI taxonomy): Eukaryota > Metazoa > Chordata > Actinopteri > Chaetodontiformes > Chaetodontidae > Chaetodon > Chaetodon auriga. The sequence continues at coordinate 251,259 of NC_135096.1, read as the reverse complement.
CTCTCCATCTGTACACACTCATTTCCTATCAATGCGTGTTGGTACCTCAGCATCTTTCCCGGTGTTGTTGTGCTTTCTTCTCTCATAGGTTCCCGTGGATCATGGCTGTGCAAGTAATGTGGATGATGGACATGGTCCTCTCATGTTTATGTCCCAGTTTCATACTAGGCTGACACTAAGTTTTAGTGATCTTGTATGATTTAGTGGTCATTACGTGTCTCAGTGTTTCGGGTGGACAGGTGGATCAGAGTTTTTCACAGGTTGACCAGCAGTCAGCCTGCAGCAGTTTTTGCTGGTTTCTAACAATTTTCAGTGGGTTCAGAAGGGATTTCTCTGGTTTGATTGATTTTACATGCAGTTGCCAATGAGGACTTCAATATTGTCTTTATTGTTGCTATGGAAAGCAATGATCTCCCTCAAGCCCTGAGCTCAGTGGAATTGTGACGTATCAAAGGAGTGGACCAGGGCTTTGGAACACAGGTCCTTACATGGATGAGATTTTACTGGAGGATTAGTGCTTTCGCTGGGTTTGAGGTTTGGAGACCACATTTCAACTCAGTGGGAGCAATGCCAGTCCAGGTATTTTGCATGACACAGTGAGGACACCTGCCTCTCCATCTGTACACACTCATTTCCTAGCAATGCGTGTTGGTACCTCAGCATCTTTCCTGGTGTTGTTGTGCTTTCTTCTCTCACAGGTTCCCGTGGATCATGGCTGTGCATGTAATGTGGATGATGGACATGGTCCTCTCATGTTTATGTCCCAGTTTCATACTAGGCTGACACTAAGTTGTTTTAGTGATCTTGTATGATTTAGTGGTCATTACGTGTCTCAGTGTTTCGGGTGGACTGGTGGATCAGAGTTTTTCACAGGTTGACCAGCAGTCAGCCTGCAGCAGTTTTTGCTGGTTTCTAACAATTTTCAGTGGGTTCAGAAGGGATTTCTCTGGTTTGATTGATTTTACTTTGCAGTTGTCAATGAGGACTTCAATATTGTCTTTACTGTTGCTATGGAAACCAGTGATCTCCCTCAAGCCCTGAGCTCAGTGGAATGTTGATGTCATCTCTGATAGATGAAAGCCACTTTGTGACGTATCAAAGGAGTGGACCAGGGCTTTGGAACACAGGTCCTTATATGGATGAGATTTTACTGGAGGATTAGTGCTTTCGCTGGGTTTGAGGTTTGGAGACCACATTTCAACTCAGTGGGAGCAATGCCCGTCCAGGTATTTTGCATGACACAGTGAGGGCACCTGTCTCTCCATCTGTACACACTTATTTCCTATCAATGCGTGTTGGTACCTCAGCATCTTTCCCGGTGTTGTTGTGCTTTCTTCTCTCATACGTTCCCATGGATCATGGCTGTGCATGTAATGTGGATGATGGACATGGTCCTCTCATGTTTATGTCCCAGTTTCATACTAGGCTGACAGTAAGTTGTTTTAGTGATCTTGTATGATTTAGTGGTCATTACGTGTCTCAGTGTTTCGGGTGGACAGGTTGATCAGAGTTTTTCACAGGTTGACCAGCAGTCAGCCTGCAGCAGTTTTTGCTGGTTTCTAACAATTTTCAGTGGGTTCAGAAGGGATTTCTCTGGTTTGATTGATTTTACATGCAGTTGCCAATGAGGACTTCAATATTGTCTTTATTGTTGCTATGGAAAGCAATGATCTCCCTCAAGCCCTGAGCTCAGTGGAATTGTGACGTATCAAAGGAGTGGACCAGGGCTTTGGAACACAGGTCCTTACATGGATGAGATTTTACTGGAGGATTAGTGCTTTCGCTGGGTTTGAGGTTTGGAGACCACATTTCAACTCAGTGGGAGCAATGCCAGTCCAGGTATTTTGCATGACACAGTGAGGACACCTGCCTCTCCATCTGTACACACTCATTTCCTAGCAATGCGTGTTGGTACCTCAGCATCTTTCCTGGTGTTGTTGTGCTTTCTTCTCTCACAGGTTCCCGTGGATCATGGCTGTGCATGTAATGTGGATGATGGACATGGTCCTCTCATGTTTATGTCCCAGTTTCATACTAGGCTGACACTAAGTTGTTTTAGTGATCTTGTATGATTTAGTGGTCATTACGTGTCTCAGTGTTTCGGGTGGACAGGTGGATCAGAGTTTTTCACAGGTTGACCAGCAGTCAGCCTGCAGCAGTTTTTGCTGGTTTCTAACAATTTTCAGTGGGTTCAGGAGGGATTTCTCTGGTTTGATTGATTTTACTTTGCAGTTGTCAATGAGGACTTCAATATTGTCTTTACTGTTGCTATGGAAACCAGTGATCTCCCTCAAGCCCTGAGCTCAGTGGAATGTTGATGTCATCTCTGATAGATGAAAGCCACTTTGTGACGTATCAAAGGAGTGGACCAGGGCTTTGGAACACAGGTCCTTATATGGATGAGATTTTACTGGAGGATTAGTGCTTTCGCTGGGTTTGAGGTTTGGAGACCACATTTCAACTCAGTGGGAGCAATGCCCGTCCAGGTATTTTGCATGATACAGTGAGGACACTTGCCTCTCCATCTGTACACACTCATTTCCTATCAATGCGTGTTGGTGCCTCAGCATCTTTCCTGGTGTTGTTGTGCTTTCTTCTCTCATAGGTTCCCGTGGATCATGGCTGTGCATGTAATGTGGATGATGGACATGGTCCTCTCATGTTTATGTCCCAGTTTCATACTAGGCTGACAGTAAGTTGTTTTAGTGATCTTGTATGATTTAGTGGTCATTACGTGTCTCAGTGTTTCGGGTGGACAGGTGGATCAGAGTTTTTCACAGGTTGACCAGCAGTCAGCCTGCAGCAGTTTTTGCTGGTTTCTAACAATTTTCAGTGGGTTCAGAAGGGATTTCTCTGGTTTGATTGATTTTACATGCAGTTGCCAATGAGGACTTCAATATTGTCTTTATTGTTGCTATGGAAAGCAATGATCTCCCTCAAGCCCTGAGCTCAGTGGAATTGTGACGTATCAAAGGAGTGGACCAGGGCTTTGGAACACAGGTCCTTACATGGATGAGATTTTACTGGAGGATTAGTGCTTTCGCTGGGTTTGAGGTTTGGAGACCACATTTCAACTCAGTGGGAGCAATGCCAGTCCAGGTATTTTGCATGACACAGTGAGGACACCTGCCTCTCCATCTGTACACACTCATTTCCTAGCAATGCGTGTTGGTACCTCAGCATCTTTCCTGGTGTTGTTGTGCTTTCTTCTCTCACAGGTTCCCGTGGATCATGGCTGTGCATGTAATGTGGATGATGGACATGGTCCTCTCATGTTTATGTCCCAGTTTCATACTAGGCTGACAGTAAGTTGTTTTAGTGATCTTGTATGATTTAGTGGTCATTACGTGTCTCAGTGTTTCGGGTGGACAGGTTGATCAGAGTTTTACACAGGTTGACCAGCAGTCAGCCTGCAGCAGTTTTTGCTGGTTTCTAACAATTTTCAGTGGGTTCAGAAGGGATTTCTCTGGTTTGATTGATTTTACATGCAGTTGCCAATGAGGACTTCAATATTGTCTTTATTGTTGCTATGGAAAGCAATGATCTCCCTCAAGCCCTGAGCTCAGTGGAATTGTGACGTATCAAAGGAGTGGACCAGGGCTTTGGAACACAGGTCCTTACATGGATGAGATTTTACTGGAGGATTAGTGCTTTCGCTGGGTTTGAGGTTTGGAGACCACATTTCAACTCAGTGGGAGCAATGCCAGTCCAGGTATTTTGCATGACACAGTGAGGACACCTGCCTCTCCATCTGTACACACTCATTTCCTAGCAATGCGTGTTGGTACCTCAGCATCTTTCCTGGTGTTGTTGTGCTTTCTTCTCTCACAGGTTCCCGTGGATCATGGCTGTGCATGTAATGTGGATGATGGACATGGTCCTCTCATGTTTATGTCCCAGTTTCATACTAGGCTGACAGTAAGTTGTTTTAGTGATCTTGTATGATTTAGTGGTCATTACGTGTCTCAGTGTTTCGGGTGGACAGGTTGATCAGAGTTTTTCACAGGTTGACCAGCAGTCAGCCTGCAGCAGTTTTTGCTGGTTTCTAACAATTTTCAGTGGGTTCAGAAGGGATTTCTCTGGTTTGATTGATTTTACATGCAGTTGCCAATGAGGACTTCAATATTGTCTTTATTGTTGCTATGGAAAGCAATGATCTCCCTCAAGCCCTGAGCTCAGTGGAATGTTGATGTCATCTCTGATAGATGAAAGCCACTTTGTGACGTATGAAAGGAGTGGACCAGGGCTTTGGAACACAGGTCCTTATATGGATGAGATTTTACTGGAGGATTAGTGCTTTCGCTGGGTTTGAGGTTTGGAGACCACATTTCAACTCAGTGGGAGCAATGCCAGTCCAGGTATTTTGCATGACACAGTGAGGACACCTGCCTCTCCATCTGTACACACTCATTTCCTAGCAATGCGTGTTGGTACCTCAGCATCTTTCCTGGTGTTGTTGTGCTTTCTTCTCTCACAGGTTCCCGTGGATCATGGCTGTGCATGTAATGTGGATGATGGACATGGTCCTCTCATGTTTATGTCCCAGTTTCATACTAGGCTGACAGTAAGTTGTTTTAGTGATCTTGTATGATTTAGTGGTCATTACGTGTCTCAGTGTTTCGGGTGGACAGGTTGATCAGAGTTTTTCACAGGTTGACCAGCAGTCAGCCTGCAGCAGTTTTTGCTGGTTTCTAACAATTTTCAGTGGGTTCAGAAGGGATTTCTCTGGTTTGATTGATTTTACATGCAGTTGCCAATGAGGACTTCAATATTGTCTTTATTGTTGCTATGGAAAGCAATGATCTCCCTCAAGCCCTGAGCTCAGTGGAATGTTGATGTCATCTCTGATAGATGAAAGCCACTTTGTGACGTATGAAAGGAGTGGACCAGGGCTTTGGAACACAGGTCCTTATATGGATGAGATTTTACTGGAGGATTAGTGCTTTCGCTGGGTTTGAGGTTTGGAGACCACATTTCAACTCAGTGGGAGCAATGCCCGTCCAGGTATTTTGCATGACACAGTGAGGACACTTGCCTCTCCATCTGTACACACTCATTTCCTATCAATGCGTGTTGGTGCCTCAGCATCTTTCCTGGTGTTGTTGTGCTTTCTTCTCTCATAGGTTCCCGTGGATCATGGCTGTGCATGTAATGTGGATGATGGACATGGTCCTCTCATGTTTATGTCCCAGTTTCATACTAGGCTGACACTAAGTTGTTTTAGTGATCTTGTATGATTTAGTGGTCATTACGTGTCTCAGTGTTTCGGGTGGACTGGTGGATCAGAGTTTTTCACAGGTTGACCAGCAGTCAGCCTGCAGCAGTTTTTGCTGGTTTCTAACAATTTTCAGTGGGTTCAGGAGGGATTTCTCTGGTTTGATTGATTTTACTTTGCAGTTGTCAATGAGGACTTCAATATTGTCTTTACTGTTGCTATGGAAACCAGTGATCTCCCTCAAGCCCTGAGCTCAGTGGAATGTTGATGTCATCTCTGATAGATGAAAGCCACTTTGTGACGTATCAAAGGAGTGGACCAGGGCTTTGGAACACAGGTCCTTATATGGATGAGATTTTACTGGAGGATTAGTGCTTTCGCTGGGTTTGAGGTTTGGAGACCACATTTCAACTCAGTGGGAGCAATGCCCGTCCAGGTATTTTGCATGACACAGTGAGGACACTTGCCTCTCCATCTGTACACACTCATTTCCTATCAATGCGTGTTGGTGCCTCAGCATCTTTCCTGGTGTTGTTGTGCTTTCTTCTCTCATAGGTTCCCGTGGATCATGGCTGTGCATGTAATGTGGATGATGGACATGGTCCTCTCATGTTTATGTCCCAGTTTCATACTAGGCTGACACTAAGTTTTAGTGATCTTGTATGATTTAGTGGTCATTACGTGTCTCAGTGTTTCGGGTGGACAGGTGGGTCAGAGTTTTTCACAGGTTGACCAGCAGTCAGCCTGCAGCAGTTTTTGCTGGTTTCTAACAATTTTCAGTGGGTTCAGAAGGGATTTCTCTGGTTTGATTGATTTTACATGCAGTTGCCAATGAGGACTTCAATATTGTCTTTATTGTTGCTATGGAAAGCAATGATCTCCCTCAAGCCCTGAGCTCAGTGGAATGTTGATGTCATCTCTGATAGATGAAAGCCACTTTGTGACGTATGAAAGGAGTGGACCAGGGCTTTGGAACACAGGTCCTTATATGGATGAGATTTTACTGGAGGATTAGTGCTTTCGCTGGGTTTGAGGTTTGGAGACCACATTTCAACTCAGTGGGAGCAATGCCCGTCCAGGTATTTTGCATGACACAGTGAGGACACTTGCCTCTCCATCTGTACACACTCATTTCCTATCAATGCGTGTTGGTGCCTCAGCATCTTTCCTGGTGTTGTTGTGCTTTCTTCTCTCATAGGTTCCCGTGGATCATGGCTGTGCATGTAATGTGGATGATGGACATGGTCCTCTCATGTTTATGTCCCAGTTTCATACTAGGCTGACACTAAGTTGTTTTAGTGATCTTGTATGATTTAGTGGTCATTACGTGTCTCAGTGTTTCGGGTGGACTGGTGGATCAGAGTTTTTCACAGGTTGACCAGCAGTCAGCCTGCAGCAGTTTTTGCTGGTTTCTAACAATTTTCAGTGGGTTCAGGAGGGATTTCTCTGGTTTGATTGATTTTACTTTGCAGTTGTCAATGAGGACTTCAATATTGTCTTTACTGTTGCTATGGAAACCAGTGATCTCCCTCAAGCCCTGAGCTCAGTGGAATGTTGATGTCATCTCTGATAGATGAAAGCCACTTTGTGACGTATCAAAGGAGTGGACCAGGGCTTTGGAACACAGGTCCTTATATGGATGAGATTTTACTGGAGGATTAGTGCTTTCGCTGGGTTTGAGGTTTGGAGACCACATTTCAACTCAGTGGGAGCAATGCCCGTCCAGGTATTTTGCATGACACAGTGAGGACACTTGCCTCTCCATCTGTACACACTCATTTCCTATCAATGCGTGTTGGTGCCTCAGCATCTTTCCTGGTGTTGTTGTGCTTTCTTCTCTCATAGGTTCCCGTGGATCATGGCTGTGCATGTAATGTGGATGATGGACATGGTCCTCTCATGTTTATGTCCCAGTTTCATACTAGGCTGACACTAAGTTTTAGTGATCTTGTATGATTTAGTGGTCATTACGTGTCTCAGTGTTTCGGGTGGACAGGTGGGTCAGAGTTTTTCACAGGTTGACCAGCAGTCAGCCTGCAGCAGTTTTTGCTGGTTTCTAACAATTTTCAGTGGGTTCAGAAGGGATTTCTCTGGTTTGATTGATTTTACATGCAGTTGCCAATGAGGACTTCAATATTGTCTTTATTGTTGCTATGGAAAGCAATGATCTCCCTCAAGCCCTGAGCTCAGTGGAATTGTGACGTATCAAAGGAGTGGACCAGGGCTTTGGAACACAGGTCCTTACATGGATGAGATTTTACTGGAGGATTAGTGCTTTCGCTGGGTTTGAGGTTTGGAGACCACATTTCAACTCAGTGGGAGCAATGCCCGTCCAGGTATTTTGCATGACACAGTGAGGACACCTGCCTCTCCATCTGTACACACTCATTTCCTAGCAATGCGTGTTGGTACCTCAGCATCTTTCCTGGTGTTGTTGTGCTTTCTTCTCTCACAGGTTCCCGTGGATCATGGCTGTGCATGTAATGTGGATGATGGACATGGTCCTCTCATGTTTATGTCCCAGTTTCATACTAGGCTGACACTAAGTTGTTTTAGTGATCTTGTATGATTTAGTGGTCATTACGTGTCTCAGTGTTTCGGGTGGACTGGTGGATCAGAGTTTTTCACAGGTTGACCAGCAGTCAGCCTGCAGCAGTTTTTGCTGGTTTCTAACAATTTTCAGTGGGTTCAGGAGGGATTTCTCTGGTTTGATTGATTTTACTTTGCAGTTGTCAATGAGGACTTCAATATTGTCTTTACTGTTGCTATGGAAACCAGTGATCTCCCTCAAGCCCTGAGCTCAGTGGAATGTTGATGTCATCTCTGATAGATGAAAGCCACTTTGTGACGTATCAAAGGAGTGGACCAGGGCTTTGGAACACAGGTCCTTATATGGATGAGATTTTACTGGAGGATTAGTGCTTTCGCTGGGTTTGAGGTTTGGAGACCACATTTCAACTCAGTGGGAGCAATGCCCGTCCAGGTATTTTGCATGACACAGTGAGGGCACCTGTCTCTCCATCTGTACACACTTATTTCCTATCAATGCGTGTTGGTACCTCAGCATCTTTCCCGGTGTTGTTGTGCTTTCTTCTCTCATACGTTCCCATGGATCATGGCTGTGCATGTAATGTGGATGATGGACATGGTCCTCTCATGTTTATGTCCCAGTTTCATACTAGGCTGACAGTAAGTTGTTTTAGTGATCTTGTATGATTTAGTGGTCATTACGTGTCTCAGTGTTTCGGGTGGACAGGTTGATCAGAGTTTTTCACAGGTTGACCAGCAGTCAGCCTGCAGCAGTTTTTGCTGGTTTCTAACAATTTTCAGTGGGTTCAGAAGGGATTTCTCTGGTTTGATTGATTTTACATGCAGTTGCCAATGAGGACTTCAATATTGTCTTTATTGTTGCTATGGAAAGCAATGATCTCCCTCAAGCCCTGAGCTCAGTGGAATTGTGACGTATCAAAGGAGTGGACCAGGGCTTTGGAACACAGGTCCTTATATGGATGAGATTTTACTGGAGGATTAGTGCTTTCGCTGGGTTTGAGGTTTGGAGACCACATTTCAACTCAGTGGGAGCAATGCCAGTCCAGGTATTTTGCATGACACAGTGAGGACACCTGCCTCTCCATCTGTACACACTCATTTCCTAGCAATGCGTGTTGGTACCTCAGCATCTTTCCTGGTGTTGTTGTGCTTTCTTCTCTCACAGGTTCCCGTGGATCATGGCTGTGCATGTAATGTGGATGATGGACATGGTCCTCTCATGTTTATGTCCCAGTTTCATACTAGGCTGACACTAAGTTGTTTTAGTGATCTTGTATGATTTAGTGGTCATTACGTGTCTCAGTGTTTCGGGTGGACTGGTGGATCAGAGTTTTTCACAGGTTGACCAGCAGTCAGCCTGCAGCAGTTTTTGCTGGTTTCTAACAATTTTCAGTGGGTTCAGGAGGGATTTCTCTGGTTTGATTGATTTTACTTTGCAGTTGTCAATGAGGACTTCAATATTGTCTTTACTGTTGCTATGGAAACCAGTGATCTCCCTCAAGCCCTGAGCTCAGTGGAATGTTGATGTCATCTCTGATAGATGAAAGCCACTTTGTGACGTATCAAAGGAGTGGACCAGGGCTTTGGAACACAGGTCCTTATATGGATGAGATTTTACTGGAGGATTAGTGCTTTCGCTGGGTTTGAGGTTTGGAGACCACATTTCAACTCAGTGGGAGCAATGCCCGTCCAGGTATTTTGCATGACACAGTGAGGGCACCTGTCTCTCCATCTGTACACACTTATTTCCTATCAATGCGTGTTGGTACCTCAGCATCTTTCCCGGTCTTGTTGTGCTTTCTTCTCTCATACGTTCCCATGGATCATGGCTGTGCATGTAATGTGGATGATGGACATGGTCCTCTCATGTTTATGTCCCAGTTTCATACTAGGCTGACAGTAAGTTGTTTTAGTGATCTTGTATGATTTAGTGGTCATTATGTGTCTCAGTGTTTCGGGTGGACAGGTTGATCAGAGTTTTTCACAGGTTGACCAGCAGTCAGCCTGCAGCAGTTTTTGCTGGTTTCTAACAATTTTCAGTGGGTTCAGAAGGGATTTCTCTGGTTTGATTGATTTTACATGCAGTTGCCAATGAGGACTTCAATATTGTCTTTATTGTTGCTATGGAAAGCAATGATCTCCCTCAAGCCCTGAGCTCAGTGGAATGTTGATGTCATCTCTGATAGATGAAAGCCACTTTGTCACGTATGAAAGGAGTGGACCAGGGCTTTGGAACACAGGTCCTTATATGGATGAGATTTTACTGGAGGATTAGTGCTTTCGCTGGGTTTGAGGTTTGGAGACCACATTTCAACTCAGTGGGAGCAATGCCCGTCCAGGTATTTTGCATGACACAGTGAGGGCACCTGCCTCTCCATCTGTACACACTCATTTCCTATCAATGCGTGTTGGTACCTCAGCATCTTTCCTGGTGTTGTTGTGCTTTCTTCTCTCACAGGTTCCCGTGGATCATGGCTGTGCATGTAATGTGGATGATGGACATGGTCCTCTCATGTTTATGTCCCAGTTTCATACTAGGCTGACACTAAGTTTTAGTGATCTTGTATGATTTAGTGGTCATTACGTGTCTCAGTGTTTCGGGTGGACTGGTGGATCAGAGTTTTTCACAGGTTGACCAGCAGTCAGCCTGCAGCAGTTTTTGCTGGTTTCTAACCATTTTCAGTGGGTTCAGAAGGGATTTCTCTGGTTTGATTGATTTTACATGCAGTTGCCAATGAGGACTTCAATATTGTCTTTATTGTTGCTATAGAAACCAATGATCTCCCTCAAGCCCTGAGCTCAGTGGAATGTTGATGTCATCTCTGATAGATGAAAGCCACTTTGTGACGCATGAAAGGAGTGGACCAGGGCTTTGGAACACAGGTCCTTATATGGATGAGATTTTACTGGAGAATTAGTGCTTTCGCTGGGTTTGAGGTTTGGAGACCACATTTCAACTCAGTGGGAGCAATGCCGGTCCAGGTATTTTTCATGACACAGTGAGGGCACCTGCCTCTCCATTTGTACACATTCATTTCCTAGCAATGCGTGTTGGTACCTCAGCATCTTTCCTGGTGTTGTTGTGCTTTCTTCTCTCATAGGTTCCCGTGGATCATGGCTGTGCATGCGATGTGGATGATGGACATGGTCCTCTCATGTTTATGTCCCAGTTTCATACTAGGCTGACACTAAGTTTTAGTGATCTTGTATGATTTAGTGGTCATTACGTGTCTCAGTGTTTCGGGTGGACAGGTGGATCAGAGTTTTTCACAGGTTGACCAGCAGTCAGCCTGCAGCAGTTTTTGCTGGTTTCTAACAATTTTCAGTGGGTTCAGAAGGGATTTCTCTGGTTTGATTGATTTTACTTTGCAGTTGTCAATGAGGACTTCAATATTGTCTTTACTGTTGCTATGGAAACCAATGATCTCCCTCAAGCCCTGAGCTCAGTGGAATGTTGATGTCATCTCTGATAGATCAAAGCCACTTTGTGACGTATCAAAGGAGTGGACCAGGGCTTTGGAACACAGGTCCTTATATGGATGAGATTTTACTGGAGGATTAGTGCTTTCGCTGGGTTTGAGGTTTGGAGACCACATTTCAACTCAGTGGGAGCAATGCCCGTCCAGGTATTTTGCATGACACAGTGAGGACACCTGCCTCTCCATCTGTACACACTCATTTCCTATCAATGCGTGTTGGGACCTCAGCATCTTTCCTGGTGTTGTTGTGCTTTCTTCTCTCATAGGTTCCCGTGGATCATGGCTGTGCATGTAATGTGGATGATGGACATGGTCCTCTCATGTTTATGTCCCAGTTTCATACTAGGCTGACAGTAAGTTGTTTTAGTGATCTTGTATGATTTAGTGGTCATTACGTGTCTCAGTGTTTCGGGTGGACAGGTGGATCAGAGTTTTTCACAGGTTGACCAGCAGTCAGCCTGCAGCAGTTTTTGCTGGTTTCTAACAATTTTCAGTGGGTTCAGAAGGGATTTCTCTGGTTTGATTGATTTTACTTTGCAGTTGTCAATGAGGACTTCAATATTGTCTTTACTGTTGCTATGGAAACCAATGATCTCCCTCAAGCCCTGAGCTCAGTGGAATGTTGATGTCATCTCTGATAGATGAAAGCCACTTTGTGACGTATCAAAGGAGTGGACCAGGGCTTTGGAACACAGGTCCTTATATGGATGAGATTTTACTGGAGGATTAGTGCTTTCGCTGGGTTTGAGGTTTGGAGACCACATTTCAACTCAGTGGGAGCAATGCCCATCCAGGTATTTTGCATGACACAGTGAGGGCACCTGCCTCTCCATCTGTACACACTCATTTCCTATCAATGCGTGTTGGTACCTCAGCATCTTTCCTGGTGTTGTTGTGCTTTCTTCTCTCATAGGTTCCCGTGGATCATGGCTGTGCATGTAATGTGGATGATGGACGTGGTCCTCTCATGTTTATGTCCCAGTTTCATACTAGGCTGACACTAAGTTGTTTTAGTGATCTTGTATGATTTAGTGGTCATTACGTGTCTCAGTGTTTCGGGTGGACAGGTGGATCAGAGTTTTTCACAGGTTGACCAGCAGTCAGCCTGCAGCAGTTTTTGCTGGTTTCTAACAATTTTCAGTGGGTTCAGAAGGGATTTCTCTGGTTTGATTGATTTTACTTTGCAGTTGTCAATGAGGACTTCAATATTGTCTTTACTGTTGCTATGGAAACCAATGATCTCCCTCAAGCCCTGAGCTCAGTGGAATGTTGATGTCATCTCTGATAGATGAAAGCCACTTTGTGACGTATCAAAGGAGTGGACCAGGGCTTTGGAACACAGGTCCTTATATGGATGAGATTTTACTGGAGGATTAGTGCTTTCGCTGGGTTTGAGGTTTGGAGACCACATTTCAACTCAGTGGGAGCAATGCCCATCCAGGTATTTTGCATGACACAGTGAGGGCACCTGCCTCTCCATCTGTACACACTCATTTCCTATCAATGCGTGTTGGTACCTCAGCATCTTTCCTGGTGTTGTTGTGCTTTCTTCTCTCATAGGTTCCCGTGGATCATGGCTGTGCATGTAATGTGGATGATGGACGTGGTCCTCTCATGTTTATGTCCCAGTTTCATACTAGGCTGACAGTAAGTTTTAGTGATCTTGTATGATTTAGTGGTCATTACGTGTCTCAGTGTTTCGGGTGGACAGGTGGATCAGAGTTTTTCACAGGTTGACCAGCAGTCAGCCTGCAGCAGTTTTTGCTGGTTTCTAACAATTTTCAGTGGGTTCAGAAGGGATTTCTCTGGTTTGATTGATTTTACTTTGCAGTTGTCAATGAGGACTTCAATATTGTCTTTACTGTTGCTATGGAAACCAATGATCTCCCTCAAGCCCTGAGCTCAGTGGAATGTTGATGTCATCTCTGATAGATGAAAGCCACTTTGTGACGTATCAAAGGAGTGGACCAGGGCTTTGAAACACAGGTCCTTATATGGATGAGATTTTACTGGAGGATTAGTGCTTTCGCTGGGTTTGAGGTTTGGAGATCACATTTCAACTCAGTGGGAGCAATGCCCGTCCAGGTATTTTGCATGACACAGTGAGGGCACCTGCCTCTCCATCTGTACACACTCATTTCCTATCAATGCGTGTTGGTACCTCAGCATCTTTCCTGGTGTTGTTGTGCTTTCTTCTCTCATAGGTTCCCGTGGATCATGGCTGTGCATGTAATGTGGATGATGGACATGGTCCTCTCATGTTTATGTCCCAGTTTCATACTAGGCTGACACTAAGTTTTAGTGATCTTGTATGATTTAGTGGTCATTACGTGTCTCAGTGTTTCGGGTGGACTGGTGGATCAGAGTTTTTCACAGGTTGACCAGCAGTCAGCCTGCAGCAGTTTTTGCTGGTTTCTAACAATTTTCAGTGGGTTCAGAAGGGATTTCTCTGGTTTGATTGATTTTACTTTGCAGTTGTCAATGAGGACTTCAATATTGTCTTTATTGTTGCTATGGAAACCAATGATCTCCCTCAAGCCCTGAGCTCAGTGGAATGTTGATGTCATCTCTGATAGATGAAAGCCACTTTGTGACATATCAAAGGAGTGGACCAGGGCTTTGGAACACAGGTCCTTATATGGATGAGATTTTACTGGAGGATTAGTGCTTTCGCTGGGTTTGAGGTTTGGAGATCACATTTCAACTCAGTGGGAGCAATGCCCGTCCAGGTATTTTGCATGACACAGTGAGGGCACCTGCCTCTCCATCTGTACACACTCATTTCCTATCAATGCGTGTTGGTACCTCAGCATCTTTCCTGGTGTTGTTGTGCTTTCTTCTCTCATAGGTTCCCGTGGATCATGGCTGTGCATGTAATGTGGATGATGGACGTGGTCCTCTCATGTTTATGTCCCAGTTTCATACTAGGCTGACAGTAAGTTGTTTTAGTGATCTTGTATGATTTAGTGGTCATTACGTGTCTCAGTGTTTCGGGTGGACAGGTGGATCAGAGTTTTTCACAGGTTGACCAGCAGTCAGCCTGCAGCAGTTTTTGCTGGTTTCTAACAATTTTCAGTGGGTTCAGAAGGGATTTCTCTGGTTTGATTGATTTTACTTTGCAGTTGTCAATGAGGACTTCAATATTGTATTTACTGTTGCTATGGAAACCAATGATCTCCCTCAAGCCCTGAGCTCAGTGGAATGTTGATGTCATCTCTGATAAATCAAAGCCACTTTGTGACGTATCAAAGGAGTGGACCAGGGCTTTGGAACTGTAATGGGAATTCTTCTTATTCATCTTCTCTGTCCTTAATCATAAGTATTCACTGTCTTAAAGCCAAATGAACAATCATATCAAATGATTAGGTGCGTGCGTATGTCATAATCTGCTGACCATGTAACCACGTACAGTATGTTATTATGCACTGATTAAGTGAACCTTGTGTCCTGATTGTACAACACATTATGATGTGCCTATTGTGCTGACATTGTTCTGATGATAGAACAAAGTCATCCTGTCTACAAAGATAATATTTTGTATATAATCTATCAACTTTTCTTGCTCCGGGCTCTTTCTTGTAATCTCATACTCGAGACAACAAGAAGGGAGTCCGTCTGCAGGCGTCAGAATAAACTCACAGAAAGACAACGAACGACTCTGTGCTTTTTAGTACAAAATTGCCAGAACAAACTTGGCGTTGTCGGCAGGATCACCTGTGAGGCGACGTTCGGGACTCAGCGCTGCGGGTTTTAAGTCTGTACAGCTGGAGTCTTGGACTCCAATACCCTGAACCTCCCTATCAAAGACGGTAGAGAAGCGGGGGACCTGGCACGTGATGACCGACGCCCACTCACTGGCGTGATCCAGAGAACCTTTTCTGGCACACAACCTTGTCTTTCTGGTGAGTAAATCCGGAAAAGGTAAACGATCCTCACCACCTGGGGTGTGTTGTAATAGACGTATTAACAGGGCAGGTTTTGGAAACCGCTGTAGGATCAAGGAAGCTTCGGGTCAGGGACCCAGGGGGGCAGGTTTTGGAAACCGTTGTAGAGTCTGGGACTCATAGGTACAGCCCCTGTGCACATTAAGAAAGCTTTGAATGTTACCATCAACGATCGTTTAGGGTTTAGGTTTGTTGTTCTAAGAACGCAGGGGGTTAGAATACTTTTATATTACACTCTCACTAAAAAAAAAAAAAAAAAAAAGTGGGGAGTTCAATAAAAACATCGAAATTAAGGTTAAAAAAAAACTCTAGAGAAAACCAATAGTAAATATCTACACTGATTAGTTGAAGTGGTAATAAATAAAAATAAAAATCCAAGGTCCTTACAAATCCACCTAAAGAGAAGAAGAAACTAAAAATCTAAAACAATTTTTTTTCTCTCTCTCTTCTTCTCCTTTTCCTTTTCAACAATGGGTTCCAACAGCAGTAAAGAAAAAGCATCTGAAAATGAACCTCTGATGCGTTCTCCCAATATTCAATTTATGATCACAAAATATGGTGAACAGAGTACTGACCAAATTAAAATCTGAGTTCAGGAGTGTGGATTCCCATGCACTGGCAGTTTTAGCCTAAACCAATTAGAACACTTGAGAGTCCAACTAACAGCAAAGGAAAAAATCAGTCATACAAAGCAAAAGAAAAAAGGAAAACTTTTTAAAGCAAACTGGGAAGCTTTTGGTTGTTGGCTTACTGAAGCCAACATCAGGGACAGAAAACAAAAGGCAGGGAAAGCTACACTAACCTCTGCATCTCAGTGCCTCAAACTAGATCCTGATCTGGACTCGGCTCCGCCCAGACAACGGCCAGCACCAGCTGCGGACCGAGGAGGAGCAGCCAGCGCTCCGGAAACAACTACAGCCACAGCCCAAGCCACACCATCACGGCCTGAGAAACCAATACCTCACCCAAGAGGGGAAAAAGAGAGACCTCCACCTTATGCTACCAAGTATTGCGCACCGCATACCCCTCCCCCACGGGATGCGCACAAAACACGACAAGGCACCATTTTCAAGCGAACAGACTCCATTTCTCACTCAGACTCTGTGTTAATTGCACCGATGGTTGAAGTAGCTGGAGGAGACGGAAACTCTCAGCTAATCTTCAGACCATGGACGTACAACGACATGAAAGAAGCTGCCAAACACCTCCCCTCTGTCCAAAATGGGGGAGAAGAGTTTCGAACCCAGTTACCCCATGGGAGGCTCATCTGCGAGACTGCTTCATTAATGGCATGAAATCAGAAATGGAAAGATGGTTAAACGCAACTGTCTGACATGGGACTATGGAAATCTTGAGACAGTTGAAAGACATGCCATACATGCAGAAAGATTCCTGAAAGAAAAAAAACAAAAAGAAGTTCACAGCTGGCAGACAGATTGCAAATGGCACAGCTCTCAGTGTTGGAATACCAAGCCAGAGAGAGGGGTCGCGGACGCGGCCGAGGCCGAAGACATCACAACAAAGGGAGAGGGGCAGGCCATGGGGCATCTGATGCTTGTTTTACGTGTGGAATGATGGGACACTGAACTAGAGAGTGTCCGGAAAACAAAGGAGCTGAGACCGAGGCAGAGGCCGATTGACTAGGGGCGGAGCAGAGGGCAGTGACGGACTCATCTGGTTATGACGCAAGAGCTGAGACGGCAGACCACTTCACACAGCAGATAAGTAAAAATGCATCCACTGACATGCAAAACACGGCAGAAATAGACACACACAGCAAACAACACCTCATTTCACAAGCCATTCAACATCTGAAGTCTACACAAAAAACTGGCAAAGAAAGAATTTCTGAAATCTACACAAAATTCTCACACGAGGCATACAAGAAAATGCCAAAATACACACTCACAGTTGAGGGACAAGACATCACTTTTTTGGTAGACTCAGGTGCCACAGAATCAGTTATCATGCAGAAAGATATCAGCCCAACCCCAAAACTAAGCAGCAGGTATGCAAAGACAGTGGGCGCATCAGGCACTCACGTTATAGAGAAGTACACAGTCCCACTCTTGTGTCAGGATAACGTTGAGGGAAAGCTTAAACATTCATTTTTGCTGTCAAAACGCTGTCCTGAGAATTTGTTAGGGAGAGATTTAATGTGTCAACTAGGCATAGTTTTGGTTTCCACTCCCCAAGGTATTGTTGTGACGAAAATTCCCCAAACAAATTCCTTTGTTGAATACGGTGGGGAAGACCTAGTGTATGCTTATCAGTGGAAGATTCCAGACACTACACTCAACTCTGTCAACAACACACTGATACAGGAGGCCAAGACACTCGCTGTAGACACACACACTGACATCATGACATCACGAAACCTGCACTGCACTTCTCACATCTCTCGAGGAGCAGACAATGAGTTTGAGGAAACTTGGTATCAGGCAGATCACAACAGGGACACACTTGGGCTAGACTGGTTATACTGGACTCATAATCAATGTGCTGTGTCAGTAACTCTGTCTGATCCATCTCTTCAAGCTCTGTTCAGGGTGTCACACTCCTACCCCCATGTTTCACTGGTCAAACCAAAAATTAAAAGGTGGAAGGACTTGGAACCTTGGATAAAAGCATGCAACGAGGCCTCCGGGTGGGGAAAAACATCAGATCCTGATGTGGATTTCCACCCGCATCTGAAGGTGCACCGAAAAAGGTTTTCTACTGAAGTGACTGTGGTACGGACTGTTGAGCTCATTCCAGAAACAGATTTCCAAACAGCAACAAAGGTAAAAGATTTTTTTGATTCATCCTTCGGCAATCACACTTTCATAAAAGACGTCTCAGAACTTCCTGAGTTAAAACAGGTACCATCATGTTTGTGGGCGAAACACAAATATGATGTAGGACTGATTAAAGGCGCCGAACCGGTTGTGATCACACCAAAATCCTCGTATAGACCATGCAAAAATCAGTATCCTTTGAAGAAAGATGCAGTCGAGGGCATCAAACCAGTGTTTGAATCCCTCCTTGAAGCAGGAGTAATCATTCCATGTGAAAAATCTCCTGTGCGAACACCAATCTTTCCTGTGAAGAAAATCAGAGATGCTGGGCAACCTGATGAGTGGAGATTTGTACAGGATCTGCAAGCAGTAAATGCTGCAGTCCATGCGCGCGCACCAAATGTACCAAATCCACACACAATCCTCTCTCAAGTCCCATCCGACAGTAAGTGGTTCTCTGTTGTTGACCTTGCAAATGCATTTTTCAGTATTCCAGTGGATAAAGACAGCCAATTTTGGTTTGCATTTCAATTTGAATCCAAATTGTATACTTTCTCGCGGCTCTGTCAAGGTTACACTGAATCTCCAACCATTTTTAATGCAGCCTTAAAAGACAACCTAGATTCACTCAGTTTACCAGCTGGTAGTGCCCTTTTGCAATATGTGGATGACCTCATGATTTGCTCTCCCACAGAAGAAGCCTGCAAACAAGACACACTTGCTCTTCTGAACCATCTGGCTGATGACGGCCACAAGGCCAGCTTGTCAAAACTTCAGTTTGTTTCAAAACAAGTCACTTTTCTGGGTCATGTGATCACAGCAGAGGGCAAAACCCTCTCACCCACACGAATTGAAGCAATCCAAAACATCCCACAGCCTGAAACAAAGAAACAAGTTATGAGTTTTTTAGGAATGACGTCATATTGCAGACAGTGGATCCCAAAGTATGCAGAAATTGAGGCACCATTAAGCACTCTTGCTCATGGGAAAGGCCTCACAGCAAAAGACAAAGTCACATGGACACCTGAGGCAGTAAAAGCCTTTGTGGACCTGAAATTGGCATTGCAATCTCCTCCAACATTAGGCCTCCCAGATTGCACCAAACCATTCACACAGACTGTTGACGAACGGGGTGGGTACATGACTTCGATACTGACACAAGACCATGGCGGACAACAGAGACCTGTAGCCTATTTCTCATCTAGACTCGACTCAGTTGCTGCAGGACTTCCTACATGCCTTAGAGCTGTGGCAGCTGCTGAAAAAGCTGTGATAGCATCACGTGACATTGTAGGCTATGCTGATCTCACTCTACTGGTACCACATGCTGTTTCAATGATTTTGCTTGAACAGAAAACTTCTCACCTGTCAACAGCAAGGTGGCTCAGATATAACACGATTCTGCTTGACATGCCTAACATCACTGTTAAAAGATGCAATGTTCTTAACCCTGCAACTTTTCTCCCTATACCAGATGATGGACAACCGCACGACTGCGTGGCAGTCATAAATGAAACCTGTTCTCCCAGGCCTGATCTGCAGGACACACCTTTACAGAATGCTGACCTAGATCTGTTTGTGGACGGTTCAGCCTCGAGAAACTCAACAACCGGTAAAAACCAAGCAGGCTTTGCTATTACAACACTACATGACACAATTGTTGCACAGCCGCTCCCCTCAAATTATTCTGCACAAGCCGCAGAATTGGTTGCACTGACAGAAGCATGCAAACTTGCTTCTGATAAAACAGTTAACATATATACTGACAGCAGATATGCATGGGGAGTGGTACATGATTTTGGCCGCCTTTGGGCCAACAGGGATTTTTTAACTTCCACGGGCAAACCCATTGCCTATCACACCATGGTTGCTGCACTTCTCGATGCTGTCCTCCTTCCAAAACAGGTCGCTATCTGCAAATGCCAAGCACACACAAACAATGATGATTTTGTTTCACAGGGGAACGCCAGAGCGGATGCTGCATCTAAGGCAGCAGCACAGCTAGATAACACTAAAAACAACATGCAATGTCTTGCCATTGTTGACTCACCATTGACACCCACAGCTGATTTGCAGGACCTGCAGGCCAGAGCCGGCCATGAAGAGAGGCTGGCTTGGAAAAAAGCAGGCTGCTCTTTTTCTAACAAAGTGTGGTACGGACCAAATGATAAACCATGTTTGCCTAAATATTTGTTTCCTCATTATGCTAAGTTGACACATGGAAGAGATCATGTGTCAAAAGGGGGTATGATGAGTGAAATACAGAGATATTGGTTCACAAAGGGTTTCTCTAACTTCTCCCAAAAATTTTGTCAAAGTTGTGTGATCTGTGCTACTAACAATGCAGGCAGAGGCAGAGGCAACATTGTGCCTATCACCCAGCAAGCGGGGGGGCTATTGAAAGAGAGAATGGTACATTGAAAGGCAAGTTGGCTAAATGCTGTGATGAAACTGGTTTAACTTGGACAAAAGCACTACCGATTGTTTTGATGCACATGAGAGCTAGGGTCAGAAGCAGAAACGGCCTCAGCCCATTTGAAATCCTCTTTGCACGGCCAATGAATACAGGGATTGGACCGGTTAAGAGGCAGCTCCCTCATACCAGCCAGTGCGAAGATGAAATGTTACGTTATTGTGCAAACCTGTCCTCTGTGCTTTTTGAAATCCACAAACAGGCTAAGGACGCCCTACCGAAAGCCACGGAGAGAAAACTACACGACCTAGAACCAGGAGATTGGGTCGTAGTGAAGGATCTGAGGAGAAAGAACTGGAAAGCACGCAGGTGGAACGGACCTTTCCAAGTCCTCCTCACCACGGAAACAGCTGTGAAAGTCGCGGAACGGGCCACCTGGATACACGCCAGCCACTGCAAACGCGTTCCTGAGCCGACAGACAAGACAACATCAAGCGTGCGGAGCATCAGTAGGTGAACCAACGCTTTCCCCCGCCTTGTGTCTGCGAGGGAGAGAGGGGTGTAGATAACAATAGGGCCACACGTTTCTCAAACTCACGAAGAGGCAGGCACACTGAATACGGGGGTAAGCTGAGGTGCCACGGCTGATACGATGACGCCAACGAATATACAGTGGCGCTGGAGGGGTGACGGATGTAGAGGAATTCGCAGCGTATTCCTGCTCACTGCCACCATCATCCTGCTACTGCTCCTGCAACAAGGCACATCTCAGCCTAATCAACAACAGGGGTGCAAAAACTCAAACAGCAGCTGCAGAGCATCCAACTGCAGAAGGAGGAGAGAATTGCTGCCAGAGTTTACTCGCTCCCCACTGAAGCCTGAGGAAAATTCCTGGTACACTGTAGTACTATCAACAGCCAGAAGGATTACAAACGACAGCTGCTATGTCTGCACACAACTTCCTCACGGAGTGGGGGACGCAATACCTGTGACGCCACGACCACTGAACATTTCTGAGACCTTAGGCGTCATGCTAGCCTTCACCCTGGGGGTTTCCCTGCAAAACAGAACTGTGAAAGACATGACTAAGAGCATTAACATGTGCAATATCAGCATCACTAATTATGGAGGTTCAACAGCTAGATTCTGGAACATGACACAAGTGACACAACAAGGAGTTCATCAATCTATCATGACAACAAACCCCACCAAACAACAAGGAACTGTCTGTTTCACTAGGAAATGCTTCACTGAGCGGGAGCACTTTCTGGGGATATCACCGTGCAAGCAGACAGTCATGGCCACCTGCGGCGTATCATGGGGAAATGGTAACACAACCTCATGCAGAAACAGAACACCATACATCGCTTCTTTGAATCTGACAGACACTGTCAGCCTAAACCGCCCGGGCTACAACAATCCTGTACTACTTCTGCCAAATGGGGATGGCTACGGATCACTGCGAGAGCATGTCTGGGTGTGTGGACAACATGTGTATCAGTCTCTTCGTCCTGGATGGTGTGGCACCTGCTATCTTGCAAAGCTGGTGTCATCTGTTACTATTCTTCCCACACTAAGCCGCTTCCACACTCACTACACACACTACTACATACCACATAGAGCAAGACGTGACACAGAGAGAGTTCCTCAGTGGCAGAAAGGAATTGGAGGATTCCTCCCTTGGTGGGGAACTGTAAACAATGCCTTTAAGATCGACGACCTGGCAGTGGAATTAGAAAACCTGACGGCCTTAGTGTCATCTGGGTTTTCTGCCCTCACCCCCACTGTCCAAGGCATCCGAAATGTGGCACTGCAGAACAGGATGGCAATGGACATGATGTTTGCCAGCCAAGGAGGAGTCTGCCACATGAGAGGTATGGACTGTTGCACTTACATTCCAGACATCACAGACAACATGACTCATGTTGTATCACACCTGAATGACCTGCTGCATGAAGAAAAGACCAAAGACTCGGAGAATTGGAGTCTGTGGTCTTGGCTGACTGACGGAGGATGGAAAGTGCCATTGCTGAAAATACTGACACCCTTTCTCCTTTTCCTGACAGTATTTATGATTGTAATCTGTTGTGGTATACCTTGCATCAAAGCTTTGATCACTTCACAGGTCAAATCCACTGTAGGACAGTTCATGATTCAGTCTGAAGATGATCCCTCTCTGGACTGGGTTCCACCCTATGCTAATCTTGATGATTTTTAACACTGTTGTTTAAATCTAGCAATATTGCTTATGTTGATTACTCTCTTAATTGTTGATCTAGCAATATTGCTTGCTTTGATTGAGTTCAGTTTTCATAAATCGTCGTAATTTCTATTTACTTTATTTCCTTTCAAATTTTCAATTTTCATTTTGTACATTATTATTATTATTATTATTATTATTATTATTATTATTATTATTATTATTATTATTATTATTATTTGATTTTTCTTTTTGTAATTTTCATAAAATGTGAGTTTCAATGATTAATTATAGTTTGTTGTGTTAATTTTTAATGTTAATTTGTGGGCATAATACGCTCAAATGGGGGAATGTAATGGGAATTCTTGTTATTCATCTTCTCTGTACTTTATTAGTATTAACTGTCTTAAAGCCAAATGAACAATCATATCATATGATTAGGTGCGTGCGTATGTCATAATCTGCTGACCATGTAACCACGTACAGTATGTTATTATGCACTGATTAAGTGAACCTTGTGTCCTGATTGTACAACACATTATGACGTGCCTATTGTGCTGACATTGTTCTGATGATAGAACAAAGTCATCCTGTCTACAAAGATAATATATTGTATATAATCTATCAACTTCTCTTGCTCCGGGCTCTTTCTTGTCGTCTCATACTTGAGACAACAAGAAGGGAGTCCGTCTGCAGGCGTCAGAATAAACTCACAGAAAGACAACGAACGACTCTGTGCTTTTTAGTACAAAATTGCCAGAACAAAACACAGGTCCTTATATGGATGAGATTTTACTGGAGGATTAGTGCTTCGGCTGGGTTTGAAGACCACATTTCAACTCAGTGGCAGCCACGCCCGTCCAGGTATTTTGCATGACACAGTGAGGGCACCTGCCTCTCCATCTGTACACACTCATTTCCTATCAATGCGTGTGGGTACCTCAGCATCTTTCCTGGTGTTGTTGTGCTTTCTTCTCTCATAGGTTCCCGTGGATCATGGCTGTGCATGTAATGTGGATGATGGACATGGTCCTCTCATGTTTATGTCCCAGTTTCATACTAGGCTGACAGTAAGTTGTTTTAGTGATCTTGTATGATTTAGTGGTCATTACGTGTCTCAGTGTTTCGGGTGGACAGGTGGATCAGAGTTTTTCACAGGTTGACCAGCAGTCAGCCTGTAGCAGTTTTTGCTGGTTTCTAATAATTTTCAGTGGGTTCAGAAGGGATTTCTCTGGTTTGATTGATTTTACTTTGCAGTTGTCAATGAGGACTTCAATATTGTTTTTATTGTTGCGATGGAAACCAATGATCTCCATCAAGCCCTGAGCTCAGTGGAATGTTGATGTCATCTCTGATAGATGAAAGCCACTTTGTGACGTATGAAAGGAGTGGACCAGGGCTTTGGAACACAGGTCCTTATATGGATGAGATTTTACTGGAGGATTAGTGCTTTCGCTGGGTTTGAGGTTTGGAGACCACATTTCAACTCAGTGGGAGCAATGCCCGTCCAGGTATTTTGCATGACACAGTGAGGGCACCTGCCTCTCCATCTGTACACACTCATTTCCTATCAATGCGTGTTGGTACCTCAGCATCTTTCCTGGTGTTGTTGTGCTTTCTTCACTCATAGGTTCCCGTGGATCATGGCTCTGCATGTAATGTGGATGATGGACATGGTCCTGTCATGTTTATGTCCCAGTTTCATACTAGGCTGACACTAAGTTTTAGTGATCTTGCATGATTTAGTGGTCATTACGTGTCTCAGTGTTTCGGGTGGACAGGTGGATCAGAGTTTTTCACAGGTACAGCAAAGCTGTAGACAGTCCAATTCAACTTTGTGATATCGTTTGTACTTTTTCAATAACTAAATTTTATCCACAATATTTTTTGAATGGTAGTCAATTAGAGTGCCGTTTGGAAAAGCTCAAACCCAGCCCTCTTTGAACTCTAACTACTCCGTCATAATTTGAGCTACAAATGTCATTCAACCTTTAAATGGGTCACAACAAGTGCTCCTTTAAATGTTGTAAACATCGTGTTGGTATTTGTCATAGTTTCCGAGATATCATTTTTTAAGTTTTATGCTGTTTTCCGACCGTCCCATGAGTGTGTATGGCATCGATCGTTAGAGCTAGAGCGGGTGACGTCATCGGTTAGAGTGTGAGAGAGCCGAAAAACCTTTTAGATTTTTGCTCTTTCCACACTCCTCCCAGCCACAGTTTACACTCTACACGCATGATTTTTTCCACAGTTGTAGACACATGTGTTCTGTCTCTCACAATGTGCTTCAAAAATCTGAGAGATTTACCGAAGTTGAATTCGCAGCCTCGAAGTGCGGCCACGTCTGTCTCTTCTCCCCGTTAACTGCAATAGAAAGATTTTCTGAGACAAGCGGACCGGACCCCTGTTTTAACTCACAAGTGTCGACGAAGTATTTGGTGTAGAAACACCGAAATCACACACAATTGTTCAGGAAGTCCTTAGAGCGATGATGGTCGGTGTATTTTTCTGATAGGAGCTACCGTTTTGTCAGAATCAGCCCAAATGTGAGACCAGGGCAGAGCCAGCAAATCGCTGTGTTTCTCCGTCTGAATGCCTGTGTGCTTGTTGCGCGCGTGCCTCTGCACCGATGTCGCGAAAAAAAACCCCACAGCGAACAGCGTCCCACGGCGGTGTGCGTCTTAAAAACAGAAGCAGACAGCAGTATGCGGATGACAAAGCGACAAGGAGGCGTCGTATGATCATTTCAACGAGTTTCATGACAAGGTCAGTGTTGTGCCTAAACGCGTTCATAGAACGACAGTGCGTGAACTCGTTTATGTTTTAGACGAACGTGAATTGAACGCGCTCATGCACGTTACTATGAACTCGTGCATTCTGGTGTCTGTGAACGGCGCGCTGTCAGTGTAACTCCGTTCAATAGCGTGCCAGATTTCTATAGCGCTTTCCAGGCGAGAAGCCGGCAAAAACACAGCGTAAACTGGCCTTAATGTGTAGCGAAAAAAATACTTTATCTCTCAACACCAGCCGCGTGCGTCACATGGTAGCTGTTGGACAGCAGCATTTAAAGCAACAATGAGGACATGTTGTCCCCTAAATGTTATTGTAAATCATGGTTGGATAAGAATTCAAACGTGAATATGAAGATGAAATCTGACGCATAGTTACAGTGTTAAAACTGATCAAATAAAAATGAATTATTTAATTGACACTGCCGCCGCGTGCGTCACATGGGGTGAAAGCTGCAGCTGTTAATAGTGTGGACTGAATGGACAGCAGCATTTAAAGCTGCAATGGGGAAATGTTTTCCCCTCAATGCTACTGTAAATCATGGTTGGATAAGACTTCAAACTAGAATATGAAGATGAAATCTGATGCATAGTTACAGTGTTAAAACTGATCAAATAATTGCTGTCTGTGGTTCTATAGGCTGTGTCAATCATTTTGAAAAATAATAGCTCACAACAACATATGGAAAAAAATAACTATGAATTAATTCATTTTTACAACGGTGAACTTAGTTGAAAATGTTGAATTATGAATTATGAACTGAACTACTTCATTTTGAAATTTGTGAACTGAACTGTGCAGTAGTTCATGTAGACAGTGAACTTTCCCAACACTGGCTCCTTGTGTATAATGTCATAATATCACTAGTATTAATCGTTTGTACTTTTTCAATAATTAATTTTTATCCACAATATTTTTTGAATGGTAGTCAATGAGAGAGCCGTTTGGAAAAGCTCAAACCCAGCCCTCTTTGAACTCTAACTACTGAGCTACAAATTTCATTCAACCTTTACATGGGTCACAATAAGTGGTATTTTAAATGTTGTAGACATCGTGTTTGTATTTGTCATAGTTTCTGAGATATCATTTTTTAAGTTTTATGCTGTTTTCCGACCTTCGCATTAGTGTGTATGGCTTGGAACGTTGGAGCTAGAGCGGGTGACGTCATCGGTTAGAGTGGGAGAGAGCCGAAAAACCTTCCAGATTTTTGCTCTTTCCACACTCCTCCCAGCCACAGTTTACACTCTACACGCATGATTTTTTCCACAGTTGTAGACACATGTGTTCTGTCTCTCCCAATGTGCACCAAAAATCTGAGAGATTTACCAAAGTTGAAATAGCAGCCTCGAAGTGCGGCCACGTCTGTTGCGCTGAGAGCGTGCGCGCGTGCCTGTGCACCAGTTTCAGTGTGTGTGTGTGTGTGTGTGTGTGTGTGTGTGTGAGTGAGTGTGTGTGTGGTCGTTCATTGTGATTGATAGTTCATGAACTTGTTCATATTTTGGCCAAACGTGAACTTACTGTACTGGATAACTGCCTGATGACCGTTCCTATGAACTCGTTCATTCTGGTGTCTGTGAACGGCGCGCTCTCTCAGTTTAACTTCGTTCAATTGGGTGCCAGATTTCTATAGCGCCTTCCAGGCGAAAAAAGCCGGCAAAAACACACCGTAAACAGGCCTTAATATGTAGCAAAAAAAACACTGCCGCGTGCGTCACATGGGGTGACAACTGCAGCTGTTACTAGTTACTGATAGTGATTTGGCAAAGTACATCCCTAAATATGGAGATAGATTAGCCACTGTGGCCTTCTGCCAACAGACTATACTCAGAAGGTTGTGACATAGATTGGTGTCTAGTGAGGTGATAAATAATAAAAGCAATGGGTCGGAAATACAAGTGCAAAAAAAAAAAAAAACAGGAGATGGATTGAGCCTGGCTAGATGGACTGTTGAAAAAGAAAAACGTTACAAACAAGTGATGGAGGAACGAGACACCTGACCATTGACAGGGACAAAACGGTACTGGAAATCAATGAAATGGCTGAAATGTGTTCTTCCCAAATGATTTTTCTACAATTAAAAAAAAAAAACAAATCTTAGTACAGGGGTGGCGAATTGCCTGCTATTTCCCAGTGAAATTGGCAGCACCATTCCTCGAGGAGGCACTGTACGGCAAAACCACCAGCAGCTTAAAAGACACCTTCATCCAGTATGTGTCTGATCAGGAGAGGGAAGTACTTCTGAAGGCTTTGGAGGACTTTGATTCTGTCAACAGCAATGCACTGTTTGATGCCCTTGAGGCACATGAGTGCCAGCAAATCCCTACTAAGGACAATTTATTCCCACCGCTGTCACAGATTGGACACAAGGCTCTATTATAGGCACCAATGTATGTAATGGAGTGATGGCGTCCCATTGTGTTGCAGCTAGCAAGTGTGTGGCCACCTGATGCTCTACGTCATATCATTCAGCAGAAAAAAACAACTGGAAAAGCAGTGAAGGAGTTCCTGCAGTTCCCAGACAACCCCTGCCCAGACAGCAGTTGTCCGCTACCTGAGGAGATATGTGGGTGAAGTTGATTCCAGCACCCTTCAGCTTTTTCTCTGCTTTTACACTGGTTCCAATTTAATGTAACAACCAATAAAGGTAGAGTTCATCAAAACGTCCGATTTTGAGTGAAGACCACAATCACACACATGGTTTTCTTTTAAAGCTGCCTGTAGACTACCATAATTATCCTGTCTCTGCAGTGACTTCAGTAGCATACTCACAAGCTCTGTATGGGTCATGGATATAATCTAGGCCAGTAGGATGAGAGTGCCAATAAGTACCATTGGACAATTTCTGCTGTTCTGGTTCTGAAAATCCTGAGTGGAAATTCTTGGGATGATCATTTAAAGACAGAAGCTAAAACAAAATATACATGGAGTAGTCACAACATTTAAATCAGCTGCCTATTTGGTGGTTTTCATGTTTTAATATCGTTGTTTAATGTTGTTGCAGCAGGCTGTGATGTACTGTGTGTTCTGATAGCTTTCTATCATAACCAACATTCCCCTTTTCAGCAATTTATGCTACAGTAGCTCTTCTGTGGAATCAGACTGGCCTTTGCCCCCCTCATTTATCAATGAGCCCTGGGTGTCCATGACCCTGTCGCCTGTTCACTGGTTGCCTCTGTAGGGGAATCCGTTTATTAAACCTCTAAGTTAATGTTGCATGCATTAATAAAATACAGGGCACCAACCTTCCTCAGCTCACAAGGATTTTATTTATTATTTCTTGTAATGCTGATGTAATGATACGAATGAACCAACAGTAGACCACTCTGATAATCTGAAGCGTCAACTCTTGATACAGGGATTGCTTATATCCAGCTCAAAAGAACACTATCTGACCACGACTTGAATGAAAAGTCTTATTTATTAAACACAATAATAAATATTAACTAGACAATTTCCCCTCAGACGTGGAGAAATTTTGAAAGGGCCACGGGGTCTACTGCCTGACTGTGTACATATACATCGCATTATATGCCCATATGTCCGTTTGTTTGTGTGTGGGAGCACGAGAGAGAAGTGCTCACAGAGCTACTGAGCCTCAGAGGTTGCCGCAGCAACTTCAGAGGCCCTCCCAATCATGCTCTATGAGACACAGCTGCGCACGCACACACACGCCCACTCTCAGCACTCAGGCACACATGCACTCAGAGAGAGAAAAAGAGACAAGAGACAGAAGTGGCCGGGCTTAGAGGCTGCTAATTCAAATTCTGTAAGTCTCACACATTTTTCCAGCACATTGTGAGAGAGAGGACAAGTTTGTCTACAACTGTGGAAAAAATCATGCCTGTAGAGTATAAACTGTGGCCGGGAGGAGCGTGGAAAGACAGAAAATCTGGAGTTTTTTTTAGGCTCTCTGCCACTCTGAGTACTGAGGCTCAGAGGTCGTCACGGCAACTTGAGCTAGTTGCTGTTGACGATAGGGGCAGACAGACAGGGGCAGACAGAAAAGCGGAGAAAACGAGCGATTTTCTGCCTCTGTGCTGCTCTCACATTTGGGCTTATCCTGAGAGAACGGTAGCTCCTATCAGAAAAACAAAGACACCGTGAGCACCTTGAGGACTTCCTGAACCATTTGGTGTAATTTTGTGTTTCTACAGCAAATATTGTGGACACAGTCGCGAGTTGAAAAAAGGGCTCCTTTCTGCGTCTCTCTCTCTTGTGAGAGAGAGGACAAGTTTGTCTACAACTGTGGAAAAAATCATGCCTGTAGAGTGTAAGTTGTGGCCGGTAGGTGTGTGGAAAGAGCAAAAATCTAGACGTTTTTATCGACCCAATAGACAAGACTTGTGTCTACGTTTTAAAGTTGGAATGGCGTCTCTAGGTGAACGTATGGCGGAGCAGTAGTCCTTTGAAAAAGGTGGAATTTTTTTCACTTTTTCACCTCGTCCCCTTTACTTTAGATAGAAAAATGGGGACGCGAATGTAAAGTTTATTTCTTGAGTGAATGGTTACGGATCCAACTCGTTATTCAAACGAGTCTGTTGTGAATTCCCTGCTGTGAGGAGCCCACGTCACAGCAAGCTGCTCTTTGCAGAGACTATGGACTGTTCTGCGCATGCGCAGTGTGTGTTCGATAACTTTCTGTGTTGTTGACTAGTTGAGTAACTCCTCGCCGATCGGCAGCGCTCCCCTTCATCCCTTTTGTACAGTGTGACAGTGTGCGTCGGTGATGATGTAAGTTATAAGACGAGCGGATGTTGTTTATATTTTGTATGTAATGAGAGTCGTTAATATTACCAGGTTAATAAGCTCCATTTATAGCTTACCATGTAGCATGTTTACAGAGCCTTGTGAAACGTGAACGGCCCGGCATGTAACATAGCTAATTACCGTGCATTTGTTTATTTCTGTCATTGCTTATTCAGCCGTGTAGCTGTTGCTCATTGAGGCTGCTATTATACTGTATGTTAGCGTGACAAATTGACCGGATCGGTAACTACCGGGGCTGTCTCAGTTTAGTTTGGTCACGTGACCTTCCTGCTGCGCCAGGCTTTTGTGTTATTCATGATCCTGCACTGCCATCTACTGGTGATTTTCAGTATGACACGTTACATATGTCAGTTGTAATTCAGGTTATGCTAACATTACTGCCACTGTAGGTTAATTATTATTAATACTGTTATTACTATTGTCTTTGCAGACATCACAAACCACACACACATACAAATGCTACAGTGTCCTGTTTATTTGGAAACAAGTCAATAAAGCCATCAAAGGGAGAGAAGTGGCTGTGTCTTCCCTGCCCAGAGGATTAGGCCAGCTTATGCACAGCCAGCGTGTCATCACCGAAGCTGTTCCCTTACAAGTGGTCCTTCAAGCCGGATCCTGTGTATGACTGCACCATGGCAACTTCTGGCACCCATGCAGATGATCAACCTCCAGTTGTATCCCGCCCAAGCCGGTCTCGCCAACTCCCCAGGTACCTGCATGACTTTGTCATTGACAACCTCGGCTACCTGAATAGACAAGATACAACACAACAAGTGATGCAAGCACATCAGGAAGAGCCGCTAGACCATACGCTCCCAGGGATTGAAAACTTGAGGCTGGAAGGGATGGAAGCCCGCATGAAAGACATTACTAGGCAGATGAGACAGCTACAGTCAGCCATGGACAGTGTTAAAGGCAAAGCTCACCCTCAGCAGCATCCATTCAACTTGTCATATCCTCTCCGGAGCTCGAGTCTTCCTCATATTCACCACAGTGAAGTGACTGATGGAGGATACAGTCATCTCCTAGACAACAGTGAGCCTCGCCCACCTACAGCACAGCCCATACAGCATGGAGAACTCAGCTCAACAACTCAGGCTGCCAGAGCTCTGCAGCTATCTGTCCAGGTAGCAGCACAGCCGCTGGACCTCAGTGAGTCTACTCATCGTCCAGCTAGTTCAGCCAGCTCACCACACCCCGCTCGCCCAGAGACTATATCCACCTTCTCTGCCTGTCCAGCATGCAGGTCAGCACGTGCAGCTGAGGCACCAGCCAGCTCAACAGGCACCGCCAACAGTGTTTCTGCCAAATCAGCCTACAACCCTGCTGACACATCCACCTGCCCTGTACACACCTCAGCCAACCCAGCCTGCACCTCCACAGCCTCAAGCTACGCCACAGCGCTTCCCCACAACCGCACCACAGCAGAGTTATCTTCAGTACGTCCAGCATCAGGCCACTCCTCAAGCTGGACCACAGCTAGGATTTCAATCTGCCCCATTCAACCAACAAGGGACAAGACCAAACTCTCATGCTATCCCCCCTTGTCGGCCACCTACTGATCCAGGAGCAGCCTATTCACTCCCACAGACTGAATATCCCCCTGCCGCTCAACCACAGCCATACCAGTCTGTATCCCAATCAGCTGCACACTACCCACAGCTCACACCCATGGTTGCTCCACCTACAGCGCCAGGATACATCTCTCCCTACAACAATCCTGCAACACTCACCATGATAGAGATGGCTATTGCGGCCTCATACGGTATCCCGAAGCCCAAGCTATCTCTCTTCAGTTCTGAACGGGAGAGCGATTTCATCATGCTGAAAAGGGGACTGGATAGCTTACTTGGTCCACACAGACACTTAACTGAAGATTATAAATACCAAGTATTGCTTGATCACCTTAAACTTCCCAGTGCCTACCAAATGGCAAAGAGATACATACATGACTCTACGCCATACACCAGTGCTATGGACGCTCTGCAGCAACGCTATGGGCAGCCAAGACAGCTGGTTCAGGGAGAATTAAAGACTATACTGAACTCTCCTCCTGTCAAACCTGGCGACTCAAGGGCCTTCGGAGATTTCTCCTCAGCTGTAAACACACTGGTGGGGATGTTAAGCCGCATGGACGGTCCCGCTCAGTCTGAACTGCAGTGCAGCTCCCACGTAGACACCCTCCTAGGCAAGCTGCCGGGTAACTACAGGGACAGCTTCGCCGAATTCTGCATTAAAAGAGGCATCATCCGCAGTGGGAGCAACCAGACATACACCTTACCTGACCTCGCTGAATGGCTGGACATGAAAGTTCAGGTGCTCCAGGTATCCCGACGCGCAGCAGAATCCATCCCAGCTGAGTCCAGTCGCATCACACAGAGGGAGAATAAAGCAAGTAAATCACAGTGGGTCAAGCCAGCCTCTGTTTACTTCAGCAGCGACTCCACAACAGTCAAACATCAGCAGACCTCTCCACAGCGACAACGGACCCACATCCAGCCAAGCTCAAAGAAAGATCAGCCCACAGGCAAAAGGAGGGAGCGCTTTAAGCCCTATTGTCCATACTGCACCCAGGATCACTACCTCAGCGGCTGCCCTGAGTTCAAAAGAATTACTACAGAGGAGAAAGCCGCCTGGATTAAAGACAAAGGTAAATGTTGGAGATGTGGATGTGGCCATTCACCAGAGAACTGCACCCTAAAGAAACTCTGCTCCACATGCAACAAACAACACCTGCTGATACTCCACGAAGTCGTGGCCCAAGACCCACAGCTGAACATTCTCACAGTCAGTGCCCCAACCAACGCAGTGTATCTGGATCACGCCAGCCACTCGTCATGTTAAAAGTGGTACCAGTGCTGCTTCGCCATGGCAAAAGAACACTAAACACACATGCAGTGTTGGATGACGGCTCTGAGCACACTGTGATCCTGGCTGCTGCAGTCAAACACCTTGGACTGTGTG
Source organism: Chaetodon auriga (assembly GCF_051107435.1). Taxonomy (NCBI): domain Eukaryota; kingdom Metazoa; phylum Chordata; class Actinopteri; order Chaetodontiformes; family Chaetodontidae; genus Chaetodon; species Chaetodon auriga. The sequence goes on along the minus strand of NC_135096.1, from coordinate 218,160 downwards.
GAGAAGTGGAGTCACTCAAACTGAAGACTATCAGGCAGGACGTGTTGAAGCTACAGGGAATGGCAGTGTCATTTGAGGTGTCTGCTAACACACAGCCACGCGCCTATCATTCCATCAGCCAAGCTTTCACCGCGACTGAACTCCAACTGGCCGAGCAGTCATGTCCAGGAGACAAACTGACAAGGAAATACAATCACCTGAAAGGAGTCCCCCTACACACCTTCACCAAAGTACAGCCAATGCTACTGATTGGATCTGATCACCCTCATCTAATAACTCCAATCCACCCAGTGCGTGCAGGACCCATCGGAGCACCAGTAGCAGTCTGCACCCGACTCGGCTGGGCAGTGCAAGGGCCCACCAACTTTCTCCAACATCCACCCGGTGAGAGCTCCTTCCTTCACCTGTCAGTTGACACACCTTGCTCCGACCTACACAAGGATGTTCAACGCCTGTGGCAGCTGGACATTTTGCCATTCAAAAGTGAAAGGGAGGTGACAAGATCCAAACAAGACCAAGCAGCTCTCACCATGCTTGATGAGAAGAGCACCACTGTAATAGTGGACGGTGTCACAAGATACGCAACGCCTCTCCTTCGAAAGAAGAAAGTAGCTCTGCCCTGCACATCACCTGCTGCTGTGATGTCCCTCCTCCGCTCCACAGAACGCCGTCTGTCAACCAATCCTGAGCTTGCTAAAGTTTACAACCAGGAAATCCACAAGTTAGTGGAGGCAGGATACGCTGAGCGGATCACCAGCGAGGAGGCCAACCGTTCTGCTGAATCCTGGTACATTCCACACCACTTAGTACATCATAATGGAAAGGCAAGGGTGGTGTTCAACTGCTCCTTTCGCTACCAGGACAGTGCTCTGAACGATGACCTGCTACCAGGACCCTCTCTCGGGCCGTCATTACTGGGGGTTCTGCTCATATTTCGAAAACATGTGGTCGCCATCAGCGGAGATATACGGGCTATGTTTCATCAAATCAGACTCCTGCCCAAGAACCGCCCACTTCTCCGCTTCCTCTGGCGCGACATGGACAGAGACAGATCACCTGACATCTATGAATGGCGCGTCCTGCCATTTGGCACAGTTTGCAATCCGTGTTGTGCCATCTATGCTGTGCAGCGCCACGTTCGTGATCACCACAGCGGCAACGAGGACCTGCTGGAGGCGGTAATCACCTCGTTCTATGTGGATAACTGCCTGAAATCACTCCGCTCACCACAGCAGGCAAAGGATCTTCTTGACCGCCTGAGAGACCTCCTAGCAAAAGGGGGATTTGAGATCAGGCAGTGGGCATCCAACAAGACGGAGGTAATCTCTCACCTCCCGCCTGAGGCGCGATCAACGACATCTGAGCAGTGGCTAACCGCTGAAGGAGCGGACCCAAGGGAATCCACCCTTGGCCTGGTTTGGCACTGCATGACAGACACACTGGGTTATAAATGCCAGCCTGTATCACCCAAGCAGCCCACTATGAGGAACGTGTATAGAGTGCTTGCCTCGCAATACGACCCGCTCGGATACATAATCCCCTTCATTACCCATGCCAAAGTCCTGGTCCAGGCTTTGTGGGCTACAGAAAGACAGTGGGACGAGCCCATCGCAGACGAGCTGCTTCCAGTGTGGCAGGCATGGGAAGGTGAGCTCCCTCAGTTGCAGAACATAGTTCTCCCCCGTTGTTATGTTCCAGCAGCTGCCGACAACGACTCATCAGTGAGGCAGATTCACATCTTCTGTGATGCCTCGGAGAAGGCGTACGGATCAGTCGCCTACCTGCGAGTGGAGGATCCAGAGGGACGCATCACCGTGTCATTCATCATGGCCAGGTCGCGGGTCGCACCCAGGCGACAACAGACAATGCCCCGACTGGAATTATGCGCCACACTCACAGGAGCTCAGCTGGCCAAGGTGTTACAGACCGAACTGACTTTGTCCATCCAATCCGTGGTGCTGTGGTCTGATTCAACAACCGTACTGAGCTGGATACAGTCGGAGTCCAACCAGTACAAAGTATTCGTTGGTAAAAGAGTTACTGAAATACTGGACCTCACCACACCCAGATCATGGAGATACATCAACACCGACTTGAATCCTGCTGATGATATCACTCGCGGGAAGACTCTCGAACTATCCCAGCCAAGTAGTTGGAGTCAAGGGCCTTCGTTTCTGTATCAGTCCCCAGATCACTGGCCAGTGAATCCCTCAGTACACACAGAAGAACCTGACGAGTTGAAAGCCCAAACCTTCTGTGGTCACATCTCCATCACCAGCAGCGATGAGCCTGATCCTGCTAAATACAGTACATGGACTGAACTACTGCAGGCTACCTACCAGTCCCTTCACGGGGCGGCCACTCCAGCTATGTCCGCCGCTGACCATATTGAGATGGAGACTACTCTGCTGAGAAGGATACAATCCGACAGCTTCCCGGAGGAACTAAAGGCACTTAAACAGGGTAAACCAGTCCGTTCAGGCAGCCGCCTAAGTGCTCTCAGCCCCGAATACGATCAAGTACTAGGCCTCATCCGAGTTGGTAGTCGCCTACGTAAAGCAGAGAGCCTGCTGAAAGACAGCCTTCACCCTGTGGTTATCAGCCCTGATCACCCAATCACACAGCTCCTAGTGAAGGACTACGACCACCGTCTGCACCACGCTGGCCCTGAGAGAATCTTCGCAGAGATTCGTAGAAATTACTGGATCCTACGTGGTCGCCAGGTCATTAAGAAGCATCAGAAACACTGTGCAGAATGCTGCTTGTGGCGAAGCACCCCTGTAGCACCAAAGATGGCCGACCTGCCGGCAGCACGGCTCCAGATCGACAAACCCCCATTCTGGTCCACGGGGGTCGACTGCTTTGGGCCCTATACAGTGAAGATCAGAAGGAGGCATGAGAAACGCTGGGGCATTATATTTAAATGTCTTACATCAAGATGTGTCCACCTCGATCTGTTGCCACACATGGACACAGATTCGTTCCTACTGGCCTTACGTCGGTTTATCTCAAGACGAGGCATACGAGATCTTATGCGACCGAGGCACCAACTTCCGAGGGGGAGAGTGAGAGCTTAAAGAATCACTGGAAGACCTCAAGCCATCATTAAAGCAGCAGTTGGCCGACCAAAGCATCACATTCAAGTTCAATCCTCCTCTTTCACCCCACTTCGGTGGCGCGTGGGAGAGGGAGGTAAGATCAGTCAAAGCCTCTCTCCAAGTTGTGCTGCGGGACCAAGTTGTATCAGAGGAGGTGCTGTCAACTGTCCTCGTGGAGGTAGAGGGTATACTTAACTCCAAGCCCCTGGGATACTCCTCTTCTGACCTGGCTGACCCCGATCCCGTAACGCCTAACTTGCTGCCGATGGGCGGTATGACGCATCGCTTCCACAAGCCGCATATGGTTCCAGTGATTTTCTAGGCCGCCGCCGTTGGAGGCATAGCCAGGTCCTAGCAGACCGGTTCTGGAGCCAATTCACCCGCCAGTACCTTCCTGACCTTCAGCGTTGCCAGAAGTGGAGGACCCCTACGGCTAACCTTGCAGCAGACCAAGTGGTTATGGTAGTGGATCCCCAGCTTCCTAGGGCACTCTGGCCCATAGGAAAGGTCACCAAAGTTCACCCCGACGACGATGGGACAGTTCGTTCGGCGGATGTCAACATTAAAGGGACAGTTTACACTCGTCCGGTTACCAAGCTGGTACCACTCCCCAAGATGCCTGAAGATGACACGGTCACCAGGGTCTCTTAACAACAGCAGGGACTTCCTACCGGTGATATTCAGTATGACACGTTACATATGTCAGTTGTAATTCAGGTTTTGCTAACATTACTGCCACTGTAGGTTAATTATTATTAATACTGTTATTACTGTTGTCTTTGCAGACATCACAAACCACACACACATACAAATGCTACAGTGTCCTGTTTATTTGGAAACAAGTCAATAAAGCCATCAAAGGGAGAGAAGTTGCTGCGTCTTCCCTGACCAGAGGATTAGGCCAGCTTATGCACAGCCAGCGTATCATCACCGAAGCTGTTCCCTTACAGAGTCTGTTCTGACCTGACACAAAGGGGCCCCAGTCGTTGTGTCTGTCTCCGGTCTGCTCTGCAGTCCAACAGGGTAACCAGGTCGTACCACCGCGCTGAATCATTTTTGGACGAGATGTTTCAGGGGTCTGGATTTCCGGTGATGGTAACGGGCACAGAGTGGCTTCTGATGGTTATTTAAACCAGACAGGTGGATTGAGGCTGGCTACAGGTCTTCGGTGATGAGAGTTGCCAACAGTATGGCAAAACATTAGATGAATAATAAAATTGAGAGTCTCTTCGATGACCGGTTGAAAATGTCTCCAAAATTATTATTCCGTAACTAGAACTTTGGAAAAATTGTGCAGCTTAAGGTGGCGGGCAAAAATTTAGTTTTCATGAAAAAAAGACTTGAAAAGAGTGTATTCTGAATAACGAAATCAAGCTACTCAGCGTAACTATGAGCAGCAACAAAAGAGAGGACAACGAAACAAGACAAATAACTGGGAAATCAGAGAAGACTCATGAAAGACTTAAAAGAAACCAAAGACTGAGCAAAAGAAAAACGAAGACTTAAAAAGAAACTAAAGACTGAGCGTCCGCAGCACACTGCAGCCAGTATACTTGCTCAAGGGCGTGTCAATAGACTGTCACGCATGTGGGATGGTACACAGGCGAGCGATGTGATTTCACCTTATAGAGCAAGAATTAACTAATGATTCGTACGAGTGACTCGTCTGCTTCTCACTATGGTCAATCACATATATTCTAAATGATCAATTTTCAAAGACATTTCGACATGCGTTAGACAATTCTTATAAATAATGACAACATTCAACAATAATCATTAATCATGATAACATTTTCTAATACTCATCCATGTACATGATGTGTAAGGGTATAACTAACTTAATATAACAAAGAAATAAAAAAAAAGGCAGACTATATTTGCCAAAATGATTATCACTACTATCGTTACTACTAATAACTGTCTCATGTCAAGCATATACAACCTAACCGCTATGAACCTCTAGATGGCAGTATGGTTCCATTGTAGAAACTCAGACAAACTTCTTAGGAGAATTAAAATCACAGTTTTGTCATTTTATAAGCTAGAAACACAAGAAAAACATTGATAGCATACAGATTATGGGTTTAATACTGTAAGAAGATCCAAAGGTAACTCAAAAATATAGATTTCGTTTTCCTGGTGTGATAGAAAAGAGGCACACAGTCATACAAAAGTCTGCTTCAGGAATGTCTAATTTACAACCTATCAGCAGTATCTGATTTTGGAGATTCTTCTGAGGCCTGGCACTTATACATCCAGACGGTTTTGTTGTCTGTATCTGTTGTGGAGGTGTAAAGAAGAATTAAGATAAGATAAGATAGACTTTATTTATCCCACAATGGGGGGAAATTCACATGTTACAGCAGCAAAAAGACAGAGTGCAAGAAGTCAGAGGACAAGAAGACCAGAAAATATTGCAGTGTTATATACCCTATGGTAATTTACAATATAAACAATACATACACACTTATTTACTTATACGTACTACTCATTTAGAAATGACGATTGCAGATGAAAAACAGGAGAAATGTGAGATGTGATCAGTACAACTTGCATTTGAGTTGATGTTATTGTGCATTGTTATACAGTCTGAGGTCTGTGGGCAGGAATGACCTGCGGTAGCGCTACTTCCTGCACTGGGGATGTAAAAGTCTTGTGCTGAAGGAGCTGCTCAAGGTCCTCACAGTGTGGTGCAGGGGGTGGGAGGAGTTGTCCATGATGGATGTCAGGTTGGCTAACATCCTTCTGTCCACCACCTCCTCGATGAGTCCCGTGGGCAGCCCAGGACAGAACTGGCTCTCTTAACCAGTTTGTTCAGTCTCTTCCTGTCTCTGTCAGTGCTGCCCCCTCCCCAGCACACTATGGCATAAAACACTGCAGTGTGCTGGGGAGGGGGCAGCACTGCCAGAGACAGGAAGAGACTGAACAGCATCTCCATGGGAGACACTCTAGGTGAAAGGTAACCTTTGAAGTTGACCTGTCTGTATCTCCTGCTTTTCTGAAGGAATCTGGAAAGGTGTTCCTCAGCCAGACATCTTGTCTCTCTCTGAATTCAGGCTGCCCTGTAAACAGTTCAAATAGTCAATAGCTCTTAAAAGTTGGGAAGCTTTATGACTCCATTTCTCCTGAAGTAACGGGGGGAAAGAGAGGGTCAGTTATAGGTCAGTTCTGCTACATTGGACACCAAGTCTACTAATGGCATTATTTGAATACAAAGGCTATGAAGGCTCTCTCTCTCTCTCTCTCTCTCTCTCTCTCTCTCTCTCTCTCTCTCTCTCTCGAAATGCGCAATATAGGTGGCAGGTAGCTTATATTTGCTACTGGTGCCGCTTGCAGACAAAAATGTCTCAAATGTCCACAGATGGACACTTTTGCCTGGAGGGGAAGGCTGAGAGATTTCATTGGACTAACCCATTGTCCTTCAAGAAAATCAAGTAATGCGCCGCGTTTTGTGTCTTAAATATGTTTCGCTTTTGAAATGTTCCCTGTAGAAATCAAATGTTTATTTTTGTGCCTCTGACACTGAGGTCATATGATGTTGACACCAGAGATGTTCACAAGTCTTTTTTTGCAAGTCCAAGTCAAGTCTCAAGTCTTTGGTCACGAGTCCAAGTCAAGTCTCAAGTCTTTGTGGGGTGAGACTTGGTCAAGTCTCAAGTCTTTGGTCATGAGTCCAAGTCAAGTCTTAAGTCTCTAGAAAATAAATCTCTCATGTCTCTTGTTTTAATGAGCCTTCTATCATCTGCTGCTATTCGGTCTACTAAGAATACTGCACAGCTATATCTAAGAAATTCAAAGTATCTACTGTATTATTATCCCTCCTTTATCTATTAGCATTAAGTATCAGTACTGATTAGTTGTTTGTTATATGATCACTTTAAACAGGGTACTGCAATGCAACATGAAGAAAAGACACAATGAATGATTTCCTTTAAAGGAGACTGTATTCTTCCAACATGAACATACAGTTACATTATATCTTTCCCCCTATTGTGCAGGCTCAGTCGGACCATAATAAGAACAAAAATATAGAAAATGTTACACCTCACCCAGTCAAAAGCATTGTAGGAATGTAGATAAATAATGTTGCCCAATAAACATCATGTTAACATCGCTCCATGCAAATAAGTGTGACAAGCAAACTAACATTCGCTCATCTATTCAAATATTCGGTTACAAAGCTGGTAGCAAGCTAAGTTAAACATAGCTGATGCTGAGCTAAACATGTTTGCTAAACCTCCATATGCGGTAATGTGACTTATCCGGGTGAGTTTTCAGGTGCCTGATAAAATTTGATGTAGTTGATCCAGCATCCTTAATCTTGGGACCTCAGACTTTGCAGTCAGCGCTTCTTTTGTTGGTTCCGTCTTGTTTGAAGTTTTTATAACCAAACGTAATTACAAAGGGTAGGAGCAGGAGCTGCGGGTGTGTTGGTCGCCATAGTGTCATCTGAGGTAGTAATGTATGTATTGATCTATTCATTTATTTCATTACTTGCGCCATTGTACTGGGAAAAGCGCTGCATAAGATCTAGCTTTAAGATATTATTTTGACTATTTTTTTTTAATAATAATTAGGGGTGGGACTTTAACGCGTTAATTACGATTAATTAATTACAAAGAAAAAAACGCGTCAAAAAAATTAACGCATTTAATCGCAGTTTGCACTCCAGACAACACGGAACGTTTGTAAGTGCACGAGTTCCTGGTCCACCGATCACACTGATGCACAAAACGCGTCAGAGCTAGGGTCATTTCTCTATACCAAGTACACCAAGTTCGGAGTTACGAACTTGGCAGTTCGGACTTACGAACTTGGCAGTTCGGACTTAACAAGTTGGACCTGGGAGTACAGTCTCTCCAGGACGGAAGGACGCAGGACGGTCATTCTGCAATAGGGAAGGCAGCATACTTGATGACGTCACCATTGCAGCTCGTCTGCCGGTTATCTCCGAAAACTTTGGAGCAAATTTTAAACTACGCGCTATTGTGATAAATTGACTACAGATTTTAAGTTTTAACATCCACTTTCTCACATAAAATAATCTTAAAATTCATTCCGTACTACTAAAACAGTAGTATTTCGAGACTTGTAACTTTACAGTTGTGAGTCCTCTCCTCCGCTATCGTTGCTACGAAATGCATTCTGGGATACGTGGCTGCCCAAGTCCAAGATAAGAGCGTGGTTTTGTGCAAATTGTGCAAAAAAGAATTTGCCTACCACCAAAGCACATTAAGCCTAAGGTACCACCTGAATGCAAAGCATGTTGCAGTGAGCACAGAAACCGCCGGAGCTGTTAGTGCTAGCAGTCCTGGTCCGAGTATAAGCAAGTGGTGCCGGCAACCCACACTGGAGCAAATGAAGCAAAATGTGGCTTCTTGTGGCAAATATTGTTATACCATTAAACTGCCATTAATTGAGATTAATTAATCACAAAGCCTCTAATTAATTAGATTAATTTTTTTAATCGAGTCCCACCCCTAATAATAATGTAATTATTTATTTCTGTATTGCTTTTTTTCATTAGCCTCCTCACATTGTGGAACGACATGGAGCGAAACACAGTGATCCAGGGTCCCTTTCATCTGAGGAGGGTGTGAGCCACTGCTCATCTTACTTGATCATACCTGTGGCTGCGTCGGATGGAACAGATGAGCTTCATGAGATCTCTACAAAATACACATTCTACAGAAAAACATTCAAGTGTGAATGTTTTTGAATGACAGCATGGCCAATCTGACTTCCTTTGCAGTTACTGTGACAAAAACAACATATGTTCGTTATGCTTATCTTGCTCATATATTGTGATTTGGAGAGCAAAAATAAATGATCACCATTTAAGATTCAGCTGTTGCTACGTGTCAAACTGTCTAATAAGGACAATTCCACTTTAGAAACACTCAAATGTGAATGTTTTTGAAAGACAACATGGTTTCATTAGACTTCTATTTCAGTTGCTGTGAAAAATACAAATGTTCATTTTGTGCTCCTGTCGCTCATATGTAGTGATTTAGACTGTAAAATCAAATGAGCGTCACCATTTAACGTTCATTTGTTTTTATGTGTCAAACTGTCTTAGAATGACAATTCCACTTTCGAAACATTCAACTGTGAATGTTAATGAAGCACAACATGTTTTAATTTGACTTCCTTCACAGTTTCTGTGAAAAATACCAGTGTTGATGTAGTGCTTCTGTCGCTCGTGTAGTGTGATGTTGACTGTGAAATCAAATGAGCGTCACTATTTAAGATTCATGTGTTTTTATGTGTCACACTGTCTCAGAATGACAATTCCACTTTAGAAACATTCACCTGTGAATGTTTATGACAGACATCATGTTTCATGTTCATTTTGTGCTCCTGTCGCTCATATGTAATGATTTTGACTGTAAAATCAAATGAGCGTCACTATTTAAGATTCATGTGTTTTTATGTGCCACACTGTCTCAGAATGACAATTCCAACTGAGAAAAACTCAAATGTGAATGTTTATGAAGGACAATATGTTTTAATTTGACTTCCTTCACAGTTAATGTGAAAAATACAAGTGTTGATGTTGTGCTCCTGTCACTCATGTAGTATGATGTTGACTGTAAAATCAAATGAGCGTCACCATTTAAGATTCATTTGTTTTTATGTCTCATACTGGCTCAGACTGACACTTGCACTTGAGAAACAATCAAATGTGAATGTGTATGAAGGACAGCATTACTTAATTTGACTACTTATTCAGATACTGTGAAAAGTATGACAAGTGTTCAGTTTGTGCTTGTCTCACTCATGTAGTGTGATGTTGACTGTGAAATCAATTGAGTGTCACCATTTAAGATTCATGTGTTTTTATGTCTCACACTGTCTCAGAATGACAATTCCACCTGAGAAACACTCAAATGTGAATGTGTATGAAGGACAGCATTACTTAATTTGACATCTTTTTCAGATGCTGTGAAAAGTACGATAAATGTTCAATTTGTTCTCCTGTCGCTCATGTAGTGTGATTCTGACTGTAAAATCAAAGGAGCGTCACCATTTAAGATTCATTTGTTTTTATGTGTCACACTGTCTAAGAAAGACAATTCCACTTTAGAAACACTCAAATGTGAATGTGTATGAAGGACAGCATTATTTCATTTGGCTTCTTTTTCAGATACTGTGAAAAGAACGACAAATGTTCAGTTTGTGCGTGTCTCGCTCATGTAGTGTGATTTTGACTGTAAAATCAAATGAGCGTCACTATTTAAGATTCGTTTGTTTTGATGTGTCACGCTGTCTCAGAATGACAATTCCACTTTAGAAAAACTCAAATGTGAATGTTTATGAAGGACAATATGTTTTAATTTGACTTCCTTCACAGTTAATGTGAAAAATACAAGTGTTGATGTTGTGCTCCTGTCACTCATGTAGTACAATTTTGACTGTAAAATCAAATGAGCGTCACCATTTAAGATTCATTTGTTTTTATGTGTCACACTGTCTCAGAAAGACAATTCCACTTTAGAAACACTCAAATGTGAATGTGTATGAAGGACAGCATTATTTCATTTGACTTCTTTTTCAGATACTGTGAAAAGAACGACAAATGTTCAGTTTGTGCGTGTCTCGCTCATGTAGTGTGATTTTGACTGGAAAGTCAAATGAGCGTCACCATTTAAGATTAATTTGTTTTTATGTGTAACGCTGTCTCAGAATGACAATTCCACCTGAGAAACACTCAAATGTGAATGAGTATGAAGGACAGCATTACTTAATTTGACATCTTTTTCAGATACCGTGAGAAGTACGATAAATGTTCAATTTGTGCTCCTGTCGCTCATGTAGTGTGATTTTGACTGTAAAATCAAAGGAGCGTCACCATGTGAGATTCATTTGTTTTTATGTGTCACACTGTCTCAGAAAGACAATTCCACTTTAGAAACACTCAAATGTGAATGTATTCAGTTTGTGCTTGTCTCGCTCATGTAGTGTGATGTTGACTGTGAAATCAATTGAGTGTCACCATTTAAGATTCATGTGTTTTTGTGTCTCACACTGTCTCAGACTGACAATTGCACTTGAGAAACAATCTAATGTTAATGATTTTAAAGCACAGCATTATTTAATTTGACTACTTTTTCAGATACTGTGAAAAGTATGACAAGTGTTCAGTTTGTGCTTGTCTCGCTCATGTAGTGTGATGTTGACTGTAAAATCAAATGAGCATCACCGTTGAAGATTCATGTGTTTTTATGTCTCACACTGTCTCAGACTGACAATTGCACTTGAGAAACATTCAAATGTTAATGATTTTAAAGTACAGCATTAATTAATTTGACTACTTTTTCAGATACTGTGAAAAGTATGACAAGTGTTCAGTTTGTGCTCCTGTCACTGAAGTAGTACGATTTTGACTGTAAAATCAAATGAGCGTCACCATTTAAAATTCATTTGTTTTTATGTGTCACACTGTGTCGGAATGACAATTCCACATTAGAAACAGTCAACTGTGAATGTTTATGAAGGACAATATGTTTTACTTTGACTTCTTTTTCAGATACTGTGAAAAGTATGACAAATGTTCAGTTTGTGCTTGTCTCGCTCATGTAGTGTGATTTTGACTGTAAAATCAAATGAGCGTCACTATTTAAGATTCATGTGTTTTTATGTGCCACACTGTCTCAGAATGACAATTCCACCTGAGAAACACTCAAATGTGAATGTTTATGAAGGACAATATGTTTTAATTTGACTTCCTTCACAGTTAATGTGAAAAATACAAGTGTTGATGTTGTGCTCCTGTCACTCATGTAGTATGATGTTGACTGTAAAATCAAATGAGTGTCACCATTTAAGATTCATTTGTTTTTATGTCTCATACTGGCTCAGACTGACACTTGCACTTGAGAAACAATCAAATGTTAACGATTTTAAAGCACAGCATTATTTAATTTGACTACTTATTCAGATACTGTGAAAAGTATGACAAGTATTCAGTTTGTGCTCGTCTCACTCATGTAGTGTGATGTTGACTGTGAAATCAATTGAGTGTCACCATTTAAGATTCATGTGTTTTTATGTCTCACACTGTCTCAGAATGACAATTCCACCTGAGAAACACTCAAATGTGAATGTGTATGAAGGACAGCATTACTTAATTTGACATCTTTTTCAGATGCTGTGAAAAGTATGATAAATGTTCAATTTGTTCTCCTGTCGCTCATGTAGTGTGATTCTGACTGTAAAATCAAATGAGCGTCACTATTTAAGATTCATTTGTTTTGATGTGTCACGCTATCTCAGAATGACAATTCCACTTTAGAAAAACTCAAATGTGAATGTTTATGAAGGACAATATGTTTTAATTTGATTTCTTTTTCAGATACTGTGAAAAGTACGACAAATGTTCAGTTTGTGCATGGCTCGCTCATGTAGTTTGATTTTGACTGTAAAATCAAATGAGCGTCACCATTTAAGATTCATTTGTTTTTATGTGTCACACTGTCTCAGAATGAAAATTCCACTCTGGAAACATTCTGTAGGGGAATTACAGAATCAGAATCAGAATCAGAAAAAGCTTTATTGCCAAGTACGCTTTTACACATATGAGGAATTTTTTCTGGTGAAATTGGTGCATGACACATCTACTAAAATAAGAGCATAAAATATAACAATTTAAATATATATACATAAGTCTGTTTTTTGTTGCTGCTATTTACCGGAAACACAGCCTGTTTTTCAGAAAGAAGTCCAAGTTAATGTAACGCATAGAGTTATATTATATCAATCGATGTGACAGAACGAGTCCGAGGTGGGATGTGAAGAGTGTCAGGGGGGGTTCCGGGCCTTGTTGGTAAGGCTGACAGCAGACAGGAAAAAACTGTTCTTGTGGCGTGAGGTTTTGGTCCTGATGGACCGCAGCCTCCTGCCAGAGGGGAGTGACTCAAAGAGTTTGTTTCCGGGGTGAGAGGGATCAGCCACAATCTTTTCTGCACGCCTCAGGGTCCTGGAGGCGTACAGGTCCTGAAGAGATGGGAGATTGCAGCCAATCACCTTCTCTGCAGACCGAATGACATGCTGCAGTCTGCCCTTGTCCTTGGCGGTGGCAGCAGCGTACCAGACAGTGATGGAGGAGGTGAGGATGGACTCAATGATGGCTGTGTAGAAGTGCACCATCATTGTCTTTGGCAGGCTGAATTTCTTCAGCTGCCGTAGGAAGTACATCCTCTGCTGTGCTTTCCTGATGAGGGAGCTGATGTTCGGCTCCCATTTGAGGTCCTGGGAGATGATAGTTCCCAGGAAGCGGAAAGACTCCAGTGTCAATAGTGGAGTCACAGAGGGTGATGGGGGCGGGTGAGGCTGGGTTCTTCCTGTAGTCCACAACCATCTCCACTGTCTTTAGAGCATTGAGCTCCAGGTTGTTCTGATTGCACCAGGTCACCAGATGGTCAGCCTCCCACCTGTAGGCGGACTCGTCGCCATCAGAGATGAGTCCGATGAGGGTGGTGTCGTCCGCAAACTTCAGGAGCTTGACAGACTGGTGATTGGAGGTGCAGCTGTTCGTGTACAGGGAGAAGAGCAGAGGAGAAAGAACACAGCCCTGGGGGGATCCGGTGCTGATGGTCTTAGCGTCGGAGAAGTGTTTCCCCAGCTTCACGCACTGTTTCCTGTCAGACAGGAAGTCTGTAATCCACCTGCAGGTGGAGTCAGGCACGCTCATCTGGGAGAGCTTCTCCTGAAGCAGAGTTGGGACAATGGTGTTGAAGGCAGAGCTGAAATCCACAAACAGGATCCTAGCGTAGGTTCCTGCGGAGTCCAGGTGCTGGAGGATGAAGTGGAGGGCCAAGTTGACTGCATCGTCTACAGACCTGTTGGTTCTGTAGGCAAACTGCAGGGGGTCCAGGAGAGGGTCAGTGATGTCTCTGATGTGTGAGAGCACAAGGCGCTCAAAGGACTTCATGACCACAGAGGTCAGGGCGACGGGTCTGAAGTCATTAAGTCCTGTGGTCCTTGGCTTCTTGGGAACAGGGATGATGGTTGAAGACTTGAAGCAGGCTGGCACGTGACATGTCTCCAATGAAGTGTTAAAAATGTCTGTGAATGCTGGAGACAGCTGATCAGCGCAGTGCTTCAAGGCAGATGGGGAGACAGAATCCGGTCCAGCTGCTTTCCGGGGGTTCTGTCTCCTGAAGAGTCTGTTGACGTCCCTTTCATGGATGGAAAGAGTCGTCACTGAGGTGGGTGGGGATGGGGGGGGGGCTTTAAGGTGGGCATTGGTGGAGATGACTGGAGCTGGAGCTGTTCAGAGGTGTCGTGGGGGATGGTTGCTGGACTGTCCCTTTGTCTTTCAAAGCGGCAGTAGAACTGGTTCAGGTCGTTGGCTAGGCGTCGATCGTTGATGGAGTGGGGGGCTTTAGGCTTGTAGTTAGTGATCTGCCTGAGCCCTTTCCAGACAGACGCAGAGTCGTTAGCTGAGAATTGGTGTTGGAGCTTCTCAGAGTACAGCCATTTAGCCTCTTTCACCGCCTTGCTAAACTTGTACTTCGACTCTTTGTATCTGTCTTTGTCCCCACTCCTGAAGGCCTCTTCCTTTGCCAACCTTAGCTGCCTGAGTTGGGCTGTGAACCAGGGTTTGTCATTGTTGTAACTCACCCTGGTGTGTGATGGAACACAGCAGTCCTCACAGAAGCTGATGTAGGACGTCACAGTCTCCGTGTACTCATCCAGACTGTTGGTAGCAGTCCTGAACACATCCCAGTCAGTGGAGTCCAAACACGCCTGGAGATCCTCCACAGCCTCACTGGTCCACTTCCTTGATGTCCTCACTACAGGTTTGCAGAGCTTTAGTTTCTGCCTGTACGCAGGAATCAGGTGTACAATGACGTGGTCAGAGTGGCCCAGTGCAGCACGGGGGATGGCGTGATAAGCATCGCTGACGGTGGTGTAACAGTGATCCAGAATATTCTCCTGTCTGGTCGGGCATTTGATAAACTGTCTGTATTTAGGGAGTTCGTGGGTGAGGTTACCTTTGTTAAAGTCGCCAAGGACAATAACTAAGGAGTCCGGGTTGGTCCGCTCCACACGCAGTATCTGGTCCGTGAGCATACGCTGTGCGTCCTGCACGTTGGCTTGTGGCGGGATGTAAACGCCGACCAGAATGAATGAAGCGAACTCGCGGGGTGAATAAAAAGGCTTACAGTTAATGGTGAAAGATTCCAGGTCAGGAGAACAGTGCTACTGGATCACTGTCACGTCGTTGCACCAGCCACTGTTGATGTAGAAACAGATTCCTCCACCTTTAGTTTTGCCGGAAAGTTCCATGTCTCTGTCCGCGCGGTGGAGTTGGAAGCCAGCCAGCTGCAGCGCAGAGTCCGGTATTAATCCACAGAGCCACGTCTCGATGAAGCTCAAAACCGCAGATGAAGAAAAGTCCCTGTTTTTACCCAACAGCAGTTGCAATTCCTCCAGTTTGTTGGGCAGTGAACGCACGTAAGAGAGAAATATTCCCGGTAACGCTGTACGTAGTCCGCGCTGGCGAAGGCGCACGAGCGCGCCGGCCCGTTTTCCTCTCCTCCGGCGTTTCACTGCGTGAGCAAGGGTGAGCACACCTTTGACCAGTATGTCCAAAATTTCCACTGTTGGGAGCATAAATTTAGGAAATAAATCCTCTGGTGTTGTTCCCCTGATGTTCATGAGCTCTTCTCTGGTGAAAGAGCTCCGGGTACCGTCACAAAAAACAGGGTTAAAACACAAAACAAAACAACGCGCACCAACACACCGAGGCAGCCGTCCGCGGCGCCATCTTGATCTATACCTTTAAATTAATGTTGCATTCATTAATAAATACCGGGCACCAACCTTCCTCAGCTCAGAAGGATTTTGTATATCGTGTCTTGTAATGCTGATGTAGTGAACGTGGTTGAATGAACCAACAGTAGATCAGTCTGACAATCTAAGGCGTAAACTCTCAGTACAGGGATTGCTTATATCCAGCTCAAAAGGGCACCGTCTGACAACGACTTGTATGCAAAAGATTATTAAACACAATAATGAAATGAATATGAATCATGGATAATGCAATAGATTATATGGATGAGGTGAATTAACACAAACACTGCACAGAGGAACTTATGGCAAGAGAATGGTAAAATGAGTTTGGCGATAGTGAGAAGTGGGTTTTTAAAGGGGAAAGGGTACGCGAATATGAAGTTAATTTGTTGAATGAACAATTTAGAGAATTTAAACAAATTGACAATATCTCAACCTCACGGACCAACTCTTATTCACAACCGCTTAAGTATGCCTACTTTGTAAGCGACGTTCCTAGATGTCTGCCCCGAACTGACACGAAGAGGCTCCGCGTCGTCGTCCGTCACTCTGATCTGCACAGCGGTCTGCCAGACGAATCAAGCGAACCACTGTTGAGAGCCAGTGTTGGACAGTGATGTCTCGGGAGCTGAGGGTCTTCGGTGTTGGTTACAGACGAGGAATGGCTTCCGATGGTTATTTAACCCGGACCAGCTGGTCAGCAGCAGGCTACAGGTCTTCGGTGCAGTCAGTTAGTAGTTGGCCGTTTGGCAAGGCTTTTGATTTCTAATAATAAGATTGAGAAACTCTTCGATGGCCAGTCGAAAATGTCTTCAAAATTATTATTACGTGACTAGACTTTAACAACAAAAATAGGAATTATGCGGCTTGGCGTGGCGAGCAAAAATGAAAGTTTCACGAAGATTAGAAAAGTGCGTTTTCTGCAGAATTAAATCAGGCCACTGTGTAGTTGTGAGCAGCAACAAAAAGACTGAGAAAACGACGGAGCGGAAAAATACTTGAAAACTAAAGAACAGAAATTAACACAAACTAAGACAAAACAAGACGAAAGAAAAACAAAACTAGACTAGAAGAAAGAAGAAACTAAAAACTCAACTAGCGTCCGTTGCGCGTGGCTAACTTTATCATCGCTCCAGGGCGTGTCTAATCAATAGGACGTCATGCATGTGGGATGGTTCGCAGACGCGCAACGTGATTTCATTTCACAGAGCGAGAATTAATTAATGATTCATACGAGGGCTCATCTGCTTCTCACTATGGTCAATCGAATATATTTTAAATGATCAATTTTCAGTGGCACAACAACAACATGCGTGTTCACTACATTCATTCATTCATCTTCTTTACCCGCGCATCCCATTTCGGGGTTGCGGGGGGCTGGAGCCTATCCCAGCTAGCAATGGGCGAGAGGCGGGGTACACCCTGAACCGGTCGCCAGCCGATCGCAGGGCAACATAGACAGACACAATAGCTGTGTCCCAATTCAGGGTCTGCATCCTTCGGAGGATGGATTTGAAGGCCGATTACGTCATAACGCTGCGCGAAGGCTGTCCCAATTCGTCCAAATTCGAAGGATCCTCCAAATGCAGCCGACAAATGCGTCCTCCTTTTCCCTGTATTTGGAGGATGCGTCGCTACTATCCTTCACGGCCTCCCATATCCCAAGATGCTTTGCGCACCGATTGTTTTTTTTAATAATGGCGACCTGTTGATATGAGGAGCTCAGTTAACAGTTAGCCTTATTAAAACTCTTCACTTACAAATGTTACAAGCTCGTATGTCAACTAATATCTTATTTTGGGTGAATACTCGATTGTGATTGGCTGCAGGGTCTCCGTTAAAAAGTGTTGTAGCACAACTATAAAAAAGTTCCGGTCAAATAGCCTGATTGTTCTAAATTTTTGCGTTGGCTCAAACGCTAGTTGGTAACCGTGGCAACAGAAACTCAGAACATACGTTATTTCACAGTTTATTTATCACAACGGCAAGACAGTAGACAACATGAGTGATTTTATAGTTTCCTTTAACCACATTTAATGATCAGAGTGAATGGTGGATAATATTTCTTGCAATAAAAATGATTTAGGAAACTATCTGTGGACTTTGAGTCTTTGAAACAAAATTTGGCATCATCCTCTGGACACACACAAGCGGTAAGAGGTGCACTTGCCCTCTGAAACGATACTTTGTATCACGTAACATAACGTTAAGCAATCATGTCACTTCCCTCCACTGATTAGATCTAATATAACAGTTGCGCCGACCGAGCTGCAGGTTCTGTGGCCAGAGCCGGTTACCTTGGCAACGCGTCACAACGAGCGATATTAAATAGTCCACTCAGTCGATTTTAACGGTAAAAAAAAACAAGATTAACGTATTAATAATTGACTTAATATTATTTCTTTCGTAAGTGACCATGGTAAAAGCGGGATAACGCCCTTCGAGGTGTCCATTTTCAGAAATGAATGGACGACGCGGAGGCGTGAACCGTCCGACGCGAAGCTGTGAAGATATTCACATCAGATGAATTTGTAAGTTGTATAATAGGCTACATTTCGCGCCTCTTACAAGCGATGGGAGCTGTACGGGCGCATCTCTGCACCCCGTACGTGTGTTTTTCCCGGGTTAGGAGGGAAGAAGTTATGACGTCGTGACGCAATCACGAAATGCTCCGAAGGCTAGACCGTCCCATTTAACGATAGTTGATGCGGCCGACGGAGGATCCTCCGAAGGACCCAGCCTCCGGAGACCGCGTAGGCTGGGTCCTCCGAAGGATGCAGCCCCTGAATTGGGACACACCTACAGACAGACAACTCACACACTCACACTCACACCTACGGACAATTTGGAGACCAATTAACCTAACGAGCATGTTTTTGGTCTGTGGGAGGAAGCTGGAGTGCCCGGAGAGAACCCACACATGCCTGTTCACTACATGCATTAGACAATTCTTATGAATAACGACAACATTAAACAATGAACATGGTGACATTTTCTAATACTAATCCTAATAAACATGATGACTAAGGGTATAACAACTTTAATATGATGAAGGAATAAAGACTATATTTGCCGAAATGATTATCGCTATTATGGTAACTTATTAATAAATGTCTTCCGCTGAGCACCTTCAGCCTAACCGCTATGAACCTCTAGATGGCAGTATGGTTACATGGTAGAAACTCAGAGAAAACCTTTGAAATAGTTAAATTCACAGTTTCGTCATCCTGTAAGTTAGAAAAACCAGGAAAGCATTGTTATTGTACAGATCACGAGCTTAGCAATGTTATAACATCTACAGTTAAATCAAACATTGAGATTTGGTTAATTTGGTAGGTTAAGCAAAAAGGCACACAGACATAAAGAACAGTTTGCTTCAGGAATGTCTAATTTACAACCCATCAGCATTATCTGATTTGAAGATTCCTTTGAGACATGGCATTTGTCCATCCAGGCAGTTTTATTGTCCTTAACTCCCATGGGCTATCAAGAAAGAGTTAGCACCTCCATGAGAACGTCTTGACCAGATGTAAATTAGAAGTAAAAGTGGTATCAGTGACTCTTGTTGCCCTGAAAGAGTGTGAGAAGATGTCTCTAAACCAGACATCCTGTCTCTGCCTGGGTTCACACCTTCCTGTGAACCTTCCAGATGGTCAATAACTCTTAAAAGTCTGATTGTTTTATCACTACACTTCTCCTGAGCAATGCAAAGAGGGGAGAAGAGGGTCAGCTACAGACCAGTTCTGCTACAATTCAACTGTGAATGTTTATGAAGGACAATATGTTTTAATTTGACTTCTTTTCAGATACTGTGAAAAGTACGACAAGTGTTCAGTTTGTGCGTGTCTCGCTCATGTAGTGTGATTTTGACTGTAAAATCAAATGAGCGTCACCATTTAAGATTCATTTGTTTTTATGTGTCACACAGTCTCAGAATGACAATTCCACTTTTGAAACATTCAACTGTGAATGTTTATGAAGAACAACATGTTTTAATTTGACTTCCTTCACAGTTAATGTGAAAAATACAAGTGTTGATGTTATGCTCCTACCACTCATGTAGTACGATGTTGACTGTAAAATCAAATGAGCGTCACCATTTAAGATTCATTTGTTTTTATGTGTCACACTGTGTCAGAATGACAATTCCACTTTAGAAAAATTCAAATGTGAATGTGTATGAAGGCCACCATTACTTAATTTGACGTCTTTTTCAGATACTGTGAAAAGTATGACAAATGTTCAATTTGTGCTTTTCTCGCTCTTGTAGTGTGATTTTGACAGTAAAATCAAATGATCGTCACCATTTAAGATTAAT
The DNA here is from genome assembly GCF_051107435.1 of Chaetodon auriga. Lineage (NCBI taxonomy): Eukaryota > Metazoa > Chordata > Actinopteri > Chaetodontiformes > Chaetodontidae > Chaetodon > Chaetodon auriga. The sequence continues at coordinate 197,943 of NC_135096.1, read as the reverse complement.
TTGTTTTTATGTGTCACAGTCTCAGAATGACAATTCCACCTGAGAAACACTCAAATGTGAATGTTAATAAAGGACAGCATTATTTAATTTGACTTCTTTTTCAGATACTCTGAAAAGTACGACAAGTGTTCAGTTTGTACGTGGCTCGCTCATGTAGCGTGATTTTGACTGTAAAATCAAATGAGCATCACCATTTAAGATTCATTTCTTTTTATGTGTCACACTGTGTCAGAATGACAATTCCACTTTAGAAACCCTCAAATGTTTATAGAGGACAACATGTTTTAATTTGACTTCTTTTTCAGATACTGTGAAAAGTACAAGTGTTCAGTTTGTGCTTGTCTCTCTCATGCAGTGTTCAATTCCACTTTGGAAACATTCAACTGTGAATGTTTATGAAGGACAACATGTTTTAATTTGACTTCCTTCACAGTTAATGTGAAAAATACAAGTGTTGATGTTATGCTCCTATCACTGATGTAGTACGATGTTGACTGTAAAATCAAATGAACGTCACTATTTAAGATTCATTTGTTTTTATGTGTCACACTGTTTCAGAATGACAATTCCACTTTAGAAACACTCAAATGTGAATGTTTATGGAGGACAGCATTATTTAATTAGACTTCTTTTTCAAGTACTCTGAAAAATTCGACAAGTGTTCAGTTTGTGCGTGTCTCGCTCATGTAGTGTGATTTTGACTTTAAATCAAATGAGCGTCACCAATTAAGATTCATTTGTTTTTATGTGTCACACTGTCTCAGAAAGACAACTCCACTTTGGAAACATTCAACTGTGAATGTTTATGAAGGACAACATGTTTTAATTTGACTTCCTTCACAGTTAATGTGAAAAATACAAGTGTTGATGTTATGCTCCTATCACTCATGTAGTACGATGTTGACTGTAAAATCAAATGAGCGTCACCATTTAAGATTCATTTGTTTTTATGTGTCACACTGTGTCAGAATGACAATTCCACTTTAGAAAAATTCAAACGTGAATGTGTATGAAGGCCACCATTACTTAATTTGACGTCTTTTTCAGATACTGTGAAAAGTATGACAAATGTTCAATTTGTGCTTTTCTCGCTCTTGTAGTGTGATTTTGACAGTAAAATCAAATGATCGTCACCATTTCAGATTCTTTTGTTTTTATGTGTCACACTGTCTCAGAATGACAATTCCACTTTGGAAACATTCAACTGTGAATGTTTATGAAGGACAGCATTATTTAATTTGACTTCTTTTTCAGATACTCTGAAAAGTACGACAAGTGTTTCTGTGAAAAATACAAGTGTTGATGTTGTGCTCCTGAATGTTTATGAAGGACAGCATTATTTAATTTGACTTCTGTTTCAAATACTCTGAAAAGTACGACAAGTGTTCAGTTTGTGCGTGTCTCGCTCATGTCGTGTGATGTTGACTGTAAAATCAAATGAGCGTCACCATTTAAGATTCCTTTGTTTTTATGTGTCACACTGTCTCAGAATGACAATTCCACTTTGGAAACATTCAACTGTGAATGTTTATGAAGGACCACATGTTTTAATTTGACGTCCATCACAGTTACTGTGAAAAATACAAGTGTTGATGTTGTGCTTTTGTCGCTCATGTAGTGTGATTTTGACTGTAAAATCAAATGAGCGTCACCATTTAAGATTCATTTGTTTTTATATGTCACACTGTCTCAGAATGACATCTCCACTTGAGAAACATTCAATTGTGATTGTTTATGAAGGACAACAGGTTTTAATTTGACTTCCATCACAGTTTCTCTGAAAAATACAAGTGTTGATGTTGTGCTCCTGTCACTCACATGTAGTGATATTGACCGTAAAATCAAATGAGCGTCACCATTTAAGATTCATTTGTTTGTTCGTGTCACACTGTCTCAGAATGACATCTCCACTTTAGAAACGTTCAACTGTGAATGTTTATGAAGGACAACATGTTTAAATTTGACTTCCGTCACAGTTAATGTGAAAATACAAGTGTTGATGTTGTGTTCCTGTCACTCATGTAGTATGATTTTGACTGTAAAATCAAATGAGCGTCACCATTTAAGATTCATTTGTTTTTATGTGTCACACTGTTTCAGAATGACAATTCCACTTTAGAAACACTCAAATGTGAATGTGTATGTTCAGATACTGTGAAAAGTACGACAAGTGTTCAGTTTGTGCGTGTCTCACTCATGTAGTGTGATTTTGACTGTAAAATCAAATGAGCGTCACCGTTTAAGATTCATTTGTTTTTATGTGTCACCATGTCTCAGAATTACAATTCCACTTTGGAAACATTCAACTGTGAATGTTTATGAAGGACCACATGTTTTAATTTGACTTCTTTTTCAGATACTGTGAAAAATACAAGAGTTGATATTGTGCTTTTGTCGCTCATGTAGTGTGATTTTGACTGTAAAATCAAATGAGCGTCACCATTTAAGATTCATTTGTTTGTATATGTCACACTGTCTCAGAATGACATCTCCACTTGAGAAACATTCAATTGTGATTGTTTATGAAGGACAACAGGTTTTAATTTGACTTCCATCACAGTTTCTCTGAAAAATACAAGTGTTGATGTTGTGCTCCTGTCACTCACATGTAGTGATATTGACCGTAAAATCAAATGAGCGTCACCATTTAAGATTCATTTGTTTGTACGTGTCACACTGTCTCAGAATGGCAATTCCACTTTAGAAACGTTCAACTGTGAATGTTTATGAAGGACAACATGTTTAAATTTGACTTCCGTCCCAGTTAATGTAAAAATACAAGTGTTGATGTTGTGCTCCTGTCACTCATGTAGTATGATTTTGACTGTATAATCAAATGAGCGTCACCATTTAAGATTCATTTGTTGTTGTGTGTCACACTGTCTCAGAATGACAATTCCACTTTAGAAACACTCAAATCTGAATGTGTATGAAGGACAGCATTATTTCATTTGACTTCTGTTTCAGATACTGTGAAAAGTACGACAAAATGTTCAGTTTATGTGTGTCTCGCTCATGTCGTGTGATTTTGACGGTGAAATCAAATGAGCGTCACCATTTCAGATTCTTTTGTTTTTATGTATCACACTGTCTCAGAATGACAATTCCACCTGAGACACACTCAAATGTGAATGTTTATGAAGGACAGCATTATTTAATTTGACTTTTTTTTCAAATACTCTGAAAAGTTCGACAAGTGTCCAGTTTGTGCGTGTCTCGCTCATGTCGTGTGATGTTGACTGTAAAATCAAATGAGCGTCACCATTTAAGATTCATTTGTTTTTATGTGTCACACTGTCTCAGAATGACAATTCCACTTTGGAAACATTCAACTGTGAATGTTTATGAAGGACAGCATTATTTAATTTGACTTTTTTTTCAAATACTCTGAAAAGTTCGACAAGTGTCCAGTTTGTGCGTGTCTCGCTCATGTCGTGTGATGTTGACTGTAAAATCAAATGAGCGTCACCATTTAAGATTCATTTGTTTTTATGTGTCACACTGTCTCAGAATGACAATTCCACCTAAGAAACACTCAAATGTGAATGTGTATGAAGGACAGCATTATTTCATTTGACTTCTTTTTCAGATACTGTGAAAAGTACGACAAATGTTCAATTTGTGCTTGTCTCGCTCATGTAGTGTGATTTTGACTGTGAAATCAGATGAGCGTCACCATTTAAGATTCATTTGTTTTTATGTGTCACACTGTCTCAGAATGACAATTCCACTCTGGAAACGTTCAACTGTGAATGTTTCTGAAGGACAACATGTTTTAATTTGACTTCTTTTTCAGATACTGTGAAAAGTACGACGAATGTTCAATTTGTGCTTTTGTCGCTCATGTAGTGTGATTTTGACAGTGAAATCAGATGAGCGTCACCATTTAAGATTCATTTGGTTTTATGTGTCACACTGTCTCAGAATGACAATTCCACTCTGGAAACGTTCAACTGTGAATGTTTATGAAGGACAACATGTTTTAATTTGACTTCTTTTTCAGATACTGTGAAAAGTACGACAAGTGTTCAGTTTGTGTGTGTCTTGCTCATGTAGTGTGATTTTGACTGTAAAATCAAATGAGTGTCACCGTTTAAGATTAATTTGTTTTTATGTGTCACACTGTCTCAGAATGACAATTCCACCCGAGAAACACTCAAATGTGAATGTTTATGAAGGACAATATGTTTTGATGTGACTTCTTTTTCAGGTACTGTGAAAAGTACGACAAATGTTCAGTTTTTGTGTGGCTCGCTCATGTCGTGTGATTTTGACTGTAAAATCAAATGAGCGTCACCATTTAAGATTCATTTGTTTTTATGTGTCACACTGTCTCAGAATGACAATTCCACTCTGGAAACATTCAACTGTGAATGTTTATGAAGGACAACATGTTTTAATTTGACTTCTTTTTCAGATACTGTGAAAAGTACGACAAATGTTCAATTTGTGCTTGTCTCGCTCATGTAGTGTGATTTTGACTGTAAAATCAAATGAGTGTCACCATTTAAGATTCATTTGTTTTTATGTGTCACACTGTCTCAGAATGACAATTCCACTCTGGAAACATTCAACTGTGAATGTGTATGAAGGACAGCATTGCTTAATTTTACATCTTTTTCAGATACTGTGAAAAGTACAACAAATGTTCAATTTATTCTTTTCTCACTCTTGTAGTGTGATTTTAACTGTAAAATCAAATGAGCGTCACCATTTAAGATTCATTTGTTTTTATGTGTCACACTGTCTCAGAATGACAATTCCACTCTGGAAACGTTCAACTGTGAATGTTTATGAAGGACAACATGTTTTAATTTGACTTCTTTTTCAGATACTGTGAAAAGTACGACAAGTGTTCAGTTTGTGTGTGTCTTGCTCATGTAGTGTGATTTTGACTGTAAAATCAAATGAGTGTCACCGTTTAAGATTAATTTGTTTTTATGTGTCACACTGTCTCAGAATGACAATTCCACCCGAGAAACACTCAAATGTGAATGTTTATGAAGGACAATATGTTTTGATGTGACTTCTTTTTCAGGTACTGTGAAAAGTACGACAAATGTTCAGTTTTTGTGTGGCTCGCTCATGTCGTGTGATTTTGACTGTAAAATCAAATGAGCGTCACCATTTAAGATTCATTTGTTTTTATGTGTCACACTGTCTCAGAATGACAATTCCACTCTGGAAACATTCAACTGTGAATGTTTATGAAGGACAACATGTTTTAATTTGACTTCTTTTTCAGATACTGTGAAAAGTACGACAAATGTTCAATTTGTGCTTGTCTCGCTCATGTAGTGTGATTTTGACTGTAAAATCAAATGAGTGTCACCATTTAAGATTCATTTGTTTTTATGTGTCACACTGTCTCAGAATGACAATTCCACTTTGGAAACATTCAACTGTGAATGTTTATGAAGGACCACATGTTTTAATTTGACGTCCATCACAGTTACTGTGAAAAATACAAGTGTTGATGTTGTGCTTTTGTCGCTCATGTAGTGTGATTTTGACTGTAAAATCAAATGAGCGTCACCATTTAAGATTCATTTGTTTTTATATGTCACACTGTCTCAGAATGACATCTCCACTTGAGAAACATTCAATTGTGATTGTTTATGAAGGACAACAGGTTTTAATTTGACTTCCATCACAGTTTCTCTGAAAAATACAAGTGTTGATGTTGTGCTCCTGTCACTCACATGTAGTGATATTGACCGTAAAATCAAATGAGCGTCACCATTTAAGATTCATTTGTTTGTTCGTGTCACACTGTCTCAGAATGACATCTCCACTTTAGAAACGTTCAACTGTGAATGTTTATGAAGGACAACATGTTTAAATTTGACTTCCGTCACAGTTAATGTGAAAATACAAGTGTTGATGTTGTGTTCCTGTCACTCATGTAGTATGATTTTGACTGTAAAATCAAATGAGCGTCACCATTTAAGATTCATTTGTTTTTATGTGTCACACTGTTTCAGAATGACAATTCCACTTTAGAAACACTCAAATGTGAATGTGTATGTTCAGATACTGTGAAAAGTACGACAAGTGTTCAGTTTGTGCGTGTCTCACTCATGTAGTGTGATTTTGACTGTAAAATCAAATGAGCGTCACCGTTTAAGATTCATTTGTTTTTATGTGTCACCATGTCTCAGAATTACAATTCCACTTTGGAAACATTCAACTGTGAATGTTTATGAAGGACCACATGTTTTAATTTGACTTCTTTTTCAGATACTGTGAAAAATACAAGAGTTGATATTGTGCTTTTGTCGCTCATGTAGTGTGATTTTGACTGTAAAATCAAATGAGCGTCACCATTTAAGATTCATTTGTTTGTATATGTCACACTGTCTCAGAATGACATCTCCACTTGAGAAACATTCAATTGTGATTGTTTATGAAGGACAACAGGTTTTAATTTGACTTCCATCACAGTTTCTCTGAAAAATACAAGTGTTGATGTTGTGCTCCTGTCACTCACATGTAGTGATATTGACCGTAAAATCAAATGAGCGTCACCATTTAAGATTCATTTGTTTGTACGTGTCACACTGTCTCAGAATGGCAATTCCACTTTAGAAACGTTCAACTGTGAATGTTTATGAAGGACAACATGTTTAAATTTGACTTCCGTCCCAGTTAATGTAAAAATACAAGTGTTGATGTTGTGCTCCTGTCACTCATGTAGTATGATTTTGACTGTATAATCAAATGAGCGTCACCATTTAAGATTCATTTGTTGTTGTGTGTCACACTGTCTCAGAATGACAATTCCACTTTAGAAACACTCAAATCTGAATGTGTATGAAGGACAGCATTATTTCATTTGACTTCTGTTTCAGATACTGTGAAAAGTACGACAAAATGTTCAGTTTATGTGTGTCTCGCTCATGTCGTGTGATTTTGACGGTGAAATCAAATGAGCGTCACCATTTCAGATTCTTTTGTTTTTATGTATCACACTGTCTCAGAATGACAATTCCACCTGAGACACACTCAAATGTGAATGTTTATGAAGGACAGCATTATTTAATTTGACTTTTTTTTCAAATACTCTGAAAAGTTCGACAAGTGTCCAGTTTGTGCGTGTCTCGCTCATGTCGTGTGATGTTGACTGTAAAATCAAATGAGCGTCACCATTTAAGATTCATTTGTTTTTATGTGTCACACTGTCTCAGAATGACAATTCCACTTTGGAAACATTCAACTGTGAATGTTTATGAAGGACAGCATTATTTAATTTGACTTTTTTTTCAAATACTCTGAAAAGTTCGACAAGTGTCCAGTTTGTGCGTGTCTCGCTCATGTCGTGTGATGTTGACTGTAAAATCAAATGAGCGTCACCATTTAAGATTCATTTGTTTTTATGTGTCACACTGTCTCAGAATGACAATTCCACCTAAGAAACACTCAAATGTGAATGTGTATGAAGGACAGCATTATTTCATTTGACTTCTTTTTCAGATACTGTGAAAAGTACGACAAATGTTCAATTTGTGCTTGTCTCGCTCATGTAGTGTGATTTTGACTGTGAAATCAGATGAGCGTCACCATTTAAGATTCATTTGTTTTTATGTGTCACACTGTCTCAGAATGACAATTCCACTCTGGAAACGTTCAACTGTGAATGTTTCTGAAGGACAACATGTTTTAATTTGACTTCTTTTTCAGATACTGTGAAAAGTACGACGAATGTTCAATTTGTGCTTTTGTCGCTCATGTAGTGTGATTTTGACAGTGAAATCAGATGAGCGTCACCATTTAAGATTCATTTGGTTTTATGTGTCACACTGTCTCAGAATGACAATTCCACTCTGGAAACGTTCAACTGTGAATGTTTATGAAGGACAACATGTTTTAATTTGACTTCTTTTTCAGATACTGTGAAAAGTACGACAAGTGTTCAAATGAATCTTTTCTCACTCTTGTAGTGTGATTTTAACTGTAAAATCAAATGAGCGTCACCATTTAAGATTCATTTGTTTTAATGTGTCACACTGTCTCAGAATGACAATTCCACCTAAGAAACACTCAAATGTGAATGTGTATGAAGGACAGCATTATTTCATTTGACTTCTTTTTCAGATACTGTGAAAAGTACGACAAATGTTCAATTTATTCTTTTCTCACTCTTGTAGTGTGATTTTAACTGTAAAATCAAATGAGCGTCACCATTTAAGATTCATTTGTTTTAATGTGTCACACTGTCTCAGAATGACAATTCCACCTAAGAAACACTCAAATGTGAATGTGTATGAAGGACAGCATTATTTCATTTGACTTCTTTTCCAGATACTGTGAAAAGTACGACAAATGTTCAATTTGTGCTTTTGTCGCTCATGTAGTGTGATTTTGACTGTGAAATCAGATGAGCGTCACCATTTAAGATTCATTTGTTTTTATGTGTCACACTGTCTCAGAATGACAATTCCACTCTGGAAACGTTCAACTGTGAATGTTTCTGAAGGACAACATGTTTTAATTTGACTTCTTTTTCAGATACTGTGAAAAGTACGACGAATGTTCAATTTGTGCTTTTGTCGCTCATGTAGTGTGATTTTGACAGTGAAATCAGATGAGCGTCACCATTTAAGATTCATTTGGTTTTATGTGTCACACTGTCTCAGAATGACAATTCCACTCTGGAAACGTTCAACTGTGAATGTTTATGAAGGACAACATGTTTTAATTTGACTTCTTTTTCAGATACTGTGAAAAGTACGACAAGTGTTCAGTTTGTGTGTGTCTTGCTCATGTAGTGTGATTTTGACTGTAAAATCAAATGAGTGTCACCGTTTAAGATTCATTTGTTTTTATGTGTCACACTGTCTCAGAATGACAATTCCACCCGAGAAACACTCAAATGTGAATGTTTATGAAGGACAATATGTTTTGATGTGACTTCTTTTTCAGGTACTGTGAAAAGTACGACAAATGTTCAGTTTTTGTGTGGCTCGCTCATGTCGTGTGATTTTGACTGTAAAATCAAATGAGCGTCACCATTTAAGATTCATTTGTTTTTATGTGTCACACTGTCTCAGAATGACAATTCCACTCTGGAAACATTCAACTGTGAATGTTTATGAAGGACAACATGTTCTAATTTGACTTCTTTTTCAGATACTGTGAAAAGTACGACAAATGTTCAATTTGTGCTTGTCTCGCTCATGTAGTGTGATTTTGACTGTAAAATCAAATGAGCGTCACCATTTAAGATTCATTTGTTTTTATGTGTCAAACTATTTCAGAATGACAATTCCACTCTGGAAACATTCAACCGTGAATGTTTATGAAGGACAATATGTTTTAATTTGACTTCTTTTTCAGGTACTGTGAAAAGTACGACAAATGTTCAGTTTTTATTTGGCTCGCTCATGTAGTGTGATTTTGACTGTAAAATCAAATGATCGTCACCATTTAAGATTCATTTGTTTTTATGTGTCACACTGTGTCAGAATGACAATTCCACTTTAGAAACAATCAAATGTGAATGTGTATGAAGGACAGCATTGCTTAATTTTACATCTTTTTCAGATACTGTGAAAAGTACAACAAATGTTCAATTTATTCTTTTCTCACTCTTGTAGTGTGATTTTAACTGTAAAATCAAATGAGCGTCACCATTTAAGATTCATTTGTTTTTATGTGTCACACTGTCTCAGAATGACAATTCCACTCTGGAAACGTTCAACTGTGAATGTTTATGAAGGACAACATGTTTTAATTTGACTTCTTTTTCAGATACTGTGAAAAGTACGACAAGTGTTCAGTTTGTGTGTGTCTTGCTCATGTAGTGTGATTTTGACTGTAAAATCAAATGAGCGTCACCATTTAAGATTCATTTGTTTTTATGTGTCACACTGTCTCAGAATGACAATTCCACCTAAGAAACACTCAAATGTGAATGTTCATGAAGGACAATATGTTTTAATTTGACTTCTTTTTCAGGTACTGTGAAAAGTACGACAAATGTTCAGTTTTGTGTGGCTCGCTCATGTAGTGTGATTTTGACTGTAAAATCAAATGATCGTCACCATTTAAGATTCATTTGTTTTCATGTGTCACACTGTCTCAGAATGACAATTCCACTTTGGAAACATTCAACTGTGAATGTTTATGAAGGACAATATGTTTTAATTTGACTTCTTTTTCAGATACTGTGAAAAGTACGACAAATGTTCAATTTGTGCTTTTGTCGCTCATGTAGTGTGATTTTGACTGTAAAATCAAATGAGCGTCACCATTTAAGATTCATTTGTTTTTATGTGTCACACTGTGTCAGAATGACAATTCCACTTTAGAAACACTTCAAATGTGAACGTGTATGAAGGACAGCATTATTTCATTTGACTTCTTTTTCAGATTCTGTGAAAAGTACGACAAATGTTCAATTTGTGCTTGTCTCGCTCATGTAGTGTGATTTTGACTGTGGAATCAGATGAGCGTCACCATTTAAGATTCATTTGTTTTTATGTGTCACACTGTCTCAGAATGACAATTCCACTCTGGAAACGTTCAACTGTGAATGTTTCTGAAGGACAACATGTTTTAATTTGACTTCTTTTTCAGATACTGTGAAAAGTACGACGAATGTTCAATTTGTGCTTTTGTCGCTCATGTAGTGTGATTTTGACTGTAAAATCAAATGAGCGTCACCATTTAAGATTCATTTGTTTTTATGTGTCACACTGTCTCAGAATGACAATTCCACCTGAACAACACTCAAATGTGAATGTTTATGAAGGACAATATGTTTTAATTTGACTTCTTTTTCAGGTGCTGTGAAAAGTACGACAAATGTTCAGTTTTTGTGTGGCTCGCTCATGTAGTCTGATTTTGACTGTAAAATCAAATGAGCGTCACCATTTAAGATTCATTTGTTTTTATGTGTCACACTGTCTCAGAATGACAATTCCACTCTGGAAACATTCAACTGTGAATGTTTATGAAGGACAACATGTTTTAATTTGACTTCTTTTTCAGATACTGTGAAAAGTACGACAAATGTTCAATTTGTGCTTGTCTCGCTCATGTAGTGTGATTTTGACTGTAAAATCAAATGAGTGTCACCATTTAAGATTCATTTGTTTTTATGTGTCACACTGTCTCAGAATGACAATTCCACCTAGGAAACACTCAAATGTGAATGTTCATGAAGGACAATGTGTTTTAATTTGACTTCTTTTTCAGATACTGTGAAAAGTACGACAAGTGTTCAGTTTTGTGTGGCTCGCTCATGTAGTGTGATTTTGATTGTAAAATCAAATGATCGTCACCATTTAAGATTCATTTGTTTTCATGTGTCACACTGTCTCAGAATGACAATTCCACTTTGGAAACATTCAGCTGTGAATGTTTATGAAGGACAATATGTTTTAATTTGACTTCTTTTTCAGATACTGTGAAAAGTACGACAAATGTTCAATTTGTGCTTTTGTCGCTCATGTAGTGTGATTTTGACTGTAAAATCAAATGAGCGTCACCATTTAAGATTCATTTGTTTTTATGTGTCACACTGTGTCAGAATGACAATTCCACTTTAGAAACACTTCAAATGTGAATGTGTATGAAGGACAGCATTATTTCATTTGACTTCTTTTTCAGATACTGTGAAAAGTACGACAAATGTTCAATTTGTGCTTGTCTCGCTCATGTAGTGTGATTTTGACTGTGAAATCAGATGAGCGTCACCATTTCAGATTCATTTGTTTTGATGTGTCACACTGTCTCAGAATGACAATTCCAGTCTGGAAACGTTCAACTGTGAATGTTTATGAAGGACAACATGTTTTAATTTGACTTCTTTTTCAGATACTGTGAAAAGTACGACAAATGTTCAATTTGTGCTTTTCTCGCTCATGTAGTGTGATTTTGACTGTAAAATCAAATGAGCGTCACCATTTAAGATTCATTTGTTTTTATGTGTCACACTGTCTCAGAATGACAATTCCACCTAAGAAACACTCAAATGTGAATGTTCATGAAGGACAATATGTTTTAATTTGACTTCTTTTTCAGGTACTGTGAAAAGTACGACAAGTGTTCAGTTTGTGCGTGGCTCGCTCATGTAGTATGATTTTGACTGTAAAATCAAATGAGCGTCACCATTTAAGATTCATTTGTTTTTATGTGTCACACTATCTCAGAATGACAATTCCACTCTGGAAACATTCAACCGTGAATGTTTATGAAGGACAATATGTTTTAATTTGACTTCTTTTTCAGGTACTGTGAAAAGTACGACAAATGTTCAGTTTTTATTTGGCTCGCTCATGTAGTGTGATTTTGACTGTAAAATCAAATGATCATCACCATTTAAGATTCATTTGTTTTTATGTGTCACACTGTGTCAGAATGACAATTCCACGTTAGAAACAATCAAATGTGAATGTGTATGAAGGACAGCATTGCTTAATTTTACATCTTTTTCAGATACTGTGAAAAGTAAGACAAATGTTCCATTTATTCTTTTCTCACTCTTGTAGTGTGATTTTAACTGTAAAATCAAATGAGCGTCACCATTTAAGATTCATTTGTTTTTATGTGTCACACTGTGTCAGAATGACAATTCCACGTTAGAAACAATCAAATGTGAATGTGTATGAAGGACAGCATTGCTTAATTTGACATCTTTTTCAGATACTGTGAAAAGTAAGAGAAATGTTCAATTTATTCTTTTCTCACTCTTGTAGTGTGATTTTAACTGTAAAATCAAATGAGCGTCACCATTTAAGATTCATTTGTTTTTATGTGTCACACTGTGTCAGAATGACAATTCCACTTTAGAAACACTCAAATGTGAATGTGTATGAAGGACAGCATTATTTCATTTGACTTCTTTTTCAGATACTGTGAAAAGTACGACAAATGTTCAATTTGTGCGTGTCTCGCTCATGTAGTGTGATTTTGACAGTGAAATCAGATGAGCGTCACCATTTAAGATTCATTTGTTTTTATGTGTCACACTGTCTCAGAATGACAATTCCACTCTGGAAACGTTCAACTGTGAATGTTTATGAAGGACAACATGTTTTAATTTGACTTCTTTTTCAGATACTGTGAAAAGTACGACAAGTGTTCAGTTTGTGTGTGTCTTGCTCATGTAGTGTGATTTTGACTGTAAAATCAAATGAGCGTCACCATTTAAGATTCATTTGTTTTTATGTGTCACACTGTCTCAGAATGACAATTCCACCTAAGAAACACTCAAATGTGAATGTTCATGAAGGACAATATGTTTTAATTTGACTTCTTTTTCAGGTACTGTGAAAAGTACGACAAATGTTCAGTTTTGTGTGGCTCGCTCATGTAGTATGATTTTGATTGTAAAATCAAATGATCGTCACCATTTAAGATTCATTTGTTTTCATGTGTCACACTGTCTCAGAATGACAATTCCACTTTGGAAACATTCAGCTGTGAATGTTTATGAAGGACAATATGTTTTAATTTGACTTCTTTTTCAGATACTGTGAAAAGTACGACAAATGTTCAATTTGTGCTTTTGTCGCTCATGTAGTGTGATTTTGACTGTGAAATCAGATGAGCGTCACCATTTAAGATTCATTTGTTTTTATGTGTCACACTGTGTCAGAATGACAATTCCACTTTAGAAACACTTCAAATGTGAATGTGTATGAAGGACAGCATTATTTCATTTGACTTCTTTTTCAGATACTGTGAAAAGTACGACAAATGTTCAATTTGTGCTTGTCTCGCTCATGTAGTGTGATTTTGACTGTGAAATCAGATGAGCGTCACCATTTAAGATTCATTTGTTTTTATGTGTCACACTGTCTCAGAATGACAATTCCAGTCTGGAAACGTTCAACTGTGAATGTTCATGAAGGACAACATGTTTTAATTTGACTTCTTTTTCAGATACTGTGAAAAGTACGACAAATGTTCAATTTGTGCTTTTCTCGCTCATGTAGTGTGATTTTGACTGTAAAATCAAATGAGCGTCACCATTTAAGATTCATTTGTTTTTATGTGTCACACTGTCTCAGAATGACAATTCCACCTAAGAAACACTCAAATGTGAATGTTCATGAAGGACAATATGTTTTAATTTGACTTCTTTTTCAGGTACTGTGAAAAGTACGACAAATGTTCAGTTTTGTGTGGCTCGCTCATGTAGTGTGATTTTGACTGTAAAATCAAATGATCGTCACCATTTAAGATTCATTTGTTTTCATGTGTCACACTGTCTCAGAATGACAATTCCACTTTGGAAACATTCAACTGTGAATGTTTATGAAGGACAATATGTTTTAATTTGACTTCTTTTTCAGATACTGTGAAAAGTACGACAAATGTTCAATTTGTGCTTTTGTCGCTCATGTAGTGTGATTTTGACTGTAAAATCAAATGAGCGTCACCATTTAAGATTCATTTGTTTTTATGTGTCACACTGTGTCAGAATGACAATTCCACTTTAGAAACACTTCAAATGTGAATGTGTATGAAGGACAGCATTATTTCATTTGACTTCTTTTTCAGATACTGTGAAAAGTACGACAAATGTTCAATTTGTGCTTGTCTCGCTCATGTAGTGTGATTTTGACTGTGAAATCAGATGAGCGTCACCATTTAAGATTCATTTGTTTTTATGTGTCACACTGTCTCAGAATGACAATTCCACTCTGGAAACGTTCAACTGTGAATGTTTATGAAGGACAACATGTTTTAATTTGACTTCTTTTTCAGATACTGTGAAAAGTACGACGAATGTTCAATTTGTGCTTTTGTCGCTCATGTAGTGTGATTTTGACTGTAAAATCAAATGAGCGTCACCATTTAAGATTCATTTGTTTTTATGTGTCACACTGTCTCAGAATGACAATTCCACCTAAGAAACACTCAAATGTGAATGTTTATGAAGGACAATATGTTTTAATTTGACTTCTTTTTCAGGTACTGTGAAAAGTACGACAAATGTTCAGTTTTTGTGTGGCTCGCTCATGTAGTGTGATTTTGACTGTAAAATCAAATGATCGTCACCATTTAAGATTCATTTGTTTTTATGTGTCACACTGTCTCAGAATGACAATTCCACCTGAACAACACTCAAATGTGAATGTTTATGAAGGACAATATGTTTTAATTTGACTTCTTTTTCAGGTGCTGTGAAAAGTACGACAAATGTTCAGTTTTTGTGTGGCTCGCTCATGTAGTCTGATTTTGACTGTAAAATCAAATGAGCGTCACCATTTAAGATTCATTTGTTTTTATGTGTCACACTGTCTCAGAATGACAATTCCACTCTGGAAACATTCAACTGTGAATGTTTATGAAGGACAACATGTTTTAATTTGACTTCTTTTTCAGATACTGTGAAAAGTACGACAAATGTTCAATTTGTGCTTGTCTCGCTCATGTAGTGTGATTTTGACTGTAAAATCAAATGAGTGTCACCATTTAAGATTCATTTGTTTTTATGTGTCACACTGTCTCAGAATGACAATTCCACCTAGGAAACACTCAAATGTGAATGTTCATGAAGGACAATGTGTTTTAATTTGACTTCTTTTTCAGATACTGTGAAAAGTACGACAAGTGTTCAGTTTGTGCGTGGCTCGCTCATGTAGTATGATTTTGACTGTAAAATCAAATGAGCGTCACCATTTAAGATTCATTTGTTTTTATGTGTCACACTATCTCAGAATGACAATTCCACTCTGGAAACATTCAACCGTGAATGTTTATGAAGGACAATATGTTTTAATTTGACTTCTTTTTCAGGTACTGTGAAAAGTACGACAAATGTTCAGTTTTTATTTGGCTCGCTCATGTAGTGTGATTTTGACTGTAAAATCAAATGATCGTCACCATTTAAGATTCATTTGTTTTTATGTGTCACACTGTGTCAGAATGACAATTCCACGTTAGAAACAATCAAATGTGAATGTGTATGAAGGACAGCATTGCTTAATTTTACATCTTTTTCAGATACTGTGAAAAGTAAGACAAATGTTCAATTTATTCTTTTCTCACTCTTGTAGTGTGATTTTAACTGTAAAATCAAATGAGCGTCACCATTTAAGATTCATTTGTTTTTATGTGTCACACTGTGTCAGAATGACAATTCCACGTTAGAAACAATCAAATGTGAATGTGTATGAAGGACAGCATTGCTTAATTTGACATCTTTTTCAGATACTGTGAAAAGTAAGACAAATGTTCAATTTATTCTTTTCTCACTCTTGTAGTGTGATTTTAACTGTAAAATCAAATGAGCGTCACCATTTAAGATTCATTTGTTTTTATGTGTCACACTGTGTCAGAATGACAATTCCACTTTAGAAACACTCAAATGTGAATGTGTATGAAGGACAGCATTATTTCATTTGACTTCTTTTTCAGATACTGTGAAAAGTACGACAAATGTTCAATTTGTGCGTGTCTCGCTCATGTAGTGTGATTTTGACAGTGAAATCAGATGAGCGTCACCATTTAAGATTCATTTGTTTTTATGTGTCACACTGTCTCAGAATGACAATTCCACTCTGGAAACGTTCAACTGTGAATGTTTATGAAGGACAACATGTTTTAATTTGACTTCTTTTTCAGATACTTTGAAAAGTACGACAAGTGTTCAGTTTGTGTGTGTCTTGCTCATGTAGTGTGATTTTGACTGTAAAATCAAATGAGCGTCACCATTTAAGATTCATTTGTTTTTATGTGTCACACTGTCTCAGAATGACAATTCCACCTAAGAAACACTCAAATGTGAATGTTCATGTAGGACAATATGTTTTAATTTGACTTCTTTTTCAGGTACTGTGAAAAGTACGACAAATGTTCAGTTTTGTGTGGCTCGCTCATGTAGTGTGATTTTGATTGTAAAATCAAATGATCGTCACCATTTAAGATTCATTTGTTTTCATGTGTCACACTGTCTCAGAATGACAATTCCACTTTGGAAACATTCAGCTGTGAATGTTTATGAAGGACAATATGTTTTAATTTGACTTCTTTTTCAGATACTGTGAAAAGTACGACAAATGTTCAATTTGTGCTTTTGTCGCTCATGTAGTGTGATTTTGACTGTAAAATCAAATGAGCGTCACCATTTAAGATTCATTTGTTTTTATGTGTCACACTGTGTCAGAATGACAATTCCACTTTAGAAACACTTCAAATGTGAATGTGTATGAAGGACAGCATTATTTCATTTGACTTCTTTTTCAGATACTGTGAAAAGTACGACAAATGTTCAATTTGTGCTTGTCTCGCTCATGTAGTCTGATTTTGACTGTGAAATCAGATGAGCGTCACCATTTAAGATTCATTTGTTTTTATGTGTCACACTGTCTCAGAATGACAATTCCAGTCTGGAAACGTTCAACTGTGAATGTTTATGAAGGACAACATGTTTTAATTTGACTTCTTTTTCAGATACTGTGAAAAGTACGACAAATGTTCAATTTGTGCTTTTCTCGCTCATGTAGTGTGATTTTGACTGTAAAATCAAATGAGCGTCACCATTTAAGATTCATTTGTTTTTATGTGTCACACTGTCTCAGAATGACAATTCCACCTAAGAAACACTCAAATGTGAATGTTCATGAAGGACAATATGTTTTAATTTGACTTCTTTTTCAGGTACTGTGAAAAGTACGACAAATGTTCAGTTTTGTGTGGCTCGCTCATGTAGTGTGATTTTGACTGTAAAATCAAATGATCGTCACCATTTAAGATTCATTTGTTTTCATGTGTCACACTGTGTCAGAATGACAATTCCACTTTAGAAACATTCAACTGTGAATGTTTATGAAGGACAATATGTTTTAATTTGACTTCTTTTTCAGATACTGTGAAAAGTACGACAAATGTTCAATTTGTGCTTTTGTCGCTCATGTAGTGTGATTTTGACTGTAAAATCAAATGAGCGTCACCATTTAAGATTCATTTGTTTTTATGTGTCACACTGTGTCAGAATGACAATTCCACTTTAGAAACACTTCAAATGTGAATGTGTATGAAGGACAGCATTATTTCATTTGACTTCTTTTTCAGATACTGTGAAAAGTAAGACAAATGTTCACTTTATTCTTTTCTCACTCTTGTAGTGTGATTTTAACTGTAAAATCAAATGAGCGTCACCATTTAAGATTCATTTGTTTTTATGTGTCACACTGTGTCAGAATGACAATTCCACGTTAGAAACAATCAAATGTGAATGTGTATAGAGGACAGCATTGCTTAATTTGACATCTTTTTCAGATACTGTGAAAAGTAAGACAAATGTTCAATTTATTCTTTTCTCACTCTTGTAGTGTGATTTTAACTGTAATATCAAATGAGCGTCACCATTTAAGATTCATTTGTTTTTATGTGTCACACTGTGTCAGAATGACAATTCCACTTTAGAAACACTCAAATGTGAATGTGTATGAAGGACAGCATTATTTCATTTGACTTCTTTTTCAGATACTGTGAAAAGTACGACAAATGTTCAATTTGTGCGTGTCTCGCTCATGTAGTGTGATTTTGACTGTGAAATCAGATGAGCGTCACCATTTAAGATTCATTTGTTTTTATGTGTCACACTGTCTCAGAATGACAATTCCACTCTGGAAACGTTCAACTGTGAATGTTTATGAAGGACAACATGTTTTAATTTGACTTCTTTTTCAGATACTGTGAAAAGTACGACGAATGTTCAATTTGTGCTTTTGTCGCTCATGTAGTGTGATTTTGACTGTAAAATCAAATGAGCGTCACCATTTAAGATTCATTTGTTTTTATGTGTCACACTGTCTCAGAATGACAATTCCACCTGAACAACACTCAAATGTGAATGTTTATGAAGGACAATATGTTTTAATTTGACTTCTTTTTCAGGTGCTGTGAAAAGTACGACAAATGTTCAGTTTTTGTGTGGCTCGCTCATGTAGTCTGATTTTGACTGTAAAATCAAATGAGCGTCACCATTTAAGATTCATTTGTTTTTATGTGTCACACTGTCTCAGAATGACAATTCCACTCTGGAAACATTCAACTGTGAATGTTTATGAAGGACAACATGTTTTAATTTGACTTCTTTTTCAGATACTGTGAAAAGTACGACAAATGTTCAATTTGTGCTTGTCTCGCTCATGTAGTGTGATTTTGACTGTAAAATCAAATGAGTGTCACCATTTAAGATTCATTTGTTTTTATGTGTCACACTGTCTCAGAATGACAATTCCACCTAGGAAACACTCAAATGTGAATGTTCATGAAGGACAATGTGTTTTAATTTGACTTCTTTTTCAGATACTGTGAAAAGTACGACAAGTGTTCAGTTTTGTGTGGCTCGCTCATGTAGTGTGATTTTGATTGTAAAATCAAATGATCGTCACCATTTAAGATTCATTTGTTTTCATGTGTCACACTGTCTCAGAATGACAATTCCACTTTGGAAACATTCAGCTGTGAATGTTTATGAAGGACAATATGTTTTAATTTGACTTCTTTTTCAGATACTGTGAAAAGTACGACAAATGTTCAATTTGTGCTTTTGTCGCTCATGTAGTGTGATTTTGACTGTAAAATCAAATGAGCGTCACCATTTAAGATTCATTTGTTTTTATGTGTCACACTGTGTCAGAATGACAATTCCACTTTAGAAACACTTCAAATGTGAATGTGTATGAAGGACAGCATTATTTCATTTGACTTCTTTTTCAGATACTGTGAAAAGTACGACAAATGTTCAATTTGTGCTTGTCTCGCTCATGTAGTGTGATTTTGACTGTGAAATCAGATGAGCGTCACCATTTCAGATTCATTTGTTTTGATGTGTCACACTGTCTCAGAATGACAATTCCAGTCTGGAAACGTTCAACTGTGAATGTTTATGAAGGACAACATGTTTTAATTTGACTTCTTTTTCAGATACTGTGAAAAGTACGACAAATGTTCAATTTGTGCTTTTCTCGCTCATGTAGTGTGATTTTGACTGTAAAATCAAATGAGCGTCACCATTTAAGATTCATTTGTTTTTATGTGTCACACTGTCTCAGAATGACAATTCCACCTAAGAAACACTCAAATGTGAATGTTCATGAAGGACAATATGTTTTAATTTGACTTCTTTTTCAGGTACTGTGAAAAGTACGACAAGTGTTCAGTTTGTGCGTGGCTCGCTCATGTAGTATGATTTTGACTGTAAAATCAAATGAGCGTCACCATTTAAGATTCATTTGTTTTTATGTGTCACACTATCTCAGAATGACAATTCCACTCTGGAAACATTCAACCGTGAATGTTTATGAAGGACAATATGTTTTAATTTGACTTCTTTTTCAGGTACTGTGAAAAGTACGACAAATGTTCAGTTTTTATTTGGCTCGCTCATGTAGTGTGATTTTGACTGTAAAATCAAATGATCATCACCATTTAAGATTCATTTGTTTTTATGTGTCACACTGTGTCAGAATGACAATTCCACGTTAGAAACAATCAAATGTGAATGTGTATGAAGGACAGCATTGCTTAATTTTACATCTTTTTCAGATACTGTGAAAAGTAAGACAAATGTTCCATTTATTCTTTTCTCACTCTTGTAGTGTGATTTTAACTGTAAAATCAAATGAGCGTCACCATTTAAGATTCATTTGTTTTTATGTGTCACACTGTGTCAGAATGACAATTCCACGTTAGAAACAATCAAATGTGAATGTGTATGAAGGACAGCATTGCTTAATTTGACATCTTTTTCAGATACTGTGAAAAGTAAGAGAAATGTTCAATTTATTCTTTTCTCACTCTTGTAGTGTGATTTTAACTGTAAAATCAAATGAGCGTCACCATTTAAGATTCATTTGTTTTTATGTGTCACACTGTGTCAGAATGACAATTCCACTTTAGAAACACTCAAATGTGAATGTGTATGAAGGACAGCATTATTTCATTTGACTTCTTTTTCAGATACTGTGAAAAGTACGACAAATGTTCAATTTGTGCGTGTCTCGCTCATGTAGTGTGATTTTGACAGTGAAATCAGATGAGCGTCACCATTTAAGATTCATTTGTTTTTATGTGTCACACTGTCTCAGAATGACAATTCCACTCTGGAAACGTTCAACTGTGAATGTTTATGAAGGACAACATGTTTTAATTTGACTTCTTTTTCAGATACTGTGAAAAGTACGACAAGTGTTCAGTTTGTGTGTGTCTTGCTCATGTAGTGTGATTTTGACTGTAAAATCAAATGAGCGTCACCATTTAAGATTCATTTGTTTTTATGTGTCACACTGTCTCAGAATGACAATTCCACCTAAGAAACACTCAAATGTGAATGTTCATGAAGGACAATATGTTTTAATTTGACTTCTTTTTCAGGTACTGTGAAAAGTACGACAAATGTTCAGTTTTGTGTGGCTCGCTCATGTAGTATGATTTTGATTGTAAAATCAAATGATCGTCACCATTTAAGATTCATTTGTTTTCATGTGTCACACTGTCTCAGAATGACAATTCCACTTTGGAAACATTCAGCTGTGAATGTTTATGAAGGACAATATGTTTTAATTTGACTTCTTTTTCAGATACTGTGAAAAGTACGACAAATGTTCAATTTGTGCTTTTGTCGCTCATGTAGTGTGATTTTGACTGTGAAATCAGATGAGCGTCACCATTTAAGATTCATTTGTTTTTATGTGTCACACTGTGTCAGAATGACAATTCCACTTTAGAAACACTTCAAATGTGAATGTGTATGAAGGACAGCATTATTTCATTTGACTTCTTTTTCAGATACTGTGAAAAGTACGACAAATGTTCAATTTGTGCTTGTCTCGCTCATGTAGTGTGATTTTGACTGTGAAATCAGATGAGCGTCACCATTTAAGATTCATTTGTTTTTATGTGTCACACTGTCTCAGAATGACAATTCCAGTCTGGAAACGTTCAACTGTGAATGTTCATGAAGGACAACATGTTTTAATTTGACTTCTTTTTCAGATACTGTGAAAAGTACGACAAATGTTCAATTTGTGCTTTTCTCGCTCATGTAGTGTGATTTTGACTGTAAAATCAAATGAGCGTCACCATTTAAGATTCATTTGTTTTTATGTGTCACACTGTCTCAGAATGACAATTCCACCTAAGAAACACTCAAATGTGAATGTTCATGAAGGACAATATGTTTTAATTTGACTTCTTTTTCAGGTACTGTGAAAAGTACGACAAATGTTCAGTTTTGTGTGGCTCGCTCATGTAGTGTGATTTTGACTGTAAAATCAAATGATCGTCACCATTTAAGATTCATTTGTTTTCATGTGTCACACTGTCTCAGAATGACAATTCCACTTTGGAAACATTCAACTGTGAATGTTTATGAAGGACAATATGTTTTAATTTGACTTCTTTTTCAGATACTGTGAAAAGTACGACAAATGTTCAATTTGTGCTTTTGTCGCTCATGTAGTGTGATTTTGACTGTAAAATCAAATGAGCGTCACCATTTAAGATTCATTTGTTTTTATGTGTCACACTGTGTCAGAATGACAATTCCACTTTAGAAACACTTCAAATGTGAATGTGTATGAAGGACAGCATTATTTCATTTGACTTCTTTTTCAGATACTGTGAAAAGTACGACAAATGTTCAATTTGTGCTTGTCTCGCTCATGTAGTGTGATTTTGACTGTGAAATCAGATGAGCGTCACCATTTAAGATTCATTTGTTTTTATGTGTCACACTGTCTCAGAATGACAATTCCACTCTGGAAACGTTCAACTGTGAATGTTTATGAAGGACAACATGTTTTAATTTGACTTCTTTTTCAGATACTGTGAAAAGTACGACGAATGTTCAATTTGTGCTTTTGTCGCTCATGTAGTGTGATTTTGACTGTAAAATCAAATGAGCGTCACCATTTAAGATTCATTTGTTTTTATGTGTCACACTGTCTCAGAATGACAATTCCACCTAAGAAACACTCAAATGTGAATGTTTATGAAGGACAATATGTTTTAATTTGACTTCTTTTTCAGGTACTGTGAAAAGTACGACAAATGTTCAGTTTTTGTGTGGCTCGCTCATGTAGTGTGATTTTGACTGTAAAATCAAATGATCGTCACCATTTAAGATTCATTTGTTTTTATGTGTCACACTGTCTCAGAATGACAATTCCACCTGAACAACACTCAAATGTGAATGTTTATGAAGGACAATATGTTTTAATTTGACTTCTTTTTCAGGTGCTGTGAAAAGTACGACAAATGTTCAGTTTTTGTGTGGCTCGCTCATGTAGTCTGATTTTGACTGTAAAATCAAATGAGCGTCACCATTTAAGATTCATTTGTTTTTATGTGTCACACTGTCTCAGAATGACAATTCCACTCTGGAAACATTCAACTGTGAATGTTTATGAAGGACAACATGTTTTAATTTGACTTCTTTTTCAGATACTGTGAAAAGTACGACAAATGTTCAATTTGTGCTTGTCTCGCTCATGTAGTGTGATTTTGACTGTAAAATCAAATGAGTGTCACCATTTAAGATTCATTTGTTTTTATGTGTCACACTGTCTCAGAATGACAATTCCACCTAGGAAACACTCAAATGTGAATGTTCATGAAGGACAATGTGTTTTAATTTGACTTCTTTTTCAGATACTGTGAAAAGTACGACAAGTGTTCAGTTTGTGCGTGGCTCGCTCATGTAGTATGATTTTGACTGTAAAATCAAATGAGCGTCACCATTTAAGATTCATTTGTTTTTATGTGTCACACTATCTCAGAATGACAATTCCACTCTGGAAACATTCAACCGTGAATGTTTATGAAGGACAATATGTTTTAATTTGACTTCTTTTTCAGGTACTGTGAAAAGTACGACAAATGTTCAGTTTTTATTTGGCTCGCTCATGTAGTGTGATTTTGACTGTAAAATCAAATGATCGTCACCATTTAAGATTCATTTGTTTTTATGTGTCACACTGTGTCAGAATGACAATTCCACGTTAGAAACAATCAAATGTGAATGTGTATGAAGGACAGCATTGCTTAATTTTACATCTTTTTCAGATACTGTGAAAAGTAAGACAAATGTTCAATTTATTCTTTTCTCACTCTTGTAGTGTGATTTTAACTGTAAAATCAAATGAGCGTCACCATTTAAGATTCATTTGTTTTTATGTGTCACACTGTGTCAGAATGACAATTCCACGTTAGAAACAATCAAATGTGAATGTGTATGAAGGACAGCATTGCTTAATTTGACATCTTTTTCAGATACTGTGAAAAGTAAGACAAATGTTCAATTTATTCTTTTCTCACTCTTGTAGTGTGATTTTAACTGTAAAATCAAATGAGCGTCACCATTTAAGATTCATTTGTTTTTATGTGTCACACTGTGTCAGAATGACAATTCCACTTTAGAAACACTCAAATGTGAATGTGTATGAAGGACAGCATTATTTCATTTGACTTCTTTTTCAGATACTGTGAAAAGTACGACAAATGTTCAATTTGTGCGTGTCTCGCTCATGTAGTGTGATTTTGACAGTGAAATCAGATGAGCGTCACCATTTAAGATTCATTTGTTTTTATGTGTCACACTGTCTCAGAATGACAATTCCACTCTGGAAACGTTCAACTGTGAATGTTTATGAAGGACAACATGTTTTAATTTGACTTCTTTTTCAGATACTTTGAAAAGTACGACAAGTGTTCAGTTTGTGTGTGTCTTGCTCATGTAGTGTGATTTTGACTGTAAAATCAAATGAGCGTCACCATTTAAGATTCATTTGTTTTTATGTGTCACACTGTCTCAGAATGACAATTCCACCTAAGAAACACTCAAATGTGAATGTTCATGTAGGACAATATGTTTTAATTTGACTTCTTTTTCAGGTACTGTGAAAAGTACGACAAATGTTCAGTTTTGTGTGGCTCGCTCATGTAGTGTGATTTTGATTGTAAAATCAAATGATCGTCACCATTTAAGATTCATTTGTTTTCATGTGTCACACTGTCTCAGAATGACAATTCCACTTTGGAAACATTCAGCTGTGAATGTTTATGAAGGACAATATGTTTTAATTTGACTTCTTTTTCAGATACTGTGAAAAGTACGACAAATGTTCAATTTGTGCTTTTGTCGCTCATGTAGTGTGATTTTGACTGTAAAATCAAATGAGCGTCACCATTTAAGATTCATTTGTTTTTATGTGTCACACTGTGTCAGAATGACAATTCCACTTTAGAAACACTTCAAATGTGAATGTGTATGAAGGACAGCATTATTTCATTTGACTTCTTTTTCAGATACTGTGAAAAGTACGACAAATGTTCAATTTGTGCTTGTCTCGCTCATGTAGTCTGATTTTGACTGTGAAATCAGATGAGCGTCACCATTTAAGATTCATTTGTTTTTATGTGTCACACTGTCTCAGAATGACAATTCCAGTCTGGAAACGTTCAACTGTGAATGTTTATGAAGGACAACATGTTTTAATTTGACTTCTTTTTCAGATACTGTGAAAAGTACGACAAATGTTCAATTTGTGCTTTTCTCGCTCATGTAGTGTGATTTTGACTGTAAAATCAAATGAGCGTCACCATTTAAGATTCATTTGTTTTTATGTGTCACACTGTCTCAGAATGACAATTCCACCTAAGAAACACTCAAATGTGAATGTTCATGAAGGACAATATGTTTTAATTTGACTTCTTTTTCAGGTACTGTGAAAAGTACGACAAATGTTCAGTTTTGTGTGGCTCGCTCATGTAGTGTGATTTTGACTGTAAAATCAAATGATCGTCACCATTTAAGATTCATTTGTTTTCATGTGTCACACTGTGTCAGAATGACAATTCCACTTTAGAAACATTCAACTGTGAATGTTTATGAAGGACAATATGTTTTAATTTGACTTCTTTTTCAGATACTGTGAAAAGTACGACAAATGTTCAATTTGTGCTTTTGTCGCTCATGTAGTGTGATTTTGACTGTAAAATCAAATGAGCGTCACCATTTAAGATTCATTTGTTTTTATGTGTCACACTGTGTCAGAATGACAATTCCACTTTAGAAACACTTCAAATGTGAATGTGTATGAAGGACAGCATTATTTCATTTGACTTCTTTTTCAGATACTGTGAAAAGTAAGACAAATGTTCACTTTATTCTTTTCTCACTCTTGTAGTGTGATTTTAACTGTAAAATCAAATGAGCGTCACCATTTAAGATTCATTTGTTTTTATGTGTCACACTGTGTCAGAATGACAATTCCACGTTAGAAACAATCAAATGTGAATGTGTATAGAGGACAGCATTGCTTAATTTGACATCTTTTTCAGATACTGTGAAAAGTAAGACAAATGTTCAATTTATTCTTTTCTCACTCTTGTAGTGTGATTTTAACTGTAATATCAAATGAGCGTCACCATTTAAGATTCATTTGTTTTTATGTGTCACACTGTGTCAGAATGACAATTCCACTTTAGAAACACTCAAATGTGAATGTGTATGAAGGACAGCATTATTTCATTTGACTTCTTTTTCAGATACTGTGAAAAGTACGACAAATGTTCAATTTGTGCGTGTCTCGCTCATGTAGTGTGATTTTGACTGTGAAATCAGATGAGCGTCACCATTTAAGATTCATTTGTTTTTATGTGTCACACTGTCTCAGAATGACAATTCCACTCTGGAAACGTTCAACTGTGAATGTTTATGAAGGACAACATGTTTTAATTTGACTTCTTTTTCAGATACTGTGAAAAGTACGACAAGTGTTCAGTTTGTGTGTGTCTTGCTCATGTAGTGTGATTTTGACTGTAAAATCAAATGAGCGTCACCATTTAAGATTCATTTGTTTTTATGTGTCACACTGTCTCAGAATGACAATTCCACCTAAGAAACACTCAAATGTGAATGTTCATGAAGGACAATATGTTTTAATTTGACTTCTTTTTCAGGTACTGTGAAAAGTACGACAAATGTTCAGTTTTGTGTGGCTCGCTCATGTAGTGTGATTTTGATTGTAAAATCAAATGATCGTCACCATTTAAGATTCATTTGTTTTCATGTGTCACACTGTCTCAGAATGACAATTCCACTTTGGAAACATTCAGCTGTGAATGTTTATGAAGGACAATATGTTTTAATTTGACTTCTTTTTCAGATACTGTGAAAAGTACGACAAATGTTCAATTTGTGCTTTTGTCGCTCATGTAGTGTGATTTTGACTGTAAAATCAAATGAGCGTCACCATTTAAGATTCATTTGTTTTTATGTGTCACACTGTGTCAGAATGACAATTCCACTTTAGAAACACTTCAAATGTGAATGTGTATGAAGGACAGCATTATTTCATTTGACTTCTTTTTCAGATACTGTGAAAAGTACGACAAATGTTCAATTTGTGCTTGTCTCGCTCATGTAGTGTGATTTTGACTGTGAAATCAGATGAGCGTCACCATTTCAGATTCATTTGTTTTGATGTGTCACACTGTCTCAGAATGACAATTCCAGTCTGGAAACGTTCAACTGTGAATGTTTATGAAGGACAACATGTTTTAATTTGACTTCTTTTTCAGATACTGTGAAAAGTACGACAAATGTTCAATTTGTGCTTTTCTCGCTCATGTAGTGTGATTTTGACTGTAAAATCAAATGAGCGTCACCATTTAAGATTCATTTGTTTTTATGTGTCACACTGTCTCAGAATGACAATTCCACCTAAGAAACACTCAAATGTGAATGTTCATGAAGGACAATATGTTTTAATTTGACTTCTTTTTCAGGTACTGTGAAAAGTACGACAAATGTTCAGTTTTGTGTGGCTCGCTCATGTAGTGTGATTTTGACTGTAAAATCAAATGAGCGTCACCATTTAAGATTCATTTGTTTTCATGTGTCACACTGTCTCAGAATGACAATTCCACTTTGGAAACATTCAACTGTGAATGTTTATGAAGGACAATATGTTTTAATTTGACTTCTTTTTCAGATACTGTGAAAAGTACGACAAATGTTCAATTTGTGCTTGTCTCGCTCATGTAGTGTGATTTTGACTGTGAAATCAGATGAGCGTCACCATTTAAGATTCATTTGTTTTTATGTGTCACACTGTCTCAGAATGACAATTCCAGTCTGGAAACGTTCAACTGTGAATGTTTATGAAGGACAACATGTTTTAATTTGACTTCTTTTTCAGATACTGTGAAAAGTACGACAAATGTTCAATTTGTGCTTTTCTCGCTCATGTAGTGTGATTTTGACTGTAAAATCAAATGAGCGTCACCATTTAAGATTCATTTGTTTTTATGTGTCACACTGTCTCAGAATGACAATTCCACCTAAGAAACACTCAAATGTGAATGTTCATGAAGGACAATATGTTTTAATTTGACTTCTTTTTCAGGTACTGTGAAAAGTACGACAAATGTTCAGTTTTGTGTGGCTCGCTCATGTAGTGTGATTTTGACTGTAAAATCAAATGATCGTCACCATTTAAGATTCATTTGTTTTCATGTGTCACACTGTGTCAGAATGACAATTCCACTTTAGAAACATTCAACTGTGAATGTTTATGAAGGACAATATGTTTTAATTTGACTTCTTTTTCAGATACTGTGAAAAGTACGACAAATGTTCAATTTGTGCTTTTGTCGCTCATGTAGTGTGATTTTGACTGTAAAATCAAATGAGCGTCACCATTTAAGATTCATTTGTTTTTATGTGTCACACTGTGTCAGAATGACAATTCCACTTTAGAAACACTTCAAATGTGAATGTGTATGAAGGACAGCATTATTTCATTTGACTTCTTTTTCAGATACTGTGAAAAGTAAGACAAATGTTCAATTTATTCTTTTCTCACTCTTGTAGTGTGATTTTAACTGTAAAATCAAATGAGCGTCACCATTTAAGATTCATTTGTTTTTATGTGTCACACTGTGTCAGAATGACAATTCCACGTTAGAAACAATCAAATGTGAATGTGTATAGAGGACAGCATTGCTTAATTTGACATCTTTTTCAGATACTGTGAAAAGTAAGACAAATGTTCAATTTATTCTTTTCTCACTCTTGTAGTGTGATTTTAACTGTAAAATCAAATGAGCGTCACCATTTAAGATTCATTTGTTTTTATGTGTCACACTGTGTCAGAATGACAATTCCACTTTAGAAACACTCAAATGTGAATGTGTATGAAGGACAGCATTATTTCATTTGACTTCTTTTTCAGATACTGTGAAAAGTACGACAAATGTTCAATTTGTGCGTGTCTCGCTCATGTAGTGTGATTTTGACAGTGAAATCAGATGAGCGTCACCATTTAAGATTCATTTGTTTTTATGTGTCACACTGTCTCAGAATGACAATTCCACTCTGGAAACGTTCAACTGTGAATGTTTATGAAGGACAACATGTTTTAATTTGACTTCTTTTTCAGATACTGTGAAAAGTACGACAAGTGTTCAGTTTGTGTGTGTCTTGCTCATGTAGTGTGATTTTGACTGTAAAATCAAATGAGCGTCACCATTTAAGATTCATTTGTTTTTATGTGTCACACTGTCTCAGAATGACAATTCCACCTAAGAAACACTCAAATGTGAATGTTCATGAAGGACAATATGTTTTAATTTGACTTCTTTTTCAGGTACTGTGAAAAGTACGACAAATGTTCAGTTTTGTGTGGCTCGCTCATGTAGTGTGATTTTGATTGTAAAATCAAATGATCGTCACCATTTAAGATTCATTTGTTTTCATGTGTCACACTGTCTCAGAATGACAATTCCACTTTGGAAACATTCAGCTGTGAATGTTTATGAAGGACAATATGTTTTAATTTGACTTCTTTTTCAGATACTGTGAAAAGTACGACAAATGTTCAATTTGTGCTTTTGTCGCTCATGTAGTGTGATTTTGACTGTAAAATCAAATGAGCGTCACCATTTAAGATTCATTTGTTTTTATGTGTCACACTGTGTCAGAATGACAATTCCACTTTAGAAACACTTCAAATGTGAATGTGTATGAAGGACAGCATTATTTCATTTGACTTCTTTTTCAGATACTGTGAAAAGTACGACAAATGTTCAATTTGTGCTTGTCTCGCTCATGTAGTGTGATTTTGACTGTGAAATCAGATGAGCGTCACCATTTAAGATTCATTTGTTTTGATGTGTCACACTGTCTCAGAATGACAATTCCAGTCTGGAAACGTTCAACTGTGAATGTTTATGAAGGACAACATGTTTTAATTTGACTTCTTTTTCAGATACTGTGAAAAGTACGACAAATGTTCAATTTGTGCTTTTCTCGCTCATGTAGTGTGATTTTGACTGTAAAATCAAATGAGCGTCACCATTTAAGATTCATTTGTTTTTATGTGTCACACTGTCTCAGAATGACAATTCCACCTAAGAAACACTCAAATGTGAATGTTCATGAAGGACAATATGTTTTAATTTGACTTCTTTTTCAGGTACTGTGAAAAGTACGACAAATGTTCAGTTTTGTGTGGCTCGCTCATGTAGTGTGATTTTGACTGTAAAATCAAATGAGCGTCACCATTTAAGATTCATTTGTTTTCATGTGTCACACTGTCTCAGAATGACAATTCCACTTTGGAAACATTCAACTGTGAATGTTTATGAAGGACAATATGTTTTAATTTGACTTCTTTTTCAGATACTGTGAAAAGTACGACAAATGTTCAATTTGTGCTTTTGTCGCTCATGTAGTGTGATTTTGACTGTAAAATCAAATGAGCGTCACCATTTAAGATTCATTTGTTTTTATGTGTCACACTGTGTCAGAATGACAATTCCACTTTAGAAACACTTCAAATGTGAATGTGTATGAAGGACAGCATTATTTCATTTGACTTCTTTTTCAGATACTGTGAAAAGTACGACAAATGTTCAATTTGTGCTTGTCTCGCTCATGTAGTGTGATTTTGACTGTGAAATCAGATGAGCGTCACCATTTAAGATTCATTTGTTTTTATGTGTCACACTGTCTCAGAATGACAATTCCACTCTGGAAACGTTCAACTGTGAATGTTTATGAAGGACAACATGTTTTAATTTGACTTCTTTTTCAGATACTGTGAAAAGTACGACGAATGTTCAATTTGTGCTTTTGTCGCTCATGTAGTGTGATTTTGACTGTGAAATCAAATGAGCGTCACCATTTAAGATTAATTTGTTTTTATGTGTCACACTGTCTCAGAATGACAATTCCACCTGAACAACACTCAAATGTGAATGTTTATGAAGGACAATATGTTTTAATTTGACTTCTTTTCCAGGTGCTGTGAAAAGTACGACAAATGTTCAGTTTTTGTGTGGCTCGCTCATGTAGTCTGATTTTGACTGTAAAATCAAATGAGCGTCACCATTTAAGATTCATTTGTTTTTATGTGTCACACTGTCTCAGAATGACAATTCCACTTAAGAAACACTCAAATGTGAATGTTTATGAAGGACAATATGTTTTAATTTGACTTCTTTTTCAGGTACTGTGAAAAGTACGACAAATGTTCAGTTTTTGTGTGGCTCGCTCATGTAGTGTGATTTTGACTGCAAAATCAAATGATCGTCACCATTTAAGATTCATTTGTTTTTATGTGTCACACTGTCTCAGAATGACAATTCCACCTGAACAACACTCAAATGTGAATGTTTATGAAGGACAATATGTTTTAATTTGACTTCTTTTCCAGGTGCTGTGAAAAGTACGACAAATGTTCAGTTTTTGTGTGGCTCGCTCATGTAGTCTGATTTTGACTGTAAAATCAAATGAGCGTCACCATTTAAGATTCATTTGTTTTTATGTGTCACACTGTCTCAGAATGACAATTCCACTCTGGAAACATTCAACTGTGAATGTTTATGAAGGACAACATGTTTTAATTTGACTTCTTTTTCAGATACTGTGAAAAGTACGACAAATGTTCAATTTGTGCTTGTCTCGCTCATGTAGTGTGATTTTGACTGTGAAATCAGATGAGCGTCACCATTTAAGATTCATTTGTTTTTATGTGTCACACTGTCTCAGAATGACAATTCCACTCTGGAAACGTTCAACTGTGAATGTTTATGAAGGACAACATGTTTTAATTTGACTTCTTTTTCAGATACTGTGAAAAGTACGACAAATGTTCAATTTGTGCTTTTCTCGCTCATGTAGTGTGATTTTGACTGTAAAATCAAATGAGCGTCACCATTTAAGATTCATTTGTTTTTATGTGTCACACTGTCTCAGAATGACAATTCCACCTAAGAAACACTCAAATGTGAATGTTCATGAAGGACAATATGTTTTAATTTGACTTCTTTTTCAGGTACTGTGAAAAGTACGACAAATGTTCAGTTTTGTGTGGCTCGCTCATGTAGTGTGATTTTGACTGTAAAATCAAATGAGCGTCACCATTTAAGATTCATTTGTTTTCATGTGTCACACTGTCTCAGAATGACAATTCCACTTTGGAAACATTCAACTGTGAATGTTTATGAAGGACAATATGTTTTAATTTGACTTCTTTTTCAGATACTGTGAAAAGTACGACAAATGTTCAATTTGTGCTTTTGTCGCTCATGTAGTGTGATTTTGACTGTAAAATCAAATGAGCGTCACCATTTAAGATTCATTTGTTTTTATGTGTCACACTGTGTCAGAATGACAATTCCACTTTAGAAACACTTCAAATGTGAATGTGTATGAAGGACAGCATTATTTCATTTGACTTCTTTTTCAGATACTGTGAAAAGTACGACAAATGTTCAATTTGTGCTTGTCTCGCTCATGTAGTGTGATTTTGACTGTGAAATCAGATGAGCGTCACCATTTAAGATTCATTTGTTTTTATGTGTCACACTGTCTCAGAATGACAATTCCACTCTGGAAACGTTCAACTGTGAATGTTTATGAAGGACAACATGTTTTAATTTGACTTCTTTTTCAGGTACTGTGAAAAGTACGACAAATGTTCAGTTTTTGTGTGGCTCGCTCATGTAGTGTGATTTTGACTGCAAAATCAAATGATCGTCACCATTTAAGATTCATTTGTTTTTATGTGTCACACTGTCTCAGAATGACAATTCCACCTGAACAAAAATCAAATGTGAATGTTTATGAAGGACAATATGTTTTAATTTGACTTCTTTTCCAGGTGCTGTGAAAAGTACGACAAATGTTCAGTTTTTGTGTGGCTCGCTCATGTAGTCTGATTTTGACTGTAAAATCAAATGAGCGTCACCATTTAAGATTCATTTGTTTTTATGTGTCACACTGTCTCAGAATGACAATTCCACCTAAGAAACACTCAAATGTGAATGTTTATGAAGGACAATATGTTTTAATTTGACTTCTTTTTCAGGTACTGTGAAAAGTACGACAAATGTTCAGTTTTTGTGTGGCTCGCTCATGTAGTGTGATTTTGACTGCAAAATCAAATGATCGTCACCATTTAAGATTCATTTGTTTTTATGTGTCACACTGTCTCAGAATGACAATTCCACCTGAACAACACTCAAATGTGAATGTTTATGAAGGACAATATGTTTTAATTTGACTTCTTTTCCAGGTGCTGTGAAAAGTACGACAAATGTTCAGTTTTTGTGTGGCTCGCTCATGTAGTCTGATTTTGACTGTAAAATCAAATGAGCGTCACCATTTAAGATTCATTTGTTTTTATGTGTCACACTGTCTCAGAATGACAATTCCACTCTGGAAACATTCAACTGTGAATGTTTATGAAGGACAACATGTTTTAATTTGACTTCTTTTTCAGATACTGTGAAAAGTACGACAAATGTTCAATTTGTGCTTTTCTCGCTCATGTAGTGTGATTTTGACTGTAAAATCAAATGAGCGTCACCATTTAAGATTCATTTGTTTTTATGTGTCACACTGTCTCAGAATGACAATTCCACCTAAGAAACACTCAAATGTGAATGTTCATGAAGGACAATATGTTTTAATTTGACTTCTTTTTCAGGTACTGTGAAAAGTACGACAAATGTTCAGTTTTGTGTGGCTCGCTCATGTAGTGTGATTTTGACTGTAAAATCAAATGATCGTCACCATTTAAGATTCATTTGTTTTCATGTGTCACACTGTGTCAGAATGACAATTCCACTTTAGAAACATTCAACTGTGAATGTTTATGAAGGACAATATGTTTTAATTTGACTTCTTTTTCAGATACTGTGAAAAGTACGACAAATGTTCAATTTGTGCTTTTGTCGCTCATGTAGTGTGATTTTGACTGTAAAATCAAATGAGCGTCACCATTTAAGATTCATTTGTTTTTATGTGTCACACTGTGTCAGAATGACAATTCCACTTTAGAAACACTTCAAATGTGAATGTGTATGAAGGACAGCATTATTTCATTTGACTTCTTTTTCAGATACTGTGAAAAGTAAGACAAATGTTCAATTTATTCTTTTCTCACTCTTGTAGTGTGATTTTAACTGTAAAATCAAATGAGCGTCACCATTTAAGATTCATTTGTTTTTATGTGTCACACTGTGTCAGAATGACAATTCCACGTTAGAAACAATCAAATGTGAATGTGTATAGAGGACAGCATTGCTTAATTTGACATCTTTTTCAGATACTGTGAAAAGTAAGACAAATGTTCAATTTATTCTTTTCTCACTCTTGTAGTGTGATTTTAACTGTAAAATCAAATGAGCGTCACCATTTAAGATTCATTTGTTTTTATGTGTCACACTGTGTCAGAATGACAATTCCACTTTAGAAACACTCAAATGTGAATGTGTATGAAGGACAGCATTATTTCATTTGACTTCTTTTTCAGATACTGTGAAAAGTACGACAAATGTTCAATTTGTGCGTGTCTCGCTCATGTAGTGTGATTTTGACAGTGAAATCAGATGAGCGTCACCATTTAAGATTCATTTGTTTTTATGTGTCACACTGTCTCAGAATGACAATTCCACTCTGGAAACGTTCAACTGTGAATGTTTATGAAGGACAACATGTTTTAATTTGACTTCTTTTTCAGATACTGTGAAAAGTACGACAAGTGTTCAGTTTGTGTGTGTCTTGCTCATGTAGTGTGATTTTGACTGTAAAATCAAATGAGCGTCACCATTTAAGATTCATTTGTTTTTATGTGTCACACTGTCTCAGAATGACAATTCCACCTAAGAAACACTCAAATGTGAATGTTCATGAAGGACAATATGTTTTAATTTGACTTCTTTTTCAGGTACTGTGAAAAGTACGACAAATGTTCAGTTTTGTGTGGCTCGCTCATGTAGTGTGATTTTGATTGTAAAATCAAATGATCGTCACCATTTAAGATTCATTTGTTTTCATGTGTCACACTGTCTCAGAATGACAATTCCACTTTGGAAACATTCAGCTGTGAATGTTTATGAAGGACAATATGTTTTAATTTGACTTCTTTTTCAGATACTGTGAAAAGTACGACAAATGTTCAATTTGTGCTTTTGTCGCTCATGTAGTGTGATTTTGACTGTAAAATCAAATGAGCGTCACCATTTAAGATTCATTTGTTTTTATGTGTCACACTGTGTCAGAATGACAATTCCACTTTAGAAACACTTCAAATGTGAATGTGTATGAAGGACAGCATTATTTCATTTGACTTCTTTTTCAGATACTGTGAAAAGTACGACAAATGTTCAATTTGTGCTTGTCTCGCTCATGTAGTGTGATTTTGACTGTGAAATCAGATGAGCGTCACCATTTAAGATTCATTTGTTTTGATGTGTCACACTGTCTCAGAATGACAATTCCAGTCTGGAAACGTTCAACTGTGAATGTTTATGAAGGACAACATGTTTTAATTTGACTTCTTTTTCAGATACTGTGAAAAGTACGACAAATGTTCAATTTGTGCTTTTCTCGCTCATGTAGTGTGATTTTGACTGTAAAATCAAATGAGCGTCACCATTTAAGATTCATTTGTTTTTATGTGTCACACTGTCTCAGAATGACAATTCCACCTAAGAAACACTCAAATGTGAATGTTCATGAAGGACAATATGTTTTAATTTGACTTCTTTTTCAGGTACTGTGAAAAGTACGACAAATGTTCAGTTTTGTGTGGCTCGCTCATGTAGTGTGATTTTGACTGTAAAATCAAATGAGCGTCACCATTTAAGATTCATTTGTTTTCATGTGTCACACTGTCTCAGAATGACAATTCCACTTTGGAAACATTCAACTGTGAATGTTTATGAAGGACAATATGTTTTAATTTGACTTCTTTTTCAGATACTGTGAAAAGTACGACAAATGTTCAATTTGTGCTTTTGTCGCTCATGTAGTGTGATTTTGACTGTAAAATCAAATGAGCGTCACCATTTAAGATTCATTTGTTTTTATGTGTCACACTGTGTCAGAATGACAATTCCACTTTAGAAACACTTCAAATGTGAATGTGTATGAAGGACAGCATTATTTCATTTGACTTCTTTTTCAGATACTGTGAAAAGTACGACAAATGTTCAATTTGTGCTTGTCTCGCTCATGTAGTGTGATTTTGACTGTGAAATCAGATGAGCGTCACCATTTAAGATTCATTTGTTTTTATGTGTCACACTGTCTCAGAATGACAATTCCACTCTGGAAACGTTCAACTGTGAATGTTTATGAAGGACAACATGTTTTAATTTGACTTCTTTTTCAGATACTGTGAAAAGTACGACGAATGTTCAATTTGTGCTTTTGTCGCTCATGTAGTGTGATTTTGACTGTGAAATCAAATGAGCGTCACCATTTAAGATTAATTTGTTTTTATGTGTCACACTGTCTCAGAATGACAATTCCACCTGAACAACACTCAAATGTGAATGTTTATGAAGGACAATATGTTTTAATTTGACTTCTTTTCCAGGTGCTGTGAAAAGTACGACAAATGTTCAGTTTTTGTGTGGCTCGCTCATGTAGTCTGATTTTGACTGTAAAATCAAATGAGCGTCACCATTTAAGATTCATTTGTTTTTATGTGTCACACTGTCTCAGAATGACAATTCCACTTAAGAAACACTCAAATGTGAATGTTTATGAAGGACAATATGTTTTAATTTGACTTCTTTTTCAGGTACTGTGAAAAGTACGACAAATGTTCAGTTTTTGTGTGGCTCGCTCATGTAGTGTGATTTTGACTGCAAAATCAAATGATCGTCACCATTTAAGATTCATTTGTTTTTATGTGTCACACTGTCTCAGAATGACAATTCCACCTGAACAACACTCAAATGTGAATGTTTATGAAGGACAATATGTTTTAATTTGACTTCTTTTCCAGGTGCTGTGAAAAGTACGACAAATGTTCAGTTTTTGTGTGGCTCGCTCATGTAGTCTGATTTTGACTGTAAAATCAAATGAGCGTCACCATTTAAGATTCATTTGTTTTTATGTGTCACACTGTCTCAGAATGACAATTCCACTCTGGAAACATTCAACTGTGAATGTTTATGAAGGACAACATGTTTTAATTTGACTTCTTTTTCAGATACTGTGAAAAGTACGACAAATGTTCAATTTGTGCTTGTCTCGCTCATGTAGTGTGATTTTGACTGTGAAATCAGATGAGCGTCACCATTTAAGATTCATTTGTTTTTATGTGTCACACTGTCTCAGAATGACAATTCCACTCTGGAAACGTTCAACTGTGAATGTTTATGAAGGACAACATGTTTTAATTTGACTTCTTTTTCAGATACTGTGAAAAGTACGACAAATGTTCAATTTGTGCTTTTCTCGCTCATGTAGTGTGATTTTGACTGTAAAATCAAATGAGCGTCACCATTTAAGATTCATTTGTTTTTATGTGTCACACTGTCTCAGAATGACAATTCCACCTAAGAAACACTCAAATGTGAATGTTCATGAAGGACAATATGTTTTAATTTGACTTCTTTTTCAGGTACTGTGAAAAGTACGACAAATGTTCAGTTTTGTGTGGCTCGCTCATGTAGTGTGATTTTGACTGTAAAATCAAATGAGCGTCACCATTTAAGATTCATTTGTTTTCATGTGTCACACTGTCTCAGAATGACAATTCCACTTTGGAAACATTCAACTGTGAATGTTTATGAAGGACAATATGTTTTAATTTGACTTCTTTTTCAGATACTGTGAAAAGTACGACAAATGTTCAATTTGTGCTTTTGTCGCTCATGTAGTGTGATTTTGACTGTAAAATCAAATGAGCGTCACCATTTAAGATTCATTTGTTTTTATGTGTCACACTGTGTCAGAATGACAATTCCACTTTAGAAACACTTCAAATGTGAATGTGTATGAAGGACAGCATTATTTCATTTGACTTCTTTTTCAGATACTGTGAAAAGTACGACAAATGTTCAATTTGTGCTTGTCTCGCTCATGTAGTGTGATTTTGACTGTGAAATCAGATGAGCGTCACC
Source organism: Chaetodon auriga (assembly GCF_051107435.1). Classification (NCBI taxonomy): domain Eukaryota; kingdom Metazoa; phylum Chordata; class Actinopteri; order Chaetodontiformes; family Chaetodontidae; genus Chaetodon; species Chaetodon auriga. Next base: position 159,540 of record NC_135096.1, on the reverse strand, counting down.
ATTTAAGATTCATTTGTTTTTATGTGTCACACTGTCTCAGAATGACAATTCCACTCTGGAAACGTTCAACTGTGAATGTTTATGAAGGACAACATGTTTTAATTTGACTTCTTTTTCAGGTACTGTGAAAAGTACGACAAATGTTCAGTTTTTGTGTGGCTCGCTCATGTAGTGTGATTTTGACTGCAAAATCAAATGATCGTCACCATTTAAGATTCATTTGTTTTTATGTGTCACACTGTCTCAGAATGACAATTCCACCTGAACAAAAATCAAATGTGAATGTTTATGAAGGACAATATGTTTTAATTTGACTTCTTTTCCAGGTGCTGTGAAAAGTACGACAAATGTTCAGTTTTTGTGTGGCTCGCTCATGTAGTCTGATTTTGACTGTAAAATCAAATGAGCGTCACCATTTAAGATTCATTTGTTTTTATGTGTCACACTGTCTCAGAATGACAATTCCACCTAAGAAACACTCAAATGTGAATGTTTATGAAGGACAATATGTTTTAATTTGACTTCTTTTTCAGGTACTGTGAAAAGTACGACAAATGTTCAGTTTTTGTGTGGCTCGCTCATGTAGTGTGATTTTGACTGCAAAATCAAATGATCGTCACCATTTAAGATTCATTTGTTTTTATGTGTCACACTGTCTCAGAATGACAATTCCACCTGAACAACACTCAAATGTGAATGTTTATGAAGGACAATATGTTTTAATTTGACTTCTTTTCCAGGTGCTGTGAAAAGTACGACAAATGTTCAGTTTTTGTGTGGCTCGCTCATGTAGTCTGATTTTGACTGTAAAATCAAATGAGCGTCACCATTTAAGATTCATTTGTTTTTATGTGTCACACTGTCTCAGAATGACAATTCCACTCTGGAAACATTCAACTGTGAATGTTTATGAAGGACAACATGTTTTAATTTGACTTCTTTTTCAGATACTGTGAAAAGTACGACAAATGTTCAATTTGTGCTTGTCTCGCTCATGTAGTGTGATTTTGACTGTGAAATCAGATGAGCGTCACCATTTAAGATTCATTTGTTTTTATGTGTCACACTGTCTCAGAATGACAATTCCAGTCTGGAAACGTTCAACTGTGAATGTTTATGAAGGACAACATGTTTTAATTTGACTTCTTTTTCAGATACTGTGAAAAGTACGACAAATGTTCAATTTGTGCTTTTCTCGCTCATGTAGTGTGATTTTGACTGTAAAATCAAATGAGCGTCACCATTTAAGATTCATTTGTTTTTATGTGTCACACTGTCTCAGAATGACAATTCCACCTAAGAAACACTCAAATGTGAATGTTCATGAAGGACAATATGTTTTAATTTGACTTCTTTTTCAGGTACTGTGAAAAGTACGACAAATGTTCAGTTTTGTGTGGCTCGCTCATGTAGTGTGATTTTGACTGTAAAATCAAATGAGCGTCACCATTTAAGATTCATTTGTTTTCATGTGTCACACTGTCTCAGAATGACAATTCCACTTTGGAAACATTCAACTGTGAATGTTTATGAAGGACAATATGTTTTAATTTGACTTCTTTTTCAGATACTGTGAAAAGTACGACAAATGTTCAATTTGTGCTTTTGTCGCTCATGTAGTGTGATTTTGACTGTAAAATCAAATGAGCGTCACCATTTAAGATTCATTTGTTTTTATGTGTCACACTGTGTCAGAATGACAATTCCACTTTAGAAACACTTCAAATGTGAATGTGTATGAAGGACAGCATTATTTCATTTGACTTCTTTTTCAGATACTGTGAAAAGTACGACAAATGTTCAATTTGTGCTTGTCTCGCTCATGTAGTGTGATTTTGACTGTGAAATCAGATGAGCGTCACCATTTAAGATTCATTTGTTTTTATGTGTCACACTGTCTCAGAATGACAATTCCACTCTGGAAACGTTCAACTGTGAATGTTTATGAAGGACAACATGTTTTAATTTGACTTCTTTTTCAGGTACTGTGAAAAGTACGACAAATGTTCAGTTTTTGTGTGGCTCGCTCATGTAGTGTGATTTTGACTGCAAAATCAAATGATCGTCACCATTTAAGATTCATTTGTTTTTATGTGTCACACTGTCTCAGAATGACAATTCCACCTGAACAAAAATCAAATGTGAATGTTTATGAAGGACAATATGTTTTAATTTGACTTCTTTTCCAGGTGCTGTGAAAAGTACGACAAATGTTCAGTTTTTGTGTGGCTCGCTCATGTAGTCTGATTTTGACTGTAAAATCAAATGAGCGTCACCATTTAAGATTCATTTGTTTTTATGTGTCACACTGTCTCAGAATGACAATTCCACCTAAGAAACACTCAAATGTGAATGTTTATGAAGGACAATATGTTTTAATTTGACTTCTTTTTCAGGTACTGTGAAAAGTACGACAAATGTTCAGTTTTTGTGTGGCTCGCTCATGTAGTGTGATTTTGACTGCAAAATCAAATGATCGTCACCATTTAAGATTCATTTGTTTTTATGTGTCACACTGTCTCAGAATGACAATTCCACCTGAACAACACTCAAATGTGAATGTTTATGAAGGACAATATGTTTTAATTTGACTTCTTTTCCAGGTGCTGTGAAAAGTACGACAAATGTTCAGTTTTTGTGTGGCTCGCTCATGTAGTCTGATTTTGACTGTAAAATCAAATGAGCGTCACCATTTAAGATTCATTTGTTTTTATGTGTCACACTGTCTCAGAATGACAATTCCACTCTGGAAACATTCAACTGTGAATGTTTATGAAGGACAACATGTTTTAATTTGACTTCTTTTTCAGATACTGTGAAAAGTACGACAAATGTTCAATTTGTGCTTGTCTCGCTCATGTAGTGTGATTTTGACTGTGAAATCAGATGAGCGTCACCATTTAAGATTCATTTGTTTTTATGTGTCACACTGTCTCAGAATGACAATTCCAGTCTGGAAACGTTCAACTGTGAATGTTTATGAAGGACAACATGTTTTAATTTGACTTCTTTTTCAGATACTGTGAAAAGTACGACAAATGTTCAATTTGTGCTTTTCTCGCTCATGTAGTGTGATTTTGACTGTAAAATCAAATGAGCGTCACCATTTAAGATTCATTTGTTTTTATGTGTCACACTGTCTCAGAATGACAATTCCACCTAAGAAACACTCAAATGTGAATGTTCATGAAGGACAATATGTTTTAATTTGACTTCTTTTTCAGGTACTGTGAAAAGTACGACAAATGTTCAGTTTTGTGTGGCTCGCTCATGTAGTGTGATTTTGACTGTAAAATCAAATGAGCGTCACCATTTAAGATTCATTTGTTTTCATGTGTCACACTGTCTCAGAATGACAATTCCACTTTGGAAACATTCAACTGTGAATGTTTATGAAGGACAATATGTTTTAATTTGACTTCTTTTTCAGATACTGTGAAAAGTACGACAAATGTTCAATTTGTGCTTTTGTCGCTCATGTAGTGTGATTTTGACTGTAAAATCAAATGAGCGTCACCATTTAAGATTCATTTGTTTTTATGTGTCACACTGTGTCAGAATGACAATTCCACTTTAGAAACACTTCAAATGTGAATGTGTATGAAGGACAGCATTATTTCATTTGACTTCTTTTTCAGATACTGTGAAAAGTACGACAAATGTTCAATTTGTGCTTGTCTCGCTCATGTAGTGTGATTTTGACTGTGAAATCAGATGAGCGTCACCATTTAAGATTCATTTGTTTTTATGTGTCACACTGTCTCAGAATGACAATTCCACTCTGGAAACGTTCAACTGTGAATGTTTATGAAGGACAACATGTTTTAATTTGACTTCTTTTTCAGGTACTGTGAAAAGTACGACAAATGTTCAGTTTTTGTGTGGCTCGCTCATGTAGTGTGATTTTGACTGCAAAATCAAATGATCGTCACCATTTAAGATTCATTTGTTTTTATGTGTCACACTGTCTCAGAATGACAATTCCACCTGAACAAAAATCAAATGTGAATGTTTATGAAGGACAATATGTTTTAATTTGACTTCTTTTCCAGGTGCTGTGAAAAGTACGACAAATGTTCAGTTTTTGTGTGGCTCGCTCATGTAGTCTGATTTTGACTGTAAAATCAAATGAGCGTCACCATTTAAGATTCATTTGTTTTTATGTGTCACACTGTCTCAGAATGACAATTCCACCTAAGAAACACTCAAATGTGAATGTTTATGAAGGACAATATGTTTTAATTTGACTTCTTTTTCAGGTACTGTGAAAAGTACGACAAATGTTCAGTTTTTGTGTGGCTCGCTCATGTAGTGTGATTTTGACTGCAAAATCAAATGATCGTCACCATTTAAGATTCATTTGTTTTTATGTGTCACACTGTCTCAGAATGACAATTCCACCTGAACAACACTCAAATGTGAATGTTTATGAAGGACAATATGTTTTAATTTGACTTCTTTTCCAGGTGCTGTGAAAAGTACGACAAATGTTCAGTTTTTGTGTGGCTCGCTCATGTAGTCTGATTTTGACTGTAAAATCAAATGAGCGTCACCATTTAAGATTCATTTGTTTTTATGTGTCACACTGTCTCAGAATGACAATTCCACTCTGGAAACATTCAACTGTGAATGTTTATGAAGGACAACATGTTTTAATTTGACTTCTTTTTCAGATACTGTGAAAAGTACGACAAATGTTCAATTTGTGCTTGTCTCGCTCATGTAGTGTGATTTTGACTGTGAAATCAGATGAGCGTCACCATTTAAGATTCATTTGTTTTTATGTGTCACACTGTCTCAGAATGACAATTCCAGTCTGGAAACGTTCAACTGTGAATGTTTATGAAGGACAACATGTTTTAATTTGACTTCTTTTTCAGATACTGTGAAAAGTACGACAAATGTTCAATTTGTGCTTGTCTCGCTCATGTAGTGTGATTTTGACTGTGAAATCAGATGAGCGTCACCATTTAAGATTCATTTGTTTTTATGTGTCACACTGTCTCAGAATGACAATTCCACTCTGGAAACGTTCAACTGTGAATGTTTATGAAGGACAACATGTTTTAATTTGACTTCTTTTTCAGGTACTGTGAAAAGTACGACAAATGTTCAGTTTTTGTGTGGCTCGCTCATGTAGTGTGATTTTGACTGCAAAATCAAATGATCGTCACCATTTAAGATTCATTTGTTTTTATGTGTCACACTGTCTCAGAATGACAATTCCACCTGAACAAAAATCAAATGTGAATGTTTATGAAGGACAATATGTTTTAATTTGACTTCTTTTCCAGGTGCTGTGAAAAGTACGACAAATGTTCAGTTTTTGTGTGGCTCGCTCATGTAGTCTGATTTTGACTGTAAAATCAAATGAGCGTCACCATTTAAGATTCATTTGTTTTTATGTGTCACACTGTCTCAGAATGACAATTCCACCTAAGAAACACTCAAATGTGAATGTTTATGAAGGACAATATGTTTTAATTTGACTTCTTTTTCAGGTACTGTGAAAAGTACGACAAATGTTCAGTTTTTGTGTGGCTCGCTCATGTAGTGTGATTTTGACTGCAAAATCAAATGATCGTCACCATTTAAGATTCATTTGTTTTTATGTGTCACACTGTCTCAGAATGACAATTCCACCTGAACAACACTCAAATGTGAATGTTTATGAAGGACAATATGTTTTAATTTGACTTATTTTCCAGGTGCTGTGAAAAGTACGACAAATGTTCAGTTTTTGTGTGGCTCGCTCATGTAGTCTGATTTTGACTGTAAAATCAAATGAGCGTCACCATTTAAGATTCATTTGTTTTTATGTGTCACACTGTCTCAGAATGACAATTCCACTCTGGAAACATTCAACTGTGAATGTTTATGAAGGACAACATGTTTTAATTTGACTTCTTTTTCAGATACTGTGAAAAGTACGACAAATGTTCAATTTGTGCTTGTCTCGCTCATGTAGTGTGATTTTGACTGTGAAATCAGATGAGCGTCACCATTTAAGATTCATTTGTTTTTATGTGTCACACTGTCTCAGAATGACAATTCCAGTCTGGAAACGTTCAACTGTGAATGTTTATGAAGGACAACATGTTTTAATTTGACTTCTTTTTCAGATACTGTGAAAAGTACGACAAATGTTCAATTTGTGCTTTTCTCGCTCATGTAGTGTGATTTTGACTGTAAAATCAAATGAGCGTCACCATTTAAGATTCATTTGTTTTTATGTGTCACACTGTCTCAGAATGACAATTCCACCTAAGAAACACTCAAATGTGAATGTTCATGAAGGACAATATGTTTTAATTTGACTTCTTTTTCAGGTACTGTGAAAAGTACGACAAATGTTCAGTTTTGTGTGGCTCGCTCATGTAGTGTGATTTTGACTGTAAAATCAAATGAGCGTCACCATTTAAGATTCATTTGTTTTCATGTGTCACACTGTGTCAGAATGACAATTCCACTTTAGAAACACTTCAAATGTGAATGTGTATGAAGGACAGCATTATTTCATTTGACTTCTTTTTCAGATACTGTGAAAAGTACGACAAATGTTCAATTTGTGCTTGTCTCGCTCATGTAGTGTGATTTTGACTGTGAAATCAGATGAGCGTCACCATTTAAGATTCATTTGTTTTTATGTGTCACACTGTCTCAGAATGACAATTCCACTCTGGAAACGTTCAACTGTGAATGTTTATGAAGGACAACATGTTTTAATTTGACTTCTTTTTCAGATACTGTGAAAAGTACGACGAATGTTCAATTTGTGCTTTTGTCGCTCATGTAGTGTGATTTTGACTGTAAAATCAAATGAGCGTCACCATTTAAGATTAATTTGTTTTTATGTGTCACACTGTCTCAGAATGACAATTCCACCTGAACAAAAATCAAATGTGAATGTTTATGAAGGACAATATGTTTTAATTTGACTTCTTTTCCAGGTGCTGTGAAAAGTACGACAAATGTTCAGTTTTTGTGTGGCTCGCTCATGTAGTCTGATTTTGACTGTAAAATCAAATGAGCGTCACCATTTAAGATTCATTTGTTTTTATGTGTCACACTGTCTCAGAATGACAATTCCACCTGAACAACACTCAAATGTGAATGTTTATGAAGGACAATATGTTTTAATTTGACTTCTTTTCCAGGTGCTGTGAAAAGTACGACAAATGTTCAGTTTTTGTGTGGCTCGCTCATGTAGTCTGATTTTGACTGTAAAATCAAATGAGCGTCACCATTTAAGATTCATTTGTTTTTATGTGTCACACTGTCTCAGAATGACAATTCCACTCTGGAAACATTCAACTGTGAATGTTTATGAAGGACAACATGTTTTAATTTGACTTCTTTTTCAGATACTGTGAAAAGTACGACAAATGTTCAATTTGTGCTTGTCTCGCTCATGTAGTGTGATTTTGACTGTGAAATCAGATGAGCGTCACCATTTAAGATTCATTTGTTTTTATGTGTCACACTGTCTCAGAATGACAATTCCAGTCTGGAAACGTTCAACTGTGAATGTTTATGAAGGACAACATGTTTTAATTTGACTTCTTTTTCAGATACTGTGAAAAGTACGACAAATGTTCAATTTGTGCTTGTCTCGCTCATGTAGTGTGATTTTGACTGTGAAATCAGATGAGCGTCACCATTTAAGATTCATTTGTTTTTATGTGTCACACTGTCTCAGAATGACAATTCCACTCTGGAAACGTTCAACTGTGAATGTTTATGAAGGACAACATGTTTTAATTTGACTTCTTTTTCAGGTACTGTGAAAAGTACGACAAATGTTCAGTTTTTGTGTGGCTCGCTCATGTAGTGTGATTTTGACTGCAAAATCAAATGATCGTCACCATTTAAGATTCATTTGTTTTTATGTGTCACACTGTCTCAGAATGACAATTCCACCTGAACAAAAATCAAATGTGAATGTTTATGAAGGACAATATGTTTTAATTTGACTTCTTTTCCAGGTGCTGTGAAAAGTACGACAAATGTTCAGTTTTTGTGTGGCTCGCTCATGTAGTCTGATTTTGACTGTAAAATCAAATGAGCGTCACCATTTAAGATTCATTTGTTTTTATGTGTCACACTGTCTCAGAATGACAATTCCACCTAAGAAACACTCAAATGTGAATGTTTATGAAGGACAATATGTTTTAATTTGACTTCTTTTTCAGGTACTGTGAAAAGTACGACAAATGTTCAGTTTTTGTGTGGCTCGCTCATGTAGTGTGATTTTGACTGCAAAATCAAATGATCGTCACCATTTAAGATTCATTTGTTTTTATGTGTCACACTGTCTCAGAATGACAATTCCACCTGAACAACACTCAAATGTGAATGTTTATGAAGGACAATATGTTTTAATTTGACTTCTTTTCCAGGTGCTGTGAAAAGTACGACAAATGTTCAGTTTTTGTGTGGCTCGCTCATGTAGTCTGATTTTGACTGTAAAATCAAATGAGCGTCACCATTTAAGATTCATTTGTTTTTATGTGTCACACTGTCTCAGAATGACAATTCCACTCTGGAAACATTCAACTGTGAATGTTTATGAAGGACAACATGTTTTAATTTGACTTCTTTTTCAGATACTGTGAAAAGTACGACAAATGTTCAATTTGTGCTTGTCTCGCTCATGTAGTGTGATTTTGACTGTGAAATCAGATGAGCGTCACCATTTAAGATTCATTTGTTTTTATGTGTCACACTGTCTCAGAATGACAATTCCAGTCTGGAAACGTTCAACTGTGAATGTTTATGAAGGACAACATGTTTTAATTTGACTTCTTTTTCAGATACTGTGAAAAGTACGACAAATGTTCAATTTGTGCTTTTCTCGCTCATGTAGTGTGATTTTGACTGTAAAATCAAATGAGCGTCACCATTTAAGATTCATTTGTTTTTATGTGTCACACTGTCTCAGAATGACAATTCCACCTAAGAAACACTCAAATGTGAATGTTCATGAAGGACAATATGTTTTAATTTGACTTCTTTTTCAGGTACTGTGAAAAGTACGACAAATGTTCAGTTTTGTGTGGCTCGCTCATGTAGTGTGATTTTGACTGTAAAATCAAATGAGCGTCACCATTTAAGATTCATTTGTTTTCATGTGTCACACTGTCTCAGAATGACAATTCCACTTTGGAAACATTCAACTGTGAATGTTTATGAAGGACAATATGTTTTAATTTGACTTCTTTTTCAGATACTGTGAAAAGTACGACAAATGTTCAATTTGTGCTTTTGTCGCTCATGTAGTGTGATTTTGACTGTAAAATCAAATGAGCGTCACCATTTAAGATTCATTTGTTTTTATGTGTCACACTGTGTCAGAATGACAATTCCACTTTAGAAACACTTCAAATGTGAATGTGTATGAAGGACAGCATTATTTCATTTGACTTCTTTTTCAGATACTGTGAAAAGTACGACAAATGTTCAATTTGTGCTTGTCTCGCTCATGTAGTGTGATTTTGACTGTGAAATCAGATGAGCGTCACCATTTAAGATTCATTTGTTTTTATGTGTCACACTGTCTCAGAATGACAATTCCACTCTGGAAACGTTCAACTGTGAATGTTTATGAAGGACAACATGTTTTAATTTGACTTCTTTTTCAGATACTGTGAAAAGTACGACGAATGTTCAATTTGTGCTTTTGTCGCTCATGTAGTGTGATTTTGACTGTAAAATCAAATGAGCGTCACCATTTAAGATTAATTTGTTTTTATGTGTCACACTGTCTCAGAATGACAATTCCACCTAAGAAACACTCAAATGTGAATGTTTATGAAGGACAATATGTTTTAATTTGACTTCTTTTTCAGGTACTGTGAAAAGTACGACAAATGTTCAGTTTTTGTGTGGCTCGCTCATGTAGTGTGATTTTGACTGCAAAATCAAATGATCGTCACCATTTAAGATTCATTTGTTTTTATGTGTCACACTGTCTCAGAATGACAATTCCACCTGAACAACACTCAAATGTGAATGTTTATGAAGGACAATATGTTTTAATTTGACTTCTTTTCCAGGTGCTGTGAAAAGTACGACAAATGTTCAGTTTTTGTGTGGCTCGCTCATGTAGTCTGATTTTGACTGTAAAATCAAATGAGCGTCACCATTTAAGATTAATTTGTTTTTATGTGTCACACTGTCTCAGAATGACAATTCCACCTAAGAAACACTCAAATGTGAATGTTTATGAAGGACAATATGTTTTAATTTGACTTCTTTTTCAGGTACTGTGAAAAGTACGACAAATGTTCAGTTTTTGTGTGGCTCGCTCATGTAGTGTGATTTTGACTGCAAAATCAAATGATCGTCACCATTTAAGATTCATTTGTTTTTATGTGTCACACTGTCTCAGAATGACAATTCCACCTGAACAACACTCAAATGTGAATGTTTATGAAGGACAATATGTTTTAATTTGACTTCTTTTCCAGGTGCTGTGAAAAGTACGACAAATGTTCAGTTTTGTGTGGCTCGCTCATGTAGTGTGATTTTGACTGTAAAATCAAATGAGCGTCACCATTTAAGATTCATTTGTTTTCATGTGTCACACTGTCTCAGAATGACAATTCCACTTTGGAAACATTCAACTGTGAATGTTTATGAAGGACAATATGTTTTAATTTGACTTCTTTTTCAGATACTGTGAAAAGTACGACAAATGTTCAATTTGTGCTTTTGTCGCTCATGTAGTGTGATTTTGACTGTAAAATCAAATGAGCGTCACCATTTAAGATTCATTTGTTTTTATGTGTCACACTGTGTCAGAATGACAATTCCACTTTAGAAACACTTCAAATGTGAATGTGTATGAAGGACAGCATTATTTCATTTGACTTCTTTTTCAGATACTGTGAAAAGTACGACAAATGTTCAATTTGTGCTTGTCTCGCTCATGTAGTGTGATTTTGACTGTGAAATCAGTTGAGCGTCACCATTTAAGATTCATTTGTTTTTATGTGTCACACTGTCTCAGAATGACAATTCCACTCTGGAAACGTTCAACTGTGAATGTTTATGAAGGACAACATGTTTTAATTTGACTTCTTTTTCAGATACTGTGAAAAGTACGACGAATGTTCAATTTGTGCTTTTGTCGCTCATGTAGTGTGATTTTGACTGTAAAATCAAATGAGCGTCACCATTTAAGATTAATTTGTTTTTATGTGTCACACTGTCTCAGAATGACAATTCCACCTAAGAAACACTCAAATGTGAATGTTTATGAAGGACAATATGTTTTAATTTGACTTCTTTTTCAGGTACTGTGAAAAGTACGACAAATGTTCAGTTTTTGTGTGGCTCGCTCATGTAGTGTGATTTTGACTGCAAAATCAAATGATCGTCACCATTTAAGATTCATTTGTTTTTATGTGTCACACTGTCTCAGAATGACAATTCCACCTGAACAACACTCAAATGTGAATGTTTATGAAGGACAATATGTTTTAATTTGACTTCTTTTCCAGGTGCTGTGAAAAGTACGACAAATGTTCAGTTTTTGTGTGGCTCGCTCATGTAGTCTGATTTTGACTGTAAAATCAAATGAGCGTCACCATTTAAGATTAATTTGTTTTTATGTGTCACACTGTCTCAGAATGACAATTCCACCTAAGAAACACTCAAATGTGAATGTTTATGAAGGACAATATGTTTTAATTTGACTTCTTTTTCAGGTACTGTGAAAAGTACGACAAATGTTCAGTTTTTGTGTGGCTCGCTCATGTAGTGTGATTTTGACTGCAAAATCAAATGATCGTCACCATTTAAGATTCATTTGTTTTTATGTGTCACACTGTCTCAGAATGACAATTCCACCTGAACAACACTCAAATGTGAATGTTTATGAAGGACAATATGTTTTAATTTGACTTCTTTTCCAGGTGCTGTGAAAAGTACGACAAATGTTCAGTTTTTGTGTGGCTCGCTCATGTAGTCTGATTTTGACTGTAAAATCAAATGAGCGTCACCATTTAAGATTCATTTGTTTTTATGTGTCACACTGTCTCAGAATGACAATTCCACTCTGGAAACATTCAACTGTGAATGTTTATGAAGGACAACATGTTTTAATTTGACTTCTTTTTCAGATACTGTGAAAAGTACGACAAATGTTCAATTTGTGCGTGTCTCGCTCATGTAGTGTGATTTTGACAGTGAAATCAGATGAGCGTCACCATTTAAGATTCATTTGTTTTTATGTGTCACACTGTCTCAGAATGACAATTCCACTCTGGAAACGTTCAACTGTGAATGTTTATGAAGGACAACATGTTTTAATTTGACTTCTTTTTCAGATACTGTGAAAAGTACGACAAGTGTTCAGTTTGTGTGTGTCTTGCTCATGTAGTGTGATTTTGACTGTAAAATCAAATGAGCGTCACCATTTAAGATTCATTTGTTTTTATGTGTCACACTGTCTCAGAATGACAATTCCACCTAAGAAACACTCAAATGTGAATGTTCATGAAGGACAATATGTTTTAATTTGACTTCTTTTTCAGGTACTGTGAAAAGTACGACAAATGTTCAGTTTTGTGTGGCTCGCTCATGTAGTGTGATTTTGATTGTAAAATCAAATGATCGTCACCATTTAAGATTCATTTGTTTTCATGTGTCACACTGTCTCAGAATGACAATTCCACTTTGGAAACATTCAGCTGTGAATGTTTATGAAGGACAATATGTTTTAATTTGACTTCTTTTTCAGATACTGTGAAAAGTACGAAAAATGTTCAACTTGTGCTTTTGTCGCTCATGTAGTGTGATTTTGACTGTAAAATCAAATGAGCGTCACCATTTAAGATTCATTTGTTTTTATGTGTCACACTGTGTCAGAATGACAATTCCACGTTAGAAACAATCAAATGTGAATGTGTATGAAGGACAGCATTGCTTAATTTGACATCTTTTTCAGATACTGTGAAAAGTAAGACAAATGTTCAATTTATTCTTTTCTCACTCTTGTAGTGTGATTTTAACTGTAAAATCAAATGAGCGTCACCATTTAAGATTCATTTGTTTTAATGTGTCACACTGTCTCAGAATGACAATTCCACCTAAGAAACACTCAAATGTGAATGTGTATGAAGGACAGCATTATTTCATTTGACTTCTTTTTCAGATACTGTGAAAAGTACGACAAATGTTCAATTTGTGCTTGTCTCGCTCATGTAGTGTGATTTTGACTGTGAAATCAGATGAGCGTCACCATTTCAGATTCATTTGTTTTTATGTGTCACACTGTGTCAGAATGACAATTCCACTTTAGAAACACTTCAAATGTGAATGTGTATGAAGGACAGCATTATTTCATTTTACTTCTTTTTCAGATACTGTGAAAAGTACGACAAATGTTCAATTTGTGCTTGTCTCGCTCATGTAGTGTGATTTTGACTGTGAAATCAAATGAGCGTCACCATTTAAGATTCATTTGTTTTTATGTGTCACACTGTCTCAGAATGACAATTCCACCTAAGAAACACTCAAATGTGAATGTTCATGAAGGACAATATGTTTTAATTTGACTTCTTTTTCAGGTACTGTGAAAAGTACGACAAATGTTCAGTTTTGTGTGGCTCGCTCATGTAGTGTGATTTTGATTGTAAAATCAAATGATCGTCACCATTTAAGATTCATTTGTTTTCATGTGTCACACTGTCTCAGAATGACAATTCCACTTTGGAAACATTCAGCTGTGAATGTTTATGAAGGACAATATGTTTTAATTTGACTTCTTTTTCAGATACTGTGAAAAGTACGACAAATGTTCAATTTGTGCTTTTGTCGCTCATGTAGTGTGATTTTGACTGTAAAATCAAATGAGCGTCACCATTTAAGATTCATTTGTTTTTATGTGGCACACTGTGTCAGAATGACAATTCCACTTTAGAAACACTTCAAATGTGAATGTGTATGAAGGACAGCATTATTTCATTTGACTTCTTTTTCAGATACTGTGAAAAGTACGACAAATGTTCAATTTGTGCTTGTCTCGCTCATGTAGTGTGATTTTGACTGTGAAATCAGATGAGTGTCACCATTTAAGATTCATTTGTTTTTATGTGTCACACTGTGTCAGAATGACAATTCCACTTTAGAAACACTTCAAATGTGAATGTGTATGAAGGACAGCATTATTTCATTTGACTTCTTTTTCAGATACTGTGAAAAGTACGACAAATGTTCAATTTGTGCTTGTCTCGCTCATGTAGTGTGATTTTGACTGTGAAATCAGATGAGCGTCACCATTTAAGATTAATTTGTTTTTATGTGTCACAGTCTCAGAATGACAATTCCACCCGAGAAACACTCAAATGTGAATGTTTATGAAGGACAATATGTTTTAATGTGACTTCTTTTTCAGATACTGTGAAAAGTACGACAAATGTTCAGTTTTGTGTGGCTCGCTCATGTAGTGTGATTTTGACTGTAAAATCAAATGATCGTCACCATTTAAGATTCATTTGTTTTTATGTGTCACACTGTCTCAGAATGACAATTCCACCTGAACAACACTCAAATGTGAATGTTTATGAAGGACAATATGTTTTAATTTGACTTCTTTTTCAGGTGCTGTGAAAAGTACGACAAATGTTCAGTTTTTGTGTGGCTCGCTCATGTAGTCTGATTTTGACTGTAAAATCAAATGAGCGTCACCATTTAAGATTCATTTGTTTTTATGTGTCACACTGTCTCAGAATGACAATTCCACTCTGGAAACATTCAACTGTGAATGTTTATGAAGGACAACATGTTTTAATTTGACTTCTTTTTCAGATACTGTGAAAAGTACGACAAATGTTCAATTTGTGCTTGTCTCGCTCATGTAGTGTGATTTTGACTGTAAAATCAAATGAGCGTCACCATTTAAGATTCATTTGTTTTTATGTGTCACACTGTCTCAGAATGACAATTCCACCTAGGAAACACTCAAATGTGAATGTTCATGAAGGACAATGTGTTTTAATTTGACTTCTTTTTCAGATACTGTGAAAAGTACGACAAGTGTTCAGTTTGTGCGTGGCTCGCTCATGTAGTATGATTTTGACTGTAAAATCAAATGAGCGTCACCATTTAAGATTCATTTGTTTTTATGTGTCACACTATCTCAGAATGACAATTACACTCTGGAAACATTCAACCGTGAATGTTTATGAAGGACAATACGTTTTAATTTGACTTCTTTTTCAGGTACTGTGAAAAGTACGACAAATGTTCAGTTTTTATTTGGCTCGCTCATGTAGTGTGATTTTGACTGTAAAATCAAATGATCGTCACCATTTAAGATTCATTTGTTTTTATGTGTCACACTGTGTCAGAATGACAATTCCACGTTAGAAACAATCAAATGTGAATGTGTATGAAGGACAGCATTGCTTAATTTGACATCTTTTTCAGATACTGTGAAAAGTAAGACAAATGTTCAATTTATTCTTTTCTCACTCTTGTAGTGTGATTTTAACTGTAAAATCAAATGAGCGTCACCATTTAAGATTCATTTGTTTTAATGTGTCACACTGTCTCAGAATGACAATTCCACCTAAGAAACACTCAAATGTGAATGTGTATGAAGGACAGCATTATTTCATTTGACTTCTTTTTCAGATACTGTGAAAAGTACGACAAATGTTCAATTTGTGCTTGTCTCGCTCATGTAGTGTGATTTTGACTGTGAAATCAGATGAGCGTCACCATTTCAGATTCATTTGTTTTTATGTGTCACACTGTGTCAGAATGACAATTCCACTTTAGAAACACTTCAAATGTGAATGTGTATGAAGGACAGCATTATTTCATTTTACTTCTTTTTCAGATACTTTGAAAAGTACGACAAGTGTTCAGTTTGTGTGTGTCTTGCTCATGTAGTGTGATTTTGACTGTAAAATCAAATGAGCGTCACCGTTTAAGATTAATTTGTTTTTATGTGTCACAGTCTCAGAATGACAATTCCACCCGAGAAACACTCAAATGTGAATGTTTATGAAGGACAATATGTTTTGATGTGACTTCTTTTTCAGGTACTGTGAAAAGTACGACAAATGTTCAGTTTTTGTGTGGCTCGCTCATGTAGTGTGATTTTGACTGTAAAATTAAATGAGCGTCACCATTTAAGATTCATTTGTTTTTATGTGTCACACTGTCTCAGAATGACAATTCCAGTCTGGAAACGTTCAACTGTGAATGTTTATGAAGGACAACATGTTTTAATTTGACTTCTTTTTCAGATACTGTGAAAAGTACGACGAATGTTCAATTTGTGTTTTTGTCGCTCATGTAGTGTGATTTTGACTGTAAAATCAAATGAGCGTCACCATTTAAGATTCATTTGTTTTTATGTGGCACACTGTGTCAGAATGACAATTCCACTTTAGAAACACTTCAAATGTGAATGTGTATGAAGGACAGCATTATTTCATTTGACTTCTTTTTCAGATACTGTGAAAAGTACGACAAATGTTCAATTTGTGCTTGTCTCGCTCATGTAGTGTGATTTTGACTGTGAAATCAGATGAGTGTCACCATTTAAGATTCATTTGTTTTTATGTGTCACACTGTCTCAGAATGACAATTCCACTCTGGAAACGTTCAACTGTGAATGTTTATGAAGGACAACATGTTTTAATTTGACTTCTTTTTCAGATACTGTGAAAAGTACGACAAGTGTTCAGTTTGTGTGTGTCTTGCTCATGTAGTGTGATTTTGACTGTAAAATCAAATGAGCGTCACCGTTTAAGATTAATTTGTTTTTATGTGTCACAGTCTCAGAATGACAATTCCACCCGAGAAACACTCAAATGTGAATGTTTATGAAGGACAATATGTTTTAATGTGACTTCTTTTTCAGATACTGTGAAAAGTACGACAAGTGTTCAGTTTGTGCGTGGCTCGCTCATGTAGTGTGATTTTGACTGTAAAATCAAATGATCGTCACCATTTAAGATTCATTTGTTTTTATGTGTCACACTGTCTCAGAATGACAATTCCACCTGAACAACACTCAAATGTGAATGTTTATGAAGGACAATATGTTTTAATTTGACTTTTTTTTCAGGTGCTGTGACAAGTACGACAAATGTTCAGTTTTTGTGTAGCTCGCTCATGTAGTCTGATTTTGACTGTAAAATCAAATGAGCGTCACCATTTAAGATTCATTTGTTTTTATGTGTCACACTGTCTCAGAATGACAATTCCACTCTGGAAACGTTCAACTGTGAATGTTTATGAAGGACAACATGTTTTAATTTGACTTCTTTTTCAGATACTGTGAAAAGTACGAGAAATGTTCAATTTGTGCTTGTCTCGCTCTTGTAGAGTGATTTTGACTGTGAAATCAGATGAGCGTCACCATTTAAGATTCATTTGTTTTTATGTGTCACACTGTGTCAGAATGACAATTCCACTTTAGAATCACTCAAATGTGAACGTGTATGAAGGACAGCATTGCTTAATTTGACGTCTTTTTCAGATACTGTGAAAAGTAAGACAAATGTTCAATTTATGCTTTTCTCACTCTTGTAGTGTGATTTTAACTGTAAAATCAAATGAGCGTCACCATTTTAGATTCATTTGTTTTTATGTGTCACACTGTGTCAGAATGACAATTCCACCTGAGACACACTCAAATGTGAATGTGTATGAAGGACAGCATTGCTTAATTTGACATCTTTTTCAGATACTGTGAAAAGTACGACAAATGTTCAATTTGTGCTTTTCTCGCTCATGTAGTGTGATTTTGACTGTGAAATCAGATGAGCGTCACCATTTAAGATTCATTTGTTTTTATGTGTCACACTGTCTCAGAATGACAATTCCACTCTGGAAACGTTCAACTGTGAATGTTTATGAAGGACAACATGTTTTAATTTGACTTCTTTTTCAGGTGCTGTGACAAGTACGACAAATGTTCAGTTTTTGTATAGCTCGCTCATGTAGTCTGATTTTGACTGTAAAATCAAATGAGCGTCACCATTTAAGATTCATTTGTTTTTATGTGTCACACTGTGTCAGAATGACAATTCCACCTGAGACACACTCAAATGTGAATGTTTATGAAGGACAGCATTGCTTAATTTGACATCTTTTTCAGATACTGTGAAAAGTAAGACAAATGTTCAATTTATGCTTTTCTCACTCTTGTAGTGTTATTTTAACTGTAAAATCAAATGAGCGTCACCATTTAAGATTCATTTGTTTTTATGTGTCACACTGTGTCAGAATGACAATTCCACTTTAGAAACACTCAAATGTGAATGTGTATGAAGGACAGCATTATTTCATTTGACTTCTTTTTCAGATACTGTGAAAAGTACGACAAATGTTCAATTTGTGCTTGTCTCACTCATGTAGTGTGATTTTGACTGTGAAATCAGATGAGCGTCACCATTTAAGATTCATTTGTTTTTATGTGTCACACTGTCTCAGAATGACAATTCCACTCTGGAAACGTTCAACTGTGAATGTTTATGAAGGACAACATGTTTTAATTTGACTTCTTTTTCAGATACTGTGAAAAGTACGACAAGTGTTCAGTTTGTGTGTGTCTTGCTCATGTAGTGTGATTTTGACTGTAAAATCAAATGAGTGTCACCATTTAAGATTCATTTGTTTTTATGTGTCACACTGTCTCAGAATGACAATTCCACCTGAACAACACTCAAATGTGAATGTTTATGAAGGACAATATGTTTTAATTTGACTTCTTTTTCAGGTGCTGTGACAAGTACGACAAATGTTCAGTTTTTGTGTAGCTCGCTCATGTAGTCTGATTTTGACTGTAAAATCAAATGAGCGTCACCATTTAAGATTCATTTGTTTTTATGTGTCACACTGTGTCAGAATGACAATTCCACTTTAGAAACACTCAAATGTGAATGTGTATGAAGGACAGCATTATTTCATTTGACTTCTTTTTCAGATACTGTGAAAAGTACGACAAATGTTCAATTTGTGCTTGTCTCGCTCATGTAGTGTGATTTTGACTGTAAAATCAAATGATCGTCACCATTTAAGATTCATTTGTTTTTATGTGTCACACTGTCTCAGAATGACAATTCCACCTGAACAACACTCAAATGTGAATGTTTATGAAGGACAATATGTTTTAATTTGACTTCTTTTTCAGGTGCTGTGACAAGTACGACAAATGTTCAGTTTTTGTGTGGCTCGCTCATGTAGTGTGATTTTGACTGTAAAATCAAATGAGCGTCACCATTTAAGATTCATTTGTTTTTATGTGTCACACTGTCTCAGAATGACAATTCCACTCTGGAAACATTCAACTGTGAATGTTTATGAAGGACAACATGTTGTAATTTGACGTCTTTTTCAGATACTGTGAAAAGTACGATAAATGTTCAATTTGTGCTTGTCTCGCTCTTGTAGTGTGATTTTGACTGTGAAATCAAATGAGTGTCACCATTTAAGATTAATTTGTTTTTATGTGTCACACTGTCTCAGAATGACAATTCCACCTAAGAAACACTCAAATGTGAATGTTTATGAAGGACAACATGTTTTAATTTGACTTCTTTTTCAGATACTGTGAAAATTACGACAAGTGTTCAGTTTGTGCGTGGCTCGCTCATGTAGAGTGATTTTGACTGTAAAATCAAATGAGCGTCACCATTTAAGATTCATTTGTTTTTATGTGTCACACTGTCTCAGAATGACAATTCCACTCTGGAAACATTCAACTGTGAATGTTTATGAAGGACAACATGTTTTAATTTGACTTCTTTTTCAGATACTGTGAAAAGTACGATAAATGTTCAATTTGTGCTTGTCTCGCTCATGTAGTGTGATTTTGACTGTAAAATCAAATGAGTGTCACCATTTAAGATTAATTTGTTTTTATGTGTCACACTGTCTCAGAATGACAATTCCACCTGAACAACACTCAAATGTGAATGTTTATGAAGGACAATATGTTTTAATTTGACTACTTTTTCAGGTGCTGTGACAAGTACGACAAATGTTCAGTTTTTGTGTGGCTCGCTCATGTAGTGTGATTTTGACTGTAAAATCAAATGAGCGTCACCATTTAAGATTCATTTGTTTTTATGTGTCACACTGTCTCAGAATGACAATTCCACTCTGGAAACGTTCAACTGTGAATGTTTATGAAGGACAACATGTTTTAATTTGACTTCTTTTTCAGATACTGTGAAAAGTACGACAAGTGTTCAGTTTGTGTGTGTCTTGCTCATGTAGTGTGATTTTGACTGTAAAATCAAATGAGCGTCACCGTTTAAGATTAATTTGTTTTTATGTGTCACAGTCTCAGAATGACAATTCCACCCGAGAAACACTCAAATGTGAATGTTTATGAAGGACAATATGTTTTAATGTGACTTCTTTTTCAGATACTGTGAAAAGTACGACAAGTGTTCAGTTTGTGCGTGGCTCGCTCATGTAGTGTGATTTTGACTGTAAAATCAAATGATCGTCACCATTTAAGATTCATTTGTTTTTATGTGTCACACTGTCTCAGAATGACAATTCCACCTGAAGAACACTCAAATGTGAATGTTTATGAAGGACAATATGTTTTAATTTGACTTCTTTTTCAGGTGCTGTGACAAGTACGACAAATGTTCAGTTTTTGTGTGGCTCGCTCATGTAGTGTGATTTTGACTGTAAAATCAAATGAGCGTCACCATTTAAGATTCATTTGTTTTTATGTGTCACACTGTCTCAGAATGACAATTCCACTCTGGAAACATTCAACTGTGAATGTTTATGAAGGACAACATGTTTTAATTTGACTTCTTTTTCAGATACTGTGAAAAGTACGATAAATGTTCAATTTGTGCTTGTCTCGCTCATGTAGTGTGATTTTGACTGTGAAATCAGATGAGCGTCACCATTTAAGATTCATTTGTTTTTATGTGTCACACTGTGTCAGAATGACAATTCCACTTTAGAAACACTCAAATGTGAATGTGTATGAAGGACAGCATTATTTCATTTGACTTCTTTTTCAGATACTGTGAAAAGTACGACAAATGTTCAATTTGTGCTTGTCTCGCTCATGTAGTGTGATTTTGACTGTGAAATCAGATGAGCGTCACCATTTAAGATTCATTTGTTTTTATGTGTCACACTGTCTCAGAATGACAATTCCACTCTGGAAACGTTCAACTGTGAATGTTTATGAAGGACAACATGTTTTAATTTGACTTCTTTTTCAGATACTGTGAAAAGTACGACAAGTGTTCAGTTTGTGTGTGTCTTGCTCATGTAGTGTGATTTTGACTGTAAAATCAAATGAGCGTCACCGTTTAAGATTAATTTGTTTTTATGTGTCACAGTCTCAGAATGACAATTCCACCCGAGAAACACTCAAATGTGAATGTTTATGAAGGACAATATGTTTTAATGTGACTTCATTTTTAGATACTGTGAAAAGTACGACAAGTGTTCAGTTTGTGCGTGGCTCGCTCATGTAGTGTGATTTTGACGGTAAAATCAAATGATCGTCACCATTTAAGATTCATTTGTTTTTATGTGTCACACTGTCTCAGAATGACAATTCCACCTGAACAACACTCAAATGTGAATGTTTATGAAGGACAATATGTTTTAATTTGACTACTTTTTCAGGTGCTGTGACAAGTACGACAAATGTTCAGTTTTTGTGTGGCTCGCTCATGTAGTGTGATTTTGACTGTAAAATCAAATGAGCGTCACCATTTAAGATTCATTTGTTTTTATGTGTCACACTGTCTCAGAATGACAATTCCACTCTGGAAACGTTCAACTGTGAATGTTTATGAAGGACAACATGTTTTAATTTGACTTCTTTTTCAGATACTGTGAAAAGTACGACAAGTGTTCAGTTTGTGTGTGTCTTGCTCATGTAGTGTGATTTTGACTGTAAAATCAAATGAGCGTCACCGTTTAAGATTAATTTGTTTTTATGTGTCACAGTCTCAGAATGACAATTCCACCCGAGAAACACTCAAATGTGAATGTTTATGAAGGACAATATGTTTTAATGTGACTTCTTTTTCAGATACTGTGAAAAGTACGACAAGTGTTCAGTTTGTGCGTGGCTCGCTCATGTAGTGTGATTTTGACTGTAAAATCAAATGATCGTCACCATTTAAGATTCATTTGTTTTTATGTGTCACACTGTCTCAGAATGACAATTCCACCTGAAGAACACTCAAATGTGAATGTTTATGAAGGACAATATGTTTTAATTTGACTTCTTTTTCAGTTGCTGTGACAAGTACGACAAATGTTCAGTTTTTGTGTGGCTCGCTCATGTAGTGTGATTTTGACTGTGAAATCAGATGAGCGTCACCATTTAAGATTCATTTGTTTTTATGTGTCACACTGTCTCAGAATGACAATTCCACTCTGGAAACGTTCAACTGTGAATGTTTATGAAGGACAACATGTTTTAATTTGACTTCTTTTTCAGATACTGTGAAAAGTACGATAAATGTTCAATTTGTGCTTGTCTCGCTCATGTAGTGTGATTTTGACTGTAAAATCAAATGAGTGTCACCATTTAAGATTAATTTGTTTTTATGTGTCACACTGTGTCAGAATGACAATTCCACTTTAGAAACACTTCAAATGTGAATGTGTATGAAGGACAGCATTATTTCATTTGACTTCTTTTTCAGATACTGTGAAAAGTACGACAAATGTTCAATTTGTGCTTGTCTCGCTCATGTAGTGTGATTTTGACTGTGAAATCAGATGAGCGTCACCATTTAAGATTCATTTGTTTTCATGTGTCACACTGTCTCAGAATGACAATTCCACTCTGGAAACGTTCAACTGTGAATGTTTATGAAGGACAACATGTTTTAATTTGACTTCTTTTTCAGATACTGTGAAAAGTACGACAAGTGTTCAGTTTGTGTGTGTCTTGCTCATGTAGTGTGATTTTGACTGTAAAATCAAATGAGCGTCACCGTTTAAGATTAATTTGTTTTTATGTGTCACAGTCTCAGAATGACAATTCCACCCGAGAAACACTCAAATGTGAATGTTTATGAAGGACAATATGTTTTAATGTGACTTCTTTTTCAGATACTGTGAAAAGTACGACAAGTGTTCAGTTTGTGCGTGGCTCGCTCATGTAGTGTGATTTTGACTGTAAAATCAAATGATCGTCACCATTTAAGATTCATTTGTTTTTATGTGTCACACTGTCTCAGAATGACAATTCCACCTGAACAACACTCAAATGTGAATGTTTATGAAGGACAATATGTTTTAATTTGACTACTTTTTCAGGTGCTGTGACAAGTACGACAAATGTTCAGTTTTTGTGTGGCTCGCTCATGTAGTGTGATTTTGACTGTAAAATCAAATGAGCGTCACCATTTAAGATTCATTTGTTTTTATGTGTCACACTGTCTCAGAATGACAATTCCACTCTGGAAACATTCAACTGTGAATGTTTATGAAGGACAACATGTTTTAATTTGACTTCTTTTTCAGATACTGTGAAAAGTACGATAAATGTTCAATTTGTGCTTGTCTCGCTCATGTAGTGTGATTTTGACTGTAAAATCAAATGACTGTCACCATTTAAGATTAATTTGTTTTTATGTGTCACACTGTCTCAGAATGACAATTCCACCTAAGAAACACTCAAATGTGAATGTTTATGAAGGACAACATGTTTTAATTTGACTTCTTTTTCAGATACTGTGAAAATTACGACAAGTGTTCAGTTTGTGCGTGGCTCGCTCATGTAGAGTGATTTTGACTGTAAAATCAAATGAGCGTCACCATTTAAGATTCATTTGTTTTTATGTGTCACACTGTGTCAGAATGACAATTCCACTTTAGAAACACTCAAATGTGAATGTGTATGAAGGACAGCATTATTTCATTTGACTTCTTTTTCAGATACTGTGAAAAGTACGACAAATGTTCAATTTGTGCTTGTCTCGCTCATGTAGTGTGATTTTGACTGTGAAATCAGATGAGCGTCACCATTTAAGATTCATTTGTTTTCATGTGTCACACTGTCTCAGAATGACAATTCCACTCTGGAAACGTTCAACTGTGAATGTTTATGAAGGACAACATGTTTTAATTTGACTTCTTTTTCAGATACTGTGAAAAGTACGACAAGTGTTCAGTTTGTGTGTGTCTTGCTCATGTAGTGTGATTTTGACTGTAAAATCAAATGAGCGTCACCGTTTAAGATTAATTTGTTTTTATGTGTCACAGTCTCAGAATGACAATTCCACCCGAGAAACACTCAAATGTGAATGTTTATGAAGGACAATATGTTTTAATGTGACTTCTTTTTCAGATACTGTGAAAAGTACGACAAGTGTTCAGTTTGTGCGTGGCTCGCTCATGTAGTGTGATTTTGACTGTAAAATCAAATGATCGTCACCATTTAAGATTCATTTGTTTTTATGTGTCACACTGTCTCAGAATGACAATTCCACCTGAACAACACTCAAATGTGAATGTTTATGAAGGACAATATGTTTTAATTTGACTACTTTTTCAGGTGCTGTGACAAGTACGACAAATGTTCAGTTTTTGTGTGGCTCGCTCATGTAGTGTGATTTTGACTGTAAAATCAAATGAGCGTCACCATTTAAGATTCATTTGTTTTTATGTGTCACACTGTCTCAGAATGACAATTCCACTCTGGAAACATTCAACTGTGAATGTTTATGAAGGACAACATGTTTTAATTTGACTTCTTTTTCAGATACTGTGAAAAGTACGATAAATGTTCAATTTGTGCTTGTCTCGCTCATGTAGTGTGATTTTGACTGTAAAATCAAATGACTGTCACCATTTAAGATTAATTTGTTTTTATGTGTCACACTGTCTCAGAATGACAATTCCACCTAAGAAACACTCAAATGTGAATGTTTATGAAGGACAACATGTTTTAATTTGACTTCTTTTTCAGATACTGTGAAAATTACGACAAGTGTTCAGTTTGTGCGTGGCTCGCTCATGTAGAGTGATTTTGACTGTAAAATCAAATGAGCGTCACCATTTAAGATTCATTTGTTTTTATGTGTCACACTGTGTCAGAATGACAATTCCACTTTAGAAACACTCAAATGTGAATGTGTATGAAGGACAGCATTATTTCATTTGACTTCTTTTTCAGATACTGTGAAAAGTACGACAAATGTTCAATTTGTGCTTGTCTCGCTCATGTAGTGTGATTTTGACTGTGAAATCAGATGAGCGTCACCATTTAAGATTCATTTGTTTTTATGTGTCACACTGTCTCAGAATGACAATTCCACTCTGGAAACGTTCAACTGTGAATGTTTATGAAGGACAACATGTTTTAATTTGACTTCTTTTTCAGATACTGTGAAAAGTACGACAAGTGTTCAGTTTGTGTGTGTCTTGCTCATGTAGTGTGATTTTGACTGTAAAATCAAATGAGCGTCACCGTTTAAGATTAATTTGTTTTTATGTGTCACAGTCTCAGAATGACAATTCCACCCGAGAAACACTCAAATGTGAATGTTTATGAAGGACAATATGTTTTAATGTGACTTCATTTTTAGATACTGTGAAAAGTACGACAAGTGTTCAGTTTGTGCGTGGCTCGCTCATGTAGTGTGATTTTGACGGTAAAATCAAATGATCGTCACCATTTAAGATTCATTTGTTTTTATGTGTCACACTGTCTCAGAATGACAATTCCACCTGAACAACACTCAAATGTGAATGTTTATGAAGGACAATATGTTTTAATTTGACTACTTTTTCAGGTGCTGTGACAAGTACGACAAATGTTCAGTTTTTGTGTGGCTCGCTCATGTAGTGTGATTTTGACTGTAAAATCAAATGAGCGTCACCATTTAAGATTCATTTGTTTTTATGTGTCACACTGTCTCAGAATGACAATTCCACTCTGGAAACGTTCAACTGTGAATGTTTATGAAGGACAACATGTTTTAATTTGACTTCTTTTTCAGATACTGTGAAAAGTACGACAAGTGTTCAGTTTGTGTGTGTCTTGCTCATGTAGTGTGATTTTGACTGTAAAATCAAATGAGCGTCACCGTTTAAGATTAATTTGTTTTTATGTGTCACAGTCTCAGAATGACAATTCCACCCGAGAAACACTCAAATGTGAATGTTTATGAAGGACAATATGTTTTAATGTGACTTCTTTTTCAGATACTGTGAAAAGTACGACAAGTGTTCAGTTTGTGCGTGGCTCGCTCATGTAGTGTGATTTTGACTGTAAAATCAAATGAGCGTCACCATTTAAGATTCATTTGTTTTTATGTGTCACACTGTCTCAGAATGACAATTCCACTCTGGAAACATTCAACTGTGAATGTTTATGAAGGACAACATGTTTTAATTTGACTTCTTTTTCAGATACTGTGAAAAGTACGATAAATGTTCAATTTGTGCTTGTCTCGCTCATGTAGTGTGATTTTGACTGTGAAATCAGATGAGCGTCACCATTTAAGATTCATTTGTTTTTATGTGTCACACTGTGTCAGAATGACAATTCCACTTTAGAAACACTCAAATGTGAATGTGTATGAAGGACAGCATTATTTCATTTGACTTCTTTTTCAGATACTGTGAAAAGTACGACAAATGTTCAATTTGTGCTTGTCTCGCTCATGTAGTGTGATTTTGACTGTGAAATCAGATGAGCGTCACCATTTAAGATTCATTTGTTTTTATGTGTCACACTGTCTCAGAATGACAATTCCACTCTGGAAACGTTCAACTGTGAATGTTTATGAAGGACAACATGTTTTAATTTGACTTCTTTTTCAGATACTGTGAAAAGTACGATAAATGTTCAATTTGTGCTTGTCTCGCTCATGTAGTGTGATTTTGACTGTAAAATCAAATGAGTGTCACCATTTAAGATTAATTTGTTTTTATGTGTCACACTGTGTCAGAATGACAATTCCACTTTAGAAACACTTCAAATGTGAATGTGTATGAAGGACAGCATTATTTCATTTGACTTCTTTTTCAGATACTGTGAAAAGTACGACAAATGTTCAATTTGTGCTTGTCTCGCTCATGTAGTGTGATTTTGACTGTGAAATCAGATGAGCGTCACCATTTAAGATTCATTTGTTTTCATGTGTCACACTGTCTCAGAATGACAATTCCACTCTGGAAACGTTCAACTGTGAATGTTTATGAAGGACAACATGTTTTAATTTGACTTCTTTTTCAGATACTGTGAAAAGTACGACAAGTGTTCAGTTTGTGTGTGTCTTGCTCATGTAGTGTGATTTTGACTGTAAAATCAAATGAGCGTCACCGTTTAAGATTAATTTGTTTTTATGTGTCACAGTCTCAGAATGACAATTCCACCCGAGAAACACTCAAATGTGAATGTTTATGAAGGACAATATGTTTTAATGTGACTTCTTTTTCAGATACTGTGAAAAGTACGACAAGTGTTCAGTTTGTGCGTGGCTCGCTCATGTAGTGTGATTTTGACTGTAAAATCAAATGATCGTCACCATTTAAGATTCATTTGTTTTTATGTGTCACACTGTCTCAGAATGACAATTCCACCTGAACAACACTCAAATGTGAATGTTTATGAAGGACAATATGTTTTAATTTGACTACTTTTTCAGGTGCTGTGACAAGTACGACAAATGTTCAGTTTTTGTGTGGCTCGCTCATGTAGTGTGATTTTGACTGTAAAATCAAATGAGCGTCACCATTTAAGATTCATTTGTTTTTATGTGTCACACTGTCTCAGAATGACAATTCCACTCTGGAAACATTCAACTGTGAATGTTTATGAAGGACAACATGTTTTAATTTGACTTCTTTTTCAGATACTGTGAAAAGTACGATAAATGTTCAATTTGTGCTTGTCTCGCTCATGTAGTGTGATTTTGACTGTAAAATCAAATGACTGTCACCATTTAAGATTAATTTGTTTTTATGTGTCACACTGTCTCAGAATGACAATTCCACCTAAGAAACACTCAAATGTGAATGTTTATGAAGGACAACATGTTTTAATTTGACTTCTTTTTCAGATACTGTGAAAATTACGACAAGTGTTCAGTTTGTGCGTGGCTCGCTCATGTAGAGTGATTTTGACTGTAAAATCAAATGAGCGTCACCATTTAAGATTCATTTGTTTTTATGTGTCACACTGTGTCAGAATGACAATTCCACTTTAGAAACACTCAAATGTGAATGTGTATGAAGGACAGCATTATTTCATTAGACTTCTTTTTCAGATACTGTGAAAAGTACGACAAATGTTCAATTTGTGCTTGTCTCGCTCATGTAGTGTGATTTTGACTGTGAAATCAGATGAGCGTCACCATTTAAGATTCATTTGTTTTTATGTGTCACACTGTCTCAGAATGACAATTCCACTCTGGAAACGTTCAACTGTGAATGTTTATGAAGGACAACATGTTTTAATTTGACTTCTTTTTCAGATACTGTGAAAGGTACGACAAGTGTTCAGTTTGTGTGTGTCTTGCTCATGTAGTGTGATTTTGACTGTAAAATCAAATGAGCGTCACCGTTTAAGATTAATTTGTTTTTATGTCACAGTCTCAGAATGACAATTCCACCCGAGAAACACTCAAATGTGAATGTTTATGAAGGACAATATGTTTTAATGTGACTTCTTTTTCAGATACTGTGAAAAGTACGACAAGTGTTCAGTTTGTGCGTGGCTCGCTCATGTAGTGTGATTTTGACTGTAAAATCAAATGATCGTCACCATTTAAGATTCATTTGTTTTTATGTGTCACACTGTCTCAGAATGACAATTCCACCTGAAGAACACTCAAATGTGAATGTTTATGAAGGACAATATGTTTTAATTTGACTTCTTTTTCAGGTGCTGTGACAAGTACGACAAATGTTCAGTTTTTGTGTGGCTCGCTCATGTAGTGTGATTTTGACTGTAAAATCAAATGAGCGTCACCATTTAAGATTCATTTGTTTTTATGTGTCACACTGTCTCAGAATGACAATTCCACCTAAGAAACACTCAAATGTGAATGTTTATGAAGGACAACATGTTTTAATTTGACTTCTTTTTCAGATACTGTGAAAATTACGACAAGTGTTCAGTTTGTGCGTGGCTCGCTCATGTAGAGTGATTTTGACTGTAAAATCAAATGAGCGTCACCATTTAAGATTCATTTGTTTTTATGTGTCACACTGTGTCAGAATGACAATTCCACTTTAGAAACACTTCAAATGTGAATGTGTATGAAGGACAGCATTATTTCATTTGACTTCTTTTTCAGATACTGTGAAAAGTACGACAAATGTTCAATTTGTGCTTGTCTCGCTCATGTAGTGTGATTTTGACTGTGAAATCAGATGAGCGTCACCATTTAAGATTCATTTGTTTTTATGTGTCACACTGTCTCAGAATGACAATTCCACTCTGGAAACGTTCAACTGTGAATGTTTATGAAGGACAACATGTTTTAATTTGACTTCTTTTTCAGATACTGTGAAAAGTACGACAAGTGTTCAGTTTGTGTGTGTCTTGCTCATGTAGTGTGATTTTGACTGTAAAATCAAATGAGCGTCACCGTTTAAGATTAATTTGTTTTTATGTGTCACAGTCTCAGAATGACAATTCCACCCGAGAAACACTCAAATGTGAATGTTTATGCAGGACAATATGTTTTAATGTGACTTCTTTTTCAGATACTGTGAAAAGTACGACAAGTGTTCAGTTTGTGCGTGGCTCGCTCATGTAGTGTGATTTTGACTGTAAAATCAAATGATCGTCACCATTTAAGATTCATTTGTTTTTATGTGTCACACTGTCTAAGAATGACAATTCCACCTGAACAACACTCAAATGTGAATGTTTATGAAGGACAACATGTTTTAATTTGACTTCTTTTTCAGATACTGTAAAAAGTACGATAAATGTTCAATTTGTGCTTGTCTCGCTCATGTAGTGTGATTTTGACTGTAAAATCAAATGAGTGTCACCATTTAAGATTAATTTGTTTTTATGTGTCACACTGTCTCAGAATGACAATTCCACCTAAGAAACACTCAAATGTGAATGTGTATGAAGGACAACATGTTTTAATTTGACTTCTTTTTCAGATACTGTGAAAATTACGACAAATGTTCAGTTTGTGCGTGGCTCGCTCATGTAGAGTGATTTTGACTGTAAAATCAAATGAGCGTCACCATTTAAGATTCATTTGTTTTTATGTGTCACACTGTGTCAGAATGACAATTCCACTTTAGAAACACTCAAATGTGAATGTGTATGAAGGACAGCATTATTTCATTTGACTTCTTTTTCAGATACTGTGAAAAGTACGACAAATGTTCAATTTGTGCTTGTCTCGCTCATGTAGTGTGATTTTGACTGTGAAATCAGATGAGCGTCACCATTTAAGATTCATTTGTTTTTATGTGTCACACTGTCTCAGAATGACAATTCCACTCTGGAAACGTTCAACTGTGAATGTTTATGAAGGACAACATGTTTTAATTTGACTTCTTTTTCAGATACTGTGAAAGGTACGACAAGTGTTCAGTTTGTGTGTGTCTTGCTCATGTAGTGTGATTTTGACTGTAAAATCAAATGAGCGTCACCGTTTAAGATTAATTTGTTTTTATGTCACAGTCTCAGAATGACAATTCCACCCGAGAAACACTCAAATGTGAATGTTTATGAAGGACAATATGTTTTAATGTGACTTCTTTTTCAGATACTGTGAAAAGTACGACAAGTGTTCAGTTTGTGCGTGGCTCGCTCATGTAGTGTGATTTTGACTGTAAAATCAAATGATCGTCACCATTTAAGATTCATTTGTTTTTATGTGTCACACTGTCTCAGAATGACAATTCCACCTGAAGAACACTCAAATGTGAATGTTTATGAAGGACAATATGTTTTAATTTGACTTCTTTTTCAGGTGCTGTGACAAGTACGACAAATGTTCAGTTTTTGTGTGGCTCGCTCATGTAGTGTGATTTTGACTGTAAAATCAAATGAGCGTCACCATTTAAGATTCATTTGTTTTTATGTGTCACACTGTCTCAGAATGACAATTCCACCTAAGAAACACTCAAATGTGAATGTTTATGAAGGACAACATGTTTTAATTTGACTTCTTTTTCAGATACTGTGAAAATTACGACAAGTGTTCAGTTTGTGCGTGGCTCGCTCATGTAGAGTGATTTTGACTGTAAAATCAAATGAGCGTCACCATTTAAGATTCATTTGTTTTTATGTGTCACACTGTGTCAGAATGACAATTCCACTTTAGAAACACTTCAAATGTGAATGTGTATGAAGGACAGCATTATTTCATTTGACTTCTTTTTCAGATACTGTGAAAAGTACGACAAATGTTCAATTTGTGCTTGTCTCGCTCATGTAGTGTGATTTTGACTGTGAAATCAGATGAGCGTCACCATTTAAGATTCATTTGTTTTTATGTGTCACACTGTCTCAGAATGACAATTCCACTCTGGAAACGTTCAACTGTGAATGTTTATGAAGGACAACATGTTTTAATTTGACTTCTTTTTCAGATACTGTGAAAAGTACGACAAGTGTTCAGTTTGTGTGTGTCTTGCTCATGTAGTGTGATTTTGACTGTAAAATCAAATGAGCGTCACCGTTTAAGATTAATTTGTTTTTATGTGTCACAGTCTCAGAATGACAATTCCACCCGAGAAACACTCAAATGTGAATGTTTATGCAGGACAATATGTTTTAATGTGACTTCTTTTTCAGATACTGTGAAAAGTACGACAAGTGTTCAGTTTGTGCGTGGCTCGCTCATGTAGTGTGATTTTGACTGTAAAATCAAATGATCGTCACCATTTAAGATTCATTTGTTTTTATGTGTCACACTGTCTAAGAATGACAATTCCACCTGAACAACACTCAAATGTGAATGTTTATGAAGGACAATATGTTTTAATTTGACTACTTTTTCAGGTGCTGTGACAAGTACGACAAGTGTTCAGTTTTTGTGTGGCTCGCTCATGTAGTGTGATTTTGACTGTAAAATCAAATGAGCGTCACCATTTAAGATTCATTTGTTTTTATGTGTCACACTGTCTCAGAATGACAATTCCACTCTGGAAACATTCAACTGTGAATGTTTATGAAGGACAACATGTTTTAATTTGACTTCTTTTTCAGATACTGTAAAAAGTACGATAAATGTTCAATTTGTGCTTGTCTCGCTCATGTAGTGTGATTTTGACTGTAAAATCAAATGAGTGTCACCATTTAAGATTAATTTGTTTTTATGTGTCACACTGTCTCAGAATGACAATTCCACCTAAGAAACACTCAAATGTGAATGTGTATGAAGGACAACATGTTTTAATTTGACTTCTTTTTCAGATACTGTGAAAATTACGACAAATGTTCAGTTTGTGCGTGGCTCGCTCATGTAGAGTGATTTTGACTGTAAAATCAAATGAGCGTCACCATTTAAGATTCATTTGTTTTTATGTGTCACACTGTGTCAGAATGACAATTCCACTTTAGAAACACTCAAATGTGAATGTGTATGAAGGACA
This sequence comes from Chaetodon auriga, assembly GCF_051107435.1. Classification (NCBI taxonomy): domain Eukaryota; kingdom Metazoa; phylum Chordata; class Actinopteri; order Chaetodontiformes; family Chaetodontidae; genus Chaetodon; species Chaetodon auriga. Next base: position 126,978 of record NC_135096.1, on the reverse strand, counting down.
GCATTATTTCATTTGACTTCTTTTTCAGATACTGTGAAAAGTACGACAAATGTTCAATTTGTGCTTGTCTCGCTCATGTAGTGTGATTTTGACTGTGAAATCAGATGAGCGTCACCATTTAAGATTCATTTGTTTTTATGTGTCACACTGTGTCAGAATGACAATTCCACTTTAGAAACACTTCAAATGTGAATGTGTATGAAGGACAGCATTATTTCATTTGACTTCTTTTTCAGATACTGTGAAAAGTACGACAAATGTTCAATTTGTGCTTGTCTCGCTCATGTAGTGTGATTTTGACTGTGAAATCAGATGAGCGTCACCATTTAAGATTCATTTGTTTTTATGTGTCACACTGTCTCAGAATGACAATTCCACTCTGGAAACGTTCAACTGTGAATGTTTATGAAGGACAACATGTTTTAATTTGACTTCTTTTTCAGATACTGTGAAAAGTACGACAAGTGTTCAGTTTGTGTGTGTCTTGCTCATGTAGTGTGATTTTGACTGTAAAATCAAATGAGCGTCACCGTTTAAGATTAATTTGTTTTTATGTGTCACAGTCTCAGAATGACAATTCCACCCGAGAAACACTCAAATGTGAATGTTTATGCAGGACAATATGTTTTAATGTGACTTCTTTTTCAGATACTGTGAAAAGTACGACAAGTGTTCAGTTTGTGCGTGGCTCGCTCATGTAGTGTGATTTTGACTGTAAAATCAAATGATCGTCACCATTTAAGATTCATTTGTTTTTATGTGTCACACTGTCTCAGAATGACAATTCCACCTGAACAACACTCAAATGTGAATGTTTATGAAGGACAATATGTTTTAATTTGACTACTTTTTCAGGTGCTGTGACAAGTACGACAAGTGTTCAGTTTGTGTGTGTCTTGCTCATGTAGTGTGATTTTGACTGTAAAATCAAATGAGCGTCACCGTTTAAGATTCATTTGTTTTTATGTGTCACAGTCTCAGAATGACAATTCCACCCGAGAAACACTCAAATGTGAATGTTTATGCAGGACAATATGTTTTAATGTGACTTCTTTTTCAGATACTGTGAAAAGTACGACAAGTGTTCAGTTTGTGCGTGGCTCGCTCATGTAGTGTGATTTTGACTGTAAAATCAAATGATCGTCACCATTTAAGATTCATTTGTTTTTATGTGTCACACTGTCTAAGAATGACAATTCCACCTGAACAACACTCAAATGTGAATGTTTATGAAGGACAACATGTTTTAATTTGACTTCTTTTTCAGATACTGTAAAAAGTACGATAAATGTTCAATTTGTGCTTGTCTCGCTCATGTAGTGTGATTTTGACTGTAAAATCAAATGAGTGTCACCATTTAAGATTAATTTGTTTTTATGTGTCACACTGTCTCAGAATGACAATTCCACCTAAGAAACACTCAAATGTGAATGTGTATGAAGGACAACATGTTTTAATTTGACTTCTTTTTCAGATACTGTGAAAATTACGACAAATGTTCAGTTTGTGCGTGGCTCGCTCATGTAGAGTGATTTTGACTGTAAAATCAAATGAGCGTCACCATTTAAGATTCATTTGTTTTTATGTGTCACACTGTGTCAGAATGACAATTCCACTTTAGAAACACTCAAATGTGAATGTGTATGAAGGACAGCATTATTTCATTTGACTTCTTTTTCAGATACTGTGAAAAGTACGACAAATGTTCAATTTGTGCTTGTCTCGCTCATGTAGTGTGATTTTGACTGTGAAATCAGATGAGCGTCACCATTTAAGATTCATTTGTTTTTATGTGTCACACTGTCTCAGAATGACAATTCCACTCTGGAAACGTTCAACTGTGAATGTTTATGAAGGACAACATGTTTTAATTTGACTTCTTTTTCAGATACTGTGAAAGGTACGACAAGTGTTCAGTTTGTGTGTGTCTTGCTCATGTAGTGTGATTTTGACTGTAAAATCAAATGAGCGTCACCGTTTAAGATTAATTTGTTTTTATGTCACAGTCTCAGAATGACAATTCCACCCGAGAAACACTCAAATGTGAATGTTTATGAAGGACAATATGTTTTAATGTGACTTCTTTTTCAGATACTGTGAAAAGTACGACAAGTGTTCAGTTTGTGCGTGGCTCGCTCATGTAGTGTGATTTTGACTGTAAAATCAAATGATCGTCACCATTTAAGATTCATTTGTTTTTATGTGTCACACTGTCTCAGAATGACAATTCCACCTGAAGAACACTCAAATGTGAATGTTTATGAAGGACAATATGTTTTAATTTGACTTCTTTTTCAGGTGCTGTGACAAGTACGACAAATGTTCAGTTTTTGTGTGGCTCGCTCATGTAGTGTGATTTTGACTGTAAAATCAAATGAGCGTCACCATTTAAGATTCATTTGTTTTTATGTGTCACACTGTCTCAGAATGACAATTCCACCTAAGAAACACTCAAATGTGAATGTTTATGAAGGACAACATGTTTTAATTTGACTTCTTTTTCAGATACTGTGAAAATTACGACAAGTGTTCAGTTTGTGCGTGGCTCGCTCATGTAGAGTGATTTTGACTGTAAAATCAAATGAGCGTCACCATTTAAGATTCATTTGTTTTTATGTGTCACACTGTGTCAGAATGACAATTCCACTTTAGAAACACTTCAAATGTGAATGTGTATGAAGGACAGCATTATTTCATTTGACTTCTTTTTCAGATACTGTGAAAAGTACGACAAATGTTCAATTTGTGCTTGTCTCGCTCATGTAGTGTGATTTTGACTGTGAAATCAGATGAGCGTCACCATTTAAGATTCATTTGTTTTTATGTGTCACACTGTCTCAGAATGACAATTCCAGTCTGGAAACGTTCAACTGTGAATGTTTATGAAGGACAACATGTTTTAATTTGACTTCTTTTTCAGATACTGTGAAAAGTACGACAAGTGTTCAGTTTGTGTGTGTCTTGCTCATGTAGTGTGATTTTGACTGTAAAATCAAATGAGCGTCACCGTTTAAGATTAATTTGTTTTTATGTGTCACAGTCTCAGAATGACAATTCCACCCGAGAAACACTCAAATGTGAATGTTTATGCAGGACAATATGTTTTAATGTGACTTCTTTTTCAGATACTGTGAAAAGTACGACAAGTGTTCAGTTTGTGCGTGGCTCGCTCATGTAGTGTGATTTTGACTGTAAAATCAAATGATCGTCACCATTTAAGATTCATTTGTTTTTATGTGTCACACTGTCTAAGAATGACAATTCCACCTGAACAACACTCAAATGTGAATGTTTATGAAGGACAATATGTTTTAATTTGACTACTTTTTCAGGTGCTGTGACAAGTACGACAAGTGTTCAGTTTTTGTGTGGCTCGCTCATGTAGTGTGATTTTGACTGTAAAATCAAATGAGCGTCACCATTTAAGATTCATTTGTTTTTATGTGTCACACTGTCTCAGAATGACAATTCCACTCTGGAAACATTCAACTGTGAATGTTTATGAAGGACAACATGTTTTAATTTGACTTCTTTTTCAGATACTGTAAAAAGTACGATAAATGTTCAATTTGTGCTTGTCTCGCTCATGTAGTGTGATTTTGACTGTAAAATCAAATGAGTGTCACCATTTAAGATTAATTTGTTTTTATGTGTCACACTGTCTCAGAATGACAATTCCACCTAAGAAACACTCAAATGTGAATGTGTATGAAGGACAACATGTTTTAATTTGACTTCTTTTTCAGATACTGTGAAAATTACGACAAATGTTCAGTTTGTGCGTGGCTCGCTCATGTAGAGTGATTTTGACTGTAAAATCAAATGAGCGTCACCATTTAAGATTCATTTGTTTTTATGTGTCACACTGTGTCAGAATGACAATTCCACTTTAGAAACACTCAAATGTGAATGTGTATGAAGGACAGCATTATTTCATTTGACTTCTTTTTCAGATACTGTGAAAAGTACGACAAATGTTCAATTTGTGCTTGTCTCGCTCATGTAGTGTGATTTTGACTGTGAAATCAGATGAGCGTCACCATTTAAGATTCATTTGTTTTTATGTGTCACACTGTGTCAGAATGACAATTCCACTTTAGAAACACTTCAAATGTGAATGTGTATGAAGGACAGCATTATTTCATTTGACTTCTTTTTCAGATACTGTGAAAAGTACGACAAATGTTCAATTTGTGCTTGTCTCGCTCATGTAGTGTGATTTTGACTGTGAAATCAGATGAGCGTCACCATTTAAGATTCATTTGTTTTTATGTGTCACACTGTCTCAGAATGACAATTCCACTCTGGAAACGTTCAACTGTGAATGTTTATGAAGGACAACATGTTTTAATTTGACTTCTTTTTCAGATACTGTGAAAAGTACGACAAGTGTTCAGTTTGTGTGTGTCTTGCTCATGTAGTGTGATTTTGACTGTAAAATCAAATGAGCGTCACCGTTTAAGATTAATTTGTTTTTATGTGTCACAGTCTCAGAATGACAATTCCACCCGAGAAACACTCAAATGTGAATGTTTATGCAGGACAATATGTTTTAATGTGACTTCTTTTTCAGATACTGTGAAAAGTACGACAAGTGTTCAGTTTGTGCGTGGCTCGCTCATGTAGTGTGATTTTGACTGTAAAATCAAATGATCGTCACCATTTAAGATTCATTTGTTTTTATGTGTCACACTGTCTCAGAATGACAATTCCACCTGAACAACACTCAAATGTGAATGTTTATGAAGGACAATATGTTTTAATTTGACTACTTTTTCAGGTGCTGTGACAAGTACGACAAGTGTTCAGTTTTTGTGTGGCTCGCTCATGTAGTGTGATTTTGACTGTAAAATCAAATGAGCGTCACCATTTAAGATTCATTTGTTTTTATGTGTCACACTGTCTCAGAATGACAATTCCACTCTGGAAACATTCAACTGTGAATGTTTATGAAGGACAACATGTTTTAATTTGACTTCTTTTTCAGATACTGTGAAAAGTACGATAAATGTTCAATTTGTGCTTGTCTCGCTCATGTAGTGTGATTTTGACTGTAAAATCAAATGAGTGTCACCATTTAAGATTAATTTGTTTTTATGTGTCACACTGTCTCAGAATGACAATTCCACCTAAGAAACACTCAAATGTGAATGTGTATGAAGGACAACATGTTTTAATTTGACTTCTTTTTCAGATACTGTGAAAATTACGACAAATGTTCAGTTTGTGCGTGGCTCGCTCATGTAGAGTGATTTTGACTGTAAAATCAAATGAGCGTCACCATTTAAGATTCATTTGTTTTTATGTGTCACACTGTGTCAGAATGACAATTCCACTTTAGAAACACTCAAATGTGAATGTGTATGAAGGACAGCATTATTTCATTTGACTTCTTTTTCAGATACTGTGAAAAGTACGACAAATGTTCAATTTGTGCTTGTCTCGCTCATGTAGTGTGATTTTGACTGTGAAATCAGATGAGCGTCACCATTTAAGATTCATTTGTTTTTATGTGTCACACTGTGTCAGAATGACAATTCCACTTTAGAAACACTTCAAATGTGAATGTGTATGAAGGACAGCATTATTTCATTTGACTTCTTTTTCAGATACTGTGAAAAGTACGACAAATGTTCAATTTGTGCTTGTCTCGCTCATGTAGTGTGATTTTGACTGTGAAATCAGATGAGCGTCACCATTTAAGATTCATTTGTTTTTATGTGTCACACTGTCTCAGAATGACAATTCCACTCTGGAAACGTTCAACTGTGAATGTTTATGAAGGACAACATGTTTTAATTTGACTTCTTTTTCAGATACTGTGAAAAGTACGACAAGTGTTCAGTTTGTGTGTGTCTTGCTCATGTAGTGTGATTTTGACTGTAAAATCAAATGAGCGTCACCGTTTAAGATTAATTTGTTTTTATGTGTCACAGTCTCAGAATGACAATTCCACCCGAGAAACACTCAAATGTGAATGTTTATGCAGGACAATATGTTTTAATGTGACTTCTTTTTCAGATACTGTGAAAAGTACGACAAGTGTTCAGTTTGTGCGTGGCTCGCTCATGTAGTGTGATTTTGACTGTAAAATCAAATGATCGTCACCATTTAAGATTCATTTGTTTTTATGTGTCACACTGTCTCAGAATGACAATTCCACCTGAACAACACTCAAATGTGAATGTTTATGAAGGACAATATGTTTTAATTTGACTACTTTTTCAGGTGCTGTGACAAGTACGACAAGTGTTCAGTTTTTGTGTGGCTCGCTCATGTAGTGTGATTTTGACTGTAAAATCAAATGAGCGTCACCATTTAAGATTCATTTGTTTTTATGTGTCACACTGTCTCAGAATGACAATTCCACTCTGGAAACATTCAACTGTGAATGTTTATGAAGGACAACATGTTTTAATTTGACTTCTTTTTCAGATACTGTGAAAAGTACGATAAATGTTCAATTTGTGCTTGTCTCGCTCATGTAGTGTGATTTTGACTGTAAAATCAAATGAGTGTCACCATTTAAGATTAATTTGTTTTTATGTGTCACACTGTCTCAGAATGACAATTCCACCTAAGAAACACTCAAATGTGAATGTGTATGAAGGACAACATGTTTTAATTTGACTTCTTTTTCAGATACTGTGAAAATTACGACAAATGTTCAGTTTGTGCGTGGCTCGCTCATGTAGAGTGATTTTGACTGTAAAATCAAATGAGCGTCACCATTTAAGATTCATTTGTTTTTATGTGTCACACTGTGTCAGAATGACAATTCCACTTTAGAAACACTCAAATGTGAATGTGTATGAAGGACAGCATTATTTCATTTGACTTCTTTTTCAGATACTGTGAAAAGTACGACAAATGTTCAATTTGTGCTTGTCTCGCTCATGTAGTGTGATTTTGACTGTAAAATCAAATGAGCGTCACCATTTAAGATTCATTTGTTTTTATGTGTCACACTGTCTCAGAATGACAATTCCACTCTGGAAACGTTCAACTGTGAATGTTTATGAAGGACAACATGTTTTAATTTGACTTCTTTTTCAGATACTGTGAAAGGTACGACAAGTGTTCAGTTTGTGTGTGTCTTGCTCATGTAGTGTGATTTTGACTGTAAAATCAAATGAGCGTCACCGTTTAAGATTAATTTGTTTTTATGTCACAGTCTCAGAATGACAATTCCACCCGAGAAACACTCAAATGTGAATGTTTATGAAGGACAATATGTTTTAATGTGACTTCTTTTTCAGATACTGTGAAAAGTACGACAAGTGTTCAGTTTGTGTGTGTCTCGCTCATGTAGTGTGATTTTGACTGTAAAATCAAATGATCGTCACCATTTAAGATTCATTTGTTTTTATGTGTCACACTGTCTCAGAATGACAATTCCACCTGAAGAACACTCAAATGTGAATGTTTATGAAGGACAATATGTTTTAATTTGACTTCTTTTTCAGGTGCTGTGACAAGTACGACAAATGTTCAGTTTTTGTGTGGCTCGCTCATGTAGTGTGATTTTGACTGTAAAATCAAATGAGCGTCACCATTTAAGATTCATTTGTTTTTATGTGTCACACTGTCTCAGAATGACAATTCCACCTAAGAAACACTCAAATGTGAATGTTTATGAAGGACAACATGTTTTAATTTGACTTCTTTTTCAGATACTGTGAAAATTACGACAAGTGTTCAGTTTGTGCGTGGCTCGCTCATGTAGAGTGATTTTGACTGTAAAATCAAATGAGCGTCACCATTTAAGATTCATTTGTTTTTATGTGTCACACTGTGTCAGAATGACAATTCCACTTTAGAAACACTCAAATGTGAATGTGTATGAAGGACAGCATTATTTCATTTGACTTCTTTTTCAGATACTGTGAAAAGTACGACAAATGTTCAATTTGTGCTTGTCTCGCTCATGTAGTGTGATTTTGACTGTGAAATCAGATGAGCGTCACCATTTAAGATTCATTTGTTTTTATGTGTCACACTGTGTCAGAATGACAATTCCACTTTAGAAACACTTCAAATGTGAATGTGTATGAAGGACAGCATTATTTCATTTGACTTCTTTTTCAGATACTGTGAAAAGTACGACAAATGTTCAATTTGTGCTTGTCTCGCTCATGTAGTGTGATTTTGACTGTGAAATCAGATGAGCGTCACCATTTAAGATTCATTTGTTTTTATGTGTCACACTGTCTCAGAATGACAATTCCACTCTGGAAACGTTCAACTGTGAATGTTTATGAAGGACAACATGTTTTAATTTGACTTCTTTTTCAGATACTGTGAAAAGTACGACAAGTGTTCAGTTTGTGTGTGTCTTGCTCATGTAGTGTGATTTTGACTGTAAAATCAAATGAGCGTCACCGTTTAAGATTAATTTGTTTTTATGTGTCACAGTCTCAGAATGACAATTCCACCCGAGAAACACTCAAATGTGAATGTTTATGCAGGACAATATGTTTTAATGTGACTTCTTTTTCAGATACTGTGAAAAGTACGACAAGTGTTCAGTTTGTGCGTGGCTCGCTCATGTAGTGTGATTTTGACTGTAAAATCAAATGATCGTCACCATTTAAGATTCATTTGTTTTTATGTGTCACACTGTCTCAGAATGACAATTCCACCTGAACAACACTCAAATGTGAATGTTTATGAAGGACAATATGTTTTAATTTGACTACTTTTTCAGGTGCTGTGACAAGTACGACAAATGTTCAGTTTTTGTGTGGCTCGCTCATGTAGTGTGATTTTGACTGTAAAATCAAATGAGCGTCACCATTTAAGATTCATTTGTTTTTATGTGTCACACTGTCTCAGAATGACAATTCCACTCTGGAAACATTCAACTGTGAATGTTTATGAAGGACAACATGTTTTAATTTGACTTCTTTTTCAGATACTGTGAAAAGTACGATAAATGTTCAATTTGTGCTTGTCTCGCTCATGTAGTGTGATTTTGACTGTAAAATCAAATGAGTGTCACCATTTAAGATTAATTTGTTTTTATGTGTCACACTGTCTCAGAATGACAATTCCACCTAAGAAACACTCAAATGTGAATGTTTATGAAGGACAACATGTTTTAATTTGACTTCTTTTTCAGATACTGTGAAAATTACGACAAGTGTTCAGTTTGTGCGTGGCTCGCTCATGTAGAGTGATTTTGACTGTAAAATCAAATGAGCGTCACCATTTAAGATTCATTTGTTTTTATGTGTCACACTGTGTCAGAATGACAATTCCACTTTAGAAACACTCAAATGTGAATGTGTATGAAGGACAGCATTATTTCATTTGACTTCTTTTTCAGATACTGTGAAAAGTACGACAAGTGTTCAGTTTGTGCTTGTCTCGCTCATGTAGTGTGATTTTGACTGTGAAATCAGATGAGTGTCACCATTTAAGATTCATTTGTTTTTATGTGTCACACTGTGTCAGAATGACAATTCCACTTTAGAAACACTTCAAATGTGAATGTGTATGAAGGACAGCATTATTTCATTTGACTTCTTTTTCAGATACTGTGAAAAGTACGACAAATGTTCAATTTGTGCTTGTCTCGCTCATGTAGTGTGATTTTGACTGTGAAATCAGATGAGCGTCACCATTTAAGATTCATTTGTTTTTATGTGTCACAGTCTCAGAATGACAATTCCACCTAAGAAACACTCAAATGTGAATGTTTATGAAGGACAATATGTTTTAATGTGACTTCTTTTTCAGATACTGTGAAAAGTACGACAAGTGTTCAGTTTGTGCGTGGCTCGCTCATGTAGTGTGATTTTGACTGTAAAATCAAATGATCGTCACCATTTAAGATTCATTTGTTTTTATGTGTCACACTGTCTCAGAATGACAATTCCACCTGAAGAACACTCAACTGTGAATGTTTATGAAGGACAACATGTTTTAATTTGACTTCTTTTTCAGATACTGTGAAAAGTACGATAAATGTTCAATTTGTGCTTGTCTCGCTCATGTAGTGTGATTTTGACTGTAAAATCAAATGAGTGTCACCATTTAAGATTAATTTGTTTTTATGTGTCACACTGTCTCAGAATGACAATTCCACCTAAGAAACACTCAAATGTGAATGTGTATGAAGGACAGCATTATTTCATTTGACTTCTTTTTCAGATACTGTGAAAAGTACGACAAATGTTCAATTTGTGCTTGTCTCGCTCATGTAGTGTGATTTTGACTGTGAAATCAGATGAGCGTCACCATTTAAGATTCATTTGTTTTTATGTGTCACAGTCTCAGAATGACAATTCCACCTAAGAAACACTCAAATGTGAATGTTTATGAAGGACAATATGTTTTAATGTGACTTCTTTTTCAGATACTGTGAAAAGTACGACAAGTGTTCAGTTTGTGCGTGGCTCGCTCATGTAGTGTGATTTTGACTGTAAAATCAAATGATCGTCACCATTTAAGATTCATTTGTTTTTATGTGTCACACTGTCTCAGAATGACAATTCCACCTGAAGAACACTCAACTGTGAATGTTTATGAAGGACAACATGTTTTAATTTGACTTCTTTTTCAGATACTGTGAAAAGTACGATAAATGTTCAATTTGTGCTTGTCTCGCTCATGTAGTGTGATTTTGACTGTAAAATCAAATGAGTGTCACCATTTAAGATTAATTTGTTTTTATGTGTCACACTGTCTCAGAATGACAATTCCACCTAAGAAACACTCAAATGTGAATGTTTATGAAGGACAACATGTTTTAATTTGACTTCTTTTTCAGATACTGTGAAAATTACGACAAGTGTTCAGTTTGTGCGTGGCTCGCTCATGTAGAGTGATTTTGACTGTAAAATCAAATGAGCGTCACCATTTAAGATTCATTTGTTTTTATGTGTCACACTGTGTCAGAATGACAATTCCACTTTAGAAACACTTCAAATGTGAATGTGTATGAAGGACAGCATTATTTCATTTGACTTCTTTTTCAGATACTGTGAAAAGTACGACAAATGTTCAATTTGTGCTTGTCTCGCTCATGTAGTGTGATTTTGACTGTGAAATCAGATGAGCGTCACCATTTAAGAGTCATTTGTTTTTATGTGTCACACTGTCTCAGAATGACAATTCCACTCTGGAAACGTTCAACTGTGAATGTTTATGAAGGACAACATGTTTTAATTTGACTTCTTTTTCAGATACTGTGAAAAGTACGACAAGTGTTCAGTTTGTGTGTGTCTTGCTCATGTAGTGTGATTTTGACTGTAAAATCAAATGAGCGTCACCGTTTAAGATTAATTTGTTTTTATGTGTCACAGTCTCAGAATGACAATTCCACCCGAGAAACACTCAAATGTGAATGTTTATGCAGGACAATATGTTTTAATGTGACTTCTTTTTCAGATACTGTGAAAAGTACGACAAGTGTTCAGTTTGTGCGTGGCTCGCTCATGTAGTGTGATTTTGACTGTAAAATCAAATGATCGTCACCATTTAAGATTCATTTGTTTTTATGTGTCACACTGTCTCAGAATGACAATTCCACCTGAAGAACACTCAAATGTGAATGTTTATGAAGGACAATATGTTTTAATTTGACTACTTTTTCAGGTGCTGTGACAAGTACGACAAATGTTCAGTTTTTGTGTGGCTCGCTCATGTAGTGTGATTTTGACTGTAAAATCAAATGAGCGTCACCATTTAAGATTCATTTGTTTTTATGTGTCACACTGTCTCAGAATGACAATTCCACTCTGGAAACATTCAACTGTGAATGTTTATGAAGGACAACATGTTTTAATTTGACTTCTTTTTCAGATACTGTGAAAAGTACGATAAATGTTCAATTTGTGCTTGTCTCGCTCATGTAGTGTGATTTTGACTGTAAAATCAAATGAGCGTCACCATTTAAGATTAATTTGTTTTTATGTGTCACACTGTCTCAGAATGACAATTCCACCTAAGAAACACTCAAATGTGAATGTGTATGAAGGACAGCATTATTTCATTTGACTTCTTTTTCAGATACTGTGAAAAGTACGACAAATGTTCAATTTGTGCTTGTCTCGCTCATGTAGTGTGATTTTGACTGTGAAATCAGATGAGCGTCACCATTTAAGATTCATTTGTTTTTATGTGTCACAGTCTCAGAATGACAATTCCACCTAAGAAACACTCAAATGTGAATGTTTATGAAGGACAATATGTTTTAATGTGACTTCTTTTTCAGATACTGTGAAAAGTACGACAAGTGTTCAGTTTGTGCGTGGCTCGCTCATGTAGTGTGATTTTGACTGTAAAATCAAATGATCGTCACCATTTAAGATTCATTTGTTTTTATGTGTCACACTGTCTCAGAATGACAATTCCACCTGAAGAACACTCAACTGTGAATGTTTATGAAGGACAACATGTTTTAATTTGACTTCTTTTTCAGATACTGTGAAAAGTACGATAAATGTTCAATTTGTGCTTGTCTCGCTCATGTAGTGTGATTTTGACTGTAAAATCAAATGAGTGTCACCATTTAAGATTAATTTGTTTTTATGTGTCACACTGTCTCAGAATGACAATTCCACCTAAGAAACACTCAAATGTGAATGTTTATGAAGGACAATATGTTTTAATTTGACTTCTTTTTCAGATACTGTGAAAAGTACAATAAATGTTCAATTTGTGCTTGTCTCGCTCATGTAGTGTGATTTTGACTGTAAAATCAAATGAGTGTCACCATTTAAGATTAATTTGTTTTTATGTGTCACACTGTCTCAGAATGACAATTCCACCTAAGAAACACTCAAATGTGAATGTGTATGAAGGACAGCATTATTTCATTTGACTTCTTTTTCAGATACTGTGAAAAGTACGACAAATGTTCAATTTGTGCTTGTCTCGCTCATGTAGTGTGATTTTGACTGTGAAATCAGATGAGCGTCACCATTTAAGATTCATTTGTTTTCATGTGTCACACTGTCTCAGAATGACAATTCCACTCTGGAAACGTTCAACTGTGAATGTTTATGAAGGACAACATGTTTTAATTTGACTTCTTTTTCAGATACTGTGAAAAGTACGACAAGTGTTCAGTTTGTGTGTGTCTTGCTCATGTAGTGTGATTTTGACTGTAAAATCAAATGAGCGTCACCGTTTAAGATTAATTTGTTTTTATGTGTCACAGTCTCAGAATGACAATTCCACCCGAGAAACACTCAAATGTGAATGTTTATGAAGGACAATATGTTTTAATGTGACTTCTTTTTCAGGTACTGTGAAAAGTACGACAAGTGTTCAGTTTGTGCGTGGCTCGCTCATGTAGTGTGATTTTGACTGTAAAATCAAATGATCGTCACCATTTAAGATTCATTTGTTTTTATGTGTCACACTGTCTCAGAATGACAATTCCACCTGAACAACACTCAAATGTGAATGTTTATGAAGGACAATATGTTTTAATTTGACTACTTTTTCAGGTGCTGTGACAAGTACGACAAATGTTCAGTTTTTGTGTGGCTCGCTCATGTAGTGTGATTTTGACTGTAAAATCAAATGAGCGTCACCATTTAAGATTCATTTGTTTTTATGTGTCACACTGTCTCAGAATGACAATTCCACTCTGGAAACATTCAACTGTGAATGTTTATGAAGGACAACATGTTTTAATTTGACTTCTTTTTCAGATACTGTGAAAAGTACGATAAATGTTCAATTTGTGCTTGTCTCGCTCATGTAGTGTGATTTTGACTGTAAAATCAAATGACTGTCACCATTTAAGATTAATTTGTTTTTATGTGTCACACTGTCTCAGAATGACAATTCCACCTAAGAAACACTCAAATGTGAATGTTTATGAAGGACAACATGTTTTAATTTGACTTCTTTTTCAGATACTGTGAAAATTACGACAAGTGTTCAGTTTGTGCGTGGCTCGCTCATGTAGAGTGATTTTGACTGTAAAATCAAATGAGCGTCACCATTTAAGATTCATTTGTTTTTATGTGTCACACTGTGTCAGAATGACAATTCCACTTTAGAAACACTCAAATGTGAATGTGTATGAAGGACAGCATTATTTCATTTGACTTCTTTTTCAGATACTGTGAAAAGTACGACAAATGTTCAATTTGTGCTTGTCTCGCTCATGTAGTGTGATTTTGACTGTGAAATCAGATGAGCGTCACCATTTAAGATTCATTTGTTTTTATGTGTCACACTGTGTCAGAATGACAATTCCACTTTAGAAACACTTCAAATGTGAATGTGTATGAAGGACAATATGTTTTAATTTGACTTCTTTTTCAGATACTGTGAAAAGTACGACAAGTGTTCAGTTTGTCTGTGTCTTGCTCATGTAGTGTGATTTTGACTGTAAAATCAAATGAGCGTCACCGTTTAATATTAATTTGTTTTTATGTGTCACAGTCTCAGAATGACAATTCCACCCGAGAAACACTCAAATGTGAATGTTTATGAAGGACAATATGTTTTAATGTGACTTCTTTTTCAGATACTGTGAAAAGTACGACAAGTGTTCAGTTTGTGCGTGGCTCGCTCATGTAGTGTGATTTTGACTGTAAAATCAAATGATCGTCACCATTTAAGATTCATTTGTTTTTATGTGTCACACTGTCTCAGAATGACAATTCCACTCTGGAAACATTCAACTGTGAATGTTTATGAAGGACAACATGTTTTAATTTGACTTCTTTTTCAGATACTGTGAAAAGTACGATAAATGTTCAATTTGTGCTTGTCTCGCTCATGTAGTGTGATTTTGACTGTAAAATCAAATGAGCGTCACCATTTAAGATTCATTTGTTTTTATGTGTCACACTGTGTCAGAATGACAATTCCACTTTAGAAACACTTCAAATGTGAATGTGTATGAAGGACAATATGTTTTAATTTGACTTCTTTTTCAGATACTGTGAAAAGTACGACAAGTGTTCAGTTTGTGTGTGTCTTGCTCATGTAGTGTGATTTTGACTGTAAAATCAAATGAGCGTCACCGTTTAAGATTAATTTGGTTTTATGTGTCACAGTCTCAGAATGACAATTCCACCCGAAAAACACTCAAATGTGAATGTTTATGAAGGACAATATGTTTTAATGTGACTTCTTTTTCAGGTGCTGTGACAAGTACGACAAGTGTTCAGTTTTTGTGTGGCTCGCTCATGTAGTGTGATTTTGACTGTAAAATCAAATGAGCGTCACCATTTAAGATTCATTTGTTTTTATGTGTCACACTGTCTCAGAATGACAATTCCACTCTGGAAACATTCAACTGTGAATGTTTATGAAGGACAACATGTTTTAATTTGACTTCTTTTTCAGATACTGTGAAAAGTACGATAAATGTTCAATTTGTGCTTGTCTCGCTCATGTAGTGTGATTTTGACTGTAAAATCAAATGAGTGTCACCATTTAAGATTAATTTGTTTTTATGTGTCACACTGTCTCAGAATGACAATTCCACCTAAGAAACACTCAAATGTGAATGTTTATGAAGGACAACATGTTTTAATTTGACTTCTTTTTCAGATACTGTAAAAAGTACGACAAATGTTCAGTTTTTGTGTGGCTCGCTCATGTAGTGTGATTTTGACTGTAAAATCAAATGATCGTCACCGTTTAAGATTCATTTGTTTTTATGTGTCACAGTCTCAGAATGACAATTCCACCTGAGCAACATTCAAATGTGAATGTTTATGAAGGACAACATGGTTTAATTGGACTTCCTTTAGAGTTGATGTGAAAAATACAAGTGTTGATGTTGTGCTCTTATCACTCATGTAGTACGATGTTGACTGTAAAATCAAATGATCGTCACCATTTAAGATTCATTTGTTTTTATGTGTCACACTGTCTCATAATGACAATTCCACTCTGGAAACATTCAACTGTGAATGTTTATGAAGGACAACATGTTTTAATTTGACTTCTTTTTCAGATACTGTGAAAAGTACGAGAAATGTTCAATTTGTGCTTGTCTCGCTCTTGTAGTGTGATTTTGACTGTGAAATCAGATGAGCGTCACCATTTAAGATTCATTTGTTTTTATGTGTCACACTGTCTCAGAATGACAATTCCACCTAAGAAACACTCAAATGTGAATGTGTATGAAGGACAGCATTATTTCATTTGACTTCTTTTTCAGATACTGTGAAAAGTACGACAAATGTTCAATTTGTGCTTGTCTCGCTCATGTAGTGTGATTTTGACTGTGAAATCAAATGAGCGTCACCATTTAAGATTCATTTGTTTTTATGTGTCACACTGTCTCAGAATGACAATTCCACTCTGGAAACGTTCAACTGTGAATGTTTATGAAGGACAACATGTTTTAATGTGACTTCTTTTTCAGATACTGTGAAAAGTACGAGAAATGTTCAATTTGTGCTTGTCTCGCTCTTGTAGTGTGATTTTGACTGTGAAATCAGATGAGCGTCACCATTTAAGATTCATTTGTTTTTATGTGTCACACTGTCTCAGAATGACAATTCCACTTTATAAACACTCAAATGTGAGTGTGTATGAAGGACAACATGTTTTAATTTGACTTCTTTTTCAGATACTGTGAAAAGTAAGACAAATGTTCAATTTGTGCTTTTCTCACTCTTGTAGTGTGATTTTAACTGTAAAATCAAATGAGCGTCACCTTTTAAGATTCATTTGTTTTTATGTGTCACACTGTCTCAGAATGACAATTCCACTTTGGAAACATTCAACCGTGAATGTTTATGAAGGACAATATGTTTAAATTTGACTTCTTTTTCAGATACTGTGAAAATTACGACAAGTGTTCAGTTTGTGCGTGGCTCGCTCATGTAGAGTGATTTTGACTGTAAAATCAAATGAGCGTCACCATTTAAGATTCATTTGTTTTTATGTGTCACACTGTCTCAGAATGACAATTCCACTTTCGAAACACTCAAATGTGAATGTGTATGAAGGACATGTTTTAATTTGACTTCTTTTTCAGATACTGTGAAAAGTAAGACAAATGTTCAATTTGTGCTTTTCTCACTCTTGTAGTGTGATTTTAACTTTAAAATCAAATGAGCGTCACCAATTAAGATTAATTTGTTTTTATGTGTCACACTGTGTCAGAATGACAATTCCACTTTAGAAACACTCAAATGTGAATGTGTATGAAGGACAGCATTATTTCATTTGACTTCTTTTTCAGATACTGTGAAAAGTACGACAAATGTTCAATTTGTGCTTTTCTCGCTCATGTAGTGTGATTTTGACTGTAAAATCAAATGAGCGTCACCATTTAAGATTCATTTGTTTTTATGTGTCACACTGTCTCATAATGACAATTCCACCTAGGAAACACTCAAATGTGAATGTTCATGAAGGACAATATGTTTTAATTTGACTTCTTTTTCAGATACTGTGAAAAGTACGACAAGTGTTCAGTTTGTGCGTGGCTCGCTCATGTAGTGTGATTTTGACTGTAAAATCAAATGAGCGTCACCATTTAAGATTCATTTGTTTTTATGTGTCACACTGTCTCGGAATGACAATTCCACCTGAACAACACTCAAATGTGAACGTTTATGAAGGACAATATGTTTTAATTTGACTTCTTTTTCAGGTGCTGTGAAAAGTACGACAAATGTTCAGTTTTTGTGTGGCTCGCTCATGTAGTGTGATTTTGACTGTAAAATCAAATGATCGTCACCATTTAAGATTCATTTGTTTTTATGTGTCACACTATCTCAGAATGACAATTCCACTCTGGCAAGATTCAACTGTGAATGTTTATGAAGGACAACATGTTTTAATTTGACTTCTTTTTCAGATACTGTGAAAAGTACGATAAATGTTCAATTTGTGCTTTTCTCGCTCTTGTAGTGTGACTTTAACTGTAAAATCAAATGAGCGTCACCATTTAAGATTCATTTGTTTTTATGTGTCACAGTCTCAGAATTACAATTCCACCTTACACTCAAATGTGAATGTTTATGAAGGACATCATTAATTAATTTGACTTCTTTTTCAGATACTCTGAAAAGTACGACAATTGTTCAGTTTGTGCGTGGCTCGCTCATGTAGGGTGATTTTGACTGTAAAATCAAATGAGCGTCACCATTTAAGATTCATTTGTTTTTATGTGTCACACTGTCGTAGAATGACAATTCCACTTTGGAAACATTCAACTGTGAATGTTTATGAAGGACAACATGTTTTATTTGACTTCCTTCAGAGTTAATGTGAAAAATACAAGTGTTGATGTTGTGCTCCTATCACTCATGTAGTACGATGTTGACTGTAAAATCAAATGAGCGTCACCATTTAAGATTCATTTGTTTTTATGTTTCACACTGTGTCAGAATGACAATTCCACTTTAGAAACACTCAAATGTGAATGTGTATGAAGGACAGCATTACTTAATTTGACGTCTTTTTCAGATACTGTGAAAAGTACGACAAATGTTCAATTTGTGTGTGGCTCGCTTATGTACTGTGATTTTGACTGTAAAATCAAATGAGCGTCACCATTTCAGATTCATTTGTTTTTATATGTCACACTGTCAGAATGTCAATTCCACACTCAAATGTGAGTGTTTTTAAAGAACAACATCGTTTAATTTGACTTTTTTTCAATTGCTGTTAAAAATACATGTTCATTTTGTTCTCTTGTTGCCCATGTATAATGATGTTGACATTGAAATTAGATGAGTTTTACCATTTGATAGTCATGTGTTTTTTATGCTTCAACGTGTCTTAGAATGAGAATTCCAATTGAGAAACAATGTGAATGTTGCAACATTCAGCAACTTAATTGTTGAATTTGACTTCGTTTAAATTACTGTTGAATTCATGTGGTCTTGACAGGATGAATCTTAAAAAGTAACATTCATATGATTTTCCTGTCAAAATGAGCGAGAAAAGCACAAAATGAACATATACTGCACTTTTCACACTAACTCAACACGAATTCAAAATAAACCATGCTGTCCTTCAAAAACATGCAAGAATTGATGTTTCTAAAGTGGAAATGTCATTCTATGACAGTTTGACAAATAAATACAAATGAATCTAAAATACTCATATTCTGTCATTTTCAGGTCGGAATAACGCTATTTGAGCGAGAAAAGCACAAAATGAACATATACTGCACTTTTCACACTAACTCAACACGAATTCAAAATAAACCATGCTGTCCTTCAAAAACATGCAAGAATTGATGTTTCTAAAGTGGAAATGTCATTCTATGACAGTTTGACAAATAAATACAAATGAATCTAAAATACTCATATTCTGTCATTTTCAGGTCGGAATAACGCTATTTGAGCGAGAAAAGCACAAAATGAACATATACTGCACTTTTCACACTAACTCAACACGAATTCAAAATAAACCATGCTGTCCTTCAAAAACATGCAAGAATTGATGTTTCTAAAGTGGAAATGTCATTCTATGACAGTTTGACAAATAAATACAAATGAATCTAAAATACTCATATTCTGTCATTTTCAGGTCGGAATAACGCTATTTGAGCGAGAAAAGCACAAAATGAACATATACTGCACTTTTCACACTAACTCAACACGAATTCAAAAGAAACCATGCTGTCCTTCAAAAACATGCAAGAATTGATGTTTCTACAGTGGAAATGTCATTCTCAGACAGTTTGATGCATAAAAACACATGAATCTAAAACAATCAAATTCTGTCATTTTCCGGTCAAAATAACGCTATTTGAGCGAGAAAAGCACAAAATGAACATATACTGCACTTTTCACACTAACTCAACACGAATTCAAAATAAACCATGCTGTCCTTCAAAAACATGCAAGAATTGATGTTTCTAAAGTGGAAATGTCATTCTATGACAGTTTGACAAATAAATACAAATGAATCTAAAATACTCATATTCTGTCATTTTCAGGTCGGAATAACGCTATTTGAGCGAGAAAAGCACAAAATGAACATATACTGCACTTTTCACACTAACTCAACACGAATTCAAAATAAACCATGCTGTCCTTCAAAAACATGCAAGAATTGATGTTTCTACAGTGGAAATGTCATTCTCAGACAGTTTGATGCATAAAAACACATGAATCTAAAACAATCACATTCTGTCATTTTCCGGTCAAAATAACGCTATTTGAGCGAGAAAAGCACAAAATGAACATATACTGCACTTTTCACACTAACTCAACACGAATTCAAAATAAACCATGCTGTCCTTCAAAAACATGCAAGAATTGATGTTTCTAAAGTGGAAATGTCATTCTATGACAGTTTGACAAATAAATACAAATGAATCTAAAATACTCATATTCTGTCATTTTCAGGTCGGAATAACGCTATTTGAGCGAGAAAAGCACAAAATGAACATATACTGCACTTTTCACACTAACTCAACACGAATTCAAAATAAACCATGCTGTCCTTCAAAAACATGCAAGAATTGATGTTTCTAAAGTGGAAATGTCATTCTATGACAGTTTGACAAATAAATACAAATGAATCTAAAATACTCATATTCTGTCATTTTCAGGTCGGAATAACGCTATTTGAGCGAGAAAAGCACAAAATGAACATATACTGCACTTTTCACACTAACTCAACACGAATTCAAAATAAACCATGCTGTCCTTCAAAAACATGCAAGAATTGATGTTTCTAAAGTGGAAATGTCATTCTATGACAGTTTGACAAATAAATACAAATGAATCTAAAATACTCATATTCTGTCATTTTCAGGTCGGAATAACGCTATTTGAGCGAGAAAAGCACAAAATGAACATATACTGCACTTTTCACACTAACTCAACACGAATTCAAAATAAACCATGCTGTCCTTCAAAAACATGCAAGAATTGATGTTTCTAAAGTGGAAATGTCATTCTATGACAGTTTGACAAATAAATACAAATGAATCTAAAATACTCATATTCTGTCATTTTCAGGTCGGAATAACGCTATTTGAGCGAGAAAAGCACAAAATGAACATATACTGCACTTTTCACACTAACTCAACACGAATTCAAAATAAACCATGCTGTCCTTCAAAAACATGCAAGAATTGATGTTTCTAAAGTGGAAATGTCATTCTATGACAGTTTGACAAATAAATACAAATGAATCTAAAATACTCATATTCTGTCATTTTCAGGTCGGAATAACGCTATTTGAGCGAGAAAAGCACAAAATGAACATATACTGCACTTTTCACACTAACTCAACACGAATTCAAAATAAACCATGCTGTCCTTCAAAAACATGCAAGAATTGATGTTTCTACAGTGGAAATGTCATTCTCAGACAGTTTGATGCATAAAAACACATGAATCTAAAACAATCAAATTCTGTCATTTTCCGGTCAAAATAACGCTATTTGAGCGAGAAAAGCACAAAATGAACATATACTGCACTTTTCACACTAACTCAACACGAATTCAAAATAAACCATGCTGTCCTTCAAAAACATGCAAGAATTGATGTTTCTAAAGTGGAAATGTCATTCTATGACAGTTTGACAAATAAATACAAATGAATCTAAAATACTCATATTCTGTCATTTTCAGGTCGGAATAACGCTATTTGAGCGAGAAAAGCACAAAATGAACATATACTGCACTTTTCACACTAACTCAACACGAATTCAAAATAAACCATGCTGTCCTTCAAAAACATGCAAGAATTGATGTTTCTAAAGTGGAAATGTCATTCTATGACAGTTTGACAAATAAATACAAATGAATCTAAAATACTCATATTCTGTCATTTTCAGGTCGGAATAACGCTATTTGAGCGAGAAAAGCACAAAATGAACATATACTGCACTTTTCACACTAACTCAACACGAATTCAAAATAAACCATGCTGTCCTTCAAAAACATGCAAGAATTGATGTTTCTACAGTGGAAATGTCATTCTCAGACAGTTTGATGCATAAAAACACATGAATCTAAAACAATCAAATTCTGTCATTTTCCGGTCAAAATAACGCTATTTGAGCGAGAAAAGCACAAAATGAACATATACTGCACTTTTCACACTAACTCAACACGAATTCAAAATAAACCATGCTGTCCTTCAAAAACATGCAAGAATTGATGTTTCTAAAGTGGAAATGTCATTCTATGACAGTTTGACAAATAAATACAAATGAATCTAAAATACTCATATTCTGTCATTTTCAGGTCGGAATAACGCTATTTGAGCGAGAAAAGCACAAAATGAACATATACTGCACTTTTCACACTAACTCAACACGAATTCAAAATAAACCATGCTGTCCTTCAAAAACATGCAAGAATTGATGTTTCTAAAGTGGAAATGTCATTCTATGACAGTTTGACAAATAAATACAAATGAATCTAAAATACTCATATTCTGTCATTTTCAGGTCGGAATAACGCTATTTGAGCGAGAAAAGCACAAAATGAACATATACTGCACTTTTCACACTAACTCAACACGAATTCAAAATAAACCATGCTGTCCTTCAAAAACATGCAAGAATTGATGTTTCTACAGTGGAAATGTCATTCTCAGACAGTTTGATGCATAAAAACACATGAATCTAAAACAATCAAATTCTGTCATTTTCCGGTCAAAATAACGCTATTTGAGCGAGAAAAGCACAAAATGAACATATACTGCACTTTTCACACTAACTCAACACGAATTCAAAATAAACCATGCTGTCCTTCAAAAACATGCAAGAATTGATGTTTCTAAAGTGGAAATGTCATTCTATGACAGTTTGACAAATAAATACAAATGAATCTAAAATACTCATATTCTGTCATTTTCAGGTCGGAATAACGCTATTTGAGCGAGAAAAGCACAAAATGAACATATACTGCACTTTTCACACTAACTCAACACGAATTCAAAATAAACCATGCTGTCCTTCAAAAACATGCAAGAATTGATGTTTCTAAAGTGGAAATGTCATTCTATGACAGTTTGACAAATAAATACAAATGAATCTAAAATACTCATATTCTGTCATTTTCAGGTCGGAATAACGCTATTTGAGCGAGAAAAGCACAAAATGAACATATACTGCACTTTTCACACTAACTCAACACGAATTCAAAATAAACCATGCTGTCCTTCAAAAACATGCAAGAATTGATGTTTCTACAGTGGAAATGTCATTCTCAGACAGTTTGATGCATAAAAACACATGAATCTAAAACAATCAAATTCTGTCATTTTCCGGTCAAAATAACGCTATTTGAGCGAGAAAAGCAAAAAATGAACATATACTGCACTTTTCACACTAACTCAACACGAATTCAAAATAAACCATGCTGTCCTTCAAAAACATGCAAGAATTGATGTTTCTAAAGTGGAAATGTCATTCTATGACAGTTTGACAAATAAATACAAATGAATCTAAAATACTCATATTCTGTCATTTTCAGGTCGGAATAACGCTATTTGAGCGAGAAAAGCACAAAATGAACATATACTGCACTTTTCACACTAACTCAACACGAATTCAAAATAAACCATGCTGTCCTTCAAAAACATGCAAGAATTGATGTTTCTAAAGTGGAAATGTCATTCTATGACAGTTTGACAAATAAATACAAATGAATCTAAAATACTCATATTCTGTCATTTTCAGGTCGGAATAACGCTATTTGAGCGAGAAAAGCACAAAATGAACATATACTGCACTTTTCACACTAACTCAACACGAATTCAAAATAAACCATGCTGTCCTTCAAAAACATGCAAGAATTGATGTTTCTAAAGTGGAAATGTCATTCTATGACAGTTTGACAAATAAATACAAATGAATCTAAAATACTCATATTCTGTCATTTTCAGGTCGGAATAACGCTATTTGAGCGAGAAAAGCACAAAATGAACATATACTGCACTTTTCACACTAACTCAACACGAATTCAAAATAAACCATGCTGTCCTTCAAAAACATGCAAGAATTGATGTTTCTAAAGTGGAAATGTCATTCTATGACAGTTTGACAAATAAATACAAATGAATCTAAAATACTCATATTCTGTCATTTTCAGGT
This sequence comes from Chaetodon auriga, assembly GCF_051107435.1. Classification (NCBI taxonomy): domain Eukaryota; kingdom Metazoa; phylum Chordata; class Actinopteri; order Chaetodontiformes; family Chaetodontidae; genus Chaetodon; species Chaetodon auriga. The sequence continues at coordinate 102,965 of NC_135096.1, read as the reverse complement.
CGGAATAACGCTATTTGAGCGAGAAAAGCACAAAATGAACATATACTGCACTTTTCACACTAACTCAACACGAATTCAAAATAAACCATGCTGTCCTTCAAAAACATGCAAGAATTGATGTTTCTAAAGTGGAAATGTCATTCTATGACAGTTTGACAAATAAATACAAATGAATCTAAAATACTCATATTCTGTCATTTTCAGGTCGGAATAACGCTATTTGAGCGAGAAAAGCACAAAATGAACATATACTGCACTTTTCACACTAACTCAACACGAATTCAAAATAAACCATGCTGTCCTTCAAAAACATGCAAGAATTGATGTTTCTACAGTGGAAATGTCATTCTCAGACAGTTTGATGCATAAAAACACATGAATCTAAAACAATCACATTCTGTCATTTTCCGGTCAAAATAACGCTATTTGAGCGAGAAAAGCACAAAATGAACATATACTGCACTTTTCACACTAACTCAACACGAATTCAAAATAAACCATGCTGTCCTTCAAAAACATGCAAGAATTGATGTTTCTAAAGTGGAAATGTCATTCTATGACAGTTTGACAAATAAATACAAATGAATCTAAAATACTCATATTCTGTCATTTTCAGGTCGGAATAACGCTATTTGAGCGAGAAAAGCACAAAATGAACATATACTGCACTTTTCACACTAACTCAACACGAATTCAAAATAAACCATGCTGTCCTTCAAAAACATGCAAGAATTGATGTTTCTAAAGTGGAAATGTCATTCTATGACAGTTTGACAAATAAATACAAATGAATCTAAAATACTCATATTCTGTCATTTTCAGGTCGGAATAACGCTATTTGAGCGAGAAAAGCACAAAATGAACATATACTGCACTTTTCACACTAACTCAACACGAATTCAAAATAAACCATGCTGTCCTTCAAAAACATGCAAGAATTGATGTTTCTAAAGTGGAAATGTCATTCTATGACAGTTTGACAAATAAATACAAATGAATCTAAAATACTCATATTCTGTCATTTTCAGGTCGGAATAACGCTATTTGAGCGAGAAAAGCACAAAATGAACATATACTGCACTTTTCACACTAACTCAACACGAATTCAAAATAAACCATGCTGTCCTTCAAAAACATGCAAGAATTGATGTTTCTAAAGTGGAAATGTCATTCTATGACAGTTTGACAAATAAATACAAATGAATCTAAAATACTCATATTCTGTCATTTTCAGGTCGGAATAACGCTATTTGAGCGAGAAAAGCACAAAATGAACATATACTGCACTTTTCACACTAACTCAACACGAATTCAAAACAAACCATGCTGTCCTTCAAAAACATGCAAGAATTGATGTTTCTAAAGTGGAAATGTCATTCTATGACAGTTTGATGCATAAAAACACATGAATCTAAAACAATCAAATTCTGTCATTTTCCGGTCAAAATAACGCTATTTGAGCGAGAAAAGCACAAAATGAACATATACTGCACTTTTCACACTAACTCAACACGAATTCAAAACAAACCATGCTGTCCTTCAAAAACATGCAAGAATTGATGTTTCTAAAGTGGAAATGTCATTCTATGACAGTTTGACAAATAAATACAAATGAATCTAAAATACTCATATTCTGTCATTTTCAGGTCGGAATAACGCTATTTGAGCGAGAAAAGCACAAAATGAACATATACTGCACTTTTCACACTAACTCAACACGAATTCAAAATAAACCATGCTGTCCTTCAAAAACATGCAAGAATTGATGTTTCTAAAGTGGAAATGTCATTCTATGACAGTTTGACAAATAAATACAAATGAATCTAAAATACTCATATTCTGTCATTTTCAGGTCGGAATAACGCTATTTGAGCGAGAAAAGCACAAAATGAACATATACTGCACTTTTCACACTAACTCAACACGAATTCAAAATAAACCATGCTGTCCTTCAAAAACATGCAAGAATTGATGTTTCTAAAGTGGAAATGTCATTCTATGACAGTTTGACAAATAAATACAAATGAATCTAAAATACTCATATTCTGTCATTTTCAGGTCGGAATAACGCTATTTGAGCGAGAAAAGCACAAAATGAACATATACTGCACTTTTCACACTAACTCAACACGAATTCAAAAGAAACCATGCTGTCCTTCAAAAACATGCAAGAATTGATGTTTCTAAAGTGGAAATGTCATTCTATGACAGTTTGACAAATAAATACAAATGAATCTAAAATACTCATATTCTGTCATTTTCAGGTCGGAATAACGCTATTTGAGCGAGAAAAGCACAAAATGAACATATACTGCACTTTTCACACTAACTCAACACGAATTCAAAATAAACCATGCTGTCCTTCAAAAACATGCAAGAATTGATGTTTCTAAAGTGGAAATGTCATTCTCAGACAGTTTGACAAATAAATACAAATGAATCTAAAACAATCACATTCTGTCATTTTCAGGTCGGAATAACGCTATTTGAGCGAGAAAAGCACAAAATGAACATATACTGCACTTTTCACACTAACTCAACACGAATTCAAAAGAAACCATGCTGTCCTTCAAAAACATGCAAGAATTGATGTTTCTAAAGTGGAAATGTCATTCTATGACAGTTTGACAAATAAATACAAATGAATCGAAAATACTCATATTCTGTCATTTTCAGGTCGGAATAACGCTATTTGAGCGAGAAAAGCACAAAATGAACATATACTGCACTTTTCACACTAACTCAACACGAATTCAAAATAAACCATGCTGTCCTTCAAAAACATGCAAGAATTGATGTTTCTAAAGTGGAAATGTCATTCTATGACAGTTTGACAAATAAATACAAATGAATCTAAAATACTCATATTCTGTCATTTTCAGGTCGGAATAACGCTATTTGAGCGAGAAAAGCACAAAATGAACATATACTGCACTTTTCACACTAACTCAACACGAATTCAAAATAAACCATGCTGTCCTTCAAAAACATGCAAGAATTGATGTTTCTAAAGTGGAAATGTCATTCTATGACAGTTTGACAAATAAATACAAATGAATCTAAAATACTCATATTCTGTCATTTTCAGGTCGGAATAACGCTATTTGAGCGAGAAAAGCACAAAATGAACATATACTGCACTTTTCACACTAACTCAACACGAATTCAAAAGAAACCATGCTGTCCTTCAAAAACATGCAAGACTTGATGTTTCTACAGTGGAAATGTCATTCTCAGACAGTTTGATGCATAAAAACACATGAATCTAAAACAATCACATTCTGTCATTTTCCGGTCAAAATAACGCTATTTGAGCGAGAAAAGCACAAAATGAACATATACTGCACTTTTCACACTAACTCAACACGAATTCAAAATAAACCATGCCGTCCTTCAAAAACATGCAAGAATTGATGTTTCTAAAGTGGAAATGTCATTCTATGACAGTTTGACAAATAAATACAAATGAATCTAAAATACTCATATTCTGTCATTTTCAGGTCGGAATAACGCTATTTGAGCGAGAAAAGCACAAAATGAACATATACTGCACTTTTCACACTAACTCAACACGAATTCAAAACAAACCATGCTGTCCTTCAAAAACATGCAAGACTTGATGTTTCTACAGTGGAAATGTCATTCTATGACAGTTTGACAAATAAATACAAATGAATCTAAAATACTCATATTCTGTCATTTTCAGGTCGGAATAACGCTATTTGAGCGAGAAAAGCACAAAATGAACATATACTGCACTTTTCACACTAACTCAACACGAATTCAAAATAAACCATGCTGTCCTTCAAAAACATGCAAGAATTGATGTTTCTAAAGTGGAAATGTCATTCTATGACAGTTTGACAAATAAATACAAATGAATCTAAAATACTCATATTCTGTCATTTTCAGGTCGGAATAACGCTATTTGAGCGAGAAAAGCACAAAATGAACATATACTGCACTTTTCACACTAACTCAACACGAATTCAAAAGAAACCATGCTGTCCTTCAAAAACATGCAAGACTTGATGTTTCTACAGTGGAAATGTCATTCTCAGACAGTTTGATGCATAAAAACACATGAATCTAAAACAATCACATTCTGTCATTTTCCGGTCAAAATAACGCTATTTGAGCGAGAAAAGCACAAAATGAACATATACTGCACTTTTCACACTAACTCAACACGAATTCAAAATAAACCATGCTGTCCTTCAAAAACATGCAAGAATTGATGTTTCTAAAGTGGAAATGTCATTCTATGACAGTTTGACAAATAAATACAAATGAATCTAAAATACTCATATTCTGTCATTTTCAGGTCGGAATAACGCTATTTGAGCGAGAAAAGCACAAAATGAACATATACTGCACTTTTCACACTAACTCAACACGAATTCAAAATAAACCATGCTGTCCTTCAAAAACATGCAAGAATTGATGTTTCTAAAGTGGAAATGTCATTCTATGACAGTTTGACAAATAAATACAAATGAATCTAAAATACTCATATTCTGTCATTTTCAGGTCGGAATAACGCTATTTGAGCGAGAAAAGCACAAAATGAACATATACTGCACTTTTCACACTAACTCAACACGAATTCAAAATAAACCATGCTGTCCTTCAAAAACATGCAAGAATTGATGTTTCTAAAGTGGAAATGTCATTCTATGACAGTTTGACAAATAAATACAAATGAATCTAAAATACTCATATTCTGTCATTTTCAGGTCGGAATAACGCTATTTGAGCGAGAAAAGCACAAAATGAACATATACTGCACTTTTCACACTAACTCAACACGAATTCAAAATAAACCATGCTGTCCTTCAAAAACATGCAAGAATTGATGTTTCTAAAGTGGAAATGTCATTCTATGACAGTTTGACAAATAAATACAAATGAATCTAAAATACTCATATTCTGTCATTTTCAGGTCGGAATAACGCTATTTGAGCGAGAAAAGCACAAAATGAACATATACTGCACTTTTCACACTAACTCAACACGAATTCAAAAGAAACCATGCTGTCCTTCAAAAACATGCAAGAATTGATGTTTCTAAAGTGGAAATGTCATTCTATGACAGTTTGACAAATAAATACAAATGAATCGAAAATACTCATATTCTGTCATTTTCAGGTCGGAATAACGCTATTTGAGCGAGAAAAGCACAAAATGAACATATACTGCACTTTTCACACTAACTCAACACGAATTCAAAATAAACCATGCTGTCCTTCAAAAACATGCAAGAATTGATGTTTCTAAAGTGGAAATGTCATTCTATGACAGTTTGACAAATAAATACAAATGAATCTAAAATACTCATATTCTGTCATTTTCAGGTCGGAATAACGCTATTTGAGCGAGAAAAGCACAAAATGAACATATACTGCACTTTTCACACTAACTCAACACGAATTCAAAATAAACCATGCTGTCCTTCAAAAACATGCAAGAATTGATGTTTCTAAAGTGGAAATGTCATTCTATGACAGTTTGACAAATAAATACAAATGAATCTAAAATACTCATATTCTGTCATTTTCAGGTCGGAATAACGCTATTTGAGCGAGAAAAGCACAAAATGAACATATACTGCACTTTTCACACTAACTCAACACGAATTCAAAAGAAACCATGCTGTCCTTCAAAAACATGCAAGACTTGATGTTTCTACAGTGGAAATGTCATTCTCAGACAGTTTGATGCATAAAAACACATGAATCTAAAACAATCACATTCTGTCATTTTCCGGTCAAAATAACGCTATTTGAGCGAGAAAAGCACAAAATGAACATATACTGCACTTTTCACACTAACTCAACACGAATTCAAAATAAACCATGCTGTCCTTCAAAAACATGCAAGAATTGATGTTTCTAAAGTGGAAATGTCATTCTATGACAGTTTGACAAATAAATACAAATGAATCTAAAATACTCATATTCTGTCATTTTCAGGTCGGAATAACGCTATTTGAGCGAGAAAAGCACAAAATGAACATATACTGCACTTTTCACACTAACTCAACACGAATTCAAAAGAAACCATGCTGTCCTTCAAAAACATGCAAGAATTGATGTTTCTAAAGTGGAAATGTCATTCTATGACAGTTTGACAAATAAATACAAATGAATCTAAAATACTCATATTCTGTCATTTTCAGGTCGGAATAACGCTATTTGAGCGAGAAAAGCACAAAATGAACATATACTGCACTTTTCACACTAACTCAACACGAATTCAAAAGAAACCATGCTGTCCTTCAAAAACATGCAAGAATTGATGTTTCTAAAGTGGAAATGTCATTCTATGACAGTTTGACAAATAAATACAAATGAATCTAAAATACTCATATTCTGTCATTTTCAGGTCGGAATAACGCTATTTGAGCGAGAAAAGCACAAAATGAACATATACTGCACTTTTCACACTAACTCAACACGAATTCAAAATAAACCATGCTGTCCTTCAAAAACATGCAAGAATTGATGTTTCTAAAGTGGAAATGTCATTCTATGACAGTTTGACAAATAAATACAAATGAATCTAAAATACTCATATTCTGTCATTTTCAGGTCGGAATAACGCTATTTGAGCGAGAAAAGCACAAAATGAACATATACTGCACTTTTCACACTAACTCAACACGAATTCAAAAGAAACCATGCTGTCCTTCAAAAACATGCAAGAATTGATGTTTCTAAAGTGGAAATGTCATTCTATGACAGTTTGACAAATAAATACAAATGAATCTAAAATACTCATATTCTGTCATTTTCAGGTCGGAATAACGCTATTTGAGCGAGAAAAGCACAAAATGAACATATACTGCACTTTTCACACTAACTCAACACGAATTCAAAAGAAACCATGCTGTCCTTCAAAAACATGCAAGACTTGATGTTTCTACAGTGGAAATGTCATTCTCAGACAGTTTGATGCATAAAAACACATGAATCTAAAACAATCACATTCTGTCATTTTCCGGTCAAAATAACGCTATTTGAGCGAGAAAAGCACAAAATGAACATATACTGCACTTTTCACACTAACTCAACACGAATTCAAAATAAACCATGCTGTCCTTCAAAAACATGCAAGAATTGATGTTTCTAAAGTGGAAATGTCATTCTATGACAGTTTGACAAATAAATACAAATGAATCTAAAATACTCATATTCTGTCATTTTCAGGTCGGAATAACGCTATTTGAGCGAGAAAAGCACAAAATGAACATATACTGCACTTTTTACACTAACTCAACACGAATTCAAAATAAACCATGCTGTCCTTCAAAAACATGCAAGAATTGATGTTTCTAAAGTGGAAATGTCATTCTATGACAGTTTGACAAATAAATACAAATGAATCTAAAATACTCATATTCTGTCATTTTCAGGTCGGAATAACGCTATTTGAGCGAGAAAAGCACAAAATGAACATATACTGCACTTTTCACACTAACTCAACACGAATTCAAAATAAACCATGCTGTCCTTCAAAAACATGCAAGAATTGATGTTTCTAAAGTGGAAATGTCATTCTATGACAGTTTGACAAATAAATACAAATGAATCTAAAATACTCATATTCTGTCATTTTCAGGTCGGAATAACGCTATTTGAGCGAGAAAAGCACAAAATGAACATATACTGCACTTTTCACACTAACTCAACACGAATTCAAAACAAACCATGCTGTCCTTCAAAAACATGCAAGACTTGATGTTTCTACAGTGGAAATGTCATTCTATGACAGTTTGACAAATAAATACAAATGAATCTAAAATACTCATATTCTGTCATTTTCAGGTCGGAATAACGCTATTTGAGCGAGAAAAGCACAAAATGAACATATACTGCACTTTTCACACTAACTCAACACGAATTCAAAATAAACCATGCTGTCCTTCAAAAACATGCAAGACTTGATGTTTCTACAGTGGAAATGTCATTCTCAGACAGTTTGATGCATAAAAACACATGAATCTAAAACAATCACATTCTGTCATTTTCCGGTCAAAATAACGCTATTTGAGCGAGAAAAGCACAAAATGAACATATACTGCACTTTTCACACTAACTCAACACGAATTCAAAATAAACCATGCCGTCCTTCAAAAACATGCAAGAATTGATGTTTCTAAAGTGGAAATGTCATTCTATGACAGTTTGACAAATAAATACAAATGAATCTAAAATACTCATATTCTGTCATTTTCAGGTCGGAATAACGCTATTTGAGCGAGAAAAGCACAAAATGAACATATACTGCACTTTTCACACTAACTCAACACGAATTCAAAACAAACCATGCTGTCCTTCAAAAACATGCAAGACTTGATGTTTCTACAGTGGAAATGTCATTCTATGACAGTTTGACAAATAAATACAAATGAATCTAAAATACTCATATTCTGTCATTTTCAGGTCGGAATAACGCTATTTGAGCGAGAAAAGCACAAAATGAACATATACTGCACTTTTCACACTAACTCAACACGAATTCAAAATAAACCATGCTGTCCTTCAAAAACATGCAAGAATTGATGTTTCTAAAGTGGAAATGTCATTCTATGACAGTTTGACAAATAAATACAAATGAATCTAAAATACTCATATTCTGTCATTTTCAGGTCGGAATAACGCTATTTGAGCGAGAAAAGCACAAAATGAACATATACTGCACTTTTCACACTAACTCAACACGAATTCAAAAGAAACCATGCTGTCCTTCAAAAACATGCAAGACTTGATGTTTCTACAGTGGAAATGTCATTCTCAGACAGTTTGATGCATAAAAACACATGAATCTAAAACAATCACATTCTGTCATTTTCCGGTCAAAATAACGCTATTTGAGCGAGAAAAGCACAAAATGAACATATACTGCACTTTTCACACTAACTCAACACGAATTCAAAATAAACCATGCTGTCCTTCAAAAACATGCAAGAATTGATGTTTCTAAAGTGGAAATGTCATTCTATGACAGTTTGACAAATAAATACAAATGAATCTAAAATACTCATATTCTGTCATTTTCAGGTCGGAATAACGCTATTTGAGCGAGAAAAGCACAAAATGAACATATACTGCACTTTTCACACTAACTCAACACGAATTCAAAATAAACCATGCTGTCCTTCAAAAACATGCAAGAATTGATGTTTCTAAAGTGGAAATGTCATTCTATGACAGTTTGACAAATAAATACAAATGAATCTAAAATACTCATATTCTGTCATTTTCAGGTCGGAATAACGCTATTTGAGCGAGAAAAGCACAAAATGAACATATACTGCACTTTTCACACTAACTCAACACGAATTCAAAATAAACCATGCTGTCCTTCAAAAACATGCAAGAATTGATGTTTCTAAAGTGGAAATGTCATTCTATGACAGTTTGACAAATAAATACAAATGAATCTAAAATACTCATATTCTGTCATTTTCAGGTCGGAATAACGCTATTTGAGCGAGAAAAGCACAAAATGAACATATACTGCACTTTTCACACTAACTCAACACGAATTCAAAAGAAACCATGCTGTCCTTCAAAAACATGCAAGAATTGATGTTTCTAAAGTGGAAATGTCATTCTATGACAGTTTGACAAATAAATACAAATGAATCGAAAATACTCATATTCTGTCATTTTCAGGTCGGAATAACGCTATTTGAGCGAGAAAAGCACAAAATGAACATATACTGCACTTTTCACACTAACTCAACACGAATTCAAAATAAACCATGCTGTCCTTCAAAAACATGCAAGAATTGATGTTTCTAAAGTGGAAATGTCATTCTATGACAGTTTGACAAATAAATACAAATGAATCTAAAATACTCATATTCTGTCATTTTCAGGTCGGAATAACGCTATTTGAGCGAGAAAAGCACAAAATGAACATATACTGCACTTTTCACACTAACTCAACACGAATTCAAAATAAACCATGCTGTCCTTCAAAAACATGCAAGAATTGATGTTTCTAAAGTGGAAATGTCATTCTATGACAGTTTGACAAATAAATACAAATGAATCTAAAATACTCATATTCTGTCATTTTCAGGTCGGAATAACGCTATTTGAGCGAGAAAAGCACAAAATGAACATATACTGCACTTTTCACACTAACTCAACACGAATTCAAAAGAAACCATGCTGTCCTTCAAAAACATGCAAGACTTGATGTTTCTACAGTGGAAATGTCATTCTCAGACAGTTTGATGCATAAAAACACATGAATCTAAAACAATCACATTCTGTCATTTTCCGGTCAAAATAACGCTATTTGAGCGAGAAAAGCACAAAATGAACATATACTGCACTTTTCACACTAACTCAACACGAATTCAAAATAAACCATGCTGTCCTTCAAAAACATGCAAGAATTGATGTTTCTAAAGTGGAAATGTCATTCTATGACAGTTTGACAAATAAATACAAATGAATCTAAAATACTCATATTCTGTCATTTTCAGGTCGGAATAACGCTATTTGAGCGAGAAAAGCACAAAATGAACATATACTGCACTTTTCACACTAACTCAACACGAATTCAAAATAAACCATGCTGTCCTTCAAAAACATGCAAGAATTGATGTTTCTAAAGTGGAAATGTCATTCTATGACAGTTTGACAAATAAATACAAATGAATCTAAAATACTCATATTCTGTCATTTTCAGGTCGGAATAACGCTATTTGAGCGAGAAAAGCACAAAATGAACATATACTGCACTTTTCACACTAACTCAACACGAATTCAAAAGAAACCATGCTGTCCTTCAAAAACATGCAAGACTTGATGTTTCTACAGTGGAAATGTCATTCTCAGACAGTTTGATGCATAAAAACACATGAATCTAAAACAATCACATTCTGTCATTTTCCGGTCAAAATAACGCTATTTGAGCGAGAAAAGCACAAAATGAACATATACTGCACTTTTCACACTAACTCAACACGAATTCAAAATAAACCATGCCGTCCTTCAAAAACATGCAAGAATTGATGTTTCTAAAGTGGAAATGTCATTCTATGACAGTTTGACAAATAAATACAAATGAATCTAAAATACTCATATTCTGTCATTTTCAGGTCGGAATAACGCTATTTGAGCGAGAAAAGCACAAAATGAACATATACTGCACTTTTCACACTAACTCAACACGAATTCAAAACAAACCATGCTGTCCTTCAAAAACATGCAAGACTTGATGTTTCTACAGTGGAAATGTCATTCTATGACAGTTTGACAAATAAATACAAATGAATCTAAAATACTCATATTCTGTCATTTTCAGGTCGGAATAACGCTATTTGAGCGAGAAAAGCACAAAATGAACATATACTGCACTTTTCACACTAACTCAACACGAATTCAAAATAAACCATGCTGTCCTTCAAAAACATGCAAGAATTGATGTTTCTAAAGTGGAAATGTCATTCTATGACAGTTTGACAAATAAATACAAATGAATCTAAAATACTCATATTCTGTCATTTTCAGGTCGGAATAACGCTATTTGAGCGAGAAAAGCACAAAATGAACATATACTGCACTTTTCACACTAACTCAACACGAATTCAAAAGAAACCATGCTGTCCTTCAAAAACATGCAAGACTTGATGTTTCTACAGTGGAAATGTCATTCTCAGACAGTTTGATGCATAAAAACACATGAATCTAAAACAATCACATTCTGTCATTTTCCGGTCAAAATAACGCTATTTGAGCGAGAAAAGCACAAAATGAACATATACTGCACTTTTCACACTAACTCAACACGAATTCAAAATAAACCATGCTGTCCTTCAAAAACATGCAAGAATTGATGTTTCTAAAGTGGAAATGTCATTCTATGACAGTTTGACAAATAAATACAAATGAATCTAAAATACTCATATTCTGTCATTTTCAGGTCGGAATAACGCTATTTGAGCGAGAAAAGCACAAAATGAACATATACTGCACTTTTCACACTAACTCAACACGAATTCAAAATAAACCATGCTGTCCTTCAAAAACATGCAAGAATTGATGTTTCTAAAGTGGAAATGTCATTCTATGACAGTTTGACAAATAAATACAAATGAATCTAAAATACTCATATTCTGTCATTTTCAGGTCGGAATAACGCTATTTGAGCGAGAAAAGCACAAAATGAACATATACTGCACTTTTCACACTAACTCAACACGAATTCAAAAGAAACCATGCTGTCCTTCAAAAACATGCAAGAATTGATGTTTCTAAAGTGGAAATGTCATTCTATGACAGTTTGACAAATAAATACAAATGAATCGAAAATACTCATATTCTGTCATTTTCAGGTCGGAATAACGCTATTTGAGCGAGAAAAGCACAAAATGAACATATACTGCACTTTTCACACTAACTCAACACGAATTCAAAAGAAACCATGCTGTCCTTCAAAAACATGCAAGAATTGATGTTTCTAAAGTGGAAATGTCATTCTATGACAGTTTGACAAATAAATACAAATGAATCGAAAATACTCATATTCTGTCATTTTCAGGTCGGAATAACGCTATTTGAGCGAGAAAAGCACAAAATGAACATATACTGCACTTTTCACACTAACTCAACACGAATTCAAAATAAACCATGCTGTCCTTCAAAAACATGCAAGAATTGATGTTTCTAAAGTGGAAATGTCATTCTATGACAGTTTGACAAATAAATACAAATGAATCTAAAATACTCATATTCTGTCATTTTCAGGTCGGAATAACGCTATTTGAGCGAGAAAAGCACAAAATGAACATATACTGCACTTTTCACACTAACTCAACACGAATTCAAAATAAACCATGCTGTCCTTCAAAAACATGCAAGAATTGATGTTTCTAAAGTGGAAATGTCATTCTATGACAGTTTGACAAATAAATACAAATGAATCTAAAATACTCATATTCTGTCATTTTCAGGTCGGAATAACGCTATTTGAGCGAGAAAAGCACAAAATGAACATATACTGCACTTTTCACACTAACTCAACACGAATTCAAAAGAAACCATGCTGTCCTTCAAAAACATGCAAGACTTGATGTTTCTACAGTGGAAATGTCATTCTCAGACAGTTTGATGCATAAAAACACATGAATCTAAAACAATCACATTCTGTCATTTTCCGGTCAAAATAACGCTATTTGAGCGAGAAAAGCACAAAATGAACATATACTGCACTTTTCACACTAACTCAACACGAATTCAAAATAAACCATGCTGTCCTTCAAAAACATGCAAGAATTGATGTTTCTAAAGTGGAAATGTCATTCTATGACAGTTTGACAAATAAATACAAATGAATCTAAAATACTCATATTCTGTCATTTTCAGGTCGGAATAACGCTATTTGAGCGAGAAAAGCACAAAATGAACATATACTGCACTTTTCACACTAACTCAACACGAATTCAAAATAAACCATGCTGTCCTTCAAAAACATGCAAGAATTGATGTTTCTAAAGTGGAAATGTCATTCTATGACAGTTTGACAAATAAATACAAATGAATCTAAAATACTCATATTCTGTCATTTTCAGGTCGGAATAACGCTATTTGAGCGAGAAAAGCACAAAATGAACATATACTGCACTTTTCACACTAACTCAACACGAATTCAAAAGAAACCATGCTGTCCTTCAAAAACATGCAAGACTTGATGTTTCTACAGTGGAAATGTCATTCTCAGACAGTTTGATGCATAAAAACACATGAATCTAAAACAATCACATTCTGTCATTTTCCGGTCAAAATAACGCTATTTGAGCGAGAAAAGCACAAAATGAACATATACTGCACTTTTCACACTAACTCAACACGAATTCAAAATAAACCATGCCGTCCTTCAAAAACATGCAAGAATTGATGTTTCTAAAGTGGAAATGTCATTCTATGACAGTTTGACAAATAAATACAAATGAATCTAAAATACTCATATTCTGTCATTTTCAGGTCGGAATAACGCTATTTGAGCGAGAAAAGCACAAAATGAACATATACTGCACTTTTCACACTAACTCAACACGAATTCAAAACAAACCATGCTGTCCTTCAAAAACATGCAAGACTTGATGTTTCTACAGTGGAAATGTCATTCTATGACAGTTTGACAAATAAATACAAATGAATCTAAAATACTCATATTCTGTCATTTTCAGGTCGGAATAACGCTATTTGAGCGAGAAAAGCACAAAATGAACATATACTGCACTTTTCACACTAACTCAACACGAATTCAAAATAAACCATGCTGTCCTTCAAAAACATGCAAGAATTGATGTTTCTAAAGTGGAAATGTCATTCTATGACAGTTTGACAAATAAATACAAATGAATCTAAAATACTCATATTCTGTCATTTTCAGGTCGGAATAACGCTATTTGAGCGAGAAAAGCACAAAATGAACATATACTGCACTTTTCACACTAACTCAACACGAATTCAAAAGAAACCATGCTGTCCTTCAAAAACATGCAAGACTTGATGTTTCTACAGTGGAAATGTCATTCTCAGACAGTTTGATGCATAAAAACACATGAATCTAAAACAATCACATTCTGTCATTTTCCGGTCAAAATAACGCTATTTGAGCGAGAAAAGCACAAAATGAACATATACTGCACTTTTCACACTAACTCAACACGAATTCAAAATAAACCATGCTGTCCTTCAAAAACATGCAAGAATTGATGTTTCTAAAGTGGAAATGTCATTCTATGACAGTTTGACAAATAAATACAAATGAATCTAAAATACTCATATTCTGTCATTTTCAGGTCGGAATAACGCTATTTGAGCGAGAAAAGCACAAAATGAACATGTACTGCACTTTTCACACTAACTCAACACGAATTCAAAATAAACCATGCTGTCCTTCAAAAACATGCAAGAATTGATGTTTCTAAAGTGGAAATGTCATTCTATGACAGTTTGACAAATAAATACAAATGAATCTAAAATACTCATATTCTGTCATTTTCAGGTCGGAATAACGCTATTTGAGCGAGAAAAGCACAAAATGAACATATACTGCACTTTTCACACTAACTCAACACGAATTCAAAAGAAACCATGCTGTCCTTCAAAAACATGCAAGACTTGATGTTTCTACAGTGGAAATGTCATTCTCAGACAGTTTGATGCATAAAAACACATGAATCTAAAACAATCACATTCTGTCATTTTCCGGTCAAAATAACGCTATTTGAGCGAGAAAAGCACAAAATGAACATATACTGCACTTTTCACACTAACTCAACACGAATTCAAAATAAACCATGCCGTCCTTCAAAAACATGCAAGAATTGATGTTTCTAAAGTGGAAATGTCATTCTATGACAGTTTGACAAATAAATACAAATGAATCTAAAATACTCATATTCTGTCATTTTCAGGTCGGAATAACGCTATTTGAGCGAGAAAAGCACAAAATGAACATATACTGCACTTTTCACACTAACTCAACACGAATTCAAAACAAACCATGCTGTCCTTCAAAAACATGCAAGACTTGATGTTTCTACAGTGGAAATGTCATTCTATGACAGTTTGACAAATAAATACAAATGAATCTAAAATACTCATATTCTGTCATTTTCAGGTCGGAATAACGCTATTTGAGCGAGAAAAGCACAAAATGAACATATACTGCACTTTTCACACTAACTCAACACGAATTCAAAATAAACCATGCTGTCCTTCAAAAACATGCAAGAATTGATGTTTCTAAAGTGGAAATGTCATTCTATGACAGTTTGACAAATAAATACAAATGAATCTAAAATACTCATATTCTGTCATTTTCAGGTCGGAATAACGCTATTTGAGCGAGAAAAGCACAAAATGAACATATACTGCACTTTTCACACTAACTCAACACGAATTCAAAAGAAACCATGCTGTCCTTCAAAAACATGCAAGACTTGATGTTTCTACAGTGGAAATGTCATTCTCAGACAGTTTGATGCATAAAAACACATGAATCTAAAACAATCACATTCTGTCATTTTCCGGTCAAAATAACGCTATTTGAGCGAGAAAAGCACAAAATGAACATATACTGCAGTTTTCACACTAACTCAACACGAATTCAAAATAAACCATGCTGTCCTTCAAAAACATGCAAGAATTGATGTTTCTAAAGTGGAAATGTCATTCTATGACAGTTTGACAAATAAATACAAATGAATCTAAAATACTCATATTCTGTCATTTTCAGGTCGGAATAACGCTATTTGAGCGAGAAAAGCACAAAATGAACATATACTGCACTTTTCACACTAACTCAACACGAATTCAAAATAAACCATGCTGTCCTTCAAAAACATGCAAGAATTGATGTTTCTAAAGTGGAAATGTCATTCTATGACAGTTTGACAAATAAATACAAATGAATCTAAAATACTCATATTCTGTCATTTTCAGGTCGGAATAACGCTATTTGAGCGAGAAAAGCACAAAATGAACATATACTGCACTTTTCACACTAACTCAACACGAATTCAAAAGAAACCATGCTGTCCTTCAAAAACATGCAAGAATTGATGTTTCTAAAGTGGAAATGTCATTCTATGACAGTTTGACAAATAAATACAAATGAATCGAAAATACTCATATTCTGTCATTTTCAGGTCGGAATAACGCTATTTGAGCGAGAAAAGCACAAAATGAACATATACTGCACTTTTCACACTAACTCAACACGAATTCAAAATAAACCATGCTGTCCTTCAAAAACATGCAAGAATTGATGTTTCTAAAGTGGAAATGTCATTCTATGACAGTTTGACAAATAAATACAAATGAATCTAAAATACTCATATTCTGTCATTTTCAGGTCGGAATAACGCTATTTGAGCGAGAAAAGCACAAAATGAACATATACTGCACTTTTCACACTAACTCAACACGAATTCAAAAGAAACCATGCTGTCCTTCAAAAACATGCAAGACTTGATGTTTCTACAGTGGAAATGTCATTCTCAGACAGTTTGATGCATAAAAACACATGAATCTAAAACAATCACATTCTGTCATTTTCCGGTCAAAATAACGCTATTTGAGCGAGAAAAGCACAAAATGAACATATACTGCACTTTTCACACTAACTCAACACGAATTCAAAATAAACCATGCTGTCCTTCAAAAACATGCAAGAATTGATGTTTCTAAAGTGGAAATGTCATTCTATGACAGTTTGACAAATAAATACAAATGAATCTAAAATACTCATATTCTGTCATTTTCAGGTCGGAATAACGCTATTTGAGCGAGAAAAGCACAAAATGAACATATACTGCACTTTTCACACTAACTCAACACGAATTCAAAATAAACCATGCTGTCCTTCAAAAACATGCAAGAATTGATGTTTCTAAAGTGGAAATGTCATTCTATGACAGTTTGACAAATAAATACAAATGAATCTAAAATACTCATATTCTGTCATTTTCAGGTCGGAATAACGCTATTTGAGCGAGAAAAGCACAAAATGAACATATACTGCACTTTTCACACTAACTCAACACGAATTCAAAACAAACCATGCTGTCCTTCAAAAACATGCAAGACTTGATGTTTCTACAGTGGAAATGTCATTCTATGACAGTTTGACAAATAAATACAAATGAATCTAAAATACTCATATTCTGTCATTTTCAGGTCGGAATAACGCTATTTGAGCGAGAAAAGCACAAAATGAACATATACTGCACTTTTCACACTAACTCAACACGAATTCAAAATAAACCATGCTGTCCTTCAAAAACATGCAAGAATTGATGTTTCTAAAGTGGAAATGTCATTCTATGACAGTTTGACAAATAAATACAAATGAATCTAAAATACTCATATTCTGTCATTTTCAGGTCGGAATAACGCTATTTGAGCGAGAAAAGCACAAAATGAACATATACTGCACTTTTCACACTAACTCAACACGAATTCAAAATAAACCATGCTGTCCTTCAAAAACATGCAAGAATTGATGTTTCTAAAGTGGAAATGTCATTCTATGACAGTTTGACAAATAAATACAAATGAATCTAAAATACTCATATTCTGTCATTTTCAGGTCGGAATAACGCTATTTGAGCGAGAAAAGCACAAAATGAACATATACTGCACTTTTCACACTAACTCAACACGAATTCAAAATAAACCATGCTGTCCTTCAAAAACATGCAAGAATTGATGTTTCTAAAGTGGAAATGTCATTCTATGACAGTTTGACAAATAAATACAAATGAATCTAAAATACTCATATTCTGTCATTTTCAGGTCGGAATAACGCTATTTGAGCGAGAAAAGCACAAAATGAACATATACTGCACTTTTCACACTAACTCAACACGAATTCAAAAGAAACCATGCTGTCCTTCAAAAACATGCAAGAATTGATGTTTCTAAAGTGGAAATGTCATTCTATGACAGTTTGACAAATAAATACAAATGAATCGAAAATACTCATATTCTGTCATTTTCAGGTCGGAATAACGCTATTTGAGCGAGAAAAGCACAAAATGAACATATACTGCACTTTTCACACTAACTCAACACGAATTCAAAATAAACCATGCTGTCCTTCAAAAACATGCAAGAATTGATGTTTCTAAAGTGGAAATGTCATTCTATGACAGTTTGACAAATAAATACAAATGAATCTAAAATACTCATATTCTGTCATTTTCAGGTCGGAATAACGCTATTTGAGCGAGAAAAGCACAAAATGAACATATACTGCACTTTTCACACTAACTCAACACGAATTCAAAAGAAACCATGCTGTCCTTCAAAAACATGCAAGACTTGATGTTTCTACAGTGGAAATGTCATTCTCAGACAGTTTGATGCATAAAAACACATGAATCTAAAACAATCACATTCTGTCATTTTCCGGTCAAAATAACGCTATTTGAGCGAGAAAAGCACAAAATGAACATATACTGCACTTTTCACACTAACTCAACACGAATTCAAAATAAACCATGCTGTCCTTCAAAAACATGCAAGAATTGATGTTTCTAAAGTGGAAATGTCATTCTATGACAGTTTGACAAATAAATACAAATGAATCTAAAATACTCATATTCTGTCATTTTCAGGTCGGAATAACGCTATTTGAGCGAGAAAAGCACAAAATGAACATATACTGCACTTTTCACACTAACTCAACACGAATTCAAAAGAAACCATGCTGTCCTTCAAAAACATGCAAGAATTGATGTTTCTAAAGTGGAAATGTCATTCTATGACAGTTTGACAAATAAATACAAATGAATCGAAAATACTCATATTCTGTCATTTTCAGGTCGGAATAACGCTATTTGAGCGAGAAAAGCACAAAATGAACATATACTGCACTTTTCACACTAACTCAACACGAATTCAAAATAAACCATGCTGTCCTTCAAAAACATGCAAGAATTGATGTTTCTAAAGTGGAAATGTCATTCTATGACAGTTTGACAAATAAATACAAATGAATCTAAAATACTCATATTCTGTCATTTTCAGGTCGGAATAACGCTATTTGAGCGAGAAAAGCACAAAATGAACATATACTGCACTTTTCACACTAACTCAACACGAATTCAAAACAAACCATGCTGTCCTTCAAAAACATGCAAGACTTGATGTTTCTACAGTGGAAATGTCATTCTATGACAGTTTGACAAATAAATACAAATGAATCTAAAATACTCATATTCTGTCATTTTCAGGTCGGAATAACGCTATTTGAGCGAGAAAAGCGCAAAATGAACATATACTGCACTTTTCACACTAACTCAACACGAATTCAAAAGAAACCATGCTGTCCTTCAAAAACATGCAAGACTTGATGTTTCTACAGTGGAAATGTCATTCTCAGACAGTTTGATGCATAAAAACACATGAATCTAAAACAATCACATTCTGTCATTTTCCGGTCAAAATAACGCTATTTGAGCGAGAAAAGCACAAAATGAACATATACTGCACTTTTCACACTAACTCAACACGAATTCAAAATAAACCATGCCGTCCTTCAAAAACATGCAAGAATTGATGTTTCTAAAGTGGAAATGTCATTCTATGACAGTTTGACAAATAAATACAAATGAATCTAAAATACTCATATTCTGTCATTTTCAGGTCGGAATAACGCTATTTGAGCGAGAAAAGCACAAAATGAACATATACTGCACTTTTCACACTAACTCAACACGAATTCAAAACAAACCATGCTGTCCTTCAAAAACATGCAAGACTTGATGTTTCTACAGTGGAAATGTCATTCTATGACAGTTTGACAAATAAATACAAATGAATCTAAAATACTCATATTCTGTCATTTTCAGGTCGGAATAACGCTATTTGAGCGAGAAAAGCACAAAATGAACATATACTGCACTTTTCACACTAACTCAACACGAATTCAAAATAAACCATGCTGTCCTTCAAAAACATGCAAGAATTGATGTTTCTAAAGTGGAAATGTCATTCTATGACAGTTTGACAAATAAATACAAATGAATCTAAAATACTCATATTCTGTCATTTTCAGGTCGGAATAACGCTATTTGAGCGAGAAAAGCACAAAATGAACATATACTGCACTTTTCACACTAACTCAACACGAATTCAAAATAAACCATGCTGTCCTTCAAAAACATGCAAGAATTGATGTTTCTAAAGTGGAAATGTCATTCTATGACAGTTTGACAAATAAATACAAATGAATCTAAAATACTCATATTCTGTCATTTTCAGGTCGGAATAACGCTATTTGAGCGAGAAAAGCACAAAATGAACATATACTGCACTTTTCACACTAACTCAACACGAATTCAAAATAAACCATGCTGTCCTTCAAAAACATGCAAGAATTGATGTTTCTAAAGTGGAAATGTCATTCTATGACAGTTTGACAAATAAATACAAATGAATCTAAAATACTCATATTCTGTCATTTTCAGGTCGGAATAACGCTATTTGAGCGAGAAAAGCACAAAATGAACATATACTGCACTTTTCACACTAACTCAACACGAATTCAAAAGAAACCATGCTGTCCTTCAAAAACATGCAAGACTTGATGTTTCTACAGTGGAAATGTCATTCTCAGACAGTTTGATGCATAAAAACACATGAATCTAAAACAATCACATTCTGTCATTTTCCGGTCAAAATAACGCTATTTGAGCGAGAAAAGCACAAAATGAACATATACTGCACTTTTCACACTAACTCAACACGAATTCAAAATAAACCATGCTGTCCTTCAAAAACATGCAAGAATTGATGTTTCTAAAGTGGAAATGTCATTCTATGACAGTTTGACAAATAAATACAAATGAATCTAAAATACTCATATTCTGTCATTTTCAGGTCGGAATAACGCTATTTGAGCGAGAAAAGCACAAAATGAACATATACTGCACTTTTCACACTAACTCAACACGAATTCAAAATAAACCATGCTGTCCTTCAAAAACATGCAAGAATTGATGTTTCTAAAGTGGAAATGTCATTCTATGACAGTTTGACAAATAAATACAAATGAATCTAAAATACTCATATTCTGTCATTTTCAGGTCGGAATAACGCTATTTGAGCGAGAAAAGCACAAAATGAACATATACTGCACTTTTCACACTAACTCAACACGAATTCAAAAGAAACCATGCTGTCCTTCAAAAACATGCAAGAATTGATGTTTCTAAAGTGGAAATGTCATTCTATGACAGTTTGACAAATAAATACAAATGAATCGAAAATACTCATATTCTGTCATTTTCAGGTCGGAATAACGCTATTTGAGCGAGAAAAGCACAAAATGAACATATACTGCACTTTTCACACTAACTCAACACGAATTCAAAATAAACCATGCTGTCCTTCAAAAACATGCAAGAATTGATGTTTCTAAAGTGGAAATGTCATTCTATGACAGTTTGACAAATAAATACAAATGAATCTAAAATACTCATATTCTGTCATTTTCAGGTCGGAATAACGCTATTTGAGCGAGAAAAGCACAAAATGAACATATACTGCACTTTTCACACTAACTCAACACGAATTCAAAAGAAACCATGCTGTCCTTCAAAAACATGCAAGACTTGATGTTTCTACAGTGGAAATGTCATTCTCAGACAGTTTGATGCATAAAAACACATGAATCTAAAACAATCACATTCTGTCATTTTCCGGTCAAAATAACGCTATTTGAGCGAGAAAAGCACAAAATGAACATATACTGCACTTTTCACACTAACTCAACACGAATTCAAAATAAACCATGCTGTCCTTCAAAAACATGCAAGAATTGATGTTTCTAAAGTGGAAATGTCATTCTATGACAGTTTGACAAATAAATACAAATGAATCTAAAATACTCATATTCTGTCATTTTCAGGTCGGAATAACGCTATTTGAGCGAGAAAAGCACAAAATGAACATATACTGCACTTTTCACACTAACTCAACACGAATTCAAAACAAACCATGCTGTCCTTCAAAAACATGCAAGACTTGATGTTTCTACAGTGGAAATGTCATTCTATGACAGTTTGACAAATAAATACAAATGAATCTAAAATACTCATATTCTGTCATTTTCAGGTCGGAATAACGCTATTTGAGCGAGAAAAGCGCAAAATGAACATATACTGCACTTTTCACACTAACTCAACACGAATTCAAAAGAAACCATGCTGTCCTTCAAAAACATGCAAGACTTGATGTTTCTACAGTGGAAATGTCATTCTCAGACAGTTTGATGCATAAAAACACATGAATCTAAAACAATCACATTCTGTCATTTTCCGGTCAAAATAACGCTATTTGAGCGAGAAAAGCACAAAATGAACATATACTGCACTTTTCACACTAACTCAACACGAATTCAAAATAAACCATGCCGTCCTTCAAAAACATGCAAGAATTGATGTTTCTAAAGTGGAAATGTCATTCTATGACAGTTTGACAAATAAATACAAATGAATCTAAAATACTCATATTCTGTCATTTTCAGGTCGGAATAACGCTATTTGAGCGAGAAAAGCACAAAATGAACATATACTGCACTTTTCACACTAACTCAACACGAATTCAAAACAAACCATGCTGTCCTTCAAAAACATGCAAGACTTGATGTTTCTACAGTGGAAATGTCATTCTATGACAGTTTGACAAATAAATACAAATGAATCTAAAATACTCATATTCTGTCATTTTCAGGTCGGAATAACGCTATTTGAGCGAGAAAAGCACAAAATGAACATATACTGCACTTTTCACACTAACTCAACACGAATTCAAAATAAACCATGCTGTCCTTCAAAAACATGCAAGAATTGATGTTTCTAAAGTGGAAATGTCATTCTATGACAGTTTGACAAATAAATACAAATGAATCTAAAATACTCATATTCTGTCATTTTCAGGTCGGAATAACGCTATTTGAGCGAGAAAAGCACAAAATGAACATATACTGCACTTTTCACACTAACTCAACACGAATTCAAAATAAACCATGCTGTCCTTCAAAAACATGCAAGAATTGATGTTTCTAAAGTGGAAATGTCATTCTATGACAGTTTGACAAATAAATACAAATGAATCTAAAATACTCATATTCTGTCATTTTCAGGTCGGAATAACGCTATTTGAGCGAGAAAAGCACAAAATGAACATATACTGCACTTTTCACACTAACTCAACACGAATTCAAAATAAACCATGCTGTCCTTCAAAAACATGCAAGAATTGATGTTTCTAAAGTGGAAATGTCATTCTATGACAGTTTGACAAATAAATACAAATGAATCTAAAATACTCATATTCTGTCATTTTCAGGTCGGAATAACGCTATTTGAGCGAGAAAAGCACAAAATGAACATATACTGCACTTTTCACACTAACTCAACACGAATTCAAAATAAACCATGCTGTCCTTCAAAAACATGCAAGACTTGATGTTTCTACAGTGGAAATGTCATTCTATGACAGTTTGACAAATAAATACAAATGAATCTAAAATACTCATATTCTGTCATTTTCAGGTCGGAATAACGCTATTTGAGCGAGAAAAGCACAAAATGAACATATACTGCACTTTTCACACTAACTCAACACGAATTCAAAATAAACCATGCTGTCCTTCAAAAACATGCAAGAATTGATGTTTCTAAAGTGGAAATGTCATTCTATGACAGTTTGATGCATAAAAACACATGAATCTAAAACAATCACATTCTGTCATTTTCCGGTCAAAATAACGCTATTTGAGCGAGAAAAGCACAAAATGAACATATACTGCACTTTTCACACTAACTCAACACGAATTCAAAATAAACCATGCTGTCCTTCAAAAACATGCAAGAATTGATGTTTCTAAAGTGGAAATGTCATTCTATGACAGTTTGATGCATAAAAACACATGAATCTGAAACAATCACATTCTGTCATTTTCCGGTCAAAATAACGCTATTTGAGCGAGAAAAGCACAAAATGAACATATACTGCACTTTTCACACTAACTCAACACGAATTCAAAATAAACCATGCTGTCCTTCAAAAACATGCAAGAATTGATGTTTCTAAAGTGGAAATGTCATTCTATGACAGTTTGACAAATAAATACAAATGAATCTAAAATACTCATATTCTGTCATTTTCAGGTCGGAATAACGCTATTTGAGCGAGAAAAGCACAAAATGAACATATACTGCACTTTTCACACTAACTCAACACGAATTCAAAAGAAACCATGCTGTCCTTCAAAAACATGCAAGAATTGATGTTTCTAAAGTGGAAATGTCATTCTATGACAGTTTGACAAATAAATACAAATGAATCTAAAATACTCATATTCTGTCATTTTCAGGTCGGAATAACGCTATTTGAGCGAGAAAAGCACAAAATGAACATATACTGCACTTTTCACACTAACTCAACACGAATTCAAAATAAACCATGCTGTCCTTCAAAAACATGCAAGAATTGATGTTTCTAAAGTGGAAATGTCATTCTATGACAGTTTGACAAATAAATACAAATGAATCTAAAATACTCATATTCTGTCATTTTCAGGTCGGAATAACGCTATTTGAGCGAGAAAAGCACAAAATGAACATATACTGCACTTTTCACACTAACTCAACACGAATTCAAAAGAAACCATGCTGTCCTTCAAAAACATGCAAGACTTGATGTTTCTACAGTGGAAATGTCATTCTCAGACAGTTTGATGCATAAAAACACATGAATCTAAAACAATCACATTCTGTCATTTTCCGGTCAAAATAACGCTATTTGAGCGAGAAAAGCACAAAATGAACATATACTGCACTTTTCACACTAACTCAACACGAATTCAAAATAAACCATGCTGTCCTTCAAAAACATGCAAGAATTGATGTTTCTAAAGTGGAAATGTCATTCTATGACAGTTTGACAAATAAATACAAATGAATCTAAAATACTCATATTCTGTCATTTTCAGGTCGGAATAACGCTATTTGAGCGAGAAAAGCACAAAATGAACATATACTGCACTTTTCACACTAACTCAACACGAATTCAAAATAAACCATGCTGTCCTTCAAAAACATGCAAGAATTGATGTTTCTAAAGTGGAAATGTCATTCTATGACAGTTTGACAAATAAATACAAATGAATCTAAAATACTCATATTCTGTCATTTTCAGGTCGGAATAACGCTATTTGAGCGAGAAAAGCACAAAATGAACATATACTGCACTTTTCACACTAACTCAACACGAATTCAAAATAAACCATGCTGTCCTTCAAAAACATGCAAGAATTGATGTTTCTAAAGTGGAAATGTCATTCTATGACAGTTTGACAAATAAATACAAATGAATCTAAAATACTCATATTCTGTCATTTTCAGGTCGGAATAACGCTATTTGAGCGAGAAAAGCACAAAATGAACATATACTGCACTTTTCACACTAACTCAACACGAATTCAAAACAAACCATGCTGTCCTTCAAAAACATGCAAGACTTGATGTTTCTACAGTGGAAATGTCATTCTATGACAGTTTGACAAATAAATACAAATGAATCTAAAATACTCATATTCTGTCATTTTCAGGTCGGAATAACGCTATTTGAGCGAGAAAAGCACAAAATGAACATATACTGCACTTTTCACACTAACTCAACACGAATTCAAAAGAAACCATGCTGTCCTTCAAAAACATGCAAGACTTGATGTTTCTACAGTGGAAATGTCATTCTCAGACAGTTTGATGCATAAAAACACATGAATCTAAAACAATCACATTCTGTCATTTTCCGGTCAAAATAACGCTATTTGAGCGAGAAAA
Organism: Chaetodon auriga; assembly: GCF_051107435.1. Taxonomy (NCBI): domain Eukaryota; kingdom Metazoa; phylum Chordata; class Actinopteri; order Chaetodontiformes; family Chaetodontidae; genus Chaetodon; species Chaetodon auriga. The sequence goes on along the minus strand of NC_135096.1, from coordinate 76,570 downwards.
GCACAAAATGAACATATACTGCACTTTTCACACTAACTCAACACGAATTCAAAATAAACCATGCCGTCCTTCAAAAACATGCAAGAATTGATGTTTCTAAAGTGGAAATGTCATTCTATGACAGTTTGACAAATAAATACAAATGAATCTAAAATACTCATATTCTGTCATTTTCAGGTCGGAATAACGCTATTTGAGCGAGAAAAGCACAAAATGAACATATACTGCACTTTTCACACTAACTCAACACGAATTCAAAACAAACCATGCTGTCCTTCAAAAACATGCAAGACTTGATGTTTCTACAGTGGAAATGTCATTCTATGACAGTTTGACAAATAAATACAAATGAATCTAAAATACTCATATTCTGTCATTTTCAGGTCGGAATAACGCTATTTGAGCGAGAAAAGCACAAAATGAACATATACTGCACTTTTCACACTAACTCAACACGAATTCAAAATAAACCATGCTGTCCTTCAAAAACATGCAAGAATTGATGTTTCTAAAGTGGAAATGTCATTCTATGACAGTTTGACAAATAAATACAAATGAATCTAAAATACTCATATTCTGTCATTTTCAGGTCGGAATAACGCTATTTGAGCGAGAAAAGCACAAAATGAACATATACTGCACTTTTCACACTAACTCAACACGAATTCAAAATAAACCATGCTGTCCTTCAAAAACATGCAAGACTTGATGTTTCTACAGTGGAAATGTCATTCTCAGACAGTTTGATGCATAAAAACACATGAATCTAAAACAATCACATTCTGTCATTTTCCGGTCAAAATAACGCTATTTGAGCGAGAAAAGCACAAAATGAACATATACTGCACTTTTCACACTAACTCAACACGAATTCAAAATAAACCATGCTGTCCTTCAAAAACATGCAAGAATTGATGTTTCTAAAGTGGAAATGTCATTCTATGACAGTTTGACAAATAAATACAAATGAATCTAAAATACTCATATTCTGTCATTTTCAGGTCGGAATAACGCTATTTGAGCGAGAAAAGCACAAAATGAACATATACTGCACTTTTCACACTAACTCAACACGAATTCAAAATAAACCATGCTGTCCTTCAAAAACATGCAAGAATTGATGTTTCTAAAGTGGAAATGTCATTCTATGACAGTTTGACAAATAAATACAAATGAATCTAAAATACTCATATTCTGTCATTTTCAGGTCGGAATAACGCTATTTGAGCGAGAAAAGCACAAAATGAACATATACTGCACTTTTCACACTAACTCAACACGAATTCAAAATAAACCATGCTGTCCTTCAAAAACATGCAAGACTTGATGTTTCTACAGTGGAAATGTCATTCTCAGACAGTTTGATGCATAAAAACACATGAATCTAAAACAATCACATTCTGTCATTTTCCGGTCAAAATAACGCTATTTGAGCGAGAAAAGCACAAAATGAACATATACTGCACTTTTCACACTAACTCAACACGAATTCAAAATAAACCATGCTGTCCTTCAAAAACATGCAAGAATTGATGTTTCTAAAGTGGAAATGTCATTCTATGACAGTTTGACAAATAAATACAAATGAATCTAAAATACTCATATTCTGTCATTTTCAGGTCGGAATAACGCTATTTGAGCGAGAAAAGCACAAAATGAACATATACTGCACTTTTCACACTAACTCAACACGAATTCAAAATAAACCATGCTGTCCTTCAAAAACATGCAAGAATTGATGTTTCTAAAGTGGAAATGTCATTCTATGACAGTTTGACAAATAAATACAAATGAATCTAAAATACTCATATTCTGTCATTTTCAGGTCGGAATAACGCTATTTGAGCGAGAAAAGCACAAAATGAACATATACTGCACTTTTCACACTAACTCAACACGAATTCAAAATAAACCATGCTGTCCTTCAAAAACATGCAAGAATTGATGTTTCTAAAGTGGAAATGTCATTCTATGACAGTTTGACAAATAAATACAAATGAATCTAAAATACTCATATTCTGTCATTTTCAGGTCGGAATAACGCTATTTGAGCGAGAAAAGCACAAAATGAACATATACTGCACTTTTCACACTAACTCAACACGAATTCAAAATAAACCATGCTGTCCTTCAAAAACATGCAAGACTTGATGTTTCTACAGTGGAAATGTCATTCTATGACAGTTTGACAAATAAATACAAATGAATCTAAAATACTCATATTCTGTCATTTTCAGGTCGGAATAACGCTATTTGAGCGAGAAAAGCACAAAATGAACATATACTGCACTTTTCACACTAACTCAACACGAATTCAAAATAAACCATGCTGTCCTTCAAAAACATGCAAGAATTGATGTTTCTAAAGTGGAAATGTCATTCTATGACAGTTTGATGCATAAAAACACATGAATCTAAAACAATCACATTCTGTCATTTTCCGGTCAAAATAACGCTATTTGAGCGAGAAAAGCACAAAATGAACATATACTGCACTTTTCACACTAACTCAACACGAATTCAAAATAAACCATGCTGTCCTTCAAAAACATGCAAGAATTGATGTTTCTAAAGTGGAAATGTCATTCTATGACAGTTTGATGCATAAAAACACATGAATCTAAAACAATCACATTCTGTCATTTTCCGGTCAAAATAACGCTATTTGAGCGAGAAAAGCACAAAATGAACATATACTGCACTTTTCACACTAACTCAACACGAATTCAAAATAAACCATGCTGTCCTTCAAAAACATGCAAGAATTGATGTTTCTAAAGTGGAAATGTCATTCTATGACAGTTTGACAAATAAATACAAATGAATCTAAAATACTCATATTCTGTCATTTTCAGGTCGGAATAACGCTATTTGAGCGAGAAAAGCACAAAATGAACATATACTGCACTTTTCACACTAACTCAACACGAATTCAAAATAAACCATGCTGTCCTTCAAAAACATGCAAGAATTGATGTTTCTAAAGTGGAAATGTCATTCTATGACAGTTTGACAAATAAATACAAATGAATCTAAAATACTCATATTCTGTCATTTTCAGGTCGGAATAACGCTATTTGAGCGAGAAAAGCACAAAATGAACATATACTGCACTTTTCACACTAACTCAACACGAATTCAAAATAAACCATGCTGTCCTTCAAAAACATGCAAGAATTGATGTTTCTAAAGTGGAAATGTCATTCTATGACAGTTTGACAAATAAATACAAATGAATCTAAAATACTCATATTCTGTCATTTTCAGGTCGGAATAACGCTATTTGAGCGAGAAAAGCACAAAATGAACATATACTGCACTTTTCACACTAACTCAACACGAATTCAAAAGAAACCATGCTGTCCTTCAAAAACATGCAAGACTTGATGTTTCTACAGTGGAAATGTCATTCTCAGACAGTTTGATGCATAAAAACACATGAATCTAAAACAATCACATTCTGTCATTTTCCGGTCAAAATAACGCTATTTGAGCGAGAAAAGCACAAAATGAACATATACTGCACTTTTCACACTAACTCAACACGAATTCAAAATAAACCATGCTGTCCTTCAAAAACATGCAAGAATTGATGTTTCTAAAGTGGAAATGTCATTCTATGACAGTTTGACAAATAAATACAAATGAATCTAAAATACTCATATTCTGTCATTTTCAGGTCGGAATAACGCTATTTGAGCGAGAAAAGCACAAAATGAACATATACTGCACTTTTCACACTAACTCAACACGAATTCAAAATAAACCATGCTGTCCTTCAAAAACATGCAAGAATTGATGTTTCTAAAGTGGAAATGTCATTCTATGACAGTTTGACAAATAAATACAAATGAATCTAAAATACTCATATTCTGTCATTTTCAGGTCGGAATAACGCTATTTGAGCGAGAAAAGCACAAAATGAACATATACTGCACTTTTCACACTAACTCAACACGAATTCAAAATAAACCATGCTGTCCTTCAAAAACATGCAAGAATTGATGTTTCTAAAGTGGAAATGTCATTCTATGACAGTTTGACAAATAAATACAAATGAATCTAAAATACTCATATTCTGTCATTTTCAGGTCGGAATAACGCTATTTGAGCGAGAAAAGCACAAAATGAACATATACTGCACTTTTCACACTAACTCAACACGAATTCAAAACAAACCATGCTGTCCTTCAAAAACATGCAAGACTTGATGTTTCTACAGTGGAAATGTCATTCTATGACAGTTTGACAAATAAATACAAATGAATCTAAAATACTCATATTCTGTCATTTTCAGGTCGGAATAACGCTATTTGAGCGAGAAAAGCACAAAATGAACATATACTGCACTTTTCACACTAACTCAACACGAATTCAAAAGAAACCATGCTGTCCTTCAAAAACATGCAAGACTTGATGTTTCTACAGTGGAAATGTCATTCTCAGACAGTTTGATGCATAAAAACACATGAATCTAAAACAATCACATTCTGTCATTTTCCGGTCAAAATAACGCTATTTGAGCGAGAAAAGCACAAAATGAACATATACTGCACTTTTCACACTAACTCAACACGAATTCAAAATAAACCATGCCGTCCTTCAAAAACATGCAAGAATTGATGTTTCTAAAGTGGAAATGTCATTCTATGACAGTTTGACAAATAAATACAAATGAATCTAAAATACTCATATTCTGTCATTTTCAGGTCGGAATAACGCTATTTGAGCGAGAAAAGCACAAAATGAACATATACTGCACTTTTCACACTAACTCAACACGAATTCAAAACAAACCATGCTGTCCTTCAAAAACATGCAAGACTTGATGTTTCTACAGTGGAAATGTCATTCTATGACAGTTTGACAAATAAATACAAATGAATCTAAAATACTCATATTCTGTCATTTTCAGGTCGGAATAACGCTATTTGAGCGAGAAAAGCACAAAATGAACATATACTGCACTTTTCACACTAACTCAACACGAATTCAAAATAAACCATGCTGTCCTTCAAAAACATGCAAGAATTGATGTTTCTAAAGTGGAAATGTCATTCTATGACAGTTTGACAAATAAATACAAATGAATCTAAAATACTCATATTCTGTCATTTTCAGGTCGGAATAACGCTATTTGAGCGAGAAAAGCACAAAATGAACATATACTGCACTTTTCACACTAACTCAACACGAATTCAAAAGAAACCATGCTGTCCTTCAAAAACATGCAAGACTTGATGTTTCTACAGTGGAAATGTCATTCTCAGACAGTTTGATGCATAAAAACACATGAATCTAAAACAATCACATTCTGTCATTTTCCGGTCAAAATAACGCTATTTGAGCGAGAAAAGCACAAAATGAACATATACTGCACTTTTCACACTAACTCAACACGAATTCAAAATAAACCATGCTGTCCTTCAAAAACATGCAAGAATTGATGTTTCTAAAGTGGAAATGTCATTCTATGACAGTTTGACAAATAAATACAAATGAATCTAAAATACTCATATTCTGTCATTTTCAGGTCGGAATAACGCTATTTGAGCGAGAAAAGCACAAAATGAACATATACTGCACTTTTCACACTAACTCAACACGAATTCAAAATAAACCATGCTGTCCTTCAAAAACATGCAAGAATTGATGTTTCTAAAGTGGAAATGTCATTCTATGACAGTTTGACAAATAAATACAAATGAATCTAAAATACTCATATTCTGTCATTTTCAGGTCGGAATAACGCTATTTGAGCGAGAAAAGCACAAAATGAACATATACTGCACTTTTCACACTAACTCAACACGAATTCAAAATAAACCATGCTGTCCTTCAAAAACATGCAAGAATTGATGTTTCTAAAGTGGAAATGTCATTCTATGACAGTTTGACAAATAAATACAAATGAATCTAAAATACTCATATTCTGTCATTTTCAGGTCGGAATAACGCTATTTGAGCGAGAAAAGCACAAAATGAACATATACTGCACTTTTCACACTAACTCAACACGAATTCAAAACAAACCATGCTGTCCTTCAAAAACATGCAAGACTTGATGTTTCTACAGTGGAAATGTCATTCTATGACAGTTTGACAAATAAATACAAATGAATCTAAAATACTCATATTCTGTCATTTTCAGGTCGGAATAACGCTATTTGAGCGAGAAAAGCACAAAATGAACATATACTGCACTTTTCACACTAACTCAACACGAATTCAAAATAAACCATGCTGTCCTTCAAAAACATGCAAGAATTGATGTTTCTAAAGTGGAAATGTCATTCTATGACAGTTTGACAAATAAATACAAATGAATCTAAAATACTCATATTCTGTCATTTTCAGGTCGGAATAACGCTATTTGAGCGAGAAAAGCACAAAATGAACATATACTGCACTTTTCACACTAACTCAACACGAATTCAAAATAAACCATGCTGTCCTTCAAAAACATGCAAGAATTGATGTTTCTAAAGTGGAAATGTCATTCTATGACAGTTTGACAAATAAATACAAATGAATCTAAAATACTCATATTCTGTCATTTTCAGGTCGGAATAACGCTATTTGAGCGAGAAAAGCACAAAATGAACATATACTGCACTTTTCACACTAACTCAACACGAATTCAAAAGAAACCATGCTGTCCTTCAAAAACATGCAAGACTTGATGTTTCTACAGTGGAAATGTCATTCTCAGACAGTTTGATGCATAAAAACACATGAATCTAAAACAATCACATTCTGTCATTTTCCGGTCAAAATAACGCTATTTGAGCGAGAAAAGCACAAAATGAACATATACTGCACTTTTCACACTAACTCAACACGAATTCAAAATAAACCATGCTGTCCTTCAAAAACATGCAAGAATTGATGTTTCTAAAGTGGAAATGTCATTCTATGACAGTTTGACAAATAAATACAAATGAATCTAAAATACTCATATTCTGTCATTTTCAGGTCGGAATAACGCTATTTGAGCGAGAAAAGCACAAAATGAACATATACTGCACTTTTCACACTAACTCAACACGAATTCAAAATAAACCATGCTGTCCTTCAAAAACATGCAAGAATTGATGTTTCTAAAGTGGAAATGTCATTCTATGACAGTTTGACAAATAAATACAAATGAATCTAAAATACTCATATTCTGTCATTTTCAGGTCGGAATAACGCTATTTGAGCGAGAAAAGCACAAAATGAACATATACTGCACTTTTCACACTAACTCAACACGAATTCAAAAGAAACCATGCCGTCCTTCAAAAACATGCAAGACTTGATGTTTCTACAGTGGAAATGTCATTCTCAGACAGTTTGATGCATAAAAACACATGAATCTAAAACAATCACATTCTGTCATTTTCCGGTCAAAATAACGCTATTTGAGCGAGAAAAGCACAAAATGAACATATACTGCACTTTTCACACTAACTCAACACGAATTCAAAATAAACCATGCTGTCCTTCAAAAACATGCAAGAATTGATGTTTCTAAAGTGGAAATGTCATTCTATGACAGTTTGACAAATAAATACAAATGAATCTAAAATACTCATATTCTGTCATTTTCAGGTCGGAATAACGCTATTTGAGCGAGAAAAGCACAAAATGAACATATACTGCACTTTTCACACTAACTCAACACGAATTCAAAACAAACCATGCTGTCCTTCAAAAACATGCAAGACTTGATGTTTCTACAGTGGAAATGTCATTCTATGACAGTTTGACAAATAAATACAAATGAATCTAAAATACTCATATTCTGTCATTTTCAGGTCGGAATAACGCTATTTGAGCGAGAAAAGCACAAAATGAACATATACTGCACTTTTCACACTAACTCAACACGAATTCAAAATAAACCATGCTGTCCTTCAAAAACATGCAAGAATTGATGTTTCTAAAGTGGAAATGTCATTCTATGACAGTTTGACAAATAAATACAAATGAATCTAAAATACTCATATTCTGTCATTTTCAGGTCGGAATAACGCTATTTGAGCGAGAAAAGCACAAAATGAACATATACTGCACTTTTCACACTAACTCAACACGAATTCAAAAGAAACCATGCTGTCCTTCAAAAACATGCAAGACTTGATGTTTCTACAGTGGAAATGTCATTCTCAGACAGTTTGATGCATAAAAACACATGAATCTAAAACAATCACATTCTGTCATTTTCCGGTCAAAATAACGCTATTTGAGCGAGAAAAGCACAAAATGAACATATACTGCACTTTTCACACTAACTCAACACGAATTCAAAATAAACCATGCTGTCCTTCAAAAACATGCAAGAATTGATGTTTCTAAAGTGGAAATGTCATTCTATGACAGTTTGACAAATAAATACAAATGAATCTAAAATACTCATATTCTGTCATTTTCAGGTCGGAATAACGCTATTTGAGCGAGAAAAGCACAAAATGAACATATACTGCACTTTTCACACTAACTCAACACGAATTCAAAATAAACCATGCTGTCCTTCAAAAACATGCAAGAATTGATGTTTCTAAAGTGGAAATGTCATTCTATGACAGTTTGACAAATAAATACAAATGAATCTAAAATACTCATATTCTGTCATTTTCAGGTCGGAATAACGCTATTTGTGCGAGAAAAGCACAAAATGAACATATACTGCACTTTTCACACTAACTCAACACGAATTCAAAATAAACCATGCTGTCCTTCAAAAACATGCAAGAATTGATGTTTCTAAAGTGGAAATGTCATTCTATGACAGTTTGACAAATAAATACAAATGAATCTAAAATACTCATATTCTGTCATTTTCAGGTCGGAATAACGCTATTTGAGCGAGAAAAGCACAAAATGAACATATACTGCACTTTTCACACTAACTCAACACGAATTCAAAACAAACCATGCTGTCCTTCAAAAACATGCAAGACTTGATGTTTCTACAGTGGAAATGTCATTCTCAGACAGTTTGATGCATAAAAACACATGAATCTAAAACAATCACATTCTGTCATTTTCCGGTCAAAATAACGCTATTTGAGCGAGAAAAGCACAAAATGAACATATACTGCACTTTTCACACTAACTCAACACGAATTCAAAATAAACCATGCTGTCCTTCAAAAACATGCAAGAATTGATGTTTCTAAAGTGGAAATGTCATTCTATGACAGTTTGACAAATAAATACAAATGAATCTAAAATACTCATATTCTGTCATTTTCAGGTCGGAATAACGCTATTTGAGCGAGAAAAGCACAAAATGAACATATACTGCACTTTTCACACTAACTCAACACGAATTCAAAATAAACCATGCTGTCCTTCAAAAACATGCAAGAATTGATGTTTCTAAAGTGGAAATGTCATTCTATGACAGTTTGACAAATAAATACAAATGAATCTAAAATACTCATATTCTGTCATTTTCAGGTCGGAATAACGCTATTTGAGCGAGAAAAGCACAAAATGAACATATACTGCACTTTTCACACTAACTCAACACGAATTCAAAATAAACCATGCTGTCCTTCAAAAACATGCAAGAATTGATGTTTCTAAAGTGGAAATGTCATTCTATGACAGTTTGACAAATAAATACAAATGAATCTAAAATACTCATATTCTGTCATTTTCAGGTCGGAATAACGCTATTTGAGCGAGAAAAGCACAAAATGAACATATACTGCACTTTTCACACTAACTCAACACGAATTCAAAACAAACCATGCTGTCCTTCAAAAACATGCAAGACTTGATGTTTCTACAGTGGAAATGTCATTCTATGACAGTTTGACAAATAAATACAAATGAATCTAAAATACTCATATTCTGTCATTTTCAGGTCGGAATAACGCTATTTGAGCGAGAAAAGCACAAAATGAACATATACTGCACTTTTCACACTAACTCAACACGAATTCAAAATAAACCATGCTGTCCTTCAAAAACATGCAAGAATTGATGTTTCTAAAGTGGAAATGTCATTCTATGACAGTTTGACAAATAAATACAAATGAATCTAAAATACTCATATTCTGTCATTTTCAGGTCGGAATAACGCTATTTGAGCGAGAAAAGCACAAAATGAACATATACTGCACTTTTCACACTAACTCAACACGAATTCAAAATAAACCATGCTGTCCTTCAAAAACATGCAAGAATTGATGTTTCTAAAGTGGAAATGTCATTCTATGACAGTTTGACAAATAAATACAAATGAATCTAAAATACTCATATTCTGTCATTTTCAGGTCGGAATAACGCTATTTGAGCGAGAAAAGCACAAAATGAACATATACTGCACTTTTCACACTAACTCAACACGAATTCAAAAGAAACCATGCTGTCCTTCAAAAACATGCAAGACTTGATGTTTCTACAGTGGAAATGTCATTCTCAGACAGTTTGATGCATAAAAACACATGAATCTAAAACAATCACATTCTGTCATTTTCCGGTCAAAATAACGCTATTTGAGCGAGAAAAGCACAAAATGAACATATACTGCACTTTTCACACTAACTCAACACGAATTCAAAATAAACCATGCTGTCCTTCAAAAACATGCAAGAATTGATGTTTCTAAAGTGGAAATGTCATTCTATGACAGTTTGACAAATAAATACAAATGAATCTAAAATACTCATATTCTGTCATTTTCAGGTCGGAATAACGCTATTTGAGCGAGAAAAGCACAAAATGAACATATACTGCACTTTTCACACTAACTCAACACGAATTCAAAATAAACCATGCTGTCCTTCAAAAACATGCAAGAATTGATGTTTCTAAAGTGGAAATGTCATTCTATGACAGTTTGACAAATAAATACAAATGAATCTAAAATACTCATATTCTGTCATTTTCAGGTCGGAATAACGCTATTTGAGCGAGAAAAGCACAAAATGAACATATACTGCACTTTTCACACTAACTCAACACGAATTCAAAAGAAACCATGCCGTCCTTCAAAAACATGCAAGACTTGATGTTTCTACAGTGGAAATGTCATTCTCAGACAGTTTGATGCATAAAAACACATGAATCTAAAACAATCACATTCTGTCATTTTCCGGTCAAAATAACGCTATTTGAGCGAGAAAAGCACAAAATGAACATATACTGCACTTTTCACACTAACTCAACACGAATTCAAAATAAACCATGCTGTCCTTCAAAAACATGCAAGAATTGATGTTTCTAAAGTGGAAATGTCATTCTATGACAGTTTGACAAATAAATACAAATGAATCTAAAATACTCATATTCTGTCATTTTCAGGTCGGAATAACGCTATTTGAGCGAGAAAAGCACAAAATGAACATATACTGCACTTTTCACACTAACTCAACACGAATTCAAAACAAACCATGCTGTCCTTCAAAAACATGCAAGACTTGATGTTTCTACAGTGGAAATGTCATTCTATGACAGTTTGACAAATAAATACAAATGAATCTAAAATACTCATATTCTGTCATTTTCAGGTCGGAATAACGCTATTTGAGCGAGAAAAGCACAAAATGAACATATACTGCACTTTTCACACTAACTCAACACGAATTCAAAATAAACCATGCTGTCCTTCAAAAACATGCAAGAATTGATGTTTCTAAAGTGGAAATGTCATTCTATGACAGTTTGACAAATAAATACAAATGAATCTAAAATACTCATATTCTGTCATTTTCAGGTCGGAATAACGCTATTTGAGCGAGAAAAGCACAAAATGAACATATACTGCACTTTTCACACTAACTCAACACGAATTCAAAAGAAACCATGCTGTCCTTCAAAAACATGCAAGACTTGATGTTTCTACAGTGGAAATGTCATTCTCAGACAGTTTGATGCATAAAAACACATGAATCTAAAACAATCACATTCTGTCATTTTCCGGTCAAAATAACGCTATTTGAGCGAGAAAAGCACAAAATGAACATATACTGCACTTTTCACACTAACTCAACACGAATTCAAAATAAACCATGCTGTCCTTCAAAAACATGCAAGAATTGATGTTTCTAAAGTGGAAATGTCATTCTATGACAGTTTGACAAATAAATACAAATGAATCTAAAATACTCATATTCTGTCATTTTCAGGTCGGAATAACGCTATTTGAGCGAGAAAAGCACAAAATGAACATATACTGCACTTTTCACACTAACTCAACACGAATTCAAAATAAACCATGCTGTCCTTCAAAAACATGCAAGAATTGATGTTTCTAAAGTGGAAATGTCATTCTATGACAGTTTGACAAATAAATACAAATGAATCTAAAATACTCATATTCTGTCATTTTCAGGTCGGAATAACGCTATTTGTGCGAGAAAAGCACAAAATGAACATATACTGCACTTTTCACACTAACTCAACACGAATTCAAAATAAACCATGCTGTCCTTCAAAAACATGCAAGAATTGATGTTTCTAAAGTGGAAATGTCATTCTATGACAGTTTGACAAATAAATACAAATGAATCTAAAATACTCATATTCTGTCATTTTCAGGTCGGAATAACGCTATTTGAGCGAGAAAAGCACAAAATGAACATATACTGCACTTTTCACACTAACTCAACACGAATTCAAAACAAACCATGCTGTCCTTCAAAAACATGCAAGACTTGATGTTTCTACAGTGGAAATGTCATTCTATGACAGTTTGACAAATAAATACAAATGAATCTAAAATACTCATATTCTGTCATTTTCAGGTCGGAATAACGCTATTTGAGCGAGAAAAGCACAAAATGAACATATACTGCACTTTTCACACTAACTCAACACGAATTCAAAATAAACCATGCTGTCCTTCAAAAACATGCAAGAATTGATGTTTCTAAAGTGGAAATGTCATTCTATGACAGTTTGACAAATAAATACAAATGAATCTAAAATACTCATATTCTGTCATTTTCAGGTCGGAATAACGCTATTTGAGCGAGAAAAGCACAAAATGAACATATACTGCACTTTTCACACTAACTCAACACGAATTCAAAATAAACCATGCTGTCCTTCAAAAACATGCAAGAATTGATGTTTCTAAAGTGGAAATGTCATTCTATGACAGTTTGACAAATAAATACAAATGAATCTAAAATACTCATATTCTGTCATTTTCAGGTCGGAATAACGCTATTTGAGCGAGAAAAGCACAAAATGAACATATACTGCACTTTTCACACTAACTCAACACGAATTCAAAAGAAACCATGCTGTCCTTCAAAAACATGCAAGACTTGATGTTTCTACAGTGGAAATGTCATTCTCAGACAGTTTGATGCATAAAAACACATGAATCTAAAACAATCACATTCTGTCATTTTCCGGTCAAAATAACGCTATTTGAGCGAGAAAAGCACAAAATGAACATATACTGCACTTTTCACACTAACTCAACACGAATTCAAAATAAACCATGCTGTCCTTCAAAAACATGCAAGAATTGATGTTTCTAAAGTGGAAATGTCATTCTATGACAGTTTGACAAATAAATACAAATGAATCTAAAATACTCATATTCTGTCATTTTCAGGTCGGAATAACGCTATTTGAGCGAGAAAAGCACAAAATGAACATATACTGCACTTTTCACACTAACTCAACACGAATTCAAAACAAACCATGCTGTCCTTCAAAAACATGCAAGACTTGATGTTTCTACAGTGGAAATGTCATTCTATGACAGTTTGACAAATAAATACAAATGAATCTAAAATACTCATATTCTGTCATTTTCAGGTCGGAATAACGCTATTTGAGCGAGAAAAGCACAAAATGAACATATACTGCACTTTTCACACTAACTCAACACGAATTCAAAATAAACCATGCTGTCCTTCAAAAACATGCAAGAATTGATGTTTCTACAGTGGAAATGACATTCTCAGACAGTTTGATGCATAAAAACACATGAATCTAAAACAATCACATTCTGTCATTTTCCGGTCAAAATAACGCTATTTGAGCGAGAAAAGCACAAAATGAACATATACTGCACTTTTCACACTAACTCAACACGAATTCAAAATAAACCATGCTGTCCTTCAAAAACATGCAAGAATTGATGTTTCTAAAGTGGAAATGTCATTCTATGACAGTTTGACAAATAAATACAAATGAATCTAAAATACTCATATTCTGTCATTTTCAGGTCGGAATAACGCTATTTGAGCGAGAAAAGCACAAAATGAACATATACTGCACTTTTCACACTAACTCAACACGAATTCAAAACAAACCATGCTGTCCTTCAAAAACATGCAAGACTTGATGTTTCTACAGTGGAAATGTCATTCTATGACAGTTTGACAAATAAATACAAATGAATCTAAAATACTCATATTCTGTCATTTTCAGGTCGGAATAACGCTATTTGAGCGAGAAAAGCACAAAATGAACATATACTGCACTTTTCACACTAACTCAACACGAATTCAAAATAAACCATGCTGTCCTTCAAAAACATGCAAGAATTGATGTTTCTAAAGTGGAAATGTCATTCTATGACAGTTTGACAAATAAATACAAATGAATCTAAAATACTCATATTCTGTCATTTTCAGGTCGGAATAACGCTATTTGAGCGAGAAAAGCACAAAATGAACATATACTGCACTTTTCACACTAACTCAACACGAATTCAAAATAAACCATGCTGTCCTTCAAAAACATGCAAGAATTGATGTTTCTAAAGTGGAAATGTCATTCTATGACAGTTTGACAAATAAATACAAATGAATCTAAAATACTCATATTCTGTCATTTTCAGGTCGGAATAACGCTATTTGAGCGAGAAAAGCACAAAATGAACATATACTGCACTTTTCACACTAACTCAACACGAATTCAAAAGAAACCATGCTGTCCTTCAAAAACATGCAAGACTTGATGTTTCTACAGTGGAAATGTCATTCTCAGACAGTTTGATGCATAAAAACACATGAATCTAAAACAATCACATTCTGTCATTTTCCGGTCAAAATAACGCTATTTGAGCGAGAAAAGCACAAAATGAACATATACTGCACTTTTCACACTAACTCAACACGAATTCAAAATAAACCATGCTGTCCTTCAAAAACATGCAAGAATTGATGTTTCTAAAGTGGAAATGTAATTCTATGACAGTTTGACAAATAAATACAAATGAATCTAAAATACTCATATTCTGTCATTTTCAGGTCGGAATAACGCTATTTGAGCGAGAAAAGCACAAAATGAACATATACTGCACTTTTCACACTAACTCAACACGAATTCAAAATAAACCATGCTGTCCTTCAAAAACATGCAAGAATTGATGTTTCTAAAGTGGAAATGTCATTCTATGACAGTTTGACAAATAAATACAAATGAATCTAAAATACTCATATTCTGTCATTTTCAGGTCGGAATAACGCTATTTGAGCGAGAAAAGCACAAAATGAACATATACTGCACTTTTCACACTAACTCAACACGAATTCAAAAGAAACCATGCTGTCCTTCAAAAACATGCAAGACTTGATGTTTCTACAGTGGAAATGTCATTCTCAGACAGTTTGATGCATAAAAACACATGAATCTAAAACAATCACATTCTGTCATTTTCCGGTCAAAATAACGCTATTTGAGCGAGAAAAGCACAAAATGAACATATACTGCACTTTTCACACTAACTCAACACGAATTCAAAATAAACCATGCTGTCCTTCAAAAACATGCAAGAATTGATGTTTCTAAAGTGGAAATGTCATTCTATGACAGTTTGACAAATAAATACAAATGAATCTAAAATACTCATATTCTGTCATTTTCAGGTCGGAATAACGCTATTTGAGCGAGAAAAGCACAAAATGAACATATACTGCACTTTTCACACTAACTCAACACGAATTCAAAATAAACCATGCTGTCCTTCAAAAACATGCAAGAATTGATGTTTCTAAAGTGGAAATGTCATTCTATGACAGTTTGACAAATAAATACAAATGAATCTAAAATACTCATATTCTGTCATTTTCAGGTCGGAATAACGCTATTTGAGCGAGAAAAGCACAAAATGAACATATACTGCACTTTTCACACTAACTCAACACGAATTCAAAATAAACCATGCTGTCCTTCAAAAACATGCAAGAATTGATGTTTCTAAAGTGGAAATGTCATTCTATGACAGTTTGACAAATAAATACAAATGAATCTAAAATACTCATATTCTGTCATTTTCAGGTCGGAATAACGCTATTTGAGCGAGAAAAGCACAAAATGAACATATACTGCACTTTTCACACTAACTCAACACGAATTCAAAACAAACCATGCTGTCCTTCAAAAACATGCAAGACTTGATGTTTCTACAGTGGAAATGTCATTCTATGACAGTTTGACAAATAAATACAAATGAATCTAAAATACTCATATTCTGTCATTTTCAGGTCGGAATAACGCTATTTGAGCGAGAAAAGCACAAAATGAACATATACTGCACTTTTCACACTAACTCAACACGAATTCAAAATAAACCATGCTGTCCTTCAAAAACATGCAAGAATTGATGTTTCTACAGTGGAAATGTCATTCTCAGACAGTTTGATGCATAAAAACACATGAATCTAAAACAATCACATTCTGTCATTTTCCGGTCAAAATAACGCTATTTGAGCGAGAAAAGCACAAAATGAACATATACTGCACTTTTCACACTAACTCAACACGAATTCAAAATAAACCATGCTGTCCTTCAAAAACATGCAAGAATTGATGTTTCTAAAGTGGAAATGTCATTCTATGACAGTTTGACAAATAAATACAAATGAATCTAAAATACTCATATTCTGTCATTTTCAGGTCGGAATAACGCTATTTGAGCGAGAAAAGCACAAAATGAACATATACTGCACTTTTCACACTAACTCAACACGAATTCAAAATAAACCATGCTGTCCTTCAAAAACATGCAAGAATTGATGTTTCTAAAGTGGAAATGTCATTCTATGACAGTTTGACAAATAAATACAAATGAATCTAAAATACTCATATTCTGTCATTTTCAGGTCGGAATAACGCTATTTGAGCGAGAAAAGCACAAAATGAACATATACTGCACTTTTCACACTAACTCAACACGAATTCAAAATAAACCATGCTGTCCTTCAAAAACATGCAAGAATTGATGTTTCTAAAGTGGAAATGTCATTCTATGACAGTTTGACAAATAAATACAAATGAATCTAAAATACTCATATTCTGTCATTTTCAGGTCGGAATAACGCTATTTGAGCGAGAAAAGCACAAAATGAACATATACTGCACTTTTCACACTAACTCAACACGAATTCAAAAGAAACCATGCTGTCCTTCAAAAACATGCAAGACTTGATGTTTCTACAGTGGAAATGTCATTCTCAGACAGTTTGATGCATAAAAACACATGAATCTAAAACAATCACATTCTGTCATTTTCCGGTCAAAATAACGCTATTTGAGCGAGAAAAGCACAAAATGAACATATACTGCACTTTTCACACTAACTCAACACGAATTCAAAATAAACCATGCTGTCCTTCAAAAACATGCAAGAATTGATGTTTCTAAAGTGGAAATGTCATTCTATGACAGTTTGACAAATAAATACAAATGAATCTAAAATACTCATATTCTGTCATTTTCAGGTCGGAATAACGCTATTTGAGCGAGAAAAGCACAAAATGAACATATACTGCACTTTTCACACTAACTCAACACGAATTCAAAATAAACCATGCTGTCCTTCAAAAACATGCAAGAATTGATGTTTCTAAAGTGGAAATGTCATTCTATGACAGTTTGACAAATAAATACAAATGAATCTAAAATACTCATATTCTGTCATTTTCAGGTCGGAATAACGCTATTTGAGCGAGAAAAGCACAAAATGAACATATACTGCACTTTTCACACTAACTCAACACGAATTCAAAATAAACCATGCTGTCCTTCAAAAACATGCAAGAATTGATGTTTCTAAAGTGGAAATGTCATTCTATGACAGTTTGACAAATAAATACAAATGAATCTAAAATACTCATATTCTGTCATTTTCAGGTCGGAATAACGCTATTTGAGCGAGAAAAGCACAAAATGAACATATACTGCACTTTTCACACTAACTCAACACGAATTCAAAACAAACCATGCTGTCCTTCAAAAACATGCAAGACTTGATGTTTCTACAGTGGAAATGTCATTCTATGACAGTTTGACAAATAAATACAAATGAATCTAAAATACTCATATTCTGTCATTTTCAGGTCGGAATAACGCTATTTGAGCGAGAAAAGCACAAAATGAACATATACTGCACTTTTCACACTAACTCAACACGAATTCAAAATAAACCATGCTGTCCTTCAAAAACATGCAAGAATTGATGTTTCTAAAGTGGAAATGTCATTCTATGACAGTTTGACAAATAAATACAAATGAATCTAAAATACTCATATTCTGTCATTTTCAGGTCGGAATAACGCTATTTGAGCGAGAAAAGCACAAAATGAACATATACTGCACTTTTCACACTAACTCAACACGAATTCAAAATAAACCATGCTGTCCTTCAAAAACATGCAAGAATTGATGTTTCTAAAGTGGAAATGTCATTCTATGACAGTTTGACAAATAAATACAAATGAATCTAAAATACTCATATTCTGTCATTTTCAGGTCGGAATAACGCTATTTGAGCGAGAAAAGCACAAAATGAACATATACTGCACTTTTCACACTAACTCAACACGAATTCAAAATAAACCATGCTGTCCTTCAAAAACATGCAAGAATTGATGTTTCTAAAGTGGAAATGTCATTCTATGACAGTTTGACAAATAAATACAAATGAATCTAAAATACTCATATTCTGTCATTTTCAGGTCGGAATAACGCTATTTGAGCGAGAAAAGCACAAAATGAACATATACTGCACTTTTCACACTAACTCAACACGAATTCAAAAGAAACCATGCTGTCCTTCAAAAACATGCAAGACTTGATGTTTCTACAGTGGAAATGTCATTCTCAGACAGTTTGATGCATAAAAACACATGAATCTAAAACAATCACATTCTGTCATTTTCCGGTCAAAATAACGCTATTTGAGCGAGAAAAGCACAAAATGAACATATACTGCACTTTTCACACTAACTCAACACGAATTCAAAATAAACCATGCTGTCCTTCAAAAACATGCAAGAATTGATGTTTCTAAAGTGGAAATGTCATTCTATGACAGTTTGACAAATAAATACAAATGAATCTAAAATACTCATATTCTGTCATTTTCAGGTCGGAATAACGCTATTTGAGCGAGAAAAGCACAAAATGAACATATACTGCACTTTTCACACTAACTCAACACGAATTCAAAATAAACCATGCTGTCCTTCAAAAACATGCAAGAATTGATGTTTCTAAAGTGGAAATGTCATTCTATGACAGTTTGACAAATAAATACAAATGAATCTAAAATACTCATATTCTGTCATTTTCAGGTCGGAATAACGCTATTTGAGCGAGAAAAGCACAAAATGAACATATACTGCACTTTTCACACTAACTCAACACGAATTCAAAATAAACCATGCTGTCCTTCAAAAACATGCAAGAATTGATGTTTCTAAAGTGGAAATGTCATTCTATGACAGTTTGACAAATAAATACAAATGAATCTAAAATACTCATATTCTGTCATTTTCAGGTCGGAATAACGCTATTTGAGCGAGAAAAGCACAAAATGAACATATACTGCACTTTTCACACTAACTCAACACGAATTCAAAACAAACCATGCTGTCCTTCAAAAACATGCAAGACTTGATGTTTCTACAGTGGAAATGTCATTCTATGACAGTTTGACAAATAAATACAAATGAATCTAAAATACTCATATTCTGTCATTTTCAGGTCGGAATAACGCTATTTGAGCGAGAAAAGCACAAAATGAACATATACTGCACTTTTCACACTAACTCAACACGAATTCAAAATAAACCATGCTGTCCTTCAAAAACATGCAAGAATTGATGTTTCTAAAGTGGAAATGTCATTCTATGACAGTTTGACAAATAAATACAAATGAATCTAAAATACTCATATTCTGTCATTTTCAGGTCGGAATAACGCTATTTGAGCGAGAAAAGCACAAAATGAACATATACTGCACTTTTCACACTAACTCAACACGAATTCAAAACAAACCATGCTGTCCTTCAAAAACATGCAAGACTTGATGTTTCTACAGTGGAAATGTCATTCTCAGACAGTTTGATGCATAAAAACACATGAATCTAAAACAATCACATTCTGTCATTTTCCGGTCAAAATAACGCTATTTGAGCGAGAAAAGCACAAAATGAACATATACTGCACTTTTCACACTAACTCAACACGAATTCAAAATAAACCATGCTGTCCTTCAAAAACATGCAAGAATTGATGTTTCTAAAGTGGAAATGTCATTCTATGACAGTTTGACAAATAAATACAAATGAATCTAAAATACTCATATTCTGTCATTTTCAGGTCGGAATAACGCTATTTGAGCGAGAAAAGCACAAAATGAACATATACTGCACTTTTCACACTAACTCAACACGAATTCAAAATAAACCATGCTGTCCTTCAAAAACATGCAAGAATTGATGTTTCTAAAGTGGAAATGTCATTCTATGACAGTTTGACAAATAAATACAAATGAATCTAAAATACTCATATTCTGTCATTTTCAGGTCGGAATAACGCTATTTGAGCGAGAAAAGCACAAAATGAACATATACTGCACTTTTCACACTAACTCAACACGAATTCAAAATAAACCATGCTGTCCTTCAAAAACATGCAAGAATTGATGTTTCTAAAGTGGAAATGTCATTCTATGACAGTTTGACAAATAAATACAAATGAATCTAAAATACTCATATTCTGTCATTTTCAGGTCGGAATAACGCTATTTGAGCGAGAAAAGCACAAAATGAACATATACTGCACTTTTCACACTAACTCAACACGAATTCAAAACAAACCATGCTGTCCTTCAAAAACATGCAAGACTTGATGTTTCTACAGTGGAAATGTCATTCTATGACAGTTTGACAAATAAATACAAATGAATCTAAAATACTCATATTCTGTCATTTTCAGGTCGGAATAACGCTATTTGAGCGAGAAAAGCACAAAATGAACATATACTGCACTTTTCACACTAACTCAACACGAATTCAAAATAAACCATGCTGTCCTTCAAAAACATGCAAGAATTGATGTTTCTAAAGTGGAAATGTCATTCTATGACAGTTTGACAAATAAATACAAATGAATCTAAAATACTCATATTCTGTCATTTTCAGGTCGGAATAACGCTATTTGAGCGAGAAAAGCACAAAATGAACATATACTGCACTTTTCACACTAACTCAACACGAATTCAAAATAAACCATGCTGTCCTTCAAAAACATGCAAGAATTGATGTTTCTAAAGTGGAAATGTCATTCTATGACAGTTTGACAAATAAATACAAATGAATCTAAAATACTCATATTCTGTCATTTTCAGGTCGGAATAACGCTATTTGAGCGAGAAAAGCACAAAATGAACATATACTGCACTTTTCACACTAACTCAACACGAATTCAAAATAAACCATGCTGTCCTTCAAAAACATGCAAGAATTGATGTTTCTAAAGTGGAAATGTCATTCTATGACAGTTTGACAAATAAATACAAATGAATCTAAAATACTCATATTCTGTCATTTTCAGGTCGGAATAACGCTATTTGAGCGAGAAAAGCACAAAATGAACATATACTGCACTTTTCACACTAACTCAACACGAATTCAAAATAAACCATGCTGTCCTTCAAAAACATGCAAGAATTGATGTTTCTAAAGTGGAAATGTCATTCTATGACAGTTTGACAAATAAATACAAATGAATCTAAAATACTCATATTCTGTCATTTTCAGGTCGGAATAACGCTATTTGAGCGAGAAAAGCACAAAATGAACATATACTGCACTTTTCACACTAACTCAACACGAATTCAAAAGAAACCATGCTGTCCTTCAAAAACATGCAAGACTTGATGTTTCTACAGTGGAAATGTCATTCTCAGACAGTTTGATGCATAAAAACACATGAATCTAAAACAATCACATTCTGTCATTTTCCGGTCAAAATAACGCTATTTGAGCGAGAAAAGCACAAAATGAACATATACTGCACTTTTCACACTAACTCAACACGAATTCAAAATAAACCATGCTGTCCTTCAAAAACATGCAAGAATTGATGTTTCTAAAGTGGAAATGTCATTCTATGACAGTTTGACAAATAAATACAAATGAATCTAAAATACTCATATTCTGTCATTTTCAGGTCGGAATAACGCTATTTGAGCGAGAAAAGCACAAAATGAACATATACTGCACTTTTCACACTAACTCAACACGAATTCAAAATAAACCATGCTGTCCTTCAAAAACATGCAAGAATTGATGTTTCTAAAGTGGAAATGTCATTCTATGACAGTTTGACAAATAAATACAAATGAATCTAAAATACTCATATTCTGTCATTTTCAGGTCGGAATAACGCTATTTGAGCGAGAAAAGCACAAAATGAACATATACTGCACTTTTCACACTAACTCAACACGAATTCAAAATAAACCATGCTGTCCTTCAAAAACATGCAAGAATTGATGTTTCTAAAGTGGAAATGTCATTCTATGACAGTTTGACAAATAAATACAAATGAATCTAAAATACTCATATTCTGTCATTTTCAGGTCGGAATAACGCTATTTGAGCGAGAAAAGCACAAAATGAACATATACTGCACTTTTCACACTAACTCAACACGAATTCAAAACAAACCATGCTGTCCTTCAAAAACATGCAAGACTTGATGTTTCTACAGTGGAAATGTCATTCTATGACAGTTTGACAAATAAATACAAATGAATCTAAAATACTCATATTCTGTCATTTTCAGGTCGGAATAACGCTATTTGAGCGAGAAAAGCACAAAATGAACATATACTGCACTTTTCACACTAACTCAACACGAATTCAAAATAAACCATGCTGTCCTTCAAAAACATGCAAGAATTGATGTTTCTACAGTGGAAATGTCATTCTCAGACAGTTTGATGCATAAAAACACATGAATCTAAAACAATCACATTCTGTCATTTTCCGGTCAAAATAACGCTATTTGAGCGAGAAAAGCACAAAATGAACATATACTGCACTTTTCACACTAACTCAACACGAATTCAAAATAAACCATGCTGTCCTTCAAAAACATGCAAGAATTGATGTTTCTAAAGTGGAAATGTCATTCTATGACAGTTTGACAAATAAATACAAATGAATCTAAAATACTCATATTCTGTCATTTTCAGGTCGGAATAACGCTATTTGAGCGAGAAAAGCACAAAATGAACATATACTGCACTTTTCACACTAACTCAACACGAATTCAAAATAAACCATGCTGTCCTTCAAAAACATGCAAGAATTGATGTTTCTAAAGTGGAAATGTCATTCTATGACAGTTTGACAAATAAATACAAATGAATCTAAAATACTCATATTCTGTCATTTTCAGGTCGGAATAACGCTATTTGAGCGAGAAAAGCACAAAATGAACATATACTGCACTTTTCACACTAACTCAACACGAATTCAAAATAAACCATGCTGTCCTTCAAAAACATGCAAGAATTGTTGTTTCTAAAGTGGAAATGTCATTCTATGACAGTTTGACAAATAAATACAAATGAATCTAAAATACTCATATTCTGTCATTTTCAGGTCGGAATAACGCTATTTGAGCGAGAAAAGCACAAAATGAACATATACTGCACTTTTCACACTAACTCAACACGAATTCAAAAGAAACCATGCTGTCCTTCAAAAACATGCAAGACTTGATGTTTCTACAGTGGAAATGTCATTCTCAGACAGTTTGATGCATAAAAACACATGAATCTAAAACAATCACATTCTGTCATTTTCCGGTCAAAATAACGCTATTTGAGCGAGAAAAGCACAAAATGAACATATACTGCACTTTTCACACTAACTCAACACGAATTCAAAATAAACCATGCTGTCCTTCAAAAACATGCAAGAATTGATGTTTCTAAAGTGGAAATGTCATTCTATGACAGTTTGACAAATAAATACAAATGAATCTAAAATACTCATATTCTGTCATTTTCAGGTCGGAATAACGCTATTTGAGCGAGAAAAGCACAAAATGAACATATACTGCACTTTTCACACTAACTCAACACGAATTCAAAATAAACCATGCTGTCCTTCAAAAACATGCAAGAATTGATGTTTCTAAAGTGGAAATGTCATTCTATGACAGTTTGACAAATAAATACAAATGAATCTAAAATACTCATATTCTGTCATTTTCAGGTCGGAATAACGCTATTTGAGCGAGAAAAGCACAAAATGAACATATACTGCACTTTTCACACTAACTCAACACGAATTCAAAAGAAACCATGCTGTCCTTCAAAAACATGCAAGACTTGATGTTTCTACAGTGGAAATGTCATTCTCAGACAGTTTGATGCATAAAAACACATGAATCTAAAACAATCACATTCTGTCATTTTCCGGTCAAAATAACGCTATTTGAGCGAGAAAAGCACAAAATGAACATATACTGCACTTTTCACACTAACTCAACACGAATTCAAAATAAACCATGCTGTCCTTCAAAAACATGCAAGAATTGATGTTTCTAAAGTGGAAATGTCATTCTATGACAGTTTGACAAATAAATACAAATGAATCTAAAATACTCATATTCTGTCATTTTCAGGTCGGAATAACGCTATTTGAGCGAGAAAAGCACAAAATGAACATATACTGCACTTTTCACACTAACTCAACACGAATTCAAAATAAACCATGCTGTCCTTCAAAAACATGCAAGAATTGATGTTTCTAAAGTGGAAATGTCATTCTATGACAGTTTGACAAATAAATACAAATGAATCTAAAATACTCATATTCTGTCATTTTCAGGTCGGAATAACGCTATTTGAGCGAGAAAAGCACAAAATGAACATATACTGCACTTTTCACACTAACTCAACACGAATTCAAAATAAACCATGCTGTCCTTCAAAAACATGCAAGAATTGATGTTTCTAAAGTGGAAATGTCATTCTATGACAGTTTGACAAATAAATACAAATGAATCTAAAATACTCATATTCTGTCATTTTCAGGTCGGAATAACGCTATTTGAGCGAGAAACGCACAAAATGAACATATACTGCACTTTTCACACTAACTCAACACGAATTCAAAATAAACCATGCTGTCCTTCAAAAACATGCAAGAATTGATGTTTCTAAAGTGGAAATGTCATTCTATGACAGTTTGACAAATAAATACAAATGAATCTAAAATACTCATATTCTGTCATTTTCAGGTCGGAATAACGCTATTTGAGCGAGAAAAGCACAAAATGAACATATACTGCACTTTTCACACTAACTCAACACGAATTCAAAATAAACCATGCTGTCCTTCAAAAACATGCAAGAATTGATGTTTCTAAAGTGGAAATGTCATTCTATGACAGTTTGACAAATAAATACAAATGAATCTAAAATACTCATATTCTGTCATTTTCAGGTCGGAATAACGCTATTTGAGCGAGAAAAGCACAAAATGAACATATACTGCACTTTTCACACTAACTCAACACGAATTCAAAAGAAACCATGCTGTCCTTCAAAAACATGCAAGACTTGATGTTTCTACAGTGGAAATGTCATTCTATGACAGTTTGACAAATAAATACAAATGAATCTAAAATACTCATATTCTGTCATTTTCAGGTCGGAATAACGCTATTTGAGCGAGAAAAGCACAAAATGAACATATACTGCACTTTTCACACTAACTCAACACGAATTCAAAATAAACCATGCTGTCCTTCAAAAACATGCAAGAATTGATGTTTCTACAGTGGAAATGTCATTCTCAGACAGTTTGATGCATAAAAACACATGAATCTAAAACAATCACATTCTGTCATTTTCCGGTCAAAATAACGCTATTTGAGCGAGAAAAGCACAAAATGAACATATACTGCACTTTTCACACTAACTCAACACGAATTCAAAATAAACCATGCTGTCCTTCAAAAACATGCAAGAATTGATGTTTCTAAAGTGGAAATGTCATTCTATGACAGTTTGACAAATAAATACAAATGAATCTAAAATACTCATATTCTGTCATTTTCAGGTCGGAATAACGCTATTTGAGCGAGAAAAGCACAAAATGAACATATACTGCACTTTTCACACTAACTCAACACGAATTCAAAACAAACCATGCTGTCCTTCAAAAACATGCAAGACTTGATGTTTCTACAGTGGAAATGTCATTCTATGACAGTTTGACAAATAAATACAAATGAATCTAAAATACTCATATTCTGTCATTTTCAGGTCGGAATAACGCTATTTGAGCGAGAAAAGCACAAAATGAACATATACTGCACTTTTCACACTAACTCAACACGAATTCAAAATAAACCATGCTGTCCTTCAAAAACATGCAAGAATTGATGTTTCTAAAGTGGAAATGTCATTCTATGACAGTTTGACAAATAAATACAAATGAATCTAAAATACTCATATTCTGTCATTTTCAGGTCGGAATAACGCTATTTGAGCGAGAAAAGCACAAAATGAACATATACTGCACTTTTCACACTAACTCAACACGAATTCAAAATAAACCATGCTGTCCTTCAAAAACATGCAAGAATTGATGTTTCTAAAGTGGAAATGTCATTCTATGACAGTTTGACAAATAAATACAAATGAATCTAAAATACTCATATTCTGTCATTTTCAGGTCGGAATAACGCTATTTGAGCGAGAAAAGCACAAAATGAACATATACTGCACTTTTCACACTAACTCAACACGAATTCAAAAGAAACCATGCTGTCCTTCAAAAACATGCAAGACTTGATGTTTCTACAGTGGAAATGTCATTCTCAGACAGTTTGATGCATAAAAACACATGAATCTAAAACAATCACATTCTGTCATTTTCCGGTCAAAATAACGCTATTTGAGCGAGAAAAGCACAAAATGAACATATACTGCACTTTTCACACTAACTCAACACGAATTCAAAATAAACCATGCTGTCCTTCAAAAACATGCAAGAATTGATGTTTCTAAAGTGGAAATGTCATTCTATGACAGTTTGACAAATAAATACAAATGAATCTAAAATACTCATATTCTGTCATTTTCAGGTCGGAATAACGCTATTTGAGCGAGAAAAGCACAAAATGAACATATACTGCACTTTTCACACTAACTCAACACGAATTCAAAATAAACCATGCTGTCCTTCAAAAACATGCAAGAATTGATGTTTCTAAAGTGGAAATGTCATTCTATGACAGTTTGACAAATAAATACAAATGAATCTAAAATACTCATATTCTGTCATTTTCAGGTCGGAATAACGCTATTTGAGCGAGAAAAGCACAAAATGAACATATACTGCACTTTTCACACTAACTCAACACGAATTCAAAATAAACCATGCTGTCCTTCAAAAACATGCAAGAATTGATGTTTCTAAAGTGGAAATGTCATTCTATGACAGTTTGACAAATAAATACAAATGAATCTAAAATACTCATATTCTGTCATTTTCAGGTCGGAATAACGCTATTTGAGCGAGAAAAGCACAAAATGAACATATACTGCACTTTTCACACTAACTCAACACGAATTCAAAACAAACCATGCTGTCCTTCAAAAACATGCAAGACTTGATGTTTCTACAGTGGAAATGTCATTCTATGACAGTTTGACAAATAAATACAAATGAATCTAAAATACTCATATTCTGTCATTTTCAGGTCGGAATAACGCTATTTGAGCGAGAAAAGCACAAAATGAACATATACTGCACTTTTCACACTAACTCAACACGAATTCAAAATAAACCATGCTGTCCTTCAAAAACATGCAAGAATTGATGTTTCTACAGTGGAAATGTCATTCTCAGACAGTTTGATGCATAAAAACACATGAATCTAAAACAATCACATTCTGTCATTTTCCGGTCAAAATAACGCTATTTGAGCGAGAAAAGCACAAAATGAACATATACTGCACTTTTCACACTAACTCAACACGAATTCAAAATAAACCATGCTGTCCTTCAAAAACATGCAAGAATTGATGTTTCTAAAGTGGAAATGTCATTCTATGACAGTTTGACAAATAAATACAAATGAATCTAAAATACTCATATTCTGTCATTTTCAGGTCGGAATAACGCTATTTGAGCGAGAAAAGCACAAAATGAACATATACTGCACTTTTCACACTAACTCAACACGAATTCAAAATAAACCATGCTGTCCTTCAAAAACATGCAAGAATTGATGTTTCTAAAGTGGAAATGTCATTCTATGACAGTTTGACAAATAAATACAAATGAATCTAAAATACTCATATTCTGTCATTTTCAGGTCGGAATAACGCTATTTGAGCGAGAAAAGCACAAAATGAACATATACTGCACTTTTCACACTAACTCAACACGAATTCAAAATAAACCATGCTGTCCTTCAAAAACATGCAAGAATTGATGTTTCTAAAGTGGAAATGTCATTCTATGACAGTTTGACAAATAAATACAAATGAATCTAAAATACTCATATTCTGTCATTTTCAGGTCGGAATAACGCTATTTGAGCGAGAAAAGCACAAAATGAACATATACTGCACTTTTCACACTAACTCAACACGAATTCAAAAGAAACCATGCTGTCCTTCAAAAACATGCAAGACTTGATGTTTCTACAGTGGAAATGTCATTCTCAGACAGTTTGATGCATAAAAACACATGAATCTAAAACAATCACATTCTGTCATTTTCCGGTCAAAATAACGCTATTTGAGCGAGAAAAGCACAAAATGAACATATACTGCACTTTTCACACTAACTCAACACGAATTCAAAATAAACCATGCTGTCCTTCAAAAACATGCAAGAATTGATGTTTCTAAAGTGGAAATGTCATTCTATGACAGTTTGACAAATAAATACAAATGAATCTAAAATACTCATATTCTGTCATTTTCAGGTCGGAATAACGCTATTTGAGCGAGAAAAGCACAAAATGAACATATACTGCACTTTTCACACTAACTCAACACGAATTCAAAATAAACCATGCAGTCCTTCAAAAACATGCAAGAATTGATGTTTCTAAAGTGGAAATGTCATTCTATGACAGTTTGACAAATAAATACAAATGAATCTAAAATACTCATATTCTGTCATTTTCAGGTCGGAATAACGCTATTTGAGCGAGAAAAGCACAAAATGAACATATACTGCACTTTTCACACTAACTCAACACGAATTCAAAAGAAACCATGCTGTCCTTCAAAAACATGCAAGACTTGATGTTTCTACAGTGGAAATGTCATTCTCAGACAGTTTGATGCATAAAAACACATGAATCTAAAACAATCACATTCTGTCATTTTCCGGTCAAAATAACGCTATTTGAGCGAGAAAAGCACAAAATGAACATATACTGCACTTTTCACACTAACTCAACACGAATTCAAAATAAACCATGCTGTCCTTCAAAAACATGCAAGAATTGATGTTTCTAAAGTGGAAATGTCATTCTATGACAGTTTGACAAATAAATACAAATGAATCTAAAATACTCATATTCTGTCATTTTCAGGTCGGAATAACGCTATTTGAGCGAGAAAAGCACAAAATGAACATATACTGCACTTTTCACACTAACTCAACACGAATTCAAAATAAACCATGCTGTCCTTCAAAAACATGCAAGAATTGATGTTTCTAAAGTGGAAATGTCATTCTATGACAGTTTGACAAATAAATACAAATGAATCTAAAATACTCATATTCTGTCATTTTCAGGTCGGAATAACGCTATTTGAGCGAGAAAAGCACAAAATGAACATATACTGCACTTTTCACACTAACTCAACACGAATTCAAAATAAACCATGCTGTCCTTCAAAAACATGCAAGAATTGATGTTTCTAAAGTGGAAATGTCATTCTATGACAGTTTGACAAATAAATACAAATGAATCTAAAATACTCATATTCTGTCATTTTCAGGTCGGAATAACGCTATTTGAGCGAGAAAAGCACAAAATGAACATATACTGCACTTTTCACACTAACTCAACACGAATTCAAAACAAACCATGCTGTCCTTCAAAAACATGCAAGACTTGATGTTTCTACAGTGGAAATGTCATTCTATGACAGTTTGACAAATAAATACAAATGAATCTAAAATACTCATATTCTGTCATTTTCAGGTCGGAATAACGCTATTTGAGCGAGAAAAGCACAAAATGAACATATACTGCACTTTTCACACTAACTCAACACGAATTCAAAATAAACCATGCTGTCCTTCAAAAACATGCAAGAATTGATGTTTCTAAAGTGGAAATGTCATTCTATGACAGTTTGACAAATAAATACAAATGAATCTAAAATACTCATATTCTGTCATTTTCAGGTCGGAATAACGCTATTTGAGCGAGAAAAGCACAAAATGAACATATACTGCACTTTTCACACTAACTCAACACGAATTCAAAAGAAACCATGCTGTCCTTCAAAAACATGCAAGACTTGATGTTTCTACAGTGGAAATGTCATTCTCAGACAGTTTGATGCATAAAAACACATGAATCTAAAACAATCACATTCTGTCATTTTCCGGTCAAAATAACGCTATTTGAGCGAGAAAAGCACAAAATGAACATATACTGCACTTTTCACACTAACTCAACACGAATTCAAAATAAACCATGCTGTCCTTCAAAAACATGCAAGAATTGATGTTTCTAAAGTGGAAATGTCATTCTATGACAGTTTGACAAATAAATACAAATGAATCTAAAATACTCATATTCTGTCATTTTCAGGTCGGAATAACGCTATTTGAGCGAGAAAAGCACAAAATGAACATATACTGCACTTTTCACACTAACTCAACACGAATTCAAAATAAACCATGCTGTCCTTCAAAAACATGCAAGAATTGATGTTTCTAAAGTGGAAATGTCATTCTATGACAGTTTGACAAATAAATACAAATGAATCTAAAATACTCATATTCTGTCATTTTCAGGTCGGAATAACGCTATTTGAGCGAGAAAAGCACAAAATGAACATATACTGCACTTTTCACACTAACTCAACACGAATTCAAAATAAACCATGCTGTCCTTCAAAAACATGCAAGAATTGATGTTTCTAAAGTGGAAATGTCATTCTATGACAGTTTGACAAATAAATACAAATGAATCTAAAATACTCATATTCTGTCATTTTCAGGTCGGAATAACGCTATTTGAGCGAGAAAAGCACAAAATGAACATATACTGCACTTTTCACACTAACTCAACACGAATTCAAAAGAAACCATGCTGTCCTTCAAAAACATGCAAGACTTGATGTTTCTACAGTGGAAATGTCATTCTCAGACAGTTTGATGCATAAAAACACATGAATCTAAAACAATCACATTCTGTCATTTTCCGGTCAAAATAACGCTATTTGAGCGAGAAAAGCACAAAATGAACATATACTGCACTTTTCACACTAACTCAACACGAATTCAAAATAAACCATGCTGTCCTTCAAAAACATGCAAGAATTGATGTTTCTAAAGTGGAAATGTCATTCTATGACAGTTTGACAAATAAATACAAATGAATCTAAAATACTCATATTCTGTCATTTTCAGGTCGGAATAACGCTATTTGAGCGAGAAAAGCACAAAATGAACATATACTGCACTTTTCACACTAACTCAACACGAATTCAAAATAAACCATGCTGTCCTTCAAAAACATGCAAGAATTGATGTTTCTAAAGTGGAAATGTCATTCTATGACAGTTTGACAAATAAATACAAATGAATCTAAAATACTCATATTCTGTCATTTTCAGGTCGGAATAACGCTATTTGAGCGAGAAAAGCACAAAATGAACATATACTGCACTTTTCACACTAACTCAACACGAATTCAAAATAAACCATGCTGTCCTTCAAAAACATGCAAGAATTGATGTTTCTAAAGTGGAAATGTCATTCTATGACAGTTTGACAAATAAATACAAATGAATCTAAAATACTCATATTCTGTCATTTTCAGGTCGGAATAACGCTATTTGAGCGAGAAAAGCACAAAATGAACATATACTGCACTTTTCACACTAACTCAACACGAATTCAAAACAAACCATGCTGTCCTTCAAAAACATGCAAGACTTGATGTTTCTACAGTGGAAATGTCATTCTATGACAGTTTGACAAATAAATACAAATGAATCTAAAATACTCATATTCTGTCATTTTCAGGTCGGAATAACGCTATTTGAGCGAGAAAAGCACAAAATGAACATATACTGCACTTTTCACACTAACTCAACACGAATTCAAAATAAACCATGCTGTCCTTCAAAAACATGCAAGAATTGATGTTTCTACAGTGGAAATGTCATTCTCAGACAGTTTGATGCATAAAAACACATGAATCTAAAACAATCACATTCTGTCATTTTCCGGTCAAAATAACGCTATTTGAGCGAGAAAAGCACAAAATGAACATATACTGCACTTTTCACACTAACTCAACACGAATTCAAAATAAACCATGCTGTCCTTCAAAAACATGCAAGAATTGATGTTTCTAAAGTGGAAATGTCATTCTATGACAGTTTGACAAATAAATACAAATGAATCTAAAATACTCATATTCTGTCATTTTCAGGTCGGAATAACGCTATTTGAGCGAGAAAAGCACAAAATGAACATATACTGCACTTTTCACACTAACTCAACACGAATTCAAAACAAACCATGCTGTCCTTCAAAAACATGCAAGACTTGATGTTTCTACAGTGGAAATGTCATTCTATGACAGTTTGACAAATAAATACAAATGAATCTAAAATACTCATATTCTGTCATTTTCAGGTCGGAATAACGCTATTTGAGCGAGAAAAGCACAAAATGAACATATACTGCACTTTTCACACTAACTCAACACGAATTCAAAATAAACCATGCTGTCCTTCAAAAACATGCAAGAATTGATGTTTCTAAAGTGGAAATGTCATTCTATGACAGTTTGACAAATAAATACAAATGAATCTAAAATACTCATATTCTGTCATTTTCAGGTCGGAATAACGCTATTTGAGCGAGAAAAGCACAAAATGAACATATACTGCACTTTTCACACTAACTCAACACGAATTCAAAATAAACCATGCTGTCCTTCAAAAACATGCAAGAATTGATGTTTCTAAAGTGGAAATGTCATTCTATGACAGTTTGACAAATAAATACAAATGAATCTAAAATACTCATATTCTGTCATTTTCAGGTCGGAATAACGCTATTTGAGCGAGAAAAGCACAAAATGAACATATACTGCACTTTTCACACTAACTCAACACGAATTCAAAATAAACCATGCTGTCCTTCAAAAACATGCAAGAATTGATGTTTCTAAAGTGGAAATGTCATTCTATGACAGTTTGACAAATAAATACAAATGAATCTAAAATACTCATATTCTGTCATTTTCAGGTCGGAATAACGCTATTTGAGCGAGAAAAGCACAAAATGAACATATACTGCACTTTTCACACTAACTCAACACGAATTCAAAATAAACCATGCTGTCCTTCAAAAACATGCAAGAATTGATGTTTCTAAAGTGGAAATGTCATTCTATGACAGTTTGACAAATAAATACAAATGAATCTAAAATACTCATATTCTGTCATTTTCAGGTCGGAATAACGCTATTTGAGCGAGAAAAGCACAAAATGAACATATACTGCACTTTTCACACTAACTCAACACGAATTCAAAAGAAACCATGCTGTCCTTCAAAAACATGCAAGACTTGATGTTTCTACAGTGGAAATGTCATTCTCAGACAGTTTGATGCATAAAAACACATGAATCTAAAACAATCACATTCTGTCATTTTCCGGTCAAAATAACGCTATTTGAGCGAGAAAAGCACAAAATGAACATATACTGCACTTTTCACACTAACTCAACACGAATTCAAAATAAACCATGCTGTCCTTCAAAAACATGCAAGAATTGATGTTTCTAAAGTGGAAATGTCATTCTATGACAGTTTGACAAATAAATACAAATGAATCTAAAATACTCATATTCTGTCATTTTCAGGTCGGAATAACGCTATTTGAGCGAGAAAAGCACAAAATGAACATATACTGCACTTTTCACACTAACTCAACACGAATTCAAAATAAACCATGCTGTCCTTCAAAAACATGCAAGAATTGATGTTTCTAAAGTGGAAATGTCATTCTATGACAGTTTGACAAATAAATACAAATGAATCTAAAATACTCATATTCTGTCATTTTCAGGTCGGAATAACGCTATTTGAGCGAGAAAAGCACAAAATGAACATATACTGCACTTTTCACACTAACTCAACACGAATTCAAAATAAACCATGCTGTCCTTCAAAAACATGCAAGAATTGATGTTTCTAAAGTGGAAATGTCATTCTATGACAGTTTGACAAATAAATACAAATGAATCTAAAATACTCATATTCTGTCATTTTCAGGTCGGAATAACGCTATTTGAGCGAGAAAAGCACAAAATGAACATATACTGCACTTTTCACACTAACTCAACACGAATTCAAAACAAACCATGCTGTCCTTCAAAAACATGCAAGACTTGATGTTTCTACAGTGGAAATGTCATTCTATGACAGTTTGACAAATAAATACAAATGAATCTAAAATACTCATATTCTGTCATTTTCAGGTCGGAATAACGCTATTTGAGCGAGAAAAGCACAAAATGAACATATACTGCACTTTTCACACTAACTCAACACGAATTCAAAATAAACCATGCTGTCCTTCAAAAACATGCAAGAATTGATGTTTCTACAGTGGAAATGTCATTCTCAGACAGTTTGATGCATAAAAACACATGAATCTAAAACAATCACATTCTGTCATTTTCCGGTCAAAATAACGCTATTTGAGCGAGAAAAGCACAAAATGAACATATACTGCACTTTTCACACTAACTCAACACGAATTCAAAATAAACCATGCTGTCCTTCAAAAACATGCAAGAATTGATGTTTCTAAAGTGGAAATGTCATTCTATGACAGTTTGACAAATAAATACAAATGAATCTAAAATACTCATATTCTGTCATTTTCAGGTCGGAATAACGCTATTTGAGCGAGAAAAGCACAAAATGAACATATACTGCACTTTTCACACTAACTCAACACGAATTCAAAACAAACCATGCTGTCCTTCAAAAACATGCAAGACTTGATGTTTCTACAGTGGAAATGTCATTCTATGACAGTTTGACAAATAAATACAAATGAATCTAAAATACTCATATTCTGTCATTTTCAGGTCGGAATAACGCTATTTGAGCGAGAAAAGCACAAAATGAACATATACTGCACTTTTCACACTAACTCAACACGAATTCAAAATAAACCATGCTGTCCTTCAAAAACATGCAAGAATTGATGTTTCTAAAGTGGAAATGTCATTCTATGACAGTTTGACAAATAAATACAAATGAATCTAAAATACTCATATTCTGTCATTTTCAGGTCGGAATAACGCTATTTGAGCGAGAAAAGCACAAAATGAACATATACTGCACTTTTCACACTAACTCAACACGAATTCAAAATAAACCATGCTGTCCTTCAAAAACATGCAAGAATTGATGTTTCTAAAGTGGAAATGTCATTCTATGACAGTTTGACAAATAAATACAAATGAATCTAAAATACTCATATTCTGTCATTTTCAGGTCGGAATAACGCTATTTGAGCGAGAAAAGCACAAAATGAACATATACTGCACTTTTCACACTAACTCAACACGAATTCAAAAGAAACCATGCTGTCCTTCAAAAACATGCAAGACTTGATGTTTCTACAGTGGAAATGTCATTCTCAGACAGTTTGATGCATAAAAACACATGAATCTAAAACAATCACATTCTGTCATTTTCCGGTCAAAATAACGCTATTTGAGCGAGAAAAGCACAAAATGAACATATACTGCACTTTTCACACTAACTCAACACGAATTCAAAATAAACCATGCTGTCCTTCAAAAACATGCAAGAATTGATGTTTCTAAAGTGGAAATGTCATTCTATGACAGTTTGACAAATAAATACAAATGAATCTAAAATACTCATATTCTGTCATTTTCAGGTCGGAATAACGCTATTTGAGCGAGAAAAGCACAAAATGAACATATACTGCACTTTTCACACTAACTCAACACGAATTCAAAATAAACCATGCTGTCCTTCAAAAACATGCAAGAATTGATGTTTCTAAAGTGGAAATGTCATTCTATGACAGTTTGACAAATAAATACAAATGAATCTAAAATACTCATATTCTGTCATTTTCAGGTCGGAATAACGCTATTTGAGCGAGAAAAGCACAAAATGAACATATACTGCACTTTTCACACTAACTCAACACGAATTCAAAAGAAACCATGCTGTCCTTCAAAAACATGCAAGACTTGATGTTTCTACAGTGGAAATGTCATTCTCAGACAGTTTGATGCATAAAAACACATGAATCTAAAACAATCACATTCTGTCATTTTCCGGTCAAAATAACGCTATTTGAGCGAGAAAAGCACAAAATGAACATATACTGCACTTTTCACACTAACTCAACACGAATTCAAAACAAACCATGCTGTCCTTCAAAAACATGCAAGACTTGATGTTTCTACAGTGGAAATGTCATTCTATGACAGTTTGACAAATAAATACAAATGAATCTAAAATACTCATATTCTGTCATTTTCAGGTCGGAATAACGCTATTTGAGCGAGAAAAGCACAAAATGAACATATACTGCACTTTTCACACTAACTCAACACGAATTCAAAATAAACCATGCTGTCCTTCAAAAACATGCAAGAATTGATGTTTCTAAAGTGGAAATGTCATTCTATGACAGTTTGACAAATAAATACAAATGAATCTAAAATACTCATATTCTGTCATTTTCAGGTCGGAATAACGCTATTTGAGCGAGAAAAGCACAAAATGAACATATACTGCACTTTTCACACTAACTCAACACGAATTCAAAATAAACCATGCTGTCCTTCAAAAACATGCAAGAATTGATGTTTCTAAAGTGGAAATGTCATTCTATGACAGTTTGACAAATAAATACAAATGAATCTAAAATACTCATATTCTGTCATTTTCAGGTCGGAATAACGCTATTTGAGCGAGAAAAGCACAAAATGAACATATACTGCACTTTTCACACTAACTCAACACGAATTCAAAAGAAACCATGCTGTCCTTCAAAAACATGCAAGACTTGATGTTTCTACAGTGGAAATGTCATTCTCAGACAGTTTGATGCATAAAAACACATGAATCTAAAACAATCACATTCTGTCATTTTCCGGTCAAAATAACGCTATTTGAGCGAGAAAAGCACAAAATGAACATATACTGCACTTTTCACACTAACTCAACACGAATTCAAAATAAACCATGCTGTCCTTCAAAAACATGCAAGAATTGATGTTTCTAAAGTGGAAATGTCATTCTATGACAGTTTGACAAATAAATACAAATGAATCTAAAATACTCATATTCTGTCATTTTCAGGTCGGAATAACGCTATTTGAGCGAGAAAAGCACAAAATGAACATATACTGCACTTTTCACACTAACTCAACACGAATTCAAAATAAACCATGCTGTCCTTCAAAAACATGCAAGAATTGATGTTTCTAAAGTGGAAATGTCATTCTATGACAGTTTGACAAATAAATACAAATGAATCTAAAATACTCATATTCTGTCATTTTCAGGTCGGAATAACGCTATTTGAGCGAGAAAAGCACAAAATGAACATATACTGCACTTTTCACACTAACTCAACACGAATTCAAAATAAACCATGCTGTCCTTCAAAAACATGCAAGAATTGATGTTTCTAAAGTGGAAATGTCATTCTATGACAGTTTGACAAATAAATACAAATGAATCTAAAATACTCATATTCTGTCATTTTCAGGTCGGAATAACGCTATTTGAGCGAGAAAAGCACAAAATGAACATATACTGCACTTTTCACACTAACTCAACACGAATTCAAAACAAACCATGCTGTCCTTCAAAAACATGCAAGACTTGATGTTTCTACAGTGGAAATGTCATTCTATGACAGTTTGACAAATAAATACAAATGAATCTAAAATACTCATATTCTGTCATTTTCAGGTCGGAATAACGCTATTTGAGCGAGAAAAGCACAAAATGAACATATACTGCACTTTTCACACTAACTCAACACGAATTCAAAATAAACCATGCTGTCCTTCAAAAACATGCAAGAATTGATGTTTCTACAGTGGAAATGTCATTCTCAGACAGTTTGATGCATAAAAACACATGAATCTAAAACAATCACATTCTGTCATTTTCCGGTCAAAATAACGCTATTTGAGCGAGAAAAGCACAAAATGAACATATACTGCACTTTTCACACTAACTCAACACGAATTCAAAATAAACCATGCTGTCCTTCAAAAACATGCAAGAATTGATGTTTCTAAAGTGGAAATGTCATTCTATGACAGTTTGACAAATAAATACAAATGAATCTAAAATACTCATATTCTGTCATTTTCAGGTCGGAATAACGCTATTTGAGCGAGAAAAGCACAAAATGAACATATACTGCACTTTTCACACTAACTCAACACGAATTCAAAACAAACCATGCTGTCCTTCAAAAACATGCAAGACTTGATGTTTCTACAGTGGAAATGTCATTCTATGACAGTTTGACAAATAAATACAAATGAATCTAAAATACTCATATTCTGTCATTTTCAGGTCGGAATAACGCTATTTGAGCGAGAAAAGCACAAAATGAACATATACTGCACTTTTCACACTAACTCAACACGAATTCAAAATAAACCATGCTGTCCTTCAAAAACATGCAAGAATTGATGTTTCTAAAGTGGAAATGTCATTCTATGACAGTTTGACAAATAAATACAAATGAATCTAAAATACTCATATTCTGTCATTTTCAGGTCGGAATAACGCTATTTGAGCGAGAAAAGCACAAAATGAACATATACTGCACTTTTCACACTAACTCAACACGAATTCAAAATAAACCATGCTGTCCTTCAAAAACATGCAAGAATTGATGTTTCTAAAGTGGAAATGTCATTCTATGACAGTTTGACAAATAAATACAAATGAATCTAAAATACTCATATTCTGTCATTTTCAGGTCGGAATAACGCTATTTGAGCGAGAAAAGCACAAAATGAACATATACTGCACTTTTCACACTAACTCAACACGAATTCAAAAGAAACCATGCTGTCCTTCAAAAACATGCAAGACTTGATGTTTCTACAGTGGAAATGTCATTCTCAGACAGTTTGATGCATAAAAACACATGAATCTAAAACAATCACATTCTGTCATTTTCCGGTCAAAATAACGCTATTTGAGCGAGAAAAGCACAAAATGAACATATACTGCACTTTTCACACTAACTCAACACGAATTCAAAATAAACCATGCTGTCCTTCAAAAACATGCAAGAATTGATGTTTCTAAAGTGGAAATGTCATTCTATGACAGTTTGACAAATAAATACAAATGAATCTAAAATACTCATATTCTGTCATTTTCAGGTCGGAATAACGCTATTTGAGCGAGAAAAGCACAAAATGAACATATACTGCACTTTTCACACTAACTCAACACGAATTCAAAATAAACCATGCTGTCCTTCAAAAACATGCAAGAATTGATGTTTCTAAAGTGGAAATGTCATTCTATGACAGTTTGACAAATAAATACAAATGAATCTAAAATACTCATATTCTGTCATTTTCAGGTCGGAATAACGCTATTTGAGCGAGAAAAGCACAAAATGAACATATACTGCACTTTTCACACTAACTCAACACGAATTCAAAAGAAACCATGCTGTCCTTCAAAAACATGCAAGACTTGATGTTTCTACAGTGGAAATGTCATTCTCAGACAGTTTGATGCATAAAAACACATGAATCTAAAACAATCACATTCTGTCATTTTCCGGTCAAAATAACGCTATTTGAGCGAGAAAAGCACAAAATGAACATATACTGCACTTTTCACACTAACTCAACACGAATTCAAAACAAACCATGCTGTCCTTCAAAAACATGCAAGACTTGATGTTTCTACAGTGGAAATGTCATTCTATGACAGTTTGACAAATAAATACAAATGAATCTAAAATACTCATATTCTGTCATTTTCAGGTCGGAATAACGCTATTTGAGCGAGAAAAGCACAAAATGAACATATACTGCACTTTTCACACTAACTCAACACGAATTCAAAATAAACCATGCTGTCCTTCAAAAACATGCAAGAATTGATGTTTCTAAAGTGGAAATGTCATTCTATGACAGTTTGACAAATAAATACAAATGAATCTAAAATACTCATATTCTGTCATTTTCAGGTCGGAATAACGCTATTTGAGCGAGAAAAGCACAAAATGAACATATACTGCACTTTTCACACTAACTCAACACGAATTCAAAATAAACCATGCTGTCCTTCAAAAACATGCAAGAATTGATGTTTCTAAAGTGGAAATGTCATTCTATGACAGTTTGACAAATAAATACAAATGAATCTAAAATACTCATATTCTGTCATTTTCAGGTCGGAATAACGCTATTTGAGCGAGAAAAGCACAAAATGAACATATACTGCACTTTTCACACTAACTCAACACGAATTCAAAAGAAACCATGCTGTCCTTCAAAAACATGCAAGACTTGATGTTTCTACAGTGGAAATGTCATTCTCAGACAGTTTGATGCATAAAAACACATGAATCTAAAACAATCACATTCTGTCATTTTCCGGTCAAAATAACGCTATTTGAGCGAGAAAAGCACAAAATGAACATATACTGCACTTTTCACACTAACTCAACACGAATTCAAAATAAACCATGCTGTCCTTCAAAAACATGCAAGAATTGATGTTTCTAAAGTGGAAATGTCATTCTATGACAGTTTGACAAATAAATACAAATGAATCTAAAATACTCATATTCTGTCATTTTCAGGTCGGAATAACGCTATTTGAGCGAGAAAAGCACAAAATGAACATATACTGCACTTTTCACACTAACTCAACACGAATTCAAAATAAACCATGCTGTCCTTCAAAAACATGCAAGAATTGATGTTTCTAAAGTGGAAATGTCATTCTATGACAGTTTGACAAATAAATACAAATGAATCTAAAATACTCATATTCTGTCATTTTCAGGTCGGAATAACGCTATTTGAGCGAGAAAAGCACAAAATGAACATATACTGCACTTTTCACACTAACTCAACACGAATTCAAAAGAAACCATGCTGTCCTTCAAAAACATGCAAGACTTGATGTTTCTACAGTGGAAATGTCATTCTCAGACAGTTTGATGCATAAAAACACATGAATCTAAAACAATCACATTCTGTCATTTTCCGGTCAAAATAACGCTATTTGAGCGAGAAAAGCACAAAATGAACATATACTGCACTTTTCACACTAACTCAACACGAATTCAAAATAAACCATGCTGTCCTTCAAAAACATGCAAGAATTGATGTTTCTAAAGTGGAAATGTCATTCTATGACAGTTTGACAAATAAATACAAATGAATCTAAAATACTCATATTCTGTCATTTTCAGGTCGGAATAACGCTATTTGAGCGAGAAAAGCACAAAATGAACATATACTGCACTTTTCACACTAACTCAACACGAATTCAAAAGAAACCATGCTGTCCTTCAAAAACATGCAAGACTTGATGTTTCTACAGTGGAAATGTCATTCTCAGACAGTTTGATGCATAAAAACACATGAATCTAAAACAATCACATTCTGTCATTTTCCGGTCAAAATAACGCTATTTGAGCGAGAAAAGCACAAAATGAACATATACTGCACTTTTCACACTAACTCAACACGAATTCAAAATAAACCATGCTGTCCTTCAAAAACATGCAAGAATTGATGTTTCTAAAGTGGAAATGTCATTCTATGACAGTTTGACAAATAAATACAAATGAATCTAAAATACTCATATTCTGTCATTTTCAGGTCGGAATAACGCTATTTGAGCGAGAAAAGCACAAAATGAACATATACTGCACTTTTCACACTAACTCAACACGAATTCAAAATAAACCATGCTGTCCTTCAAAAACATGCAAGAATTGATGTTTCTAAAGTGGAAATGTCATTCTATGACAGTTTGACAAATAAATACAAATGAATCTAAAATACTCATATTCTGTCATTTTCAGGTCGGAATAACGCTATTTGAGCGAGAAAAGCACAAAATGAACATATACTGCACTTTTCACACTAACTCAACACGAATTCAAAAGAAACCATGCTGTCCTTCAAAAACATGCAAGACTTGATGTTTCTACAGTGGAAATGTCATTCTCAGACAGTTTGATGCATAAAAACACATGAATCTAAAACAATCACATTCTGTCATTTTCCGGTCAAAATAACGCTATTTGAGCGAGAAAAGCACAAAATGAACATATACTGC
Source organism: Chaetodon auriga (assembly GCF_051107435.1). Classification (NCBI taxonomy): domain Eukaryota; kingdom Metazoa; phylum Chordata; class Actinopteri; order Chaetodontiformes; family Chaetodontidae; genus Chaetodon; species Chaetodon auriga. Next base: position 33,700 of record NC_135096.1, on the reverse strand, counting down.
ACTTTTCACACTAACTCAACACGAATTCAAAATAAACCATGCTGTCCTTCAAAAACATGCAAGAATTGATGTTTCTAAAGTGGAAATGTCATTCTATGACAGTTTGACAAATAAATACAAATGAATCTAAAATACTCATATTCTGTCATTTTCAGGTCGGAATAACGCTATTTGAGCGAGAAAAGCACAAAATGAACATATACTGCACTTTTCACACTAACTCAACACGAATTCAAAATAAACCATGCTGTCCTTCAAAAACATGCAAGAATTGATGTTTCTAAAGTGGAAATGTCATTCTATGACAGTTTGACAAATAAATACAAATGAATCTAAAATACTCATATTCTGTCATTTTCAGGTCGGAATAACGCTATTTGAGCGAGAAAAGCACAAAATGAACATATACTGCACTTTTCACACTAACTCAACACGAATTCAAAAGAAACCATGCTGTCCTTCAAAAACATGCAAGACTTGATGTTTCTACAGTGGAAATGTCATTCTCAGACAGTTTGATGCATAAAAACACATGAATCTAAAACAATCACATTCTGTCATTTTCCGGTCAAAATAACGCTATTTGAGCGAGAAAAGCACAAAATGAACATATACTGCACTTTTCACACTAACTCAACACGAATTCAAAATAAACCATGCTGTCCTTCAAAAACATGCAAGAATTGATGTTTCTAAAGTGGAAATGTCATTCTATGACAGTTTGACAAATAAATACAAATGAATCTAAAATACTCATATTCTGTCATTTTCAGGTCGGAATAACGCTATTTGAGCGAGAAAAGCACAAAATGAACATATACTGCACTTTTCACACTAACTCAACACGAATTCAAAATAAACCATGCTGTCCTTCAAAAACATGCAAGAATTGATGTTTCTAAAGTGGAAATGTCATTCTATGACAGTTTGACAAATAAATACAAATGAATCTAAAATACTCATATTCTGTCATTTTCAGGTCGGAATAACGCTATTTGAGCGAGAAAAGCACAAAATGAACATATACTGCACTTTTCACACTAACTCAACACGAATTCAAAATAAACCATGCTGTCCTTCAAAAACATGCAAGAATTGATGTTTCTAAAGTGGAAATGTCATTCTATGACAGTTTGACAAATAAATACAAATGAATCTAAAATACTCATATTCTGTCATTTTCAGGTCGGAATAACGCTATTTGAGCGAGAAAAGCACAAAATGAACATATACTGCACTTTTCACACTAACTCAACACGAATTCAAAACAAACCATGCTGTCCTTCAAAAACATGCAAGACTTGATGTTTCTACAGTGGAAATGTCATTCTATGACAGTTTGACAAATAAATACAAATGAATCTAAAATACTCATATTCTGTCATTTTCAGGTCGGAATAACGCTATTTGAGCGAGAAAAGCACAAAATGAACATATACTGCACTTTTCACACTAACTCAACACGAATTCAAAATAAACCATGCTGTCCTTCAAAAACATGCAAGAATTGATGTTTCTACAGTGGAAATGTCATTCTCAGACAGTTTGATGCATAAAAACACATGAATCTAAAACAATCACATTCTGTCATTTTCCGGTCAAAATAACGCTATTTGAGCGAGAAAAGCACAAAATGAACATATACTGCACTTTTCACACTAACTCAACACGAATTCAAAATAAACCATGCTGTCCTTCAAAAACATGCAAGAATTGATGTTTCTAAAGTGGAAATGTCATTCTATGACAGTTTGACAAATAAATACAAATGAATCTAAAATACTCATATTCTGTCATTTTCAGGTCGGAATAACGCTATTTGAGCGAGAAAAGCACAAAATGAACATATACTGCACTTTTCACACTAACTCAACACGAATTCAAAACAAACCATGCTGTCCTTCAAAAACATGCAAGACTTGATGTTTCTACAGTGGAAATGTCATTCTATGACAGTTTGACAAATAAATACAAATGAATCTAAAATACTCATATTCTGTCATTTTCAGGTCGGAATAACGCTATTTGAGCGAGAAAAGCACAAAATGAACATATACTGCACTTTTCACACTAACTCAACACGAATTCAAAATAAACCATGCTGTCCTTCAAAAACATGCAAGAATTGATGTTTCTAAAGTGGAAATGTCATTCTATGACAGTTTGACAAATAAATACAAATGAATCTAAAATACTCATATTCTGTCATTTTCAGGTCGGAATAACGCTATTTGAGCGAGAAAAGCACAAAATGAACATATACTGCACTTTTCACACTAACTCAACACGAATTCAAAATAAACCATGCTGTCCTTCAAAAACATGCAAGAATTGATGTTTCTAAAGTGGAAATGTCATTCTATGACAGTTTGACAAATAAATACAAATGAATCTAAAATACTCATATTCTGTCATTTTCAGGTCGGAATAACGCTATTTGAGCGAGAAAAGCACAAAATGAACATATACTGCACTTTTCACACTAACTCAACACGAATTCAAAAGAAACCATGCTGTCCTTCAAAAACATGCAAGACTTGATGTTTCTACAGTGGAAATGTCATTCTCAGACAGTTTGATGCATAAAAACACATGAATCTAAAACAATCACATTCTGTCATTTTCCGGTCAAAATAACGCTATTTGAGCGAGAAAAGCACAAAATGAACATATACTGCACTTTTCACACTAACTCAACACGAATTCAAAATAAACCATGCTGTCCTTCAAAAACATGCAAGAATTGATGTTTCTAAAGTGGAAATGTCATTCTATGACAGTTTGACAAATAAATACAAATGAATCTAAAATACTCATATTCTGTCATTTTCAGGTCGGAATAACGCTATTTGAGCGAGAAAAGCACAAAATGAACATATACTGCACTTTTCACACTAACTCAACACGAATTCAAAATAAACCATGCTGTCCTTCAAAAACATGCAAGAATTGATGTTTCTAAAGTGGAAATGTCATTCTATGACAGTTTGACAAATAAATACAAATGAATCTAAAATACTCATATTCTGTCATTTTCAGGTCGGAATAACGCTATTTGAGCGAGAAAAGCACAAAATGAACATATACTGCACTTTTCACACTAACTCAACACGAATTCAAAAGAAACCATGCTGTCCTTCAAAAACATGCAAGACTTGATGTTTCTACAGTGGAAATGTCATTCTCAGACAGTTTGATGCATAAAAACACATGAATCTAAAACAATCACATTCTGTCATTTTCCGGTCAAAATAACGCTATTTGAGCGAGAAAAGCACAAAATGAACATATACTGCACTTTTCACACTAACTCAACACGAATTCAAAACAAACCATGCTGTCCTTCAAAAACATGCAAGACTTGATGTTTCTACAGTGGAAATGTCATTCTATGACAGTTTGACAAATAAATACAAATGAATCTAAAATACTCATATTCTGTCATTTTCAGGTCGGAATAACGCTATTTGAGCGAGAAAAGCACAAAATGAACATATACTGCACTTTTCACACTAACTCAACACGAATTCAAAATAAACCATGCTGTCCTTCAAAAACATGCAAGAATTGATGTTTCTAAAGTGGAAATGTCATTCTATGACAGTTTGACAAATAAATACAAATGAATCTAAAATACTCATATTCTGTCATTTTCAGGTCGGAATAACGCTATTTGAGCGAGAAAAGCACAAAATGAACATATACTGCACTTTTCACACTAACTCAACACGAATTCAAAATAAACCATGCTGTCCTTCAAAAACATGCAAGAATTGATGTTTCTAAAGTGGAAATGTCATTCTATGACAGTTTGACAAATAAATACAAATGAATCTAAAATACTCATATTCTGTCATTTTCAGGTCGGAATAACGCTATTTGAGCGAGAAAAGCACAAAATGAACATATACTGCACTTTTCACACTAACTCAACACGAATTCAAAAGAAACCATGCTGTCCTTCAAAAACATGCAAGACTTGATGTTTCTACAGTGGAAATGTCATTCTCAGACAGTTTGATGCATAAAAACACATGAATCTAAAACAATCACATTCTGTCATTTTCCGGTCAAAATAACGCTATTTGAGCGAGAAAAGCACAAAATGAACATATACTGCACTTTTCACACTAACTCAACACGAATTCAAAATAAACCATGCTGTCCTTCAAAAACATGCAAGAATTGATGTTTCTAAAGTGGAAATGTCATTCTATGACAGTTTGACAAATAAATACAAATGAATCTAAAATACTCATATTCTGTCATTTTCAGGTCGGAATAACGCTATTTGAGCGAGAAAAGCACAAAATGAACATATACTGCACTTTTCACACTAACTCAACACGAATTCAAAATAAACCATGCTGTCCTTCAAAAACATGCAAGAATTGATGTTTCTAAAGTGGAAATGTCATTCTATGACAGTTTGACAAATAAATACAAATGAATCTAAAATACTCATATTCTGTCATTTTCAGGTCGGAATAACGCTATTTGAGCGAGAAAAGCACAAAATGAACATATACTGCACTTTTCACACTAACTCAACACGAATTCAAAAGAAACCATGCTGTCCTTCAAAAACATGCAAGACTTGATGTTTCTACAGTGGAAATGTCATTCTCAGACAGTTTGATGCATAAAAACACATGAATCTAAAACAATCACATTCTGTCATTTTCCGGTCAAAATAACGCTATTTGAGCGAGAAAAGCACAAAATGAACATATACTGCACTTTTCACACTAACTCAACACGAATTCAAAATAAACCATGCTGTCCTTCAAAAACATGCAAGAATTGATGTTTCTAAAGTGGAAATGTCATTCTATGACAGTTTGACAAATAAATACAAATGAATCTAAAATACTCATATTCTGTCATTTTCAGGTCGGAATAACGCTATTTGAGCGAGAAAAGCACAAAATGAACATATACTGCACTTTTCACACTAACTCAACACGAATTCAAAATAAACCATGCTGTCCTTCAAAAACATGCAAGAATTGATGTTTCTAAAGTGGAAATGTCATTCTATGACAGTTTGACAAATAAATACAAATGAATCTAAAATACTCATATTCTGTCATTTTCAGGTCGGAATAACGCTATTTGAGCGAGAAAAGCACAAAATGAACATATACTGCACTTTTCACACTAACTCAACACGAATTCAAAATAAACCATGCTGTCCTTCAAAAACATGCAAGAATTGATGTTTCTAAAGTGGAAATGTCATTCTATGACAGTTTGACAAATAAATACAAATGAATCTAAAATACTCATATTCTGTCATTTTCAGGTCGGAATAACGCTATTTGAGCGAGAAAAGCACAAAATGAACATATACTGCACTTTTCACACTAACTCAACACGAATTCAAAATAAACCATGCTGTCCTTCAAAAACATGCAAGAATTGATGTTTCTAAAGTGGAAATGTCATTCTATGACAGTTTGACAAATAAATACAAATGAATCTAAAATACTCATATTCTGTCATTTTCAGGTCGGAATAACGCTATTTGAGCGAGAAAAGCACAAAATGAACATATACTGCACTTTTCACACTAACTCAACACGAATTCAAAATAAACCATGCTGTCCTTCAAAAACATGCAAGAATTGATGTTTCTAAAGTGGAAATGTCATTCTATGACAGTTTGACAAATAAATACAAATGAATCTAAAATACTCATATTCTGTCATTTTCAGGTCGGAATAACGCTATTTGAGCGAGAAAAGCACAAAATGAACATATACTGCACTTTTCACACTAACTCAACACGAATTCAAAATAAACCATGCTGTCCTTCAAAAACATGCAAGAATTGATGTTTCTAAAGTGGAAATGTCATTCTATGACAGTTTGACAAATAAATACAAATGAATCTAAAATACTCATATTCTGTCATTTTCAGGTCGGAATAACGCTATTTGAGCGAGAAAAGCACAAAATGAACATATACTGCACTTTTCACACTAACTCAACACGAATTCAAAACAAACCATGCTGTCCTTCAAAAACATGCAAGACTTGATGTTTCTACAGTGGAAATGTCATTCTATGACAGTTTGACAAATAAATACAAATGAATCTAAAATACTCATATTCTGTCATTTTCAGGTCGGAATAACGCTATTTGAGCGAGAAAAGCACAAAATGAACATATACTGCACTTTTCACACTAACTCAACACGAATTCAAAATAAACCATGCTGTCCTTCAAAAACATGCAAGAATTGATGTTTCTACAGTGGAAATGTCATTCTCAGACAGTTTGATGCATAAAAACACATGAATCTAAAACAATCACATTCTGTCATTTTCCGGTCAAAATAACGCTATTTGAGCGAGAAAAGCACAAAATGAACATATACTGCACTTTTCACACTAACTCAACACGAATTCAAAATAAACCATGCTGTCCTTCAAAAACATGCAAGAATTGATGTTTCTAAAGTGGAAATGTCATTCTATGACAGTTTGACAAATAAATACAAATGAATCTAAAATACTCATATTCTGTCATTTTCAGGTCGGAATAACGCTATTTGAGCGAGAAAAGCACAAAATGAACATATACTGCACTTTTCACACTAACTCAACACGAATTCAAAACAAACCATGCTGTCCTTCAAAAACATGCAAGACTTGATGTTTCTACAGTGGAAATGTCATTCTATGACAGTTTGACAAATAAATACAAATGAATCTAAAATACTCATATTCTGTCATTTTCAGGTCGGAATAACGCTATTTGAGCGAGAAAAGCACAAAATGAACATATACTGCACTTTTCACACTAACTCAACACGAATTCAAAATAAACCATGCTGTCCTTCAAAAACATGCAAGAATTGATGTTTCTAAAGTGGAAATGTCATTCTATGACAGTTTGACAAATAAATACAAATGAATCTAAAATACTCATATTCTGTCATTTTCAGGTCGGAATAACGCTATTTGAGCGAGAAAAGCACAAAATGAACATATACTGCACTTTTCACACTAACTCAACACGAATTCAAAATAAACCATGCTGTCCTTCAAAAACATGCAAGAATTGATGTTTCTAAAGTGGAAATGTCATTCTATGACAGTTTGACAAATAAATACAAATGAATCTAAAATACTCATATTCTGTCATTTTCAGGTCGGAATAACGCTATTTGAGCGAGAAAAGCACAAAATGAACATATACTGCACTTTTCACACTAACTCAACACGAATTCAAAATAAACCATGCTGTCCTTCAAAAACATGCAAGAATTGATGTTTCTAAAGTGGAAATGTCATTCTATGACAGTTTGACAAATAAATACAAATGAATCTAAAATACTCATATTCTGTCATTTTCAGGTCGGAATAACGCTATTTGAGCGAGAAAAGCACAAAATGAACATATACTGCACTTTTCACACTAACTCAACACGAATTCAAAAGAAACCATGCTGTCCTTCAAAAACATGCAAGACTTGATGTTTCTACAGTGGAAATGTCATTCTCAGACAGTTTGATGCATAAAAACACATGAATCTAAAACAATCACATTCTGTCATTTTCCGGTCAAAATAACGCTATTTGAGCGAGAAAAGCACAAAATGAACATATACTGCACTTTTCACACTAACTCAACACGAATTCAAAATAAACCATGCTGTCCTTCAAAAACATGCAAGAATTGATGTTTCTAAAGTGGAAATGTCATTCTATGACAGTTTGACAAATAAATACAAATGAATCTAAAATACTCATATTCTGTCATTTTCAGGTCGGAATAACGCTATTTGAGCGAGAAAAGCACAAAATGAACATATACTGCACTTTTCACACTAACTCAACACGAATTCAAAATAAACCATGCTGTCCTTCAAAAACATGCAAGAATTGATGTTTCTAAAGTGGAAATGTCATTCTATGACAGTTTGACAAATAAATACAAATGAATCTAAAATACTCATATTCTGTCATTTTCAGGTCGGAATAACGCTATTTGAGCGAGAAAAGCACAAAATGAACATATACTGCACTTTTCACACTAACTCAACACGAATTCAAAATAAACCATGCTGTCCTTCAAAAACATGCAAGAATTGATGTTTCTAAAGTGGAAATGTCATTCTATGACAGTTTGACAAATAAATACAAATGAATCTAAAATACTCATATTCTGTCATTTTCAGGTCGGAATAACGCTATTTGAGCGAGAAAAGCACAAAATGAACATATACTGCACTTTTCACACTAACTCAACACGAATTCAAAACAAACCATGCTGTCCTTCAAAAACATGCAAGACTTGATGTTTCTACAGTGGAAATGTCATTCTATGACAGTTTGACAAATAAATACAAATGAATCTAAAATACTCATATTCTGTCATTTTCAGGTCGGAATAACGCTATTTGAGCGAGAAAAGCACAAAATGAACATATACTGCACTTTTCACACTAACTCAACACGAATTCAAAATAAACCATGCTGTCCTTCAAAAACATGCAAGAATTGATGTTTCTACAGTGGAAATGTCATTCTCAGACAGTTTGATGCATAAAAACACATGAATCTAAAACAATCACATTCTGTCATTTTCCGGTCAAAATAACGCTATTTGAGCGAGAAAAGCACAAAATGAACATATACTGCACTTTTCACACTAACTCAACACGAATTCAAAATAAACCATGCTGTCCTTCAAAAACATGCAAGAATTGATGTTTCTAAAGTGGAAATGTCATTCTATGACAGTTTGACAAATAAATACAAATGAATCTAAAATACTCATATTCTGTCATTTTCAGGTCGGAATAACGCTATTTGAGCGAGAAAAGCACAAAATGAACATATACTGCACTTTTCACACTAACTCAACACGAATTCAAAACAAACCATGCTGTCCTTCAAAAACATGCAAGACTTGATGTTTCTACAGTGGAAATGTCATTCTATGACAGTTTGACAAATAAATACAAATGAATCTAAAATACTCATATTCTGTCATTTTCAGGTCGGAATAACGCTATTTGAGCGAGAAAAGCACAAAATGAACATATACTGCACTTTTCACACTAACTCAACACGAATTCAAAATAAACCATGCTGTCCTTCAAAAACATGCAAGAATTGATGTTTCTAAAGTGGAAATGTCATTCTATGACAGTTTGACAAATAAATACAAATGAATCTAAAATACTCATATTCTGTCATTTTCAGGTCGGAATAACGCTATTTGAGCGAGAAAAGCACAAAATGAACATATACTGCACTTTTCACACTAACTCAACACGAATTCAAAATAAACCATGCTGTCCTTCAAAAACATGCAAGAATTGATGTTTCTAAAGTGGAAATGTCATTCTATGACAGTTTGACAAATAAATACAAATGAATCTAAAATACTCATATTCTGTCATTTTCAGGTCGGAATAACGCTATTTGAGCGAGAAAAGCACAAAATGAACATATACTGCACTTTTCACACTAACTCAACACGAATTCAAAATAAACCATGCTGTCCTTCAAAAACATGCAAGAATTGATGTTTCTAAAGTGGAAATGTCATTCTATGACAGTTTGACAAATAAATACAAATGAATCTAAAATACTCATATTCTGTCATTTTCAGGTCGGAATAACGCTATTTGAGCGAGAAAAGCACAAAATGAACATATACTGCACTTTTCACACTAACTCAACACGAATTCAAAAGAAACCATGCTGTCCTTCAAAAACATGCAAGACTTGATGTTTCTACAGTGGAAATGTCATTCTCAGACAGTTTGATGCATAAAAACACATGAATCTAAAACAATCACATTCTGTCATTTTCCGGTCAAAATAACGCTATTTGAGCGAGAAAAGCACAAAATGAACATATACTGCACTTTTCACACTAACTCAACACGAATTCAAAATAAACCATGCTGTCCTTCAAAAACATGCAAGAATTGATGTTTCTAAAGTGGAAATGTCATTCTATGACAGTTTGACAAATAAATACAAATGAATCTAAAATACTCATATTCTGTCATTTTCAGGTCGGAATAACGCTATTTGAGCGAGAAAAGCACAAAATGAACATATACTGCACTTTTCACACTAACTCAACACGAATTCAAAATAAACCATGCTGTCCTTCAAAAACATGCAAGAATTGATGTTTCTAAAGTGGAAATGTCATTCTATGACAGTTTGACAAATAAATACAAATGAATCTAAAATACTCATATTCTGTCATTTTCAGGTCGGAATAACGCTATTTGAGCGAGAAAAGCACAAAATGAACATATACTGCACTTTTCACACTAACTCAACACGAATTCAAAATAAACCATGCTGTCCTTCAAAAACATGCAAGAATTGATGTTTCTAAAGTGGAAATGTCATTCTATGACAGTTTGACAAATAAATACAAATGAATCTAAAATACTCATATTCTGTCATTTTCAGGTCGGAATAACGCTATTTGAGCGAGAAAAGCACAAAATGAACATATACTGCACTTTTCACACTAACTCAACACGAATTCAAAATAAACCATGCTGTCCTTCAAAAACATGCAAGAATTGATGTTTCTAAAGTGGAAATGTCATTCTATGACAGTTTGACAAATAAATACAAATGAATCTAAAATACTCATATTCTGTCATTTTCAGGTCGGAATAACGCTATTTGAGCGAGAAAAGCACAAAATGAACATATACTGCACTTTTCACACTAACTCAACACGAATTCAAAATAAACCATGCTGTCCTTCAAAAACATGCAAGAATTGATGTTTCTAAAGTGGAAATGTCATTCTATGACAGTTTGACAAATAAATACAAATGAATCTAAAATACTCATATTCTGTCATTTTCAGGTCGGAATAACGCTATTTGAGCGAGAAAAGCACAAAATGAACATATACTGCACTTTTCACACTAACTCAACACGAATTCAAAACAAACCATGCTGTCCTTCAAAAACATGCAAGACTTGATGTTTCTACAGTGGAAATGTCATTCTATGACAGTTTGACAAATAAATACAAATGAATCTAAAATACTCATATTCTGTCATTTTCAGGTCGGAATAACGCTATTTGAGCGAGAAAAGCACAAAATGAACATATACTGCACTTTTCACACTAACTCAACACGAATTCAAAAGAAACCATGCTGTCCTTCAAAAACATGCAAGACTTGATGTTTCTACAGTGGAAATGTCATTCTCAGACAGTTTGATGCATAAAAACACATGAATCTAAAACAATCACATTCTGTCATTTTCCGGTCAAAATAACGCTATTTGAGCGAGAAAAGCACAAAATGAACATATACTGCACTTTTCACACTAACTCAACACGAATTCAAAATAAACCATGCTGTCCTTCAAAAACATGCAAGAATTGATGTTTCTAAAGTGGAAATGTCATTCTATGACAGTTTGACAAATAAATACAAATGAATCTAAAATACTCATATTCTGTCATTTTCAGGTCGGAATAACGCTATTTGAGCGAGAAAAGCACAAAATGAACATATACTGCACTTTTCACACTAACTCAACACGAATTCAAAATAAACCATGCTGTCCTTCAAAAACATGCAAGAATTGATGTTTCTAAAGTGGAAATGTCATTCTATGACAGTTTGACAAATAAATACAAATGAATCTAAAATACTCATATTCTGTCATTTTCAGGTCGGAATAACGCTATTTGAGCGAGAAAAGCACAAAATGAACATATACTGCACTTTTCACACTAACTCAACACGAATTCAAAAGAAACCATGCTGGCCTTCAAAAACATGCAAGAATTGATGTTTCTAAAGTGGAAATGTCATTCTATGACAGTTTGACAAATAAATACAAATGAATCTAAAATACTCATATTCTGTCATTTTCAGGTCGGAATAACGCTATTTGAGCGAGAAAAGCACAAAATGAACATATACTGCACTTTTCACACTAACTCAACACGAATTCAAAAGAAACCATGCTGTCCTTCAAAAACATGCAAGACTTGATGTTTCTACAGTGGAAATGTCATTCTCAGACAGTTTGATGCATAAAAACACATGAATCTAAAACAATCACATTCTGTCATTTTCCGGTCAAAATAACGCTATTTGAGCGAGAAAAGCACAAAATGAACATATACTGCACTTTTCACACTAACTCAACACGAATTCAAAATAAACCATGCTGTCCTTCAAAAACATGCAAGAATTGATGTTTCTAAAGTGGAAATGTCATTCTATGACAGTTTGACAAATAAATACAAATGAATCTAAAATACTCATATTCTGTCATTTTCAGGTCGGAATAACGCTATTTGAGCGAGAAAAGCACAAAATGAACATATACTGCACTTTTCACACTAACTCAACACGAATTCAAAACAAACCATGCTGTCCTTCAAAAACATGCAAGACTTGATGTTTCTACAGTGGAAATGTCATTCTATGACAGTTTGACAAATAAATACAAATGAATCTAAAATACTCATATTCTGTCATTTTCAGGTCGGAATAACGCTATTTGAGCGAGAAAAGCACAAAATGAACATATACTGCACTTTTCACACTAACTCAACACGAATTCAAAATAAACCATGCTGTCCTTCAAAAACATGCAAGAATTGATGTTTCTAAAGTGGAAATGTCATTCTATGACAGTTTGACAAATAAATACAAATGAATCTAAAATACTCATATTCTGTCATTTTCAGGTCGGAATAACGCTATTTGAGCGAGAAAAGCACAAAATGAACATATACTGCACTTTTCACACTAACTCAACACGAATTCAAAATAAACCATGCTGTCCTTCAAAAACATGCAAGAATTGATGTTTCTAAAGTGGAAATGTCATTCTATGACAGTTTGACAAATAAATACAAATGAATCTAAAATACTCATATTCTGTCATTTTCAGGTCGGAATAACGCTATTTGAGCGAGAAAAGCACAAAATGAACATATACTGCACTTTTCACACTAACTCAACACGAATTCAAAATAAACCATGCTGTCCTTCAAAAACATGCAAGAATTGATGTTTCTAAAGTGGAAATGTCATTCTATGACAGTTTGACAAATAAATACAAATGAATCTAAAATACTCATATTCTGTCATTTTCAGGTCGGAATAACGCTATTTGAGCGAGAAAAGCACAAAATGAACATATACTGCACTTTTCACACTAACTCAACACGAATTCAAAAGAAACCATGCTGTCCTTCAAAAACATGCAAGACTTGATGTTTCTACAGTGGAAATGTCATTCTCAGACAGTTTGATGCATAAAAACACATGAATCTAAAACAATCACATTCTGTCATTTTCCGGTCAAAATAACGCTATTTGAGCGAGAAAAGCACAAAATGAACATATACTGCACTTTTCACACTAACTCAACACGAATTCAAAATAAACCATGCTGTCCTTCAAAAACATGCAAGAATTGATGTTTCTAAAGTGGAAATGTCATTCTATGACAGTTTGACAAATAAATACAAATGAATCTAAAATACTCATATTCTGTCATTTTCAGGTCGGAATAACGCTATTTGAGCGAGAAAAGCACAAAATGAACATATACTGCACTTTTCACACTAACTCAACACGAATTCAAAATAAACCATGCTGTCCTTCAAAAACATGCAAGAATTGATGTTTCTAAAGTGGAAATGTCATTCTATGACAGTTTGACAAATAAATACAAATGAATCTAAAATACTCATATTCTGTCATTTTCAGGTCGGAATAACGCTATTTGAGCGAGAAAAGCACAAAATGAACATATACTGCACTTTTCACACTAACTCAACACGAATTCAAAATAAACCATGCTGTCCTTCAAAAACATGCAAGAATTGATGTTTCTAAAGTGGAAATGTCATTCTATGACAGTTTGACAAATAAATACAAATGAATCTAAAATACTCATATTCTGTCATTTTCAGGTCGGAATAACGCTATTTGAGCGAGAAAAGCACAAAATGAACATATACTGCACTTTTCACACTAACTCAACACGAATTCAAAATAAACCATGCTGTCCTTCAAAAACATGCAAGAATTGATGTTTCTAAAGTGGAAATGTCATTCTATGACAGTTTGACAAATAAATACAAATGAATCTAAAATACTCATATTCTGTCATTTTCAGGTCGGAATAACGCTATTTGAGCGAGAAAAGCACAAAATGAACATATACTGCACTTTTCACACTAACTCAACACGAATTCAAAATAAACCATGCTGTCCTTCAAAAACATGCAAGAATTGATGTTTCTAAAGTGGAAATGTCATTCTATGACAGTTTGACAAATAAATACAAATGAATCTAAAATACTCATATTCTGTCATTTTCAGGTCGGAATAACGCTATTTGAGCGAGAAAAGCACAAAATGAACATATACTGCACTTTTCACACTAACTCAACACGAATTCAAAACAAACCATGCTGTCCTTCAAAAACATGCAAGACTTGATGTTTCTACAGTGGAAATGTCATTCTATGACAGTTTGACAAATAAATACAAATGAATCTAAAATACTCATATTCTGTCATTTTCAGGTCGGAATAACGCTATTTGAGCGAGAAAAGCACAAAATGAACATATACTGCACTTTTCACACTAACTCAACACGAATTCAAAAGAAACCATGCTGTCCTTCAAAAACATGCAAGACTTGATGTTTCTACAGTGGAAATGTCATTCTCAGACAGTTTGATGCATAAAAACACATGAATCTAAAACAATCACATTCTGTCATTTTCCGGTCAAAATAACGCTATTTGAGCGAGAAAAGCACAAAATGAACATATACTGCACTTTTCACACTAACTCAACACGAATTCAAAATAAACCATGCTGTCCTTCAAAAACATGCAAGAATTGATGTTTCTAAAGTGGAAATGTCATTCTATGACAGTTTGACAAATAAATACAAATGAATCTAAAATACTCATATTCTGTCATTTTCAGGTCGGAATAACGCTATTTGAGCGAGAAAAGCACAAAATGAACATATACTGCACTTTTCACACTAACTCAACACGAATTCAAAATAAACCATGCTGTCCTTCAAAAACATGCAAGAATTGATGTTTCTAAAGTGGAAATGTCATTCTATGACAGTTTGACAAATAAATACAAATGAATCTAAAATACTCATATTCTGTCATTTTCAGGTCGGAATAACGCTATTTGAGCGAGAAAAGCACAAAATGAACATATACTGCACTTTTCACACTAACTCAACACGAATTCAAAAGAAACCATGCTGGCCTTCAAAAACATGCAAGAATTGATGTTTCTAAAGTGGAAATGTCATTCTATGACAGTTTGACAAATAAATACAAATGAATCTAAAATACTCATATTCTGTCATTTTCAGGTCGGAATAACGCTATTTGAGCGAGAAAAGCACAAAATGAACATATACTGCACTTTTCACACTAACTCAACACGAATTCAAAAGAAACCATGCTGTCCTTCAAAAACATGCAAGACTTGATGTTTCTACAGTGGAAATGTCATTCTCAGACAGTTTGATGCATAAAAACACATGAATCTAAAACAATCACATTCTGTCATTTTCCGGTCAAAATAACGCTATTTGAGCGAGAAAAGCACAAAATGAACATATACTGCACTTTTCACACTAACTCAACACGAATTCAAAATAAACCATGCTGTCCTTCAAAAACATGCAAGAATTGATGTTTCTAAAGTGGAAATGTCATTCTATGACAGTTTGACAAATAAATACAAATGAATCTAAAATACTCATATTCTGTCATTTTCAGGTCGGAATAACGCTATTTGAGCGAGAAAAGCACAAAATGAACATATACTGCACTTTTCACACTAACTCAACACGAATTCAAAATAAACCATGCTGTCCTTCAAAAACATGCAAGAATTGATGTTTCTAAAGTGGAAATGTCATTCTATGACAGTTTGACAAATAAATACAAATGAATCTAAAATACTCATATTCTGTCATTTTCAGGTCGGAATAACGCTATTTGAGCGAGAAAAGCACAAAATGAACATATACTGCACTTTTCACACTAACTCAACACGAATTCAAAATAAACCATGCTGTCCTTCAAAAACATGCAAGAATTGATGTTTCTAAAGTGGAAATGTCATTCTATGACAGTTTGACAAATAAATACAAATGAATCTAAAATACTCATATTCTGTCATTTTCAGGTCGGAATAACGCTATTTGAGCGAGAAAAGCACAAAATGAACATATACTGCACTTTTCACACTAACTCAACACGAATTCAAAATAAACCATGCTGTCCTTCAAAAACATGCAAGAATTGATGTTTCTAAAGTGGAAATGTCATTCTATGACAGTTTGACAAATAAATACAAATGAATCTAAAATACTCATATTCTGTCATTTTCAGGTCGGAATAACGCTATTTGAGCGAGAAAAGCACAAAATGAACATATACTGCACTTTTCACACTAACTCAACACGAATTCAAAATAAACCATGCTGTCCTTCAAAAACATGCAAGAATTGATGTTTCTAAAGTGGAAATGTCATTCTATGACAGTTTGACAAATAAATACAAATGAATCTAAAATACTCATATTCTGTCATTTTCAGGTCGGAATAACGCTATTTGAGCGAGAAAAGCACAAAATGAACATATACTGCACTTTTCACACTAACTCAACACGAATTCAAAATAAACCATGCTGTCCTTCAAAAACATGCAAGAATTGATGTTTCTAAAGTGGAAATGTCATTCTATGACAGTTTGACAAATAAATACAAATGAATCTAAAATACTCATATTCTGTCATTTTCAGGTCGGAATAACGCTATTTGAGCGAGAAAAGCACAAAATGAACATGTACTGCACTTTTCACACTAACTCAACACGAATTCAAAATAAACCATGCTGTCCTTCAAAAACATGCAAGAATTGATGTTTCTAAAGTGGAAATGTCATTCTATGACAGTTTGACAAATAAATACAAATGAATCTAAAATACTCATATTCTGTCATTTTCAGGTCGGAATAACGCTATTTGAGCGAGAAAAGCACAAAATGAACATATACTGCACTTTTCACACTAACTCAACACGAATTCAAAATAAACCATGCTGTCCTTCAAAAACATGCAAGAATTGATGTTTCTAAAGTGGAAATGTCATTCTATGACAGTTTGACAAATAAATACAAATGAATCTAAAATACTCATATTCTGTCATTTTCAGGTCGGAATAACGCTATTTGAGCGAGAAAAGCACAAAATGAACATATACTGCACTTTTCACACTAACTCAACACGAATTCAAAATAAACCATGCTGTCCTTCAAAAACATGCAAGAATTGATGTTTCTAAAGTGGAAATGTCATTCTATGACAGTTTGACAAATAAATACAAATGAATCTAAAATACTCATATTCTGTCATTTTCAGGTCGGAATAACGCTATTTGAGCGAGAAAAGCACAAAATGAACATATACTGCACTTTTCACACTAACTCAACACGAATTCAAAATAAACCATGCTGTCCTTCAAAAACATGCAAGAATTGATGTTTCTAAAGTGGAAATGTCATTCTATGACAGTTTGACAAATAAATACAAATGAATCTAAAATACTCATATTCTGTCATTTTCAGGTCGGAATAACGCTATTTGAGCGAGGAAAGCACAAAATGAACATGTACTGCACTTTTCACACTAACTCAACACGAATTCAAAATAAACCATGCTGTCCTTCAAAAACATGCAAGAATTGATGTTTCTAAAGTGGAAATGTCATTCTATGACAGTTTGACAAATAAATACAAATGAATCTAAAATACTCATATTCTGTCATTTTCAGGTCGGAATAACGCTATTTGAGCGAGAAAAGCACAAAATGAACATATACTGCACTTTTCACACTAACTCAACACGAATTCAAAAGAAACCATGCTGTCCTTCAAAAACATGCAAGAATTGATGTTTCTAAAGTGGAAATGTCATTCTATGACAGTTTGACAAATAAATACAAATGAATCTAAAATACTCATATTCTGTCATTTTCAGGTCGGAATAACGCTATTTGAGCGAGAAAAGCACAAAATGAACATATACTGCACTTTTCACACTAACTCAACACGAATTCAAAATAAACCATGCTGTCCTTCAAAAACATGCAAGAATTGATGTTTCTAAAGTGGAAATGTCATTCTATGACAGTTTGACAAATAAATACAAATGAATCTAAAATACTCATATTCTGTCATTTTCAGGTCGGAATAACGCTATTTGAGCGAGAAAAGCACAAAATGAACATATACTGCACTTTTCACACTAACTCAACACGAATTCAAAACAAACCATGCTGTCCTTCAAAAACATGCAAGACTTGATGTTTCTACAGTGGAAATGTCATTCTATGACAGTTTGACAAATAAATACAAATGAATCTAAAATACTCATATTCTGTCATTTTCAGGTCGGAATAACGCTATTTGAGCGAGAAAAGCACAAAATGAACATATACTGCACTTTTCACACTAACTCAACACGAATTCAAAAGAAACCATGCTGTCCTTCAAAAACATGCAAGACTTGATGTTTCTACAGTGGAAATGTCATTCTCAGACAGTTTGATGCATAAAAACACATGAATCTAAAACAATCACATTCTGTCATTTTCCGGTCAAAATAACGCTATTTGAGCGAGAAAAGCACAAAATGAACATATACTGCACTTTTCACACTAACTCAACACGAATTCAAAATAAACCATGCTGTCCTTCAAAAACATGCAAGAATTGATGTTTCTAAAGTGGAAATGTCATTCTATGACAGTTTGACAAATAAATACAAATGAATCTAAAATACTCATATTCTGTCATTTTCAGGTCGGAATAACGCTATTTGAGCGAGAAAAGCACAAAATGAACATATACTGCACTTTTCACACTAACTCAACACGAATTCAAAATAAACCATGCTGTCCTTCAAAAACATGCAAGAATTGATGTTTCTAAAGTGGAAATGTCATTCTATGACAGTTTGACAAATAAATACAAATGAATCTAAAATACTCATATTCTGTCATTTTCAGGTCGGAATAACGCTATTTGAGCGAGAAAAGCACAAAATGAACATATACTGCACTTTTCACACTAACTCAACACGAATTCAAAATAAACCATGCTGTCCTTCAAAAACATGCAAGAATTGAGAATTGATGTTTCTCAAGTGGAAATGTCATTCTATGACAGTTTGACAAATAAATACAAATGAATCTAAAATACTCATATTCTGTCATTTTCAGGTCGGAATAACGCTATTTGAGCGAGAAAAGCACAAAATGAACATATACTGCACTTTTCACACTAACTCAACACGAATTCAAAATAAACCATGCTGTCCTTCAAAAACATGCAAGAATTGATGTTTCTAAAGTGGAAATGTCATTCTATGACAGTTTGACAAATAAATACAAATGAATCTAAAATACTCATATTCTGTCATTTTCAGGTCGGAATAACGCTATTTGAGCGAGAAAAGCACAAAATGAACATATACTGCACTTTTCACACTAACTCAACACGAATTCAAAATAAACCATGCTGTCCTTCAAAAACATGCAAGAATTGATGTTTCTCAAGTGGAAATGTCATTCTATGACAGTTTGACAAATAAATACAAATGAATCTAAAATACTCATATTCTGTCATTTTCGGGTCGGAATAACGCTATTTGAGCGAGAAAAGCACAAAATGAACATGTACTGCACTTTTCACACTTACTCAACACGAATTCAAAATAAACCATGCTGTCCTTCAAAAACATGCAAGAATTGATGTTTCTCAAGTGGAAATGTCATTCTATGACAGTTTGACAAATAAATACAAATGAATCTAAAATACTCATATTCTGTCATTTTCAGGTCGGAATAACGCTATTTGAGCGAGAAAAGCACAAAATGAACATATACTGCACTTTTCACACTAACTCAACACGAATTCAAAATAAACCATGCTGTCCTTCAAAAACATGCAAGAATTGATGTTTCTAAAGTGGAAATGTCATTCTATGACAGTTTGACAAATAAATACAAATGAATCTAAAATACTCATATTCTGTCATTTTCAGGTCGGAATAACGCTATTTGAGCGAGAAAAGCACAAAATGAACATATACTGCACTTTTCACACTAACTCAACACGAATTCAAAATAAACCATGCTGTCCTTCAAAAACATGCAAGAATTGATGTTTCTCAAGTGGAAATGTCATTCTATGACAGTTTGACAAATAAATACAAATGAATCTAAAATACTCATATTCTGTCATTTTCAGGTCGGAATAACGCTATTTGAGCGAGAAAAGCACAAAATGAACATATACTGCACTTTTCACACTAACTCAACACGAATTCAAAATAAACCATGCTGTCCTTCAAAAACATGCAAGAATTGATGTTTCTAAAGTGGAAATGTCATTCTATGACAGTTTGACAAATAAATACAAATGAATCTAAAATACTCATATTCTGTCATTTTCAGGTCGGAATAACGCTATTTGAGCGAGAAAAGCACAAAATGAACATGTACTGCACTTTTCACACTTACTCAACACGAATTCAAAATAAACCATGCTGTCCTTCAAAAACATGCAAGAATTGATGTTTCTCAAGTGGAAATGTCATTCTATGACAGTTTGACAAATAAATACAAATGAATCTAAAATACTCATATTCTGTCATTTTCAGGTCGGAATAACGCTATTTGAGCGAGAAAAGCACAAAATGAACATATACTGCACTTTTCACACTAACTCAACACGAATTCAAAATAAACCATGCTGTCCTTCAAAAACATGCAAGAATTGATGTTTCTAAAGTGGAAATGTCATTCTATGACAGTTTGACAAATAAATACAAATGAATCTAAAATACTCATATTCTGTCATTTTCAGGTCGGAATAACGCTATTTGAGCGAGAAAAGCACAAAATGAACATATACTGCACTTTTCACACTAACTCAACACGAATTCAAAATAAACCATGCTGTCCTTCAAAAACATGCAAGAATTGATGTTTCTAAAGTGGAAATGTCATTCTATGACAGTTTGACAAATAAATACAAATGAATCTAAAATACTCATATTCTGTCATTTTCAGGTCGGAATAACGCTATTTGAGCGAGAAAAGCACAAAATGAACATGTACTGCACTTTTCACACTTACTCAACACGAATTCAAAATAAACCATGCTGTCCTTCAAAAACATGCAAGAATTGATGTTTCTCAAGTGGAAATGTCATTCTATGACAGTTTGACAAATAAATACAAATGAATCTAAAATACTCATATTCTGTCATTTTCAGGTCGGAATAACGCTATTTGAGCGAGAAAAGCACAAAATGAACATATACTGCACTTTTCACACTAACTCAACACGAATTCAAAATAAACCATGCTGTCCTTCAAAAACATGCAAGAATTGATGTTTCTCAAGTGGAAATGTCATTCTATGACAGTTTGACAAATAAATACAAATGAATCTAAAATACTCATATTCTGTCATTTTCAGGTCGGAATAACGCTATTTGAGCGAGAAAAGCACAAAATGAACATGTACTGCACTTTTCACACTTACTCAACACGAATTCAAAATAAACCATGCTGTCCTTCAAAAACATGCAAGAATTGATGTTTCTCAAGTGGAAATGTCATTCTATGACAGTTTGACAAATAAATACAAATGAATCTAAAATACTCATATTCTGTCATTTTCAGGTCGGAATAACGCTATTTGAGCGAGAAAAGCACAAAATGAACATATACTGCACTTTTCACACTAACTCAACACGAATTCAAAATAAACCATGCTGTCCTTCAAAAACATGCAAGAATTGATGTTTCTCAAGTGGAAATGTCATTCTATGACAGTTTGACAAATAAATACAAATGAATCTAAAATACTCATATTCTGTCATTTTCGGGTCGGAATAACGCTATTTGAGCGAGAAAAGCACAAAATGAACATGTACTGCACTTTTCACACTTACTCAACACGAATTCAAAATAAACCATGCTGTCCTTCAAAAACATGCAAGAATTGATGTTTCTCAAGTGGAAATGTCATTCTATGACAGTTTGACAAATAAATACAAATGAATCTAAAATACTCATATTCTGTCATTTTCAGGTCGGAATAACGCTATTTGAGCGAGAAAAGCACAAAATGAACATATACTGCACTTTTCACACTAACTCAACACGAATTCAAAATAAACCATGCTGTCCTTCAAAAACATGCAAGAATTGATGTTTCTAAAGTGGAAATGTCATTCTATGACAGTTTGACAAATAAATACAAATGAATCTAAAATACTCATATTCTGTCATTTTCAGGTCGGAATAACGCTATTTGAGCGAGAAAAGCACAAAATGAACATATACTGCACTTTTCACACTAACTCAACACGAATTCAAAATAAACCATGCTGTCCTTCAAAAACATGCAAGAATTGATGTTTCTCAAGTGGAAATGTCATTCTATGACAGTTTGACAAATAAATACAAATGAATCTAAAATACTCATATTCTGTCATTTTCGGGTCGGAATAACGCTATTTGAGCGAGAAAAGCACAAAATGAACATGTACTGCACTTTTCACACTTACTCAACACGAATTCAAAATAAACCATGCTGTCCTTCAAAAACATGCAAGAATTGATGTTTCTCAAGTGGAAATGTCATTCTATGACAGTTTGACAAATAAATACAAATGAATCTAAAATACTCATATTCTGTCATTTTCAGGTCGGAATAACGCTATTTGAGCGAGAAAAGCACAAAATGAACATATACTGCACTTTTCACACTAACTCAACACGAATTCAAAATAAACCATGCTGTCCTTCAAAAACATGCAAGAATTGATGTTTCTAAAGTGGAAATGTCATTCTATGACAGTTTGACAAATAAATACAAATGAATCTAAAATACTCATATTCTGTCATTTTCAGGTCGGAATAACGCTATTTGAGCGAGAAAAGCACAAAATGAACATATACTGCACTTTTCACACTAACTCAACACGAATTCAAAATAAACCATGCTGTCCTTCAAAAACATGCAAGAATTGATGTTTCTCAAGTGGAAATGTCATTCTATGACAGTTTGACAAATAAATACAAATGAATCTAAAATACTCATATTCTGTCATTTTCAGGTCGGAATAACGCTATTTGAGCGAGAAAAGCACAAAATGAACATGTACTGCACTTTTCACACTTACTCAACACGAATTCAAAATAAACCATGCTGTCCTTCAAAAACATGCAAGAATTGATGTTTCTCAAGTGGAAATGTCATTCTATGACAGTTTGACAAATAAATACAAATGAATCTAAAATACTCATATTCTGTCATTTTCAGGTCGGAATAACGCTATTTGAGCGAGAAAAGCACAAAATGAACATATACTGCACTTTTCACACTAACTCAACACGAATTCAAAATAAACCATGCTGTCCTTCAAAAACATGCAAGAATTGATGTTTCTAAAGTGGAAATGTCATTCTATGACTGACAAATAAATACAAATGAATCTAAAATACTCATATTCTGTCATTTTCAGGTCGGAATAACGCTATTTGAGCGAGAAAAGCACAAAATGAACATGTACTGCACTTTTCACACTTACTCAACACGAATTCAAAATAAACCATGCTGTCCTTCAAAAACATGCAAGAATTGATGTTTCTCAAGTGGAAATGTCATTCTATGACAGTTTGACAAATAAATACAAATGAATCTAAAATACTCATATTCTGTCATTTTCAGGTCGGAATAACGCTATTTGAGCGAGAAAAGCACAAAATGAACATATACTGCACTTTTCACACTAACTCAACACGAATTCAAAATAAACCATGCTGTCCTTCAAAAACATGCAAGAATTGATGTTTCTAAAGTGGAAATGTCATTCTATGACAGTTTGACAAATAAATACAAATGAATCTAAAATACTCATATTCTGTCATTTTCAGGTCGGAATAACGCTATTTGAGCGAGAAAAGCACAAAATGAACATATACTGCACTTTTCACACTAACTCAACACGAATTCAAAATAAACCATGCTGTCCTTCAAAAACATGCAAGAATTGATGTTTCTCAAGTGGAAATGTCATTCTATGACAGTTTGACAAATAAATACAAATGAATCTAAAATACTCATATTCTGTCATTTTCAGGTCGGAATAACGCTATTTGAGCGAGAAAAGCACAAAATGAACATGTACTGCACTTTTCACACTTACTCAACACGAATTCAAAATAAACCATGCTGTCCTTCAAAAACATGCAAGAATTGATGTTTCTCAAGTGGAAATGTCATTCTATGACAGTTTGACAAATAAATACAAATGAATCTAAAATACTCATATTCTGTCATTTTCAGGTCGGAATAACGCTATTTGAGCGAGAAAAGCACAAAATGAACATATACTGCACTTTTCACACTAACTCAACACGAATTCAAAATAAACCATGCTGTCCTTCAAAAACATGCAAGAATTGATGTTTCTAAAGTGGAAATGTCATTCTATGACAGTTTGACAAATAAATACAAATGAATCTAAAATACTCATATTCTGTCATTTTCAGGTCGGAATAACGCTATTTGAGCGAGAAAAGCACAAAATGAACATATACTGCACTTTTCACACTAACTCAACACGAATTCAAAATAAACCATGCTGTCCTTCAAAAACATGCAAGAATTGATGTTTCTCAAGTGGAAATGTCATTCTATGACAGTTTGACAAATAAATACAAATGAATCTAAAATACTCATATTCTGTCATTTTCAGGTCGGAATAACGCTATTTGAGCGAGAAAAGCACAAAATGAACATATACTGCACTTTTCACACTAACTCAACACGAATTCAAAATAAACCATGCTGTCCTTCAAAAACATGCAAGAATTGATGTTTCTAAAGTGGAAATGTCATTCTATGACAGTTTGACAAATAAATACAAATGAATCTAAAATACTCATATTCTGTCATTTTCAGGTCGGAATAACGCTATTT
Source organism: Chaetodon auriga (assembly GCF_051107435.1). NCBI lineage: Eukaryota > Metazoa > Chordata > Actinopteri > Chaetodontiformes > Chaetodontidae > Chaetodon > Chaetodon auriga. The sequence goes on along the minus strand of NC_135096.1, from coordinate 8,598 downwards.
GAGCGAGAAAAGCACAAAATGAACATGTACTGCACTTTTCACACTTACTCAACACGAATTCAAAATAAACCATGCTGTCCTTCAAAAACATGCAAGAATTGATGTTTCTCAAGTGGAAATGTCATTCTATGACAGTTTGACAAATAAATACAAATGAATCTAAAATACTCATATTCTGTCATTTTCAGGTCGGAATAACGCTATTTGAGCGAGAAAAGCACAAAATGAACATATACTGCACTTTTCACACTAACTCAACACGAATTCAAAATAAACCATGCTGTCCTTCAAAAACATGCAAGAATTGATGTTTCTAAAGTGGAAATGTCATTCTATGACAGTTTGACAAATAAATACAAATGAATCTAAAATACTCATATTCTGTCATTTTCAGGTCGGAATAACGCTATTTGAGCGAGAAAAGCACAAAATGAACATATACTGCACTTTTCACACTAACTCAACACGAATTCAAAATAAACCATGCTGTCCTTCAAAAACATGCAAGAATTGATGTTTCTAAAGTGGAAATGTCATTCTATGACAGTTTGACAAATAAATACAAATGAATCTAAAATACTCATATTCTGTCATTTTCAGGTCGGAATAACGCTATTTGAGCGAGAAAAGCACAAAATGAACATGTACTGCACTTTTCACACTTACTCAACACGAATTCAAAATAAACCATGCTGTCCTTCAAAAACATGCAAGAATTGATGTTTCTCAAGTGGAAATGTCATTCTATGACAGTTTGACAAATAAATACAAATGAATCTAAAATACTCATATTCTGTCATTTTCAGGTCGGAATAACGCTATTTGAGCGAGAAAAGCACAAAATGAACATATACTGCACTTTTCACACTAACTCAACACGAATTCAAAATAAACCATGCTGTCCTTCAAAAACATGCAAGAATTGATGTTTCTCAAGTGGAAATGTCATTCTATGACAGTTTGACAAATAAATACAAATGAATCTAAAATACTCATATTCTGTCATTTTCAGGTCGGAATAACGCTATTTGAGCGAGAAAAGCACAAAATGAACATGTACTGCACTTTTCACACTTACTCAACACGAATTCAAAATAAACCATGCTGTCCTTCAAAAACATGCAAGAATTGATGTTTCTCAAGTGGAAATGTCATTCTATGACAGTTTGACAAATAAATACAAATGAATCTAAAATACTCATATTCTGTCATTTTCAGGTCGGAATAACGCTATTTGAGCGAGAAAAGCACAAAATGAACATATACTGCACTTTTCACACTAACTCAACACGAATTCAAAATAAACCATGCTGTCCTTCAAAAACATGCAAGAATTGATGTTTCTCAAGTGGAAATGTCATTCTATGACAGTTTGACAAATAAATACAAATGAATCTAAAATACTCATATTCTGTCATTTTCGGGTCGGAATAACGCTATTTGAGCGAGAAAAGCACAAAATGAACATGTACTGCACTTTTCACACTTACTCAACACGAATTCAAAATAAACCATGCTGTCCTTCAAAAACATGCAAGAATTGATGTTTCTCAAGTGGAAATGTCATTCTATGACAGTTTGACAAATAAATACAAATGAATCTAAAATACTCATATTCTGTCATTTTCAGGTCGGAATAACGCTATTTGAGCGAGAAAAGCACAAAATGAACATATACTGCACTTTTCACACTAACTCAACACGAATTCAAAATAAACCATGCTGTCCTTCAAAAACATGCAAGAATTGATGTTTCTAAAGTGGAAATGTCATTCTATGACAGTTTGACAAATAAATACAAATGAATCTAAAATACTCATATTCTGTCATTTTCAGGTCGGAATAACGCTATTTGAGCGAGAAAAGCACAAAATGAACATATACTGCACTTTTCACACTAACTCAACACGAATTCAAAATAAACCATGCTGTCCTTCAAAAACATGCAAGAATTGATGTTTCTCAAGTGGAAATGTCATTCTATGACAGTTTGACAAATAAATACAAATGAATCTAAAATACTCATATTCTGTCATTTTCGGGTCGGAATAACGCTATTTGAGCGAGAAAAGCACAAAATGAACATGTACTGCACTTTTCACACTTACTCAACACGAATTCAAAATAAACCATGCTGTCCTTCAAAAACATGCAAGAATTGATGTTTCTCAAGTGGAAATGTCATTCTATGACAGTTTGACAAATAAATACAAATGAATCTAAAATACTCATATTCTGTCATTTTCAGGTCGGAATAACGCTATTTGAGCGAGAAAAGCACAAAATGAACATATACTGCACTTTTCACACTAACTCAACACGAATTCAAAATAAACCATGCTGTCCTTCAAAAACATGCAAGAATTGATGTTTCTAAAGTGGAAATGTCATTCTATGACAGTTTGACAAATAAATACAAATGAATCTAAAATACTCATATTCTGTCATTTTCAGGTCGGAATAACGCTATTTGAGCGAGAAAAGCACAAAATGAACATATACTGCACTTTTCACACTAACTCAACACGAATTCAAAATAAACCATGCTGTCCTTCAAAAACATGCAAGAATTGATGTTTCTCAAGTGGAAATGTCATTCTATGACAGTTTGACAAATAAATACAAATGAATCTAAAATACTCATATTCTGTCATTTTCAGGTCGGAATAACGCTATTTGAGCGAGAAAAGCACAAAATGAACATGTACTGCACTTTTCACACTTACTCAACACGAATTCAAAATAAACCATGCTGTCCTTCAAAAACATGCAAGAATTGATGTTTCTCAAGTGGAAATGTCATTCTATGACAGTTTGACAAATAAATACAAATGAATCTAAAATACTCATATTCTGTCATTTTCAGGTCGGAATAACGCTATTTGAGCGAGAAAAGCACAAAATGAACATATACTGCACTTTTCACACTAACTCAACACGAATTCAAAATAAACCATGCTGTCCTTCAAAAACATGCAAGAATTGATGTTTCTAAAGTGGAAATGTCATTCTATGACTGACAAATAAATACAAATGAATCTAAAATACTCATATTCTGTCATTTTCAGGTCGGAATAACGCTATTTGAGCGAGAAAAGCACAAAATGAACATGTACTGCACTTTTCACACTTACTCAACACGAATTCAAAATAAACCATGCTGTCCTTCAAAAACATGCAAGAATTGATGTTTCTCAAGTGGAAATGTCATTCTATGACAGTTTGACAAATAAATACAAATGAATCTAAAATACTCATATTCTGTCATTTTCAGGTCGGAATAACGCTATTTGAGCGAGAAAAGCACAAAATGAACATATACTGCACTTTTCACACTAACTCAACACGAATTCAAAATAAACCATGCTGTCCTTCAAAAACATGCAAGAATTGATGTTTCTAAAGTGGAAATGTCATTCTATGACAGTTTGACAAATAAATACAAATGAATCTAAAATACTCATATTCTGTCATTTTCAGGTCGGAATAACGCTATTTGAGCGAGAAAAGCACAAAATGAACATATACTGCACTTTTCACACTAACTCAACACGAATTCAAAATAAACCATGCTGTCCTTCAAAAACATGCAAGAATTGATGTTTCTCAAGTGGAAATGTCATTCTATGACAGTTTGACAAATAAATACAAATGAATCTAAAATACTCATATTCTGTCATTTTCAGGTCGGAATAACGCTATTTGAGCGAGAAAAGCACAAAATGAACATGTACTGCACTTTTCACACTTACTCAACACGAATTCAAAATAAACCATGCTGTCCTTCAAAAACATGCAAGAATTGATGTTTCTCAAGTGGAAATGTCATTCTATGACAGTTTGACAAATAAATACAAATGAATCTAAAATACTCATATTCTGTCATTTTCAGGTCGGAATAACGCTATTTGAGCGAGAAAAGCACAAAATGAACATATACTGCACTTTTCACACTAACTCAACACGAATTCAAAATAAACCATGCTGTCCTTCAAAAACATGCAAGAATTGATGTTTCTAAAGTGGAAATGTCATTCTATGACAGTTTGACAAATAAATACAAATGAATCTAAAATACTCATATTCTGTCATTTTCAGGTCGGAATAACGCTATTTGAGCGAGAAAAGCACAAAATGAACATGTACTGCACTTTTCACACTTACTCAACACGAATTCAAAATAAACCATGCTGTCCTTCAAAAACATGCAAGAATTGATGTTTCTCAAGTGGAAATGTCATTCTATGACAGTTTGACAAATAAATACAAATGAATCTAAAATACTCATATTCTGTCATTTTCAGGTCGGAATAACGCTATTTGAGCGAGAAAAGCACAAAATGAACATATACTGCACTTTTCACACTAACTCAACACGAATTCAAAATAAACCATGCTGTCCTTCAAAAACATGCAAGAATTGATGTTTCTAAAGTGGAAATGTCATTCTATGGCAGTTTGACAAATAAATACAAATGAATCTAAAATACTCATATTCTGTCATTTTCAGGTCGGAATAACGCTATTTGAGCGAGAAAAGCACAAAATGAACATATACTGCACTTTTCACACTAACTCAACACGAATTCAAAATAAACCATGCTGTCCTTCAAAAACATGCAAGAATTGATGTTTCTCAAGTGGAAATGTCATTCTATGACAGTTTGACAAATAAATACAAATGAATCTAAAATACTCATATTCTGTTATTTTCAGGTCGGAATAACGCTATTTGAGCGAGAAAAGCACAAAATGAACATATACTGCACTTTTCACACTAACTCAACACGAATTCAAAATAAACCATGCTGTCCTTCAAAAACATGCAAGAATTGATGTTTCTCAAGTGGAAATGTCATTCTATGACAGTTTGACAAATAAATACAAATGAATCTAAAATACTCATATTCTGTCATTTTCGGGTCGGAATAACGCTATTTGAGCGAGAAAAGCACAAAATGAACATGTACTGCACTTTTCACACTTACTCAACACGAATTCAAAATAAACCATGCTGTCCTTCAAAAACATGCAAGAATTGATGTTTCTCAAGTGGAAATGTCATTCTATGACAGTTTGACAAATAAATACAAATGAATCTAAAATACTCATATTCTGTCATTTTCAGGTCGGAATAACGCTATTTGAGCGAGAAAAGCACAAAATGAACATATACTGCACTTTTCACACTAACTCAACACGAATTCAAAATAAACCATGCTGTCCTTCAAAAACATGCAAGAATTGATGTTTCTAAAGTGGAAATGTCATTCTATGACAGTTTGACAAATAAATACAAATGAATCTAAAATACTCATATTCTGTCATTTTCAGGTCGGAATAACGCTATTTGAGCGAGAAAAGCACAAAATGAACATATACTGCACTTTTCACACTAACTCAACACGAATTCAAAATAAACCATGCTGTCCTTCAAAAACATGCAAGAATTGATGTTTCTCAAGTGGAAATGTCATTCTATGACAGTTTGACAAATAAATACAAATGAATCTAAAATACTCATATTCTGTCATTTTCGGGTCGGAATAACGCTATTTGAGCGAGAAAAGCACAAAATGAACATGTACTGCACTTTTCACACTTACTCAACACGAATTCAAAATAAACCATGCTGTCCTTCAAAAACATGCAAGAATTGATGTTTCTCAAGTGGAAATGTCATTCTATGACAGTTTGACAAATAAATACAAATGAATCTAAAATACTCATATTCTGTCATTTTCAGGTCGGAATAACGCTATTTGAGCGAGAAAAGCACAAAATGAACATATACTGCACTTTTCACACTAACTCAACACGAATTCAAAATAAACCATGCTGTCCTTCAAAAACATGCAAGAATTGATGTTTCTAAAGTGGAAATGTCATTCTATGACAGTTTGACAAATAAATACAAATGAATCTAAAATACTCATATTCTGTCATTTTCAGGTCGGAATAACGCTATTTGAGCGAGAAAAGCACAAAATGAACATATACTGCACTTTTCACACTAACTCAACACGAATTCAAAATAAACCATGCTGTCCTTCAAAAACATGCAAGAATTGATGTTTCTCAAGTGGAAATGTCATTCTATGACAGTTTGACAAATAAATACAAATGAATCTAAAATACTCATATTCTGTCATTTTCAGGTCGGAATAACGCTATTTGAGCGAGAAAAGCACAAAATGAACATGTACTGCACTTTTCACACTTACTCAACACGAATTCAAAATAAACCATGCTGTCCTTCAAAAACATGCAAGAATTGATGTTTCTCAAGTGGAAATGTCATTCTATGACAGTTTGACAAATAAATACAAATGAATCTAAAATACTCATATTCTGTCATTTTCAGGTCGGAATAACGCTATTTGAGCGAGAAAAGCACAAAATGAACATATACTGCACTTTTCACACTAACTCAACACGAATTCAAAATAAACCATGCTGTCCTTCAAAAACATGCAAGAATTGATGTTTCTAAAGTGGAAATGTCATTCTATGACTGACAAATAAATACAAATGAATCTAAAATACTCATATTCTGTCATTTTCAGGTCGGAATAACGCTATTTGAGCGAGAAAAGCACAAAATGAACATGTACTGCACTTTTCACACTTACTCAACACGAATTCAAAATAAACCATGCTGTCCTTCAAAAACATGCAAGAATTGATGTTTCTCAAGTGGAAATGTCATTCTATGACAGTTTGACAAATAAATACAAATGAATCTAAAATACTCATATTCTGTCATTTTCAGGTCGGAATAACGCTATTTGAGCGAGAAAAGCACAAAATGAACATATACTGCACTTTTCACACTAACTCAACACGAATTCAAAATAAACCATGCTGTCCTTCAAAAACATGCAAGAATTGATGTTTCTAAAGTGGAAATGTCATTCTATGACAGTTTGACAAATAAATACAAATGAATCTAAAATACTCATATTCTGTCATTTTCAGGTCGGAATAACGCTATTTGAGCGAGAAAAGCACAAAATGAACATATACTGCACTTTTCACACTAACTCAACACGAATTCAAAATAAACCATGCTGTCCTTCAAAAACATGCAAGAATTGATGTTTCTCAAGTGGAAATGTCATTCTATGACAGTTTGACAAATAAATACAAATGAATCTAAAATACTCATATTCTGTCATTTTCAGGTCGGAATAACGCTATTTGAGCGAGAAAAGCACAAAATGAACATGTACTGCACTTTTCACACTTACTCAACACGAATTCAAAATAAACCATGCTGTCCTTCAAAAACATGCAAGAATTGATGTTTCTCAAGTGGAAATGTCATTCTATGACAGTTTGACAAATAAATACAAATGAATCTAAAATACTCATATTCTGTCATTTTCAGGTCGGAATAACGCTATTTGAGCGAGAAAAGCACAAAATGAACATATACTGCACTTTTCACACTAACTCAACACGAATTCAAAATAAACCATGCTGTCCTTCAAAAACATGCAAGAATTGATGTTTCTAAAGTGGAAATGTCATTCTATGACAGTTTGACAAATAAATACAAATGAATCTAAAATACTCATATTCTGTCATTTTCAGGTCGGAATAACGCTATTTGAGCGAGAAAAGCACAAAATGAACATGTACTGCACTTTTCACACTTACTCAACACGAATTCAAAATAAACCATGCTGTCCTTCAAAAACATGCAAGAATTGATGTTTCTCAAGTGGAAATGTCATTCTATGACAGTTTGACAAATAAATACAAATGAATCTAAAATACTCATATTCTGTCATTTTCAGGTCGGAATAACGCTATTTGAGCGAGAAAAGCACAAAATGAACATATACTGCACTTTTCACACTAACTCAACACGAATTCAAAATAAACCATGCTGTCCTTCAAAAACATGCAAGAATTGATGTTTCTAAAGTGGAAATGTCATTCTATGGCAGTTTGACAAATAAATACAAATGAATCTAAAATACTCATATTCTGTCATTTTCAGGTCGGAATAACGCTATTTGAGCGAGAAAAGCACAAAATGAACATATACTGCACTTTTCACACTAACTCAACACGAATTCAAAATAAACCATGCTGTCCTTCAAAAACATGCAAGAATTGATGTTTCTCAAGTGGAAATGTCATTCTATGACAGTTTGACAAATAAATACAAATGAATCTAAAATACTCATATTCTGTTATTTTCAGGTCGGAATAACGCTATTTGAGCGAGAAAAGCACAAAATGAACATATACTGCACTTTTCACACTAACTCAACACGAATTCAAAATAAACCATGCTGTCCTTCAAAAACATGCAAGAATTGATGTTTCTCAAGTGGAAATGTCATTCTATGACAGTTTGACAAATAAATACAAATGAATCTAAAATACTCATATTCTGTCATTTTCGGGTCGGAATAACGCTATTTGAGCGAGAAAAGCACAAAATGAACATGTACTGCACTTTTCACACTTACTCAACACGAATTCAAAATAAACCATGCTGTCCTTCAAAAACATGCAAGAATTGATGTTTCTCAAGTGGAAATGTCATTCTATGACAGTTTGACAAATAAATACAAATGAATC